>NW_006399798.1:9512922-9517323 GCF_000299155.1 Elephantulus edwardii | reverse complement strand
ACTGCAAGGAGAATAAACAGGTTAGTCCTGGAAAGGGTGAAACCAGGCTGCTCCTTGGAGGCAAAGATTCTGAAGCTTCCTCTGACATATTTCAGGCAAGCTGCAAGAAGGGACCAGTTCTTGGAGAGGGACATCATGCTTGAGAGGGTGGAGGGACAGCGCAAGAGAGGAAGACCCTCGATGAGATGGACTGATTCAGTACTGGGATGGTGGGGGTAGGTGTGTCAGAGACAATCAAGTTGGCACAGGCTAGAGCAGGGTTCAGGGCTGTTGTACACAAGTTTGCCATGAGTCACAGGTGACTTGATGGCACATAACACGCAACAATAACAACATACCTCGCATTGTTGTTGTTAGACACTGTCAGATGAAGCTCCACTTCAAGCTGACTCCATGTACAACAGAACACTGTCCAGTCCTGCACCGTCCTCCTGACCAGTGATGGGCTGATTGGACTGCTGTGATCTGTGGAGTTTTCCCTGGCTGCCGTTTGGGAGCCAGTTGCCAGCCCTTTCTTCCTAGTCTCTTAGTCTGGAAGGTCCGTGGAAATCTTAGGATGGAAAACCCTATGAAGCAGCTCTACTCCAGAGCCGGCTGCCAAAAGTCAGCATCAAAGCAATCCCACAGCCTCTGCTGACTGACGAGAGGTGCACAGGGTGGGGATTGAACCAGCTTCTCCAGTGGAGAAGGCAAAGATTCTATCACTGAGGCACTCCTATCCCTTTACCCCTCCTCCCCAGTTGTTGTTGTTAAGTGCTGTCAAGTCATTGGCGACTGATAGTAAATCTATGAATGAAAGACCTGTCAACTGTATAACTTTTTCCAGGTTCATAGGGTTTCCAGAGGCAAGCTATTACGGAAGTGGATGCCACTCCTGCTTCCAAGCTTGTTTTAATCGGGGAGCTCCACCCAACACTGTCCACCATGGGTGACCATTCTCGCATTTGACCCCCTCCAGAGGAGCTCTAAATTTTAACCAAAGGAAGTCTTACTCCTCATCCCGCCCCTCTACTCCCCATGAAGTTTTAAAGTCCAATCTTTCGGTTACAGAGTTAGAGTGCGAGGGGTTAGGGAGGCCTCAGGGAGGCTCTTCTTTTAAGGATCATCGGAGGAGGATGGAAGGGGCCAGGCTCTCAGACTTGTCAGCTCATGGAGCACAGGAGCAGTAAACCCATAATACCCACCCCTGACCTGGCGGGGACCTTGAGGGTGGCCCAGGTCAGGGCCAGGTTCCAACCTGTTGTTCACAGTGTTGTTATGAGTCACCGTTGATTAGACAGCACCTAAGAACATCTATTGTACCCTGATATTCTGATGAATCCGTGCAAAGACAGGGTCCGGGGGACTCCCAGGCTGTTCTAACTTGCAGCCAAGTGACCAACCTCTGGAGAAATCATTCACGCTCCACCCCACCCAGTGTCTCATAGGAGGAAAACAAAACAGTTCATGTCCACAAAGATTTACAGCCTAGGAAACCCGACGGGCAGTTTGACTCTGTCCTGCATGGTTGCTTTGACCTTGAATCAACTCCACAGTGGTCAATTTTGTTGCAGTTTGATATTTGGCATTTCTACCCAGCTCCCTGTGGACCCACTACTGATGGTCCCCAGATACACTAAGTCCCCAAGGCTTAGTTAAAAGAACCCCTTCCCAGAACCCTCCTTGTGCCCCCAGGAGCCTTACACATCTCACCTACTTCCCTCCTGAGCTGGAGGCCACCTGCCTCCAGGAACTTTGAGAGAATCTGGACAGGCAGGTGCTGGAGAAAGCCTGACATCTGCCATTCCCATTTCCCCCTAAGATAGTCCCAGGCCGGCTAATCGCTCATCAGAAAGGGGTCACCGAGGACCACTGCACTGGACGGTACTCCTGGACTGGTCCGTACAAAGCTCAAACATCGCTGTGTCCCCGGTGCTCTCATGGGCACAGCCACCCAGAACAGCCTTGAAGTGAGGCCTCCCTGGGAGGCAGCTGGAGGGAGGCCCCAGCCTCTGCTCACCGCAAACCGGCTCCATGTGGGTCCATGTGCAGCCCTGGCTGCAGACCGTGTCTCTACCTGCCCCGTCCTCACTGCGGACAGACGCGGCGGCAAGGAGTGGAGGTCACACCTGGAGCAGACCAGCAGCAGAGTGCCGCACCTCACCCCCAACCTCCACGTCGGGAAACTGACAGCAACCCACTGACCACAGTCTGCTCCCAAAGGCCCCTCCCTGCCGCCCACACCGGGGCCACCCTCAATCCCAGGGATGCTGTGACCCACACACTACCCAGTGGCTCTGAGAACAACCGCCCACAGACTGTCTCTCTGCCCAAGATGGAAACACTCCCTCTCACAGACGAGGCTTTGCGAAGCAGATGCCTCAGAGCACGGCCACCGGACCGGGCACCTGTCCAGCCCACACGATCGCCTTCCTGCCCAGGATTCACACGCATGGGCTGTGAGTCTGGCGGTGACAGAGGATGACACTTGGAGAAAGGAAGGAAGCATCACTGGAATCCTCTTCCACATTTGATATTCAACAACCCAGAAGAGTTGTCACTGGGCGGTGGGGGGATTTCTAGAACCTTCATAGTGGGTCCCCAAAGCTGAGTGGGACAAAGCTGAAGAAACAGGCTGAGTAGCTCATAAAAGCTAACCCCTGAGCCCCACTTCCAACAACTTACTCATCAGGCCCAGACACGTGGTGCCCAGAATCCACGGGGCTGTAAGAGCCCAGATTCTAATGTCCTAATGAACAGTTCTAAAGATCAGTGGACATTTCTAATGAACAGTGGATGTTCTAACGAGCTGCTGCTGTGGCTCCTGCTGCTGCCCGGTGCTGCCCAGCGGGCTCGGACACACAGGGACCCTACATCCCACAGAACGAGACCCTGACCCATCCTCAACACCTCTGCAATACAGTCACGGTGTTCATGCATCTTGAGGAAAGTCTTCCTCTCTTCTCCCAGCATGCTGCCCTTCTCCAAGGACTGGCCCTTCCTGACAACACCTCACAGGGTGAGAGACACACTCCTTGTTTCTAAGGAACACTCTGGCTGTATTTCTTTCAAGGCAGATTTGCTGTAATATAGACAGATGATGATGATGATGATGATAGATAGATAGATAGATAGATAGATAGATAGATAGATAGATAGGATAGATAGATAGAAGTTAGAGATAGATATAGATGATAGATGATGGAGATAGATAATAGATCGATCGATAGGATAGATGATGGAGATAGATTACAGATAGATCGATAGATATAGATGCTAGATAGATATAGATGATAGATGATATAGATAGATAGACAGATATAAATAATAGATGATGGAGATAGATAGATAGATATAGATGATAGATGATGGAGATAGATAGATAGACAGACAGACAGATAGGGTTGAACAATTTGATGGGGAGTGATGGAAATGGGAAGAATCTTTTGTGAAAACCAATGTATTCAAACTTTGTAAATAAATCAGTATATATATAATACAATACCTAGACAGGAGTGTGTGTGTGTGTGTGTGTGTGTGTGTGTGTGTATGTATGTGTGTGTGTGTTTAGGGAAGAAGGAAAAATTTCCTGGACCACACCCTTCTCAATGTGGTCATAAATGTATCATATAATTCCATGTCCATGCTCGTCTGCCCTAATTGAGATCCCCTTTTAAACTTTTAAATAAATTTTCATTGTATACTGGTTCACTTACAAAGTTCTTATACTTTTTCCCCACACTATCTTCATTCACATTGTGTTTCTTATAATTATTCCCATTCATTCTATTTTATAAAATTCATCCACACTGAACTATGCCCACCATGGCCCTGTCTTTTCCCAGATCCCCACTGGATCTTTCCCATTTCCTTTTTCAACCCCTCCCTTCACCCATCAAATTGTACAACCTTATGATTCTCCCCGCGGGCCATCCTCAGCCCTCTGCTCCTACCCTCCCCACTTAGATCTTCAGATACGTTTTACTAGTCTCTTTCTATTTCTACGATAAAGGCCTTACACAGTATTTGTCCTTATGAGACTGAGTTAATTCACTCAGCACAATGCTCTCTAGTCCCTCCCACGTTATGCAGTAATTTTTGAAATCCTTACTTCTGCAGGCTGCATAGCACTCTCTTGTGTGAATGTATCACAGTTTCCCAATCAATTAAACATTTGGGCTGTTCTCATGTTCTTGTGATGGTGAATAACACTGCTGTGAACACTGGTGGACAAGTCTCCATTTGAGCCTCTGTTCTCATTTTCTCAGGGTAAGGTGCGTCTGATACAGGCCATGGTATCTGCAATCACTTCTTATGCATCCAAGAGTTGGACAATGACCAAGGAGGATAGAAGGAGAATTGATGCCTTTGAGCTGTGGTGCTAGAGAAGAGTATTGAGGGTACCATGGACTGCTGGGAAAA
>NW_006399798.1:9511112-9511704 GCF_000299155.1 Elephantulus edwardii | reverse complement strand
TGTTGTACACAGGGTCACATGAGTCGCAGGCGACTTGACGGCACTTAACAACAACATCAAATGCTCAAAGTTATCAAAAGCAGAACACCCAGGCTCCTGCCAGGGTAGATTCAGGTTCCCACTTGTCATGGATTGAATTGTGTTCCCTGCAAAATGCACGCATGCTGTAATGTAATGTGGAAGCTATGTAACCATCTCAGGATTCCATAACCGAAAACCTGCAGATTAATGGTAGAATGAAATAGCGCTGACCCCGTGTAATGCGGGAAGTGTTCCCAAGAGTGAGGCCTGTAACACCTTTTTTCTATCTTACTAAAGAAAAGCCGGACACAAGTGCAGAGAGGGTTACTTCAGCATGCAGGAATGGAGCACCATCTTTTTTCTTCTTCTTCTTTTTAAAAATTATTATTTTTAATGAAAATTTAGAGACTTTGGATTTCTACTCATTCATTGTTGCACTTCTCTCCCTGCCGACTCCTCCCCTCCAGTTCACTCTTCTCTTTGAAAAGTAAAAGAAAAATTCTTTCATTGTTATACTATCCCTACCCCCAAGTCCACTCCACTGTGCAGCCTTCATTCTGGACTCCTGTCA
>NW_006399798.1:9499793-9506162 GCF_000299155.1 Elephantulus edwardii | reverse complement strand
GCTATGAGTCACAAGCGATTCGACGGCACATAACAACAACAACATATTCCAGCAGTGGAATAGCTGGGTCATATGGAATTTCTAAGCTCAGCTTTTTTGCAGAATCACCAAACTGCTTTTAAAAGGAGAGTTCCTATGAGACTCACCATTCCCCTGGGAGACCCTATTCCAGGAGAAGACCTCTCCCCGCCGCCTCCCGTGGGTTTTTCCATTTCTCTCCCTTCTCTGTTCCAGGCTGTGTGAGGCTGGCATGCTCAGCCTGACTCTAACCAGGCAGCACCTCTCCCAGCCACCCCGCCCCCACGCGTTTTCTGGGGTGCAGTCTGGCAGGAGCGCCCCATGGCCCCAAACCCTCGCAGGCCCCTGCAGCTCGCTCACCGGGGCCGACATCACACCCAGGCCTGTAAAAGGTAATTATACAACCTCGTCTGGCAAATCAGAGCTGCACAACCGCCTCATTGTCACAATGAGTTCCAGGGTTGGATCAGCAGGAAAAATGAACCTGGATCTTTATTGGGATTTGCCCCAGGTCAGGATTAGGGTTTATTTATCTTTTGTTATTTTCCTGCTGAGAGGGAAGAGAAGGCCTTCTCTCCCTGCCCTGACCCAGCTGCGATTTTAAACACCCAGGCCTCCCAGAAACATTTCCTACAATGCAACCAACTCCAGCCAAAATCAGTGAGGCACCAGCGTCTGTCTGTGTGTGCGTGTGTGTCTGTGTGTCCGTGTATATGGAGGTCCTGGGTAGCATAAATGGCTAACTCAGTTGGCCGCCAACCAAAAGGTTGGAAGGTTCAAATCTACCCAGAGGTGCCTCAGAACAAAGTCGTGGCGACTTAATTCCCCCAAATCACCAACTAAACACAAGACACAGGTGCAGAATCGACCTGATGGAAACTGGGTTAGTAGATTCACAGTGGTCAAGCCAGTTGGATTCAGAGAGAGCCTCCTTCAGGTCTCTAAGGCTTCCCATCACCATGGGAGGAGGATACACCCTATTCATGAAGTGTCCAACCCATATATGCCCTTGGTCCTTGAAGGTTGTTATGTTGTTGTTGATAAGTGCCGTTGAGTCAACTATGACTCATAGCGACCCTATAAACAGTGGATCTTCACCCTGCCCTGTCCTGTGCCATCCTCATCATCTGACACACGTGAGCCCACTGTCACAGTCCCTGCATCAATCCATCTCATTGAGAGTCTTCCTCTCCCCACCACCAGGCAAACAGGCAACACCGTGACGGATGGAGAAGAGACAGAAATTGTTGACGACTTCATCTTGCTTGGATCCACAGTCAACACTCTTGGCACCAGCACCCAGAAACACCAAAAGACATATTGCATTGCAAAATCCTGCTTTCAGGAACCTCTCCATAATGCTAAAGAGCAAAGATGTCAGTGTCAAGTCTCAGGTGCACCTGATCCAAGTCATAGTTTGGTTGTTTGTGTTTTTTTCAATCACTTGCTTTGCATCTGAAGGCAGAGCAATAAATGCGTAAGGATGACGGAAGAAGAACTGATGCCTCTGAGCTGTATGTAGCGCTGCAGAAGGGTGCTGAATATCCCCACGCACTGCCAGAAGACAAACAAGCATGTCTCGGACAACGCAGAGTCAGGATGCTCCTTGGAGGTAAGGAGAGTGAAAGTTCACCTCACATACTTAGAGCATGTGGTTAGAAGGAGCCAGTGCTTGGAGGACATCATGATGGGAAAGTTAGTAATGGAGTTAAAAAATTCCAGTTGGGGAACAGGAAAGTAGCAAAGGCAAGAGCTTCCTGCATGCAGCAATTGCATCTCACGTCTCTTGTAGATAAAGCAATTGCACTGCCGGGTACAGAAGAGAACAGTACATACAAAATTTATGATATGTTCTTCTAATAGTCGTAATAACTGCCTGTGTTACTGGCTTACATATGAACTGGACTGGACTATCTACCTAAAAAGTTTACCGTCCCGCAGTGTGTGCTTCAGAGCATAGGCAGTCGCATCCAACCTGGTGTACGGTACGTTTCTTGGTGTATCATTATTTCTCTGCTGCTTCTTGTTGTTGGCTGCCTTCAAGTCGAGCACGACTCATAGCGACCCTGTGAACAAAAGGCCTGACGACCCTCTACAACTATCGACATTTATCAAAGTTCATAGAGTTTCCAGAGGCATGTTGTTTAGGAAGTGGATGCCACTCCTGCTTCTTGTTGTTGTTATGTGCCATCGAGTCACTTGTGACTCATAGCGACCCTGTGTACAAGAGCCCTAAACGCTGTTCTATCTTGTGCCAACCTCACCGTCTCAAACACACTCACTCCCACCACTCCACTCACAGAATCGATCCATCTCATTGAGGGTCTTCCTCTCCTGCGCCTGCCCTCCACTCTCCCAAACATGATGTCCCTCTCCAAGGGCCAGTCCCTCCTTGAAACATGCCCAAAGTATGTCAGACCAAGCTTCAGAATCCTTGACTCCAAGGAGCATTCTGGCTTCACCCTCTCCAAGACAAACCTGTTTGTTCTCCTAGCAGTGCATGGTATATTCAACACTCTTCTCCAGCACCCAACTCAAAGACATCAATTCTCTATCATCACTAGTCACTGACCAACTCTGAGATGCATAGCACATAACTGAGAAGACTACAGCCTGGATCAGGCGCGACTTAGTCTCCAGCCTGAGTTCTTCTTTAAAATCACTGCCATGAAGTGTATCACAGTTTTGATGTCCAGCAAAGCTAGTGCTAGTGACAGTGACACCAAGAAGACAAGAAGTACTGATGTGGAAAGGAAACAATTGATTATTCAATGACTTTCATTAATCCACTGCATCACCTTGAATCAGGATCAATTCCTAGCAGACCCTCCAACTGGGTTCCCAAGTCTGTAAACTGCAGGGGAAATGTTGGCCCATCTTTCTGCCACGGAGTTGCTGGTGGGTTTGAACTGTTGGAGAGACGTGGCCCCTGGATCAGCAGCACAGCCCCCTATGGGCCACGTCACCAGAGTTCCCTATTAAGCAATATAAGGTGGGAATCTGTGAGCATTGCTTTGAGTTTAAGTGTCTCACACCCAGACGACCATGAGGACTCCTCCACACTGTTCACGTCAGCCCCACGGAGAGCTGGAAGACTACAGCAAACACCACAGGGGCCGATGTCAGACGTGGGGACGTTGTTAAGAATGTGGGGGTATGTCCTGATCATGTCTGTGGATGAAACACCAACGTGGATCTTCTCAACACAATGATGGTCAGTGCTAAGGCACAAAGCCTGCTTGAGATGCTTGACGAAGCTGTAGCTCCAGACTTCAAAGTGGCGGCATCTGCGTCACGTCCAAGTTCACAGAACGTCCTGCAGACACTCCACAAGGCACGGCTGTACATAGCGTCAAACCTCTGAAAGATGAAACCTATGTCGGGTTTCTACCTGTCGGAGGAGAAGGAAAAGCAAGGGGTTTCCACTAAAAAGAGTGAGAGCTGAGCTCTCAAAGGAGGAAAACTCACAAGGCCTGGAAAAGTAAGGCAGTCTCATCAAGTCCCGGGTTTCCTCATACACAGAAAATATTTCATAAGGGGGAAAAAAAGTTGAGCAAAGCAAGCCAAGAGATCTATCTGTTGGCCCTAACTCAACAGAAGGTAAACAAAAGAACTAGCATTTCCAGATGCCAATTTACCTTCTAATTATTCTGGGCCAACTCTAACATGCTACTTGGAGAAGAGACTTCCTCTCTCTCTCTCTCTCTCCCTCTCCCTCCTTTCCTCCCTCTCTCCTTCTCCTTCTCCCCTGTCCCTTCCCTCTTCCCTCTCTCCCTTCCCCCTCTCTCCTTCCCTCACTCCGTCTCCTCTCTCCCCCACCTCTCCCTCTCCCTCCCTCCCTTCCTCCCTTTCCCTGTCTCTCTTTCTCTCTCTCTTTCCCTCCCTCCTTCTCCCTTTCCCTCTCTCTCCTTCCTCTCCAAGGAATCCTATAAAAGGTTACAAAAAGAAGCCCATGCCCTTCCTCTTTGCACATTAGGCAGCTGGCTCACTACAGCCCGGTTACCCAGGACAAGGTGACACAGATGGAGGATTATCTGTCCTCAGGCCAGGATCCCTCTCCTCCCCTCTGAACCCTTCTGGGGCTTTCCTCTGGGGAAGACAGTTCTCTTCCCACCTCCCTGCATCATCAGCTCTGCTAAGGAGCAAATGGCCGGGGGTTGGCAAGACACAGCACTGAGCCCTCAGGACGTCAGCGGCATATGTACCCCGTAAGGTGTTCCAGAAAATGTAATCTATCAAAGAAATAAAACTAGAATGCATTTTTTAAAAGACTAAATACAGAAGTTGTAAGATAGCTTGTCAAATTGGAAGTTGGTTAGCAATCTTAAAGAGCTCCAAATTTGATCCCAAGTTGGAGGTCAAGGGAAAGTCCAGCAGATGTTCTTTGGAGCTGCCAATGTGACCCAGTCACAGATAATGGGACCCAGGTCCGCCCAGACACTCAGGGATCTGTAGTGAGCTTAGAGGCAGCTGCAGGTTTTAGTAACAGGAGAACGACAGTTTCCAGTGAAGGAGATGAGATGGTCAGTCAGTACTGGCTGGAACTGTGAACCTGACCAGAGGCCCCACGCAGCCGTCAGGTCACAAGGTTGAGTGGACTTTGCTGCGTGGCATTTTCTAAACTGATGACAGAGTTTGGGCTCAGAACCCGCAGTTCCACACCCTTCTTTGTGGCTGCAGTGTTACACAGGGCAAGCTGAGAGCAGATGCTTCCAGCACAACCTACAGAAACAAGCAGCCTGTGTGATATGTCAAAGGTTGGTGCTCTGAATCCCTCCATGGAAAAGAGTGGACAGTCTCCTCCCAAAAAGATGGAGAGACACTTGAGCTGGGATTGGCTTGATGGTAAAGAGTTGATTTCAAGATGTGACAGAAAGAAAACTGAAGAATAGAACAATTTAAAACACGTTCAAGGTCACATGGCTAATAAATAATTGAGTCAATATTTAAACCTTGGTCTTCTTTTTTTTAATTGATTTTAACTAAAGTTTATAGAAACTTTGGATTTTCATTCATTCATTGTTGGACTTTTCTCTCTGCCCACTCCTCCTCTCCAATTCGCTTTTCTTTTTGAAAAGTAAAAGGAAAAAATTCTTTCATTGTTACTCAATCGCAGTCCACTCTACTATGCTACCTTCGTTCTGGACTCCTGTCTTAATAATATTATGTAATCGTAGATCCCTTTTAAACAGTTCTCTCTCTCATCTTCTGATGAGACTTGGAGTCTCCTGGCTCTACTGCTTTCCTCCGTGACAATAATCCCACCACGTGGCCTCGCTGATGTGGCTGCTGTCACTAAGGCAATCCCCAGGCATAGCAATCCTACAGGACAGCAGTCACAATGCCTCGCTGAATGGTTCCAAAGGCTGGAATGCGTATGAAAGCCGAATGCCACATATTTTCCTCTGTGGAGCTTCTGGGTGGGTTCGAACTGCTGACCCTTCTGTTAGGGGACAACATCTTAACCAATGTATCATGTAAGCTTCTTCCTCCGGCGTTAGTCTGGCCCCATCCAGTTCATTCTGTATCGCTTTCCCAGCTTGCCGTTCTAAAACACCAGTTAGCTCCCTCAGCTGCTATGTCTCCTTTGTCAGGGTTCCCAATCGCCTCCCATGTGCAGACCAGACTCCTCCATCTGGATTTGGAGAGTGTCTCTTGTCTGAGCCTTCCTCCTCTCTCACCAGCCTCGTCGTGTACGTGTCTCTCTTGGCATCTTCTCTGGTGATCTTCACCCCAGAGTCCAGTGTTCCCCACACCTGCAATCCCTTTCTTGCTCTGTCCCTCATATCTCCTCTTTCTAAGCTCAATCCAAGTCCTCTCTCTACAAAGAAGCCACTGACTTTGCAACACAGTGATGGCTCAACATCACAGGTATAGTAGCCGGTACCCCAAGTCCGGTGCGAGACGTTAAGACCGTGAGACGGGGGATGGGTCACCTATCCTCCTCTCTCCCAGGAGAGCTTAAATTATGTAAAGATTGAAATGTGTCTCTCCAAAAAAAATGATACCTTGGAGTGTTTACCCCACGCACTTGCGAAGACGAGCTTGAGAATATTCACTAGCAGAACAAAGAGGAAATCTGCCTTCAGAGAGAACAGCCAGAATGCTACTTAGAAGAGAGACCAGCCCATTTTACCACAGTGGTACCATGCAGTATTTGTCCTTTAGTGACTGAGATATTTCACTCAGCATTGAAACATATGAGAGAGAACTGTTTGAAAGGTATAGATGATGAGGTATCTTTGCCATGACAGGAGTCCAGAACGAAGGCTGCATAGTGGAGTGGACTTGGGGGGAGGGATTGCATAACAATGAATTAATTTTTCTTTTATTTTCAAAGAGAAGAATGAA
>NW_006399798.1:9482038-9499585 GCF_000299155.1 Elephantulus edwardii | reverse complement strand
AAAGTTAAAAAAAGAGAGAACAGTGTGATTTCACCTCACCTGCTTTGTCACTGAGGGAGCCCGATCCCTGGAGAAGGACAGCATGATTAGTAGAGGGTCACTGAAACAGAGGGGAGCCTCTCAATGAGAATGACCAACCTCATGGTTGCCACAGTGAGCTCAGACTTAGCTATAAACGGGAGGACGGCAAAGGGTCCAGTGACGCTCGGTTCTGTCGTGCTTGGGGTCACGACTTGGACACGACACCTAACAGCAGTGCAGTGTGACTGGCATCCTTATAAGAGAGAAGAGCCGGAGAGCACCACTGAAGGAAGAGGGGCATGAGAGCATCCGCCTAAGCCTACAATGCCAAGGTCTACCAAGACACGCCTGGGGCTCTGAGAACCTGGCTGACCCAAGCAAAGAGCGTTCCCCAGAGGCTCCAAAGACAGCAAGCCTGATTCAAAATCAACTCAGACCCTTAGCGTCCTTCCCCAACTGTGGGGCAAGACGTTTCTGTAGCTTCGAGCCACCCACTTTGTGGCACTTTGTTAGGGTGGCCCTAGAAAACACAGCCACCACCAAACGCAGTGTCCCTCCATCAGCAAACAGAGGTCAGCACGGCCTGGCTCAGGCTGTGACGTCACTGTGGTCAGCAGCATCCCCCAGCCTGCTGGAGGGTGAACCACAGAAGGCCTCCCAGGCACAGGTCCACGGCCCCCAAGCCGAGGCTTAGCCCTGCACCCGGGTCTTACCATGCTGAAATGGAAAAGAAAACGCACGACTCAAAAAAAAAAAACCAAAAAAACTCCAAAACCCAACACCACTTTTCCAATGATATTTTAAGTAAAAATGAGATCACAGAAAATGAGGGAGGTAAGTTTAAATGGTGTGACCCCAAGCAACATTTTATTTCCCCCAAGTATTCCCTGAGAGACTTGTTCACTGGATGGCAGGAAGGGAGCGTGTTGGGAGTGACCTGAAGGGCCAGAGTCCATCTGGGGAACAGCCTGGCTTGTGCTAACACGAAGCCCTTAGGATGCGACATCACCCCCTGCCCTCCCACCAACAGCCTCAACCTCTCTTATCGTCACACTGAACCAGACACCGCGGTGCACGCTGAGGTTCCAGAGAGCAGCCAACAGCCCCTTCCAGAAGGTCAACACTTCGCCTCTGCCAGAGATACCCAAAGTTTCCTAAACGCCACCCCACGCCTAGCTCATGGAGCTAGGAATAGCTATTAACATTCACTCGTGGCATTAATTAAAAACTATGGGTCCCTGCAAAGTCTCCTGCTTTTTTAAAAGTCATTTGGGTAATGTCCTTTCCATGGCGCGGATTTTCCGACTGGCAGTTGACGCTTCACAATCTTGTTTGTTTTAATCAAGACAGGGGTGGCGAGGGTGGGGGGGGGGTGGAGAAGCCTGGGTCCCGCGCTTCCTTTCTCAGGTGCTTTGATTTATGGATTGGCAAATCTCCACTTCCTAGCCGCTCGTGAGGTGGGGGAGGCTGAGGCAGAAGGTGGCTGACACCGCCTTGAGGCCTTGAGCTGGTCGGCTGGGGTGGTCTGGGTTGAAGAGGTGAGAAATGGCCACAGGGCAGCACTTCTCTCCGCTCCCAGCCCTAGCCATGGGCTCCCCCCACCTGGCTCCCTCCACCCACCCCTCATTCAATCACTCCTTAGGCTCTACCCCAAGATGCCCACCATCCCCATACCTGTACTCCCCTCTACTCAAAAGCGCCTCCTTCTCAACCCACCAGCTAACGGGTGGTGTCATTTCAGCAAACTGAGGCATCACGGGCAGTGTGGACGAAAGGCTTCTAACAGCGCCCATATTTATGTTTTTAAAACGCAGTCAAATCCAGCATTAGGTCCCACCGTATGAATCTAAATCCTGCCTGGACCACTCACAAAGTTAACCTTCCTCATGCCTTAGTTTATCTGCCAATATTTGGTCAAAGGATAGTATCTATCTAGGTTAGCTGGTGAGCTGTCTCCTCCCCGGTTCGGCCTCTGAAACCCTGGAAGGTCAGCTATGAATTGCTTTCAAAGAGTGAGGAGGTTATTTATTGGTCTGATAAGAAATGCAACCAGAAAGTTCCTTAGAAGCAAGGCTTGCACAAGCAACACATGCTGGCGAGGTTGTGGAGAAACTGGAACCCTTATTCACTGTGGGTGGGAGTAAAATGGTGCAACCACTGTGGAAGGCAGTCTGGTGCTTTCTCAAAAAGTTGCAAATAGAAATACCATTTGACCCAGCAATTCCACTACCAGGAATATACCCCAAAGAGACCATAAATGACATCTAAGCAGATATATGTACACCCATGTTTATTGCAGCTTTGTTCACAATAGCAAGGAGTTGGAAACAACCTAAGTGCCCATAAACAAACAAACAGAAAAGTTCTGGTATATTCACACAATGGAGTACTACGCTGCACTGAAAAACAAGGAACTCATGCAATATTATTCAAAATGGGTGAGCCTGGAGGACGTTATGCTGAGTGAAGTATCTCAGTCACAAAAGGACAAATAATTCATGGTGCCACTGTTGTAAAACAGGACTGACATCGGGGTTGGGGGGAGACTGAGAAAGATGGGTTCAATAATGTATACTGCATTGAAACAGATGAGGGAGAAAACTGTTTAAAAGGGATATGTGATTAGGTATTTTTGTCATGACAGGAGTCCAGAGCGAAGGCTACATGGTGGAGTGGACCTGAGGGGAGGGATTGTAAAACAATGAAGGAATTTTACTTTTACTTTCCCAAGAGGGTAGTAGTGTACTAGGGGGGATGGTTGGGAGGAGAGAAAAGTGCAACAATGAATGAATGGAATAAATTTTAAAAAGTAGACTTCAAAAATTTAAGAAAAAAAAGTTAGAAGAAGCAAGGCTTGCCTGGCTTCCCCTTGTGTGCTCTGGACCAAACGCTAGTGAAAAACACCATCACTGGTAGATTGAGGTGCCAGGTAAAGGTCACCAATGAGATGGACAGAAGCAACAGCTGCAGTAGTGAGGTCAACCACATCAACGGTGTCAAGAGGGTGTGAGAAAGGGCTTGGTTTTGTTCTCTACTAAGAGAGGGGATCAAGAGTCAGAGGTGACTTGGATGCAACTAACAAGGAAGGCTGCATAGTGCGGCCTAGACTTGCTTTCCAGGTCTCCACCACGTCCAAGTGCAGGCAGACAGCAAATGGCTGGGTGTGTGTGTGTGTGTGTGTGTGTGTGTGTGTGTGTGTGTATGAGGGGAGGGTATTGGGACATCTGTGTGGCTGCTTGCACGTAGCACACAAGGACCACAAAGTGACCACACAGTCGCATGAATACAGCAGCAGCCACAGCATTCCTAAGAGGAGAGGAATATTCTTCAGGAAAATCCTCCAAGCGGCTGTCAAGCAACGGAATCAAAGTCCTTGGGAAGCCCAAATGCCAAGTTCACTTACATACCACAGAGGCATTTCAATTCGGATTGACCACCTAATATGTGCCAAGATTAGCCCAGGCACCAGAAATGTAAAGAAAAGAAGGCAGGGCCCAGGTTTCTCAGATGGACGATGTCATGGGAAGGTGACCACGTAGGTAACGGGTTCTCAGTGGCCGACTGGGGGAGGGGATTTCCAGGTCTTTCTCCGGAGGCACATGGGGTGGACGGGAACCTCTCACCAAGCATGTTAACCCTTTGTGCCAACCAAGGACTCTTCTGTACAAAGGACATCATGGAGGAATACCCCACCTGCTGGGGAAGCCGTAGGTAATCAATCAGTTCACTGTCACGCAGTGAAAGTCCCGGTGAGGGAGGTTCGAACGAGGCCACAGGGAGGTGCTTGGCGCTGTCGGCAAGCTAGAGGCCCCTGTGGGAGGCCAGCGGGAGCGAGGCTGGTATTCATGCCGCCTTATCACCCCCATCTGCGAAATCTCGACTATTCTCCTCCTGTCTGTCTGCCTCTCTGGGACATCTAGGGACATATGAGAACTGAGCCGGAGAGGCGACGAAGGGAGCTTTGATTTCAGAAGAGAGGCAGCCCGGGAACGGAAAAGGCGAACATTTCATTTGGAGGAAGCCATGTGTGGGCCGCGGCTGCCCGGCTGCCTTCCATGGGCTCAGACAAGCCGAAAAGGAGTTACCAAACAGAGATCAGGGAAAGGGGCAGATATTTAAAAATTAAACCTGAGTCCTGAAGCCTTGTAAGGGGACACCTTCTTTTTTCCTGTCTCTGATGGCTTTCAAGTTGTGTGCTGTTGACCATGTGTCCAAACAGATGGGGCTGAACTTGGGTTTTTCCTGACGGCAAGGGTCGTCCACAGTGACAGTACAGACCCCAGAGGCCAGGCCACTGGCCCCTCTCTTGGTCTGCAGGCCAGTCACCCAAGCCCAGCTACACTAACGATGCAACAGGTCTGGTTTTCCAGCCACGTCTAGAGTGTGATTTCAGAGTTAGTTAAACTGGGACTCAAGAGCTAAGACGACGCTGAGTGCATCAGTCATCATATTCCAGCTTCCAACTTAAACTAAGGACCCGGCAGACCTAGGACGCACACGTGGAGGCAGAGAGAGAGCAAAGATGAGTGGCTGATCCATCTGCTAAAAGTCTCAGAAACCCAGACCGCACAGCCAAAGGGCCTTCAGGAAGCACGGATTCCCACACCATGATCCGTGCACGAAAGCCCAGGAGTAACACATCCCTTGTCTCCAGGACAAGCGTCTAACACAGAGGCCCAGCCTGCACCACCTCTGCCCTACTCACAGGGCACACATGTATATGAACCGCAGAGTCCTGCATGAAAACAAGACATGAACATCGGAATATTCCAACGTCATGGTCTTTGCAATTGCTTGCTATGCATCAAAGAGGTGGACAATGACTAAGGAGGACAGAAGGAGAATTGACGCCTTTGAGCTGTGGCGCTGGAGAAGAGTATTGAATGTACCATGGGCTGCCAAGAAAACACACAGATTCACCCTGAAGAGGGTGAAACCAGGCTACTCCTTGGAGGCAAGGATTCTGAAGTTTCATCTGACATACTTTTGACATGTTGCAAGGAGGGACCTGTCCTTGGAGAGGGACATCATGTTTGGGAGGGTGGAGGAACAGTGCAGGAGAGGAAGACCCTCGATGAAATGGAGTCACTGGGGTATTGGGGATAGGTATGTTGGAGACAATAAGATTGGCAAGGGATTGAGCAGGGTTTAGGGCTGTTGTGCATCGGGTCACTATGACTTGCACGCAACACGATAACACATAACTACATGTTGAAGGAGCAAGTTCACAATCAGAGGTGACTGGCTGGGTATGTCTATGGCCTCAGATGCATCAGGATGAAGTGGGTTGAATCTCACGGGATTCAGGCACTGGCGTAAACTTGGTGGGTGTTGTTAGTTACTGTCAAGTCCTGTCAAGTCAACTCAGATTCACGGCGACCTCAAGACCAACAGAACAAAACGCAACCTGGCCCTGTCTCATCTTCATCATATAACGCATGCTCAAATCAAGCGTCCTGGCCAAGAGGAAGCACTGGACCACACTATTGTATGATCTAGCTTTAACGGCTGCTCTGGCGGCCTTGTGAGGAAGGTGTTGAGCTGCTAGCCCCAAGGAGGCACATCTAGGAGTTCAAATCCACCAGCTTCTTCTTGGGAAAAAGATGGACAAATCTCTTCCCACGTGATTAACAGCTATTTGAAAAGCTGCTGGAGGGTCAGATATTTGAAAGCATATAACAAAATAATTGTTCATGAGCAGACCTCCAGACCTTTACTCCTCTTGGTCCAGAAGCTCTGCTGAGATCTGTCTCTGCCCGTCGGCCTCTGCTGGTATTTGAAGATCCATGGTCTTGCTTCCATCATGCAGTAACTGAACAGCAAACTTACAGCAGGTGATGGAGTCAGACGTTAGCACGACTGAGTTCTTATATGACTCGGTCTACATTTCTCTCGTTCTGACCGACTCAGAGCCCCCAAAACTCTGCCTCACACCCTCCCAGGGCTCTTCGTCTGTCTCATAAGAGCCTAGCTTTCCCTAAGAGAACAGATGCTCTTGACCAATTCCTCTCTTCACAGTGTGAGATGAATGCAAAAGACTTCCTGCAGAGTGTCCCCAAAATCACATCTCCCACAAACTCCTCCTCTAGGATGGTGGTGCTCGTGGCATGACTGGTATGGATTCCAGCTCCAAGGCCACTGTGCAGAAAATGGACATCCTGAAAAGGTTGTGTTGTGTGGGTTTGTTTAAGTGACTGGACTTGAGGGAGCAGCTGCCCAGGCACGATGCAGGCCTGGACACACTGTGGACACAACCTCAGGAGAAGTGAGGAAATGGGGGGTCCAGAGCCAAGTAGCACTGAGGCAGGAGTGCGTGGAGGGAACTGAACAGGACCCTGAGATGCTATTGTCACTGGCTGACCCGTCCGTCCTGCGGAAGCACCTTCTGCCTGTCCAGCTAACCACGTTCTGGGACAGCCCTGAGGAGGACCTCCAACACCTTGACACTCTAAGTGAGGCTGTGCTTATGACTGAAAGAAAAAATAAAAAAGAGGCTTCCTGGATCCTCCTGCTAGCTGGGATAATCTCTCCGAGGAAAGCCTGGAAAATCCCTCTTCTGTCAGGTCACTGGGCCTCAAAGTCCTCCCGCCCCCCCCCCAAGAGGAAAAATACCAGCATCTCAGAGGCTGCCTTCCTTCCAGGGGACCCTGCTGGGGACAGGCCTTCACCTCAACCCCATCCCAAAGGGATACCCCGCAGCAACGGCTTGAACCCAAGCTCCCTCTCTGGCCCTGCTGATGTCATATCCTTGAACAAGCCAGACCTAATGCCCAGGGTGGCCAGAGGCCAGGGAAACAGCGCAGAGAGCTCTTCTGTGGTTGAGCTGGCCCACAGCTTGGCCGGGATGCTGTCCGCTGTGGAAAACGGAATGTGAAGTCGTAGAATTAGGAGGGGAAGGAACCCCCATCCCTCAATGCCTGCAGAAAAGCAGTCTAGTCTCTCACAGACACAGGGGTGTTGAAGGGGTGGTGAGGGCTGTCCGAGGCTGAGCACGCTGGCTGAGGTGGGCAGAGTGGGGCTGGGCGTGAAGATGAAGCAGTGGACACAGGGGTGCTGAAGGGTTGGTGGGGGTGTCCGAGGCTGAGCACACTGGCTGAGGTGGGCAGAGTGGGGCTGGGCGTTAGAGTGAGGCAGTGGACACAGTGGTGCTGCAGGGGAGGTGAGGGCTACAGAGTGGGCCTGGGCGTGAGAGTGAAGCCGTGGACACAGGGGTGCTGAGGGAGAGGTGAGGGTTGTCCAAGGCTGACAACGCTGGCTGAGGTGGCCAGAGTGGGGCTGGGTGTAAGTGCAAAGCGGTGGACACTAGGACCCTCATGCTTCCTTTCCTAAGATGCCACACCTGACTGGCCAGGGCGCACCTGGATGGTGGGGCCAGCCAAGCTTTCGAACAGATGTTCACTGTTCCCCGGCGGAGAGGCCTGGCACCCAGCTCCCTGCAGACAGGGGGCTTTTCTCCTCAGTGGGCCACGCCTCGCTCAGGCACACATTCCGTCCGTCCAAGGGCTTCGGCCAAGCCCCAGGCCTTGACCACAAAAAGTGCCCTTTTCTCGGGCGGGCTCACCTCCGACGTGAGGCCATGGCGCGCCAAGCCGCCCACTAAGAAGACATCCCCAGCACATTTCTTTCTCCTCGGAGGGGCCGTGGCTACCGGCCACCAGCACATCTTCAGGCCATCCTGGAACCTTCTAGAGCCGCTGCTGTCTGGTCCTCGCTTTATAGATGGCAGATGTGCAGCCTCAGGTCTAAACAGTCTAATAAAGCAACCTAGTAGTCTAAAGGGACTATTTGCTTGTAAAACACGCTCTGAGCTAATGCAAAGCGAGCGAGACAATCCCAGGTAAAAGCCAGGCTGTGTGTGCAGGACTTCAGAGCTCAGGTTGCACGTGGCCCAGTAAAACCAGCTGCCCTGAGTGTCAGTGCAGAACTGGGCTCCACGGCTCTCCAAGGCCGATTTGTTAGAAATACACCACCAGGCCTTTTCTCCGAGGCACCCCCATGCAGATTCCAACCTCCAACCTTTCGTGTAACAGCCAGCTCCATTCACCAACCGAACCACCCACCCCAATCTCTCTGAAAAGGCCCCACCATCCTCCAGCAAACCTCGAGAGTCACCCCCACCGTGGGACAGAAGACCACGCCTCATGACTTCAGAGGATTTCTTGTTGTCCACCTCGCTCCAAAGTTTTTTTGAGTTTAGTTTTTTTTTTGGTTACACAGAACCTGGTTGTGATTGGAAAAGAAAACGCCAGGCCTGTTTGACAACCATCAGATTTACAGCCTTTTTAAAAAGCCTCAAGTACGTCACAAGAGGCGGCCCACCCACTGCACTGGCCCAACTGTAAACACGGCTGGGTGCCCACTCCGCTCACCCCTATCGGGGCTGCGGCCTCGGCCTCTGAAGGAAGGCCTTGTTTGCCTCCTCCAGCCTCGGGTGGGTTAAAACGATGCCGGGTGGTACCCACGCGGGCAGGACACCTCGGAGCTCTCGGGCGCTAAACCTCCAAGACAAACAGGGCTGCTCACGCCGTCGCCGTCTGCAGCCCCGGCCACCGCTGGCCACAAACACGCCCGGCCGAGGTGTGCAGCTGGCCGTCCACCGCTGCAGCCAGCTGCCACCCCTCGAGCCAGGAGCGCGCGTCTCCCTGCTCTCCACCTCGGGCACACTTCAGGGCACTGTTGACAGGGCTGGCGATGAGTTTATGCATTTTGGCCTCCGGACGTGGCTGGAAAGAAAAGTAAACACGGGGCGTGGGCTGCAGGTCGCTGCTCAGTGGAGGCTGAGTCTACGGAAAGCCAGGCTGAGAGAGATTCCTGTGTCCTTTAAAAATGGACACCAGGAGGGACTTTTCCTAAAGGTCTTGGGGCTTCTTTGCGGCAGAGGGAGAAGGTCCCTGGGAAATTCTGGGCCAGAGGAAAAGATCAGTTCTAGCCAGGTGGGTCACAGTTGTGTCTTCGAACATGGACCCAGCAAATGAGAAATAATTGGGATGAAAAGCCCATCATGAGCTCTGCTTTTCTGGTGTTATTTACCCAGAGAGAAAAAACGAGGAGATGAGCAGAGAAGACAGCAAGGAGTCAAGTGTATTACAGATGGGTCAATTCCAAACACAAAACAACAGATTTTAGGGATTTAGGCTTAAAAAAACAAGCAAAACCCAACGTTGTCCCCACGTCAGCTCCGACATACAACCACCTTCCATCGGGTTTCTACAGGTGACAACTGCTCATCTTTCTCTCAAGAAGCAGCTGGTGGATTCGAACACATGACCTTGTGGTTCTCACTACACCACACCACCAGCCCATTTGAAAAACCCAGGAAGTTTTTCAAAGAAAATGCCAGCAAGAACTCAGCATTGCTTCTACTTTCTCTGTAAAAGAATAAAAGACAGAGACAGAGCTCCAGGAACGGCATGCGACTGAAGTGGAGTCCCACGTGCCTTTTGGAAGTGTGTTCTGTTTATCAAAGTATGAAAACAAAATGCACAAAGCAAAGGTTTTCTTGAAAACAATTCAGTTGAAATATTCGTGGCCAAGGGCACGCAAGGAAGATGCTCCCTGGGGGATGGCTTAGGAAGGGGGATGGCAGAGCAGGCACAGGTCTTAACAAGGACACAGCAGTCATTGGACTCTATCTAATCATTCAGTCCCAGCCAAGAGGCAGACAATTAATCTCTAAATATCAAGGTATGCACATCTATCTGCTAGAAAGTAAGTCAGGTCAATTGCTTTTCACTGACTTGCTGCTTTGGAGAAGTTATTAGTTATACCCTGGTAGCATATTGCATAAATGTGTTGGGCTACTACCCAAAACATAAGTGGTTCGAATCCAGTAGCCGTCCCACGGGAAGGCGATAGGCCATCTTTACCTATTAAGATTTCTAGCCTCGGATATCCAAAGGAGGGTTGTTACTGATTAAACAGTAGTGGGTTGGGGGCCTTAAAAGAAAAGAGTTTGACTTTTACATGTATAGATTCTTTTAAAAGTTTTATTTTTTTATGAAACTATATGCCGCAGAATAAACATCATTGTTTTGTCGTTTTTCTAAAAGAACTTAAAAGTTAAGGCTTTTCCTCCTCTGAATGTGAAATTACAGAAACACTGAATCATATCCCCAGAAAGGCTCACAAACAGTCTATTATTAATTTCCTGCATCTGAATTTTGACCTAAAGCATGGCTCTGTGGCCAATCTCTTCCCATGCAATTTACAGCCTCTGAAAAGCTCCTGGAGGGCCAGCTCTGAATCAGTTTAGACTTGATGGCAATGAATTTGGGGTTTTAAGAATTAACACTAAATCTGGAGAGCTCTGGTGGCCTAGTGGCAGGAAACTGCACTACAATCCCAGAGGTGTGCGGTTCAAATCCACCAGATGCTCTGCTGAAGAAGGAGGAACAATTGCCTCCTGTACCAGTCAGATCCAATTTGACGGTACACACATAAAAAAAAAAAAAAGAAAGAATGAATGAATAATAAAAAAAAGAATTAACAGTAAATCTTTAACCAGTATGAGTTTATGAAAAATAGACTACCAAAATGTCCAGGATATCTGGTCTGATAGAGACTGATGAGACCCTCAAACTATGGTCTTCAGTCCTTCTTCAAGCCTGGACTAACCTCACCTCAGTGACTCAACTTTCAGTCTAACAACTTCTGTTACGTAACTCAGAGTGACTGTACGTACAGCAGCTCTGAACCCTGCTCTATCCTGAGCGGGTTTCACTGACTACAACACTCCCACCTCCATTGCTCCAGTTACTATGTCGCTCTATCTCATCCAGAATCTTCCTCTCCTACATTGTCCCTCTGCCCTTCCAAGAATGATGTCCTTCTCCAGGAACTAGTCCCTTCCGGCCACACGTCCAAAGTATGTGAGACAGAGCTTCAAAATGCAGTCTCCAAGGAGAAACTTCACCCTCTCAAAGACCAATACAGACCTGTTCGTTTTCTGGACAGTCCATGGCATCTTTAAGATTCTTCTCCAGTATCACAACTTGAAGGCATTGATTCTTCTTCCGTCATCCTTAGTCATCTTCCAGCTCTCTGATGCATAGTAAGTAAGTGCAAAGACCATGGCCTATATCAGGCATACCTTAGTCTTTAGATAGACTTCATTGCTTCTCAGAATCCTGGAGTCATCCATAGATTTTCCCAATGCAATTCATCTGTTGATTTTCTGACTGCTGGTGCCAAGAGTATTGATTGTAGAGCTGAGGAAGCTGAAATTGTTAACAACCTCAATCTCTTCTCCATCTATCATGGTGCTGCCAATTGGACCAGTGGGAGAATCTTTGTCTTCTTGACCCCAAGTTTCAATCTATATTGAAGACCATATCCTTGACTTTCTATAGGAAGCACTTCAGGTCCTACTCAGTTTCTGCAAGTAGAGTTGTGTCATCTGCATATTGCAGGTTGTTGATGAGTCTTCTTCCAATCCTGATACCACATTTCTTCTCTTAAAACCCTGGCTCCTGAATTATCTGTTCTGCACACAGATTGAAAAGGTATGGCAACAGGACACATCCCTGATGTCCTCCTTTCCTGATTTTGAACCATGCAGTGTTTCCTTGCTCTGTTCTAAGGATTGCTTCCTGGTCCAAGTATAGGTTTTGCGGAACACAAGTATAAGTGTTCTGGGATTTCCATTCCCCTCAAGGCTAGGCACAATTTGTTGTGATCCACAGAGTCAAATGTCTTTACATAGTCAAAACAAAGACATTCCTCTGGTGCTGTCTGCTTTCTGCCAAGATCCATCAGACACTGGCAATAATATCTCTAATGCCATGACCTCTTCTAAACCCAGGTTGTATTTCTGGTAGTTCTCTGCCGATGTCCTGTTCTGGTCCTTTTGGAAAATCTTCAGCAAGATTTTGCTTGTGTGTAACATGAGTGATACTGTTTTATAATTTCCACACTCTGTCGGGTCGCCTTTATTTGGAATGGGAATAAATAAGGATCTCTTCCAGTCTGTTGGCCAGAGAGCTGTCCTCCAGGTTTCAGTCCAACAACAGGAAACTTACAATGTGAACAGAATCACCAGGAAGGCATTCACTCCTTAAAACAATCTCCCACACAGGATCTTAAGGGTGGCCTTTGTCCACAGATAATGCTCAGAGGGGGAAGGGATCAAAGAATGAAAGAAAGAATCAGGGCGTTCTGTTCCACGATGAGTAACAACATCAGGTGTAAGTCATAGTATCAAAGTGTCCTGAGGGACATCACCTCTGCAAGGCACTCACAACATGGTAAATATGTGAGGACACAGGAGTCAGTGTGGACTTTTGTGCCACTGGCCAAACTGGGGACAATTTGAGCACCAAATTAATTAAAGGAGTGAATGATAAACTGTTGAATAATCAGAAATTCTTGAGGTCATGCCAATAATACATGCAGAAAAACAATAGGGAACCACTGTGAAAATCTAGTTCACTGTCCATCAGACCCAGCAGCAAATTTCTAGTGGGGAAGAAGATACAAAATTAAGGTCAGGCTCACACAAAACTGTAACTTTACTAAATGATATTAAAATGCTAAATACATACTGTCTTGCACAAATAGGTTCTATTTTTAAAAAAAACACTTGTTGCAACAATGAATGACTGGAAACCCTAAGTCTCTGTAAACTTTCATTAAAATTAATTTCTAAAAAAGTACTTGTTCGTAGATCAGATTTGTTTGTTCTTTGCGCAGTGCATGGCGTCACCAATATTCTTTGTGGACACCACAGTTCATAGGGGTCAGTTCTTCAATCCAACTTTCACATGTGAATGAATCAGCTGAGGCCACATTAACCTCCTTGTTCTTCAGTATTTAAAAAAAGATCTTTATTAACAAGTTGCCGCAAATGACGGTAATACAAGGGGGGTTGGGGGGGGGGGGATGTGTTTCTAAGCATGGTTGTCAATTTAAAAGTGTGTGGCAACGTCTTTAACAGCAGATTTGGCCAATGCAGCACATCTTTTGATGTCTGAATGCTGCTTCCAACGATGTTGACTGAAAGTTAAACAAAATCCTTTACAACTTCAATCTCTCCTCCATTTATCTCGATGTTTAGGGGGCTCTGGTGGCCTCCTGCTCCACCACTAGGACTCCGTTGATAAGGTAGCTGCCGAAAGGTGCCTTCTAGTCACCTGTGACTCACAGCAAACCTGTGCTATCCTGGGCCGTCCTCATGGTCTTTGCCACGTTCCATACCATTGCAGCAGTCACCATGTCAGTCCTTCTCCTGGAGGGTCTTCCCCTCTGTCATTGACCCTCTACCTTTATTTTCCCTCGCACAATTCCTTTTTCAAGGACTGGAGTCTGCTGACAATAAGCTCAAATTGTGTGAGACCCCTAACTTTGCAGCTAGCAGCGTAATGACACCAGAGGTCTGTCTCTCTTTGGGTTTTGGCGCTCAAGTTTTGGGACTGGTTTGTTTGGGTTTTTTTTTTACAGTTCCTCTATTTTTTATTATTTATTTTTATTATTATTAATTCCAATGAAAATTTACAGAGATTTTGGATTTCCATTCATTCATTGTTGCACTTTTCTCCCTGCCCAACCCTCCCCTCAATTAGCTTTTCTTTTTGAAACGTAAAAGAAAAAAATTCTTTCATTGTTAGTCAAACCCTCCCCCCAAGTCCACTCCACTGTGCAGCCTTCGTTCTGGACTCCTGTCATGACAATAATACCCAATCCCAGATCCCTTTTAAACAGTTCTCTCCTGCATCTTTCAATGCAGTATTCCTGTTCGTGACACAAAAGACAATGAGAAAGCATAAGTTATCACTTCCACCTATTCTCTCAGTTAAAAGGAGCCCCAGTGGCACAGGGGTTCGAGGGCTCAGCTGCCAACCAATAAGTCTGATGTTCCATTGCAATCCCAGAGGCGCACGGTTCAAATCCACCAGATGATCTGCTGGAGAAGGAGGGGCAATTTCCTCCTGTACCAGTCAGATGCGATTTGACCGTACACACACAAAAATAATAAAATAAAATAAAAACCATAGGTCTGACGTTCAAATCCACTAGCCTTTCCAAAAGAGGAAGAGGCGGCAGTTTGCTCCCATAGAGGCAGAAAACTCTGGAAAATCTGGGAGGCGTTTCCACTCTGTGCTCGAGAAACAAGCTGGAGGGGCTGAGCTGGGTTTCGTTCGGGTATTCTGTCAATTGTAGGCCCAATGCCCTGGCTTCAGCTGTGAGAGGCAGGCAGTATCACACTCCAAGGTCTGGGCAAGGACTAAGAAGCCATGACTTGAGAGGCGTTAGGCAAGGACAATGTCAATGTCAGGAACTGATGGGGAAAGGCCAAGGTGAGAATGAGGATTCTGCAAAATGGAGAGGTTGACTTTCTTTTATTCTGTTTAAAGAAAATTTTATTTTCATTGTGATTTTAACAAACATTTACAGAGAAGTTAGATTTTTTTTTTTCATTCATTCACTGTTACACATCTCACCCCCTCCCCCTCCCTTCACCCTCTCACAATTCACTTAAAAAAAAATTCATAGGGAGCTCTGGTGGCCTAGCGGCAGGAAGCTGCACTGCAATCCCCAGAGGTATGTGGTTCGAATCCACCAGATGCTCTGCTGGAGAAGGAGGGGCAATCTCCTCCTGTACCAGTCAGATGCGATTTGATAGCACACACACACAAAAATAATAATTGAAAAAAATATTCATTTATTGTTGCACAGTTACCTACCTCTCCCACACCCCGTCCTCTTTGCAATAATATATACCTCTTATTCTCAGCTGTTGTCGGACGTAAAATGCCTAATCATATATATTCCTTTTAGACAGTTCTTTCCTTCACCTGTTCCATTGCAATGGTCATTATCTATCCGCTCTTATCCTATTCTTCTCCCAACCATCCATGTCAGACCTGCTTTATAACAGTGGTTTATGCAGTATTTGTCCTTTTGTGACTGAGGTATTTCACTCAGCATCATGTCCTCCAGAGTCCCTCATGGTGTATAATGTTTCATGAGTTCACTGTTTTCTAGTGCTGTGTTTATATGAATAATAATAATAATAATGTTTTATGAGTTCATTGTTTTTCACTGCTTCCAGTGCATGAATATACCATAGTATTTTCTATCCATTTGCTGATGAGCACTGGGGTTGCTTCCATCTCTCTGCTATTGTAAATAATGCAGCAATAAACATGAGAGGTTGGATCTGTGAGCCATGGTGAGGGGAGAAGGAAGGCGTCAGGTGGGATAAGGGTTCTCCGGAGACAGGCAGGAAGACGAGTAAGAGAGAGGGGCTAGGAGACCAGTGAGGTTCCCTGATGGGTGGTCTCATCGCAGACAGCCCAGCTCCTATGTCTTCACCCCGTTCTAGCTGCATTTCGTTTGCCAGCCTCCAGGCAGAAGCTGTGGTAGCCAGGAAGCCAGAAACAATGACTGAAATGCTAGAAGGACATCACCCCACATTAGGGACACATTTGTGTTTTCTGAGGGAACTGGATCCTTTAGTAACAAAGGATGAGAGGAGAGAGAGGCTGAGGCTGGCTGGACCACAACTGGATTTGCCCTATAAAGGACAAGCCGCGTGCCAGCAGTGGACCAGAGACCATGGAAGATGTTCGTTCCCAAGGCCAGGTCAGCCCAGGGCGGCCCTGAGCACCATCCTCTCCTTCCAAGCCTTACTCCCACCCGGCCCTGCTGTCGGGCTCCTCCTGAAGTCAGGCTGACAGACAGGTGGACACCCAGCCCGGGCTACACTTGCTCTTCCAGCTCGTGGCATTGTGTGAAGTCCATTCCAACTCCTAGTCACCGGGCTGGCAGTGCCGAACTGCCCCCAAAGGTCGTCCAGGCTGTAATCTTTACAGGAGCAGAACACCAGGTCTTCCTCCTGCAGAGCTGCTGGGTGGGTTCGAACCATCAACCTTTCAATTAGCCGCTAAGCACGACTCTTAAAAGAATACTCATTGCCATCAAGTCAATGCTGACGCATGGCAACCCTCTGCTGGGTTTTCAAGTCTACAAAATGTTAATGAGAAAATACTGTCTCACCCTTCTCCCCTGGAGTAGCTGGTGGGTTTGAACCAATGAACTTATGATTAGCAGCCAAGCATGTAACTATTGCATCATTCTTGTTATGTACCATCTAGTCAGAATTGAGTCTGTAGCTGGCCCTCCTGTGGGTTTCTAGAGGTGGCAAATCACATGAGGGGATACTGCCCACCCTTCTCCCACGAAGCAGCTGGTGGATTTGAACCGCTTACCTTTGGGATGGCTGCACAACTCCTTACCATCAAGCCCATGGGCTTATTATTATTATTATATTATTAAATAATAATAATTTTACACTTGATCTTAGCCAAAAGGCCGAGAAGCGATAAACAATAATAATTTTAATGAAAATTTACAGAGATTTTGGGTTTCCATTCATTCATTTTTGTACTTTTCTCCCCTCCCAACCCTCCCTCCCCCCCCCAGTTCACTCTTCTTTTTGAAAAGTAAAAGAAAAATTCTTTCACTGTTATACAATCTGCCCCCCAGGTCCACTCCACTATGCAGCCTTCATTCTGGACTCCTGTCATGACAGTAATACCTAATCACATATCCCATTTATACAGTTCTCTCTCTCATCTGTTTCAATGCAGGATATATAATTTATACGATCTTTCTCAGTCTCCCCTCAACTCAGAGGTCAGTCCCTTTTTACAACAGTGGCACTATGCAGTATTTGTCCTTTTGTGACCAAGATATTTCACTCAGCATAACGTCTTCCAGGGTCACTCATTTTGTATAATATTTCGTGAGTTCCTTGTTTTTCAATGCAGCATAGTATTCCATCGTGTGAATATACCAGAGCTTCTCTATCCATTTGTTTGTTGCTGGGCACTTAGGTTGTTTCCAACTCTTTGCGATTGTGAACAAAGCTGCGATAAACATGGGTGTGCATATATCTGCTTGGATGACGGTTCTTCATTGCACCACTAGGACTTTTAATGCTCCAAAAGAAATGTATGACTAGGTATTACATGCGTATGACAACAATCTGGAACAAGAGATGCATTACAAAGGGGAAGGGACAGAGAGAGAGGGGGAAGAAAATGTACAACAGTGAGTGAAAAAAATTGTTTTAAAAAGCCATCAAGTTGACCTTAACTCATCGCAATCTTTCACTAGTTTTGGAGGCTGTAAATCTTACTGAGGGCAGACTAAAGGCTGAAGAAACTGCAGCTCATTCACATATACAATGGAATATAACACATCACTAAAAATGATCAAGGGTCAATGACACAACAGAGATAAGACTATGACACATCATCCAGAGTGGCCTAAGTTTTTCACAAAACGGTCATTATGGACATAAGTCTATTGACATAAAAAGAAATAGTTTATGTTCTTGAAGTGCTAGCAGAGATGAGAAAACAAGGGAGAGGAGAGGGGGGAAAAAAACCCATAATTTTTTTTTCTTTTTTGCAAAGCACATAAAATTGGTGACAGATAAATAAACAGATAAATGATGCTCCTTTGTCAGTTGTTACCGAGTTGGAACTGACTCTTAGATGCCTTTCCTACGGGTTTTCAGAGGCT
>NW_006399798.1:9479415-9481793 GCF_000299155.1 Elephantulus edwardii | reverse complement strand
TTTATATATTTATATATCCGTATCATTCCCAAGAAGAGGTCATCCAACAGAGTGTGGAAATTATTGAACAGTATCACTAATATCACACACAAGCAAAATATTACTGAAGACTATAAAAAAATTACTAGAATAGTACATCAGTAGAGAACTATCAGAAATAAGCTAGGTTTAGAAGAGGTCGTGGAACTAGGGATATCATTGCTGATGTCAGATGGATCCTAGCTGAAAGCAGAGAATACCAGAGAATTTCTACTTGTATTTTATCGACTATGTATTTGACTGTGTGGACCACTACAACTTGTGGCTAATCTTGAGGAGAATGGGATTCCCAGGACATTTAATTGTGCTCATGCAAAACCTATAGTTAGACCAGGGAGCAGTCGTACAAATAGAGCAAAGAAACACTGCATGGTTCATAATAAAAAAAGGAGTGCATCAGAGATGTATTATTTCTCTATACCTTTTTAATCTATATGTGGAACAGGTCATTCAACTTGACAGATCATGGACTTTATGAAGAAGAATACGGCATCAGGATTGGAGGAAGACTCATCAGAATCCTGCATTATGCAGACGACATAATCTTGCTCATTGAAATTGAAAAGTACATGAAGCATTTGCTGCAGAAGGCCAAGGACCATAGACTTCAACATGGATTACATCTCAACATCAAGAAAACAAAGATCCTCACCCCCAGGCCAAGGCAGCATCGCGACAGATGGAGAAAAGATTGAAGCTGGGATCCACAATCAACACTCTTGGCACCAGAAGTCAGGAAATCAAAAGATGAGTTCTTTTGGGAGAATCTGCAGTCTAGGATCTCTCCCGAGTGCTCAAGAGCAATGATGACAGTCTCGAGACTACAGTGAGCCTGATGCAGTCTTCTCAATTGCTTGCTATGCATCTGAGAGCTATGACTAAGGGTGACATAAAAAGAACCAATGCCTTTTGAGTCGTGGTGCTGGAGAAAAGTATTGAACATACCACATAGACTGTCAAGAGAACCAACAGGTCTGCCTTGAAGAGTTTCAAACCAGTTTGCTCCTTAGAGGCAAAGATTTGAAGCTCTGTCTTATGTACTTTGGGCAGGTTGCCAGGAAGGATCAGTCCTTGGAGAAGGACATCATACTTGGAAGGGTGGAAGGACAGCGCAGGACAGGGAGACCTGGATGGGGTGGACTGACAAAGGCACAGTGGCAATGGGGACAGGAGTGTCAGAGATGGTGTGGTTGGCTCAGCACAGGACAAAGTTCAGAACCCTTGTTCACAGGGTTGCTATGGGTCATAGTCAATTTAATAACACATAACAACAACAACAAATACACTCACACACACAAAGAGAGTATACTTCCCTAGTGTTTTCATTATTATTTAGTTATAAATTGAGGGGATAAAAATGTTAAGGAGAAAAAAAAAAAGGAAATGAAGCTATATTGCATCACCTTTCTCCCTTCAAGTGACTGGTGAGTTTGAACTAGCAACCTTTGGGTTAATGTACTATCACCAGGGCTTTTGTGAATGTCCTTTCCCCAATCAGGTTATAACCCCATTATCCTATTGGGCAAGACCACACAGAGGGGTCAAGGCTGTGGAGAGGTCAAGGCTGTTAAGGCTGTGTAGGGGGTCACCCCTGACTATGAACTAGGGTCCCCACTCCTCCATACACCACACGCAGAGCCGTCACAGCCCGTGTCCCCCTCCCTGGGCCAAGCACACGAGGGAAGCTGTGCCATGAAGACTGTTCATCCCACACCCGGTGGCATTACCAACATAAACAAAAACAGACACTCCCCAGCCCGCAAGCTGCTACTTAAAGGACATTTTCTACCTTGATTTATTCCGTCCTGCGGTGCCTAGTATTTTAAGAGCCAGGACCACAAGACACCCACATATCTCCAGCTGGACCATGTAGCCTGGAGCTCCGGAATCCAGGGGCCGTCCGCAGGTTTATATGCTTCTTAAATCCTTCAGGGTTTTTCTTTCTTTCTTTCAGATCTCAGGACTATTTTGACATGGCCGTTGTCATGGTCCTGAGTCAGAGCTCAGGCTACTAGTGGCCACTGTCCCCTGACAGCTCTGGTCACTTCCCCTCCTAGCTAGAGTCACCAGGGTCTGGGGTGGGCACAAAGTGAATTCCTGGAGCCCACAGACACGGGGCCTGCGGGCACCATGGTGGTCCCCACTGGAGCGGTCAGGGCTCCTGGCCAGAGGGCCTTGGTTCTGATGGCCTGGGCCTGCTGACCACAGACGTCTTCAAACAGAGCTTGTGAAAAGCAGCTTTGCTTCGCCTCCTCGCCTGCTACCATCTTGGGAAACTGGGTGACAAGATAAATATTTTCTTAAAGGAACTCCCTAGTTGGGGGAAGAGAGAAGGGGCT
>NW_006399798.1:9476994-9479158 GCF_000299155.1 Elephantulus edwardii | reverse complement strand
GAGCCCTCGCCTCACCCGGCTCCCGCTGGTGCAATGGTGATTCACCGTCTGTCCTGCCTTTGGGAGGACCATCCAGTGAATGGGGTCTCCTGAGCTCACTGGAGAGGACGCATATTAACTCAGGCTCACAACAAGCTCTGAGGAAGAAGAAATCTATGCCCAATATGGCTGCTGCTGCTGCTGTTATTATTATTATTATTATTATTATTACCTGTCAAAACAAACAGGGGCAAAGATTCTCATCTCCCTCTAATGCTCAGTTCCCCACTCTGAGGAAACAGAATGTGGGGGACGCGGCTCTTGCCAGCGATTACTCTCAGCAGCCCAGCCTTTTATCTACGGCACTGAGCCTGGGTGTCCCCAAATTTGAGGTGGAGGAATGTCACCAGGGTGCCAGTTTTGTTTTAGGAGACAAAGAAGAGAATCCCGGCAGATCTTGGAAACGACAGCTCACTTTCTTCATCCTCTTTTAATCCTGTGGCTTCCATCACTCTTTGAGCGGTGGTGGCTGGCGTGTTGCTCCCATGCTGGAAGCCGGGCCACCTGTAATTTCAAATCCCAGCACAGTCACCGTGGTGACAAGCTTCAGCAGAGCTTCTAGCCAAAGACAGGAAGAAACTCGATGGATTACCCCCAAGGAAGGAGGCACAGGACCGGGCAATGTTTTGTTCTGTTAGATATAACATCACTGTGCGTGGAGTCCCTTTGATGGCAGCTTTAAGGAGAGGGCTGGGTTTGGTGTGACCACAGCTGTACCAGCCCCTCCTCTGGCCAGTCTCACATCAGAGAGAGAACTTCTGGCTACAGTCCTGGCCACAGCATCCACAGAAGAGTTACTGATAAAAAAAATAAGCAGGAGATTGTCCATTTCTTCCGAGGCTTTCTACCTTCCAGAGAACCCTTGGTGGATTTGAACCTCCAGAGAAACATGGATTTTTGCTTCTTCTTTTTGTTGTAACTGTTTGCTTGGGAGTTTTTATTCCCCCACTTCCCAGCCTCATTAACCCTTCAAGTCTGGTTCTATTTATGTGTAAACTTTTCCTTAGCATTTTATAGTAGTGATTTTACACCATAATTAAATATTTCTGGCTGACTTTATGTCACATAGCACGTTTTGTCCTAGATTCATCTATGCTGTGCAGCATTTCACAAACTCTTGATAATTCACTGATGTATAATACAGCATTGTGTCACTGGATACATTTTTTGGTCACTCATCTATTTATGGTCACTTGGTTCATTTCTAACTCTTTGCTCCTAGAAATATATATGATTAGGAATTTATTGGTATGACAAGAGTCCAGAATAAGAGCTGCATAGTAAAGTGATTGGGGACGGGGGAAGGACGACTGTATAACAATGAAAGAACTTTTTTCCAAAGGAAAAAAACGAACTTGGGGGGAGGGAGGCAGGGAGGACAATGTGCAACAATGAATGAATGGAAATTCAAGTTCTTTATAAACTCTCGTTAAAATCTCAATAAAAAGAAAGAAAGAAAAAATAATGCTGCAGGTTTACTGGGTTAAATGATATTTCTATTCCCAAATTCTAAGGAAGAGCTTACCTGCTTCCCGTAGTGTCTGCAGCATTTCACACACACACACACACAGAGGAGTGTACAAGAGGTCTTTGGGCTCCCAGTCCAGATCCCCTCAGACGAGGCCATCTGAGCTCCCTAATTTAAAGCAAACTCATTGCCGTGGAGTCAGAATCAGCTCACACTTAACTTTCTGACGGGGTTTTGAAGGTTATAAATCACACGGGAAGCTGGTGGATTTGAACTGCTAGAGAGGTGTGGCCTTTGGGTATTGGTAAACTCTCTACAGACTACCCAGCAGAGGTAACTATATATCAAGGTTTTTCCACCTCAGTTCTGTCACCGTCTGGCGCTGGATAATTCTTAGCGGTGGGGCTGTCCAGTGCACTGTCGGATGTTTAACAGACCTACTAGACATGGGATGTTCACTCTCTGGTCCCAAATTGTCAATCAATGATGTCTCCAAACCCTCCCACTGGGAGTCATTTCTGTAAAATCAACTCCTTTCTTTAAAAAAACCTTTCGGTGTAAAAAACAACATATATGAATTTTATGAACTTTGTACATAAACCAGTATAAAAATAAACAAAACCAAAAAACCCTTCAAGTGTGAAATACAATGTATTT
>NW_006399798.1:9469869-9476894 GCF_000299155.1 Elephantulus edwardii | reverse complement strand
AATAATAATAATAATAATAATAAATATTCCCTTCAACAGATTAAAGTTAGAAAGAGTGGGCTCAACTATCTCTGGGGAAAACGACAAGAGATGGAAAGAAGACCCAGTCCACTGCCGCCTCCTTCCCGAGCCACCGTCGCGGGCCCTTCCACCCTGAGATCCTGGGTCCGAAAACCATCATTCCCTCCACGCCTCGCAGCCACCAGCTGGCCTGTGCTGACTCACTGCCCAGTGTTTTCACCATTTCTGGAGGTCACAAAGGAATGTCCAGAAACAATCCTTATCACAGGCCCTTTCCCGGGGGTCAAGCCAGCTTATCAGATCCTGAGCATTCAGCGGACAGCAGCTTGTCCTGGCCAGTTTGGCTGCCCAGAAGCCAGAGGAGGAGGTCATGTGGGAGTCACTGGGAACTAAGGCTGGGCTTCTCCGAAAAGGAGCTGTAAGTCTTAGTTAAGACTCTTTATCTCCATTTCACAGGAAAAGGAGCTGCATTCCTGACAGAAAGGCAGCGTGATGTGTCCCAGGTCAGGCCGCTTGTAGCACAAGGCCCAGATCTCAAGGCTTCTTCCAATAGTAGTCGCACGCATGCCTCCCCCAGAGTCTCCAAGCACTGGTCTTCCCAATCACTTGCGATGCTTCTGAAAGTTGGACAACTTTCTCAAGAAGACTGAAGGAGAATCGATGCCTTTGCATTGTGGTGTTGGGGAATTGGGGTGACCGTCCCAAGAACCGCAAAAGAACAAACAAGGCTTGTCCTGGAGTGAGGACAGCCCGGGTAGAGGCAACGACAGGGAAATTCCACCTCACGTACCTGGGGCATGTCGTCAGGAGGGGCCAGTCCTTGGAAAAATGCATCATGTTAGCTAGGAAAGGTGGAGTCAGTGGAAGAGAGGAAGACCTTCAACCACATGGACTGACATCGTGACTGCAACTAGTCACACATGTCAGAGATGGTTAGGATGGGGCAGAACAGGGCAAAGTAAAGATCTGTCGGGCACAGGCAGCTCGATGGCACCGAACAACCAACACCCAGTCCCCCTACCCCCAAACACACACACTATCCTGCACACGGCAATGCTGCTGTTGTTGGCAGCCGTCAGCCTGTCAGCCCCCTCCTCGCAGGACTCACGGACAATGGAAAGAAATGCTGCCCTCTGACACGTGGTCCACTGGCTCATTTTCAGAATCTGGTCACCAGCCCTTTCTTCCTAGTCTTCACTCAGAAGCTCTGCTGAGGCTCGTCCAGCATCCTGGCTACACACAAAGCCTCCACGGACAGGTGGACAGTGGTTTCACATGAGGTGCCCTGGCTGGGACTTGAACCCAGGCCTCTCACACGGGAGGGGAGAATTCCACCTCTGGACCACCACTGTCCCCGTTCCTGCACATGGAAACGCACGGGCTGAAGAAATGCCACGGCCTCAGAACTGCAAACAGGCGGCCAACACTTACAAACGGGCTGCTTTCAACATTTCAAAACAAACAGCAGTGGAGTGACAGAAACGAAACCCTTACAGCCTGCAGGGCAGCCCCTGGCGGGCGAAGCAGTGGGCACGGCACTCGGCCGGTAACAGCGCCATCAGTGGCACGTTGGCACGGCTCTGCCCAGCCTCTCCCTGGATGTGCTGCGGCCCCCTCCTCACATACCTGGCATTTTCATTCCTCACCCCCCTCACCCCCCTGGCTCCTGAGATCACAAGGACGTTAAACCACCCAACTTCCCGGTTCAGGCAGAGTTAAGACTATAATGAAGCGAACACCAAGGAAAAACCAAATCTGATTTTGAAGACTCGCTGTCAGCCGGACTGGAGAGGCCCCTGTGTGTCAGGGGGCAGCGTCCAGCCACCAGAAATGAAGTCAGCCCTGCACACACAACAGGGTGTCTCTGAATTATCAGGGAAAGAGGGTGCAAGGAAGCAGCCTGAACGTACACAGGGTCCCCAAGCCTTGTCCCTGGGGTCCTCCTTCCAGCCTGAGGACAGGGGTCCTGTGCACTAGACCGTGGGTTCTCCGGCTCTCATTTTACTGCCTGTCACTTCCACCAGGCAAAGACCTTGAATTCTATAGTGTGAACTGGTAACCCCAAGTTACACCAGGTTCTCCAAGGGCAAAGCTTACACAGCTGCCTACCCCCCATGCCATTACCCACACGGGGGGGAGGCAGCTAACCACGTTGGGTTGGGGTGAATGCAGGACAGGCTCCCCGATGATCCTGAACTTATAAATATTATTGTTACATGTTGTCACGTTGGAACCAACTCAACCTTCCAACCAGTTTTCAGAGGCTAAAAGTCACTCCGAAGGAGATTCTCCACCTTTCTCTCTCAGAGTAGGTGGTAGATTTGAACTGTGTGACTTTGGGTTAGCAGTGCAACACCCTACCCACTAGGCCAGCAAACCTCCCCAGCTTTGTAAACAGGAGAGTCATGTAACTGTAAATTAGCCTCAAATATCAACTTACTCTTGACTTGCCAACAATTTCTCACTCTTCCATCCAAGCTGGAACTGACTCCTATCTGATGCTCCAAGAAGTTTCTGGAAGCTGTAAATCACATGGGAAGAGGTTGTTCATCGTTCTGCTGTGAAGCCACTGGGGGATTCACTAAGCTGTCAATCAGCAAGATTGATAGGTATATGGCTATGCCGTCAACATGCTATTGCAGAAATCCAAGAGATGGGCTGACAGGGCGACTGTAACAGCAGGCTTGAGCGTGGTAGATTGTGAGGACGGTGTGGGAAGGGACAAGGAGCTGATGGACATGGGGTCACTATGAGTAAGAGGTGACCTGAAGGCAAATCATGGTCAATAAATCAATAGGTACTGAGCCTGCCACATACGAACCCAGAGCTCATCCACCAGGGACCACCCAAGACAGATGTTGTTGCTGGTGGTTGCTGTTAGTGTCATAGTGACCCAATGAACAACAGATCTGAACCCTGTCCTATCCGGTGCCATCTTCACACTTGCTGACACCCTAGAACCCATTACGACAGTCACTCCATCAATCCACCTGGTCGAGAGTCTTCCTCGCCTTCCCTGACCCTCCAACCTTCCAAGCATCATGTCCCTCTCCAAGGAATAGTCTCTCCTAGCAACATGCCCAAAGTATGTGAGGTGAAGCCTCATCATTCTTGCTTGCCTCCAAAGAGCACTCCGGCTACACTCTCTCTAAGACCTATTTGTTTGTTCTTTTGGCTGTCCATGGGATGTTCAGTGCTCTCTTTGACACCACAGCTCAAAGGTATAAATTCTTCTTCGTCATCTTTATTCATTGTCCGACTCTCAGATGCATAGCAAGTGATCTGTGCCAGACAAGTGAGCCGTGGTATAATCCACCAGGGTCCCTCAGTGATGCAGACAGTCAACACACTCAGCTGCAAACAGGTTGGTCATGTGAGTGTCTCGGAAGAAAGGCCTGGAAATTTACTTCTGAAAAACCAGCCACTGAAAGCCTTGTGGAGCCCAGTTCAGCTCTGACCCACAGGAAGTAGTCAGGAGTCGACTTGGGGCATCCAGTGTACTTCTAAGTGTTGACGTTTTGAATTCAAGAGTAGGGAGAGAGAGATACCCACAGGAGGATGTGGACGTCAATACAAAAGACACAATCATTCAGTAAACGCAGGAGAAAATTCTCTGAGGGCAAGGTGGTTTTGTGGCAGGGCTGGGGCTTGGAGCTGGGTCTGGAACTTTGAGAAAGATGGATGGAATGGGGTGCAAGTGGGCATTTCTGGTGCAAAGACAAGCATGGTCACGAGGCGAGAACACAGTCTTCTTGGCCTTCCAAAATCAGCCCAGGCAAACCCAGCAGCATTCCTGCATGCTCTTGTTCATTTTACTTAAATAAGTAAAAACTTTGACCTTGCTTAGATTATCTTAAGGATCTCTGGGGGACTCAATGGTTAAGGGCGTAGCTGCTAACATAATAGTCCCAGGTTCAAACCCACACTTGGCAAGAGAAAGATGTGTCAGTCTGCTTTACAGCCCTGGGCAGTGACAGGAGCAGCTAGCTCTTTGTCCCAGAGGGCTGCTGTGAGTTGGAATCTGAGTCTATGGCAATGAGCTTTTGGGTTGGAGCATCTTAACAGATTACATGTTCTATTCAAAAAGCACTTGCCACTTTCAAGACTCACTGGGAGTCACATGAATCACTGAAACTATGGCTCTGAGAGAATTTTTAAAAATAGAGACCTTAAGTAAAACAAAAAATATCCTCTGACATTTTCTTTAAACAAGACTCATTACTGTGGAGTCAAAACCAACTCATTGCTGACCTTCCGTTGAGTTTTTGAGGCTGTAAATTGCACAGGAGAAGGCTGCCCATCTTTCTCTCTCAAAGTTACAGGTGGATTTGAACTACCAGAAGTGTCACCTCTGCATAGGAGAAGAATGTCCATATTTCAAGTCTCTGCTCAAACATTCTCTCCTCTGTAAACCTTTCCTGGTTCTTTCTTCAAACCCTTCTCCGATTTTGCTTTTTTCCTGTCGCACTGATCAAGTCCCGATCTACTGCTCTGTTCTGACTGGATTTCCCTGGCAGCAGTGGGGGTCAGTTCCCCCCTTTTTCATTTATCACTAGTCCTGGCACCTAGCAGACGAGTGTCTCCTGGTGAAGGACTGGGCAGCTGACTCACTGTCTGTCGCTGTCACCCAGCAAAGCATGCACTTTCTACTTGGGGTTGGAGGAGCCCAGAAAGGTCAGCCAGGTTCCCACACCACCTCCCTGCCCCGGGGAGGCTTCTGCTATGTACAAAACCATTCCACACAGAACACACTTCCCTGTTTAGATTTCCAACCCACCCTCTTCCCCGCCCTTTATAACATCTTCAGAGAAACAGAGCAACAAAAGGCTTAGTGGTATCAAGTCCCAGAGGACAGCCTTGTGTTCCTGCTGACTCCACCAACCAGCAGTATACAGAGCTGTTCACCTTCCAGAACATTCCACAGAGGACTATGAGAGAGAGCTGTTTTGGAAGACGTGGGGGAAAGGACGCTGCCCCCTGGCCTCCACACTGTGCCCACCAAAACCAAGTCCATGTTCTCGGGAAGGCTGGGGAAAGAAGCCCTTCCCGCAAAGAGGAAAGGCAGCCTGTTGGCTTGTTCAGGATTCTTTCTCTCTACACTTCAAATCCAGTTGCTGGGTGCTGACAGTGTGAAATGGGCCTTCCTAAACCCCACGGATTTTCCAGAAGCCAAACGCCCCGCAGCACAGCACACGGCTCAGCAGAGTCTCCTCTGAGCCCCCCCTGACAGCCAGCTAATCTCTCCTGGTGGATTATGGAGTTTACTGTTCTCTGGCTTCCAGGGGCGGAGAGAAGCCAGACAACACTGCTCCCTAAAAGAGTAAATAATCCCAGCTAATCCACGCAGGAACCACACTGCACGTCCCTCCAAGGCACACTCCCACCTCACCTCAACCAGCCGCTGGCCCCTGATGCTGGCCCGCCCACTGCCAGCACCCCTGCCCCAGCGGCCACCGCCAGGGCCCTTTCCACTGCCCCCACCCTGAGGAGCCTCTGGTCAGACTTTCTGTCCAACCGGTTCTGCCCCTTATTTTTGTTTCGGAGCGGATTATCGCCATGGCAATGTCCAGGTGACAGCGAGGGGAGGGGAGAGGTGCCCCCGTGGAGCCCTTAATCCCTTAAAGGATGGCAGAGAGCAAAGGCCTCGAAAAATAAGAAATCTGACCAGCATTTCGTATCCAGCTCAAGACAGAATAAGCTGGAGATATCTGAACTGCGGTGACAGTAAAAAAATCACACCTGGCCATCAAGTCCACTCTGAGTCAGTCACCTCAGGTATGTCAGGGCAGAACTGTGCAATCCAGACTTCCAGGAGCCCATTTACCTGAAGGAGACCACCACACCTTCCTTCTGAGGAACCTCTGGGTGTCCTCGAACCTCCAACCTGTCAGTAATTACCCATCACATCAGCCAGGTGTACCACCCAAGGTCCCAGGGGCCTCTGCAAAGTACCCCACAAAGAACAAGTGAGGGGTGCATGAGTTCATTTCTAGAAAGCGAAACAGGAAGAAAAGCCTGTGATTAAGAACAGAAAAGTGGTCTCCCAGCGTGGCCTGGCCAGCTCTCCATTATCCTAGGGGAAGGACGGCAAGTGTGGCCACATCCGGGCGGCTCTGGTCATTTCAGTGTTTGCTCTGTCCACACTGTGGCCGCATTATCAGCGCCTCGACCCAGGAGAGGGTGGGGCAAGGAAAACAAAGCCCTGTTCCGGAGTATTAGCTTAAGCCTCGATCACAGGGCCCTGTGTCTGCCCAGGAGGACCTGTGAGGTCTCTGAGGCAACGTGGTGGTGGTTACAGGCCTTCGAGTAAGAACCGACTCATAACTGACCCTCAGGCAGGTTTTCAGAGGCTGTAAATCACATGGAAAGAGACTGTCCATCTTTCTCCCTCAGAGCAGCTCGCAGATTTGAACTTCACACCTTTGGGTTTGAAGCACAACTTCTTGCCACTAAAACACCAGTGTTCCACCAATAACTAGGAGCACTCCCAAAGAACAGGGTTCCATGGGACAGCATGCCTCCCCTGGATCTAGACAGGGCTACACACACACACACACACACACACACACACACACACACACAGTCCTGTGTCTCTCTGTGTCTCTGTCTCCATCTCTCTCTCTCTGTGTATCTCTTTCTCTGTCTGTCTTTCTCAGTGTGTGTGTCTCTGTCTCTGTCTCTCTCGCTCTGTCTCTGTATGTGTCTCTCTCTGGCTCTCTCTCTCTGCTTGTCTCTCTCTGACTCCATCTCTGTCTCTTTCTCTTTCACTGTCTCTTTGTCTCTCTCGCTCGCGCTCTGTCTCTCTGTATGCGCCTCTCTCTGGTTCTCTCTCTGCCTGTCTCTTTCTCTGTGTCTCTGTCTCTGTGTGTGTGTCTCTCTCTGTCTCTGTGTCTCTCTGTATGTGTGTCTCTGTGTCTCTTCTGTCTGTCTCTGTCTCCGTCTCTTTAGTTCTGTCTCTGTGTCTCTCTCTGGCTCTCTCTCTCTCTGTGTGTGTGTGTGTGTGT
>NW_006399798.1:9466035-9469769 GCF_000299155.1 Elephantulus edwardii | reverse complement strand
TCTCTGTCTGTCTTTCTCAGTGTGTGTGTCTCTGTGTGTGTGTGTCTCCGAGAGTGCGTGTGTGTGTCTGTCTCTCTCTCTGTCTGTCTCTCTGTGTTTCTCCCTGCCTCTCTCTCTCTCCCCCTCCCTCTCTCTCTGACAAAACGAATGAGTTGCATCTCTGTGCTTTATTATTTCTGGAAGGGTTACATTGTTTTCCAGGCCCAAGTAGTTTGCTTTGGGCTGCTGACCTAAACTTCAGTAGTTCTAAACCACCCAGAAACCCCACCTGAGTGTTTCCACAGCTTTAACTATTCAAAGAAGCAGATGGCCTCGCCTTTCTCCTAGGGAGAGGCTGGGTACAGGGGTCCAAGTCACCTGTCTATTTGGTTAGCTGCCAAGTGCTTGATCACTGTGCCACCAGGACACCCCCTCTCCCCGCCACCCCTGTAAAGACGGCCCCTAAAAGAACCAGGGAGCAGTTCTATTCTGCAAAACATGCGATGTGGTGAGCTGAAAGAAATTTGACACTACAGTTTTTTCCGCTTTGTTTTAAATAAATGTCTTTGCACTGGGAGCACTTATAACAGGCAGCAAAGCACATGTTCAAGCCGCAGCCACAGGCTTACAACAAGTGAAGAGAAAGGTTTGAAATAGAGAGAAAGAGGGTAGGGAAACAGAGGCTGGGGGCTGGGGTGGGCCGGGCACTTTCATTTGCTCCCCAAGTTTATCAGCTGGTAAGACAGAAAGGCACTGAGTGTTTCGGTTGTTTTTAGGCTCTGTCAGGTCAATTACGACTCATAACAACCCTATGAGCAACAGATCTGACCCTTGCCCCTATCCTCTGCCATCCGCACAATCTCTTCTCTGGTGGTCTGGTGGGAAGAAGCTGTGCTGCAATCCCGAAGGCACGCGGTTCGAGGCCACCAGCTACTCTAGGGGAGAAGGATGGACCATCTATTCCCATGCCTCTGAAAACCCGCTGTGGGTCTGTTCTGACTCTATGGTGCACAGCAACATCAAATATATATATCTTATATCTTTTATATCTTATATCTTATATCTTATATCTTATATCTATCTTATATGGGTTCGGTGAGAGAAATGAGGCTGGAGATAGAATGATAGAGTTCTGCACATTCAATGACTTATTCATTGCAAATACCTTTAGTAAGAAACATAAACACAGGCTATACACATGGATTTCACCTGATTGTATGCATAGGGATCAAATAGATTACATTTGTGGAAAGACTCGCTGGAGCAGCTCAATAACAGCAGTGAAAACCAGGCTGGGTGCTGATTGTGGGACAGGCCACCAACTACTCATATGCAAGTTCAAGCTGAAGTTGAGGAAAATTAAATCAAGTCCACGGGAACCAAGATTCGACTAATATATAGATAACAAATATATATAAATATATTTCTATTTATATATACGTTATATATATAAATGTTATATATGTTATATATAAATGTTATATATATTTATATATAAATGATATATATAAGTTATATATATAAATGGTATATATATTCACATATAAATGTTATATATGTTTATATATAAATGTTATGTAAATGTTATATTATATATATATATAAATTTGTTGTTGTTAGGTGCTGTGGGGTTGCCTGTGACTCATAGCGGCCGTATGTACAACAGTCCTAAACCCTTCTCTGTCTTGTGTCAATCTGTCTCAGACACACCTACCCCCATTATGTGTGTGTGTGTGTTTATTGCAATTAATATTTTTTTTGTTTTAATTCCAAAGAAAAGAAAATGACAGTTAATTTGAAAAGCCAGGCTTGAGGCTTCCTGGAGCTCCATGGTACACAGACTGTGAGAAGAACCGATCCGGGGGCCGTGGCATCGGGGTCAGTGTGGCCCAGCTCTGTGGCTGGTGCTCAGGACACACAGTGGCTCCATGGGGCCTCCTCTCCTTCCAGAAACCAGTTCAGAGTGGCCACCCATTGTCTCACCACAGGAACCCAGGGCCAGCCAGCTGAGGAGCCATCGTGGTCAAGCAGGGAATGTTCTGTGCGGATCTTGGGCTTGGAGCAAGATTTTGTGGAGGAAAAGTAGTTCTGAGGAAAATGTTGGCATGACAGCTGACGAGCGAGCATCTCCTCCAACCCGGGGAACTCACAGACCAGGGGCTCCTATCTCCCCCATTGGCAGCAGCAGCCATTGGTCCTGAGGGCCCCAGGAGAAGGAGAAAGGGGCCAGGGTGGCACAAGAGTTAAACTCCCAGCTGCTAACAGAAAGGCTGGCAGTTCAAATCCACCCAGTGACTCCACAGGACCTAGACTGTGCCATTTGCTGTTGTCATTGTTAAGCCCATGACTATGGACTTGGTTCTCAATCCTACAGAACCTGGTAAAATTGCCTCCTAGGCTTTCCAAGGCTGGAATTTTAATGGGAGTAAACAGTTTCATCTTTCTGGTGCAGAAGAGTGCGGCTGGTGGGGTTGAACTGATGATCTTCCAGCTAGCAGTCGAGCACGTAGCAGTGACCTAGAAACCCCACGGTACGTCACACGATGTGTCGGGGTCTCTGTGAGTCAGAATTGACTCGCTCACACCTGAGAGCAGCAGCACAAGCAAGGTCCTTTCACACAGACACAGACACAGACACAGTCCCGTCTCCTCTGGGCGTGAGGCTGGGAACATGTCCCACCAAGGCCACAGGCGGCTGACACGCCTCACCCTCTGACTACGTCAGCGATCCCAGCACCAGCTCCCCTGGGAACCTCTGAGCACCTCCCATGGAGCAAAGAGCAATAGTTTTGGGGTGACTCATGGACAGTGTAGTCAGCTAGTCACCCAACAGGTCTGTGGTCACCCTCTGTCACTTCAGCTGCTCCCCCAAAGCCACACACACAGCAGGGATCAGCCTTCTCTTCCCTCCTGCCTTCTCTCCTCTGTCAGACCCCGAAAGGCAGGATTTTCTCCAGAAGGGGTAAGAAGCGGGAGCAGGTTTGAGGGTGACGGAGGGCAGAGGGATAAAGGCAAGAAGGGGGGAAAAAAGTTCACTCCCAAAGTTCAGCCCCAGAATCACATTTTTTAAATCACCCACAACACCCCTGCTCTACTGACAGCCCCAGGCTGTGTTGCTTCTGGGGTTTGAGATTGGACATTCAAAGGTCCTGACTGACTTAGATCCTTTCTGGAACACGGCACAGAGAGGCAGAGAATAAACAGGTAAACATCCACTACAGGTGAAGTCCCAGGTGAGTTCTCCAAGCAAAGGCTCTGCTGTAGGAGCCACACCTGTAAAAAAGAGGGGCTTTCCCTTATATCCCCCCCTAATGTCCCATCCATGTATCAGCCCTGGGGTTTCCCTGCTTATGGGGACTTGAGAATACCCACCCTCCAGCCTGCTAACTAAACTTAAGGATACATTTCTGAAAAACAGCATGAATATTAATCACTTTTTTTGGACTTCCAAAACCAGATCTTGTCATCTGTTTACTTCTGTTACTTTAAAACAGCAGATTTTTTTTTCCGGCTCCTTTATCTAAAGCATCATAATGGATGGTTGAAGAGATTGAGATTGTTCACAACTTTGGTTTGCTTGGCTCCATAGTCAACACTCTTGGCACCAGCAGCCAGGAAATTAAAAGACGTATTGCAATGAGAAAGTCTACGGTTAGAGACCTCTCTAAAGTACTGAAGTGCAATGATATCTGTCTGGAGACTAAGATGCACCTGACACATGCCATGGTCTTTGCAATCACTTGCTACGCATCAGA
>NW_006399798.1:9404028-9465540 GCF_000299155.1 Elephantulus edwardii | reverse complement strand
ACCACCACCACCACCACCACCACCACCTTTATGTAAGAGCTGGCAGGTGCAGCTGTCCCCAGCATGAAGCCCCGCAGTGTTGCCTGGGTGCTTCCCCCAAACTACTCTGCTTAGTAAGGTGTTATCTTGCCTGTTGTTAGATGTCTGTGGAGTCCCGTATGACTCATAGTGAGCCTATGAACAAAGGATCTGAACCCTGTCCTCTCCTGCGCTGTGCCCAGGGTCATCAGACACTTTCTGGAAGGGACCAGAGAGTCTCAAATATCTGAGCCTGTTCTTGGAGCATGAATGTAGCCACAGACAATATGCAAATAAGCATGGCTGTGTGCCAACAAAACGTTATTATTCGTGGACACTGATCTTTAAATGCTCTGTCATTTCCACATGTCACAAAGTATCACCTTATTATTTTTTTTCCCTTCCTCCCAGCCACTTAATATAAAAAAGGATTCTTCACTCACAAAGCCACCACACAGAAAGAAACTACAGTTTGGTTTGGGCCAGAAGGCCACAGTCTCCCAACCACCGGCCTAGCATTAAATCTTGAAGAAGTCTAGAATTAAATCTGAGAAGTCTTTCTTTTGAAAATGAAAACGCTAATAAAGATAATGAGGGCTAACAGGGAGCATTTGTGACGTGGAAGGATCAGGGGAAAGGTGCAGTTCTCACAACAGCAGGTGAGGCAGGTGGATAAAGGACACCTTTGTTTATGGAGGTGAAAGGCCCCGGTGATGCAGTGATTAAAGCCTTGGGCCCTGAGGGGATGAGCTGGTGTTTTAGACGCTCAGTCCCTCTATGAGGGGAGGCTCGCTACGGGGAGGTCTGCTCTGCAAACCTTCACAGGCTCGGGAACGCAGGGCAGTTGTGCTCCAACCTGAGGGCTGCTCAGAGTTGGAATGGCTTCTACATCAATCAATGTGGGGGTTTGTGGGGAGAAAAGGGCATCCCAGAGATGAGAACACTGACACCTCCAATGCTCACAGGATTATTGGTGGCACCATGATTGAGCACTCATCTGATAACCAAAAGGTTGGTTGTTCAAGTCCACTCTTGGCTCTAGAAGACATGGATCTGGTGATCGCATCCTTTAAGATGTTGTTGTTGTTATGTGCCGTCGAGTCGCTTGCAACTCATAGCGACCCTATGTACAACAGCTCTAAACTCTGCTCTGTCCTGTGCCAATCTCATTGCCTCCGACACACTCATCCATCCCGATTGCCCCAGTCACCGAATCAATCCACCTCCCAGAGGGCCTTCCCCTCCTGCGCCTGCCCTCCACCCTCCCAAGCATGATGTCCCTCTCCAAGGACCGGTCTCTCCTTACAACATGACCAAAGTATGTCAGGTGAAGCCTCAGAATCCTTGCCTCCAAGGAGCAGCCTGGTTTAACCCTTTCCAGGATGAATCTGTTTGTTCTCTTAGCAGTCCATGGTACACTCAAAACTCTTCTCTAGCACCACAGCTCAAAGGCATCAATTCTCCTTCTATTCTCCCTAGTCATTGTCCAACTCTCTGATGCATAACAAGTGATTGCAAAGACTATGGCCTGTATCAGACACACCTTAGTCTCCAGAGATACACCGATGCTCTTCAGTACTTTGGAGAGGTCCCTAACAGCAGACCTACCCATGGCAATGCGCCTTTTAATTTCCTGGCTGCTGGTGCCAAGAGTGTTGATTGTGGAGCCAAGCACACTAAAGCTGTGTACAATCTCAATCTCTTCACCATCCATCCTGATGCTGCCAATTGGTCCAGTGGTGAGAATCTTTGTCTTCTTGACATTGAACCTCAATCCATATTATAGGCTGCAGTCCCTGACCCTCAGCAGCAAGCGCTTCAGGTCCTCCTCAGTTTCAGCAAGCAGGGTTGTGTCATCTGCATAACGCAGATTGTTTATGGATCTTCCACCAATCCTGACGCCACATCTCTCCTCATATCTTACTGGTCAGTTCTATTTCACCACACGGAGTTCCTACGGATGGAAAGTTCATCTGATGGTGTCCACCAGCAACAATGAGAAGTGAATAAATTCACCAAGGTCTAGAATACAATCAATCCAAGCCTGGGATTCTGCACAGCACAGAATACCATATATGAAGACTGGACATGTTTCCAGAATGAGAGGGACACCCTCGTGTGTCAGGATTTCAGCATCCTCAAACAACGGGCTACATTCAGAAGAGGATTATGAGGAGGCACTGGGGAGCCAGGCACCTCTGTGCATGGCCAGGTGTCAGCTGTTCTACAGTGAGCCTTCAGCTCCTGGCAACCCATGCCCAGCTGTCCCCATTCGGATACACGGCACTTTCATCAGCTGATGTCAGACATAGATCGCCAGGCCTTTCTACCTACTCTGTTGAGAAAGTCCACTAAAACTCATCATCGCAGCACCATGGAAACCTCCACTGACAGATGAAGGCTCCCTGAGCGGGAGCTGCATCCGTCTGGGCTCAACTGAGTCTCCCACATGAAAGGGGGACACTTCTGCCACTACCACCCCACAGCCTTGTCTCTGCACAACTCAAAACTCAACCCCGGGCCATCAAGTCTGTTCCAGCCCATGTTGTTGTTGTTGTTGTGTACCGTGGGTCCAAACTGACCCACAGCTGACTCTCGAGCTGGTTTTCAGAGGCAGTAAATCACACAGGAGGAGACTGCCCATCCTTCACCCATGGAGCAGCTGGCGGCCTCAAACTGCGTGCCTTCAGGATTGCGGCACAGCTCTGACCTCTGCGCAATCCTCTCTTGGGTTTCTGTCAATCATAATGGGAAGAGACGACCCACCTAGCCTTCAGACCTACTGGTGAACTCGAACCGCCAAACACTCGCTACTTTGGATGGCAGTGTAACAAGACCTAAACTGAGTCACCGGAACTTCCTACGGTTCAGGAGAAAAACCCGATGGGGGCCTTACTCCTTTGTGTGAAAGGAGACATTTCAGATATACCTCCCCAGCGGAACGCTCAGAGCTAAAGAATAGCTTCCAAGTGGACAAGACAGACAGGAGAGCCCACTCTTCGCGTCGCCAAGGCCATTTCTTTCCAGGGTGACTCTCCTCCGTTGGGCGCCGTGAAATCTCTATGGAAGAAGACTGCAGATTTTCCTCTTGGAGCGGCTGGTGAATTCTTTCTGCTGACCTTGGGTTTTGCAGCACAACAATGCACCAAACCCCCAGGGCTTTAAGTGAAGAAAGAAGGTGGGTGTGCTTTACAAGCGAATGTCATTCTATGCATGAGCTGAGGTTCTGGAGAGGGAACTGTGGCTGAAGAGACGTGAGGCTGTGAGGCTGAGGCCGGAGCCCTGAGGTGGGGCATAATGAATGGTCTCACTATCTGCACCAGGTTTCCTTCTAGCGACTCCCTGAAGCAGGATTCTTCCATTCATTACCCTCCCAGAACTGCCTCTGGGCCCTCTTGTTCTTGTTGTTATGTGCTGTCAAATCAGAACAAGCTTATAGCTGACCCTCCACTGGCTTTTCAGAGGCAGTGAATCAATTGAGAGAAAGCTGCCCATCTTCAGCCCCACAGAGTAGCTGGTGAATTTGAACCCCATGACTTTGGCTTGGCAGGACAAGTACAAAGGCAGCAGAGCTTCCTATGTTTCCAAATAACCCGTGTCTCTGCCCTTCACCAGCCCTAGCTCTGTCCAGGGTCAACCTCGACCTACCAGGCAGGATGCTAAGCCGAGGTCCATCACCAAGACAGAATTCGATCCTGAAGAGGCAGCTGGGGGAGAGGTGGGCATCAGCTCTCATGCCTTTGAGGCCTCCCTCTCCACTTCTTCCATCCCAGCACCCAGGCACATGGAGTTGGCAGGCCTTGCTCTTGGCTGCCCTGGGGCCCACCACACCCAGTGGAAAACCACAGACCCTGGGTATAAATCATCTGCAGGAGCAGGGCAGTGTCCCGCAGACACACACTGGGGCCTGGGCCCCGGACGGCAGAGGCCAGGCAGCCAGCGAGGTGGGGTGAGCGGCTCCTTATGTAAAAGAGCTTGGCCGTCTTCCTCTTTCTCTGCGTCCTGCTAACAATTTCGCATCCGGTTTGGGAATTCCAGGCACATGTGCAATTGTCTTCTGCCCAAGCACACGTGTTCAAGCCGCGAGGCCGGATCATGTTCCCACCTGCCCGTGCCCTGCCATTCGCCCTGAACTGCACACACTTCTCTCCGCGGCAGGGAAGGAGGCAAACCCGGGGCGTCCCCACACCTGCAGAAAGCCAGCTCCCTGCCTCAGCCCGCTCAGACCCCAGGACAAAGGCGAGGTCACCTTTCCCAGCCCAGAGAACACCGGAGTTCCCAGGGCTCGTTTGAGTAGTCCAAGTCCTTCTTTATTATTATTTTTTTTTAGCTTTTAAACATTATATTCACTATTTACTATTTTCAAGCATTTATAACAGTGTGGATTGCAAGTCTCATGTTGACATTAAATTTACTCATTTTAGTTTACAAACATTAGTAACATCTTTTTTAAAAAAAATTTATTTCATTAATTTTAATGAACATTTACAGATTTTGGATTTCCATTCATTCATTGTTGCATTTTTCTCCCTGCCCACCCCTCACCCCCAGTTCGCTCTTTTCTTGGAAAAGTAAAAGCCCTCCCCTTTCCCTGATGAATCAGGGTGAAATCTCTCTCAGGGACGAGTGACAGGGAATGGCAAAGGACACACTGACAAAGGAGATTAATCAGAACTGGTTTTGACAAGCACTGTGGCAATGGGACAATTAAAACAAACTTTCAAGGGGAAAAAAGAGAGGAACGAATGGGGGGCAGCGGGGGGAGTGTAGAGAAAATAGTGCAACAGTGAATGAATGGAAATCCAAAACTCTCTGTAAATGTTCATTTAAATTAATAAAGTAAAATTTAAAAAGAGAAAAAAGAAAAGTAAAAGTCCTTCCCGAATGAAGGGTGCATAGTGGAGTGTACTCTGGGCGGGGGGATTGTATACCAAGTCCTTCTATCTAAGCAGATGACACATGCTCAACACAGCAACCTGTCGGCACAGCTTTCTTGGGCAACACCCAGTGGTAGCGAGATGGGAAAAGGGCCGGGGCAGTTCAATCTCCCCCCAAAGTCTCTAGTTCCATTTCTGATAACTCTGGTGACCTCCACGTGGACTGCATGTGACTCCTGGAAAGAAGTTGTTAGTGTCACTGCACTGGTTTCCACACACGACAGAAGGACACATGGCCAGGCCCCACAGCATCCACATGACCACTGTACCCTGGAGTCCACTGTGTGGTCACCATGAAGTTTGAGTATCTTCCCCACTACAGAGCTCGGGTAGCCTAGTGGTAAGAAACTGCACTGCAATCCCAAAGGCACACAGTTCCAATCTACCGGCCGCTCCACGGGGAGATGGACAATCTTCTCCCATTCTATTTACTGCCTCTGAAAATCCTCTTCAGGGTCCACTACAGGACGGTTCCAACTTGACAGCACACAATAGCAACAACCCAACGACAGACCTTCGTCCTCAGCATTATATTAAGACCAGACTGCTGCGATTTGTACGGTTTAAGTCAGCTCATTTTCAGAAATTTTCTGGGCCTTTCTTCCTGTTGAAGTTGCTAAGTCCCAGTGATTCCAACTCATAACAAACCAACGGACAACGTACAAGTGGAAGGCCTGCCTGACCCTCTCTCTCTCCACCTGCTTGAAGCTAGTTACAGGCAAGCATCAATGTACCATCAATGTACCAACCATCAATATCACTGAGCTTCCTCCTCTTCTCTGCTGACCCTGTACTGTTCGAAGCATGATGTTTTTTCCTAAAGAATGGTCCCTCCTGATACAATGTCATACGCAAATGAGCCAAAAATGGAAAAAAATAATAATACAAACAAAAGTACAAGAGCCAGGCTCTCCATGCTTGCCTCTAAGGAACACTCTGGTTGTCTTTCCGTCTCTGTCTGTATGAATCTGAAAACTCTCCTGAGACCTGCTCAGCCTGGGTGACCCTGTCGATGCTGGAAATACTGATGGCGTAGCTTCGAGCATGACAGCAACATACAAGCCACCCAGCACAACAGACGGACAAATGGACAGACGAGTGGGTGTGAAATCACAGTATCTCAAATGCAAGGAGCAATGACATCAGTTGCCAACAGCCTATCATGATGCTCTGTGCTACCTTCTGTACATCCGGGTTAGACAATGGTGCTTAATGCCTGGATGCTTGGATTGTGCAATAGTTAAGTACTAGATTAAAGACCAAAAGGGTAGAGGTTCAAACCCACCTGAGGGCTTCAGAAGGCCTGCACATCTGCCTCTGAAAGGTCACAGCCTTGAACTCCCCATGGAGTAGTTCACACGGTCTGTCACAGTCAAGATCAACACCACAGCATCTAACTACAACAACACTGTTGTTTAAGAACTAAATTGAGATGATCTTGAGACCAGAAGAACAACACGGTGCCGCTACCACTGCTGACGACCCTTAAAGGGGCCGCTGGGGGTCTGGATGGAGATGAGAATCAAAACTCAAAAGCACAAAAAAGACCAGGCCTTGTGGTAAGAATCTCTCCTGCGATCCCAAAGGCTCAGGGTTTGAATCCACTAGATGCCCCATGGGGGAAGGATGGACAATCTCCTCTGAAAACCTGCTGGAGGGTCAGCTATGGGTTGGTGTCGACTTAAGAGCAAACCGCCGCCACCACCACCATTCTGCAGAGACTGGTGGGGCCGGGGAAGGCTAAGGTCCCTATTTACCCTTCAAATCTGAACCAGAACTTACCCTCACGCTCCACTTTCACCCAGACAACAGGAGGCCCTGCCTCCTCAGAATAACCAGCCATCGAAGGTCAGGAGAGCTCCACTGGCTCAAGGACAAAGCCCTGCATGGAGCTCTGGTGGCCTAGTGGGAAGGAGCTGTGCTGCCAACCCAAAGACATGCGGTTCGAATCCACTAGCCGCTCCTCAGAAAGAGACAGGCAATCTCCTCTGACGTAAAGCCTCTGAAAACCTGCTGGAGGGTCAGCTATGAGTCAGCTCCGATCCAGCAACATATAATAACAAAGAAGCCCTGAGGGGGATGGAAAGGGAGAAGAGAAAGAGCAAGGGGAATGAGATTTTAGAGAGGAAATGTGAAATATTGTTATGGCACTGTGGATATGGTAATTGTTGTTATAAAGCAAAATGCACATTAATGGAAAACCCATTTGTTTGTAACTTTTCCCCCAAGTCGCTCTCCTTTAAATACAGTTTTAAGTCAAGCAGTGCAGACACACTGTATTTAGAGGACTGGCTGGCACAAGCGCACACTCAACCAGCTCTGGGTGTGAATCTGTGTTATTTTTATTACTGGTCCTAGTGTCCAGTGTATAACTCGGTCCTTCCTCAGCCTCTGGGACGCTGCGAAAGCTTTGCTTCCTCCTTCATCCACCCACTGCATCCCCACAGCTCCTCCACTTCTGCCCCCACGTGTCATTGCCGGGAAGAAACCAGGAACAGAGCCAAACCCGGGCTCCATCACCAGATTCATTTCCTTCAGTGGAAATGCAAGACTTGCTAAGGCAGGAGGGTCTCAAGTTCAGTGGTCTTCAGAGACCCAGCAGAAGACAGACGTGAAGGGAGCTGGCCGGGTGTGAGATGGAATCAGGTGAGAGGACCCGGGCTGATGCACAGAGGTGGCCCTTCTCAGGGAGGTGAGAGGACCAGGCTGACGCATGGAAGTGGACCTTCTCAGGGAGGTGAGAGGACCAGGCTGACACACGGAGGTGGCCCTTCTCAGGGAGGTGAGAGGACCCAGTTTGACGCACGGAGGTGGCCCTTCTCAGGGAGGTGAGAGGACACAGTTTGACGCATGGAAGTGGACCTTCTCAGGGAGGTGAGAGGACCAGGCTGACACACGGAGGTGGCCCTTCTCAGGGAGGTGAGAGGACCAGGCTGACACATGGAGGTGGCCCTTCTCAGGGAGGTGAGAGGACACAGTTTGACACACAGAGGTGGCCTTTCTCAGGGAGGTGAGAGGACCAGGCTGACACACGGAGGTGGCCCTTCTCAGGGAGGTGAGGGGACCAGGGCTGAAGCATGGAGGTGGCCCTTCTCAGGGAGGTGAGAGGACACAGTTTGACACACAGAGGTGGCCTTTCTCAGGGAGGTGAGAGGACCCGGGCTGACGCACAGAGATGGCCCTTTTCAGCTCCTCTCCTCAGTGGCCGAGGGGTGTGTCCAAAGGGTCCCCAGCTCTCTAACCTCATGTGAAGCATGAGGGTCTGCAGACGAGCAGCAAACTCCCACTGGGGCAGAGGCCCAACCGAAACTAACACAGCCAGGCCAGGTTCTGTGGCTGCCACATGGTGAACTCCGCCGGAAAAGCTTCCTGGTTGGAAAATGATATAGCAAGACAAAGGAAAGCCAGCCAGAGACATGGGGGGTGGGAAAAGTAGGAAAGAAGTTCAATTGCAAATAACCCACCAAACCGTCTTCTTGAATTAAGCGCCTCCCCCGAATATGAGACAGCTGCGCACAGGATTCAAACAACTGGACACACAGACAGTACAAAGGACAAGACTGTCTCGACAAATGTCACGTCATCTCCAGTTTTACAATTAACCTGGGGGTGGAGGAAGGCAGTGAAAATAATAATAATGATGATAATAATAATAATAATAATAATAATACAGAGGTTTTTGTTAAACTTTGCTGCTTCTGTAAGAGTGAGAGGTGGGCCCAGAGATTAATGACAAGAGGATTACACTTATAAAACTACCTACATGGAAGTTAAATAACACCCTGCTAGAACATAATTGGGTTATAGAAGAAGTAAAGAATGAAATAAAATGTTCCTTGAAACAAATGAAAATACAACATGCCAAAACCTCTGGGATGCAGCTAAGGTAGTCCTCAGGGGCAATTCATAGCAATACACACACAACAGAGGAAAAGAAGCAAAATTAATGATCTAACTCAATGGAGGGTCTGCTATGAGTCCGTCTAGGCTCAAAGGCAATGAGAATGAATGAGTATGAACATAGCACTTAATAAACCCCAGTGGCACAGTGATTAACACATCCAACTGCCAACTGAAAGCTCAGCAGTTCAAATCCACCATCTATGTTTGGTCACGCGCCTTTCCTGGGAAACTGGATAGATGCTCACTATGTGCTGGAATGGACTCAATAACAATGAAGGTTTTTAAATTGGGTTTGGGTGAATATTTTTTAAACTGTACTGATCCAAAGAGCTAAGTAGTGCAATGAGTAGGTCCTCAATTATTAAATGAAAAGTCAGACTTTGATACACCCCGAGAGAAGGATGTAGCCACCTGCTTCTACAGACATTCAGTCTCAGAAACCCTACAAAGCGGGTCTGCTCAGCCACACAGGGTTACTATGTGTCAAGCAAGACTCCACAGTACCTGCAACAAGGCCACCTACCTGGCTGCCAACGTGCAACAAAGCCACCTCCCTGGCTGCCAACCGGCAGACATGCAGCTCAAATCCACCAGCTCCTACATGGGAGAAAGCGTGACAATCTCCTGGACAACGTACAGCCTCCAAAAACCTGCTGGAAGGTCAGCTGTGAGCGAGCCGAAATTCGACAGCTTTAACATCAGCAGGCTGGTCAATCAGCCCTGGTAGCATAGTGAGGAGAATCAAACTGCTCGCCAAAATGTCAGCAGTTCTAATCCACCAGCCAATCCAAGGCAGAAAGGGGAACTCGACCATGGCGGGTCTGGTTTGACTTAAGATGTTTACAAGAAGAGGAGAAAAAGGTAAGTAGAAGCAAAGAAATCACAAAAGAAAGACAAAATGCAGAAAGAAAGACAAAAAGAAAGATAGGAAGGTCAAATGGAATTTGAATGTCCCTCATACTATGTCATGTTTTTCTTCTTAAAAACAGGCAAGCTTGGTTTTACTGCCTGAGCATCCTAGAAGCATGTGCTCTCTTTTCCCTTCGGGCCCCAAATGCCTTTTAATCTTTGCAACCACGGCAAGCAGGAGGGGCGGGGGGCATGGAGTGTAATCTCTGACACTTTCCAGATCACCTGCAACGTCTCTGGAAACTCACTGCACACAGTCCCCAGGGGCCCTGAAACTCCCATGGCTCAGCGGGGCGGGACCAAGTCAAGGATCAGCTGTGCTCTTCAGGCTCCAGACCCCTCGATGCTCGGAGAAAGGGTCTCTGTGGACGAGGGCCTGTTTCCACATCTATGCCTGGGGCAAAGCCACCCTAGTGGAGGGGCCAGAGACCTCTGAACTGAGGCTGGAGAGGGGAGGGCATGATCTTTCAGAAGAGCTGAGGCCCATAAGAAGCAAGACAATGGTGGTTCAGTGGCAGAAGACTTGTCTTCCATACAGGTGACCCAGGTTCGATTCCTGGCCAAAGCTTCTTAAGCACAATCATCTGTCTGTCAGGAGAAGGCCACATGCTGCTTGAATGCAAAACATGGATCAACAGAGCTTCTAAACGAAGAGACTAGGAATAAGCCATTGAGGTTGTTCACAGCTTTAGTTTGATTGGCTCCACAGTCAACACTCTTGGCACCAGCAGCCAGGAAATTAAAAGACTTATTGCCATGGGAAAGTCTGCTGTTAGGGACCTCTCCAAAGTACTGAAGAACAATAGTGTCACTCTGCAGACTAAGGTGCACCTGATCTAGGCCATGGTCTTTGCAATCACCTGCTATGAATCAGAGATCTGGACAATGACTATGGAGGATAGAAGGAGAATTGATGCCTTTGAGCTGTGGTGCTGGAGAAGAGTATTGAATATACCATGGACTGCCAAAAAAAAAAACAACCAGACAGGTTCACCCTGGAGAGGGTTAAACCAGGCTGCTCCTTGGAGGCAAGGCTTCTGAAGCTTCATCTGACATACTTTGGACATGTTGCAAGGAGGAACCAGTCCTTGGAGAGAGACATCATGCTAGGAAGGGTGGAGGGACAGTGCAGGAGAGGAAGACCCCGGATGAGATGGATTGATTCAGTGACTGGGGTAATCAGGGTAGACGTGTCAGACACAGTGTGATTAGCACAGACAGAGCAGGGTTTAGGGCTGTTGTACGCAGGGTCATTATGAGTCGCAGGCGACTCAATGGCACATAACAACAACAACAACAACAATGTATTTCTAAAACTCAGCCATTGACAAGGCTAATGACCACAAAGGTCCCATCTGTGGCAATTGATTGTGAGGCCGGAACAGCTGCTGCCCCACTGTGCATGCAGTCACCGTAAGTTGGGGTGGGGGTGGGTCCCCTCCAGGGCTGCTGAGAATGCACAGCAGAGGTCTCCGTGAGCTGTGACAATCTCCTGGCTGTCAGTGTCCCCTGCATGGGAATAAAGACGTCCATCTAGGACATTCCAGGGACAATGCCCCCCTGGCCTAGGTAGTCAGGTGAGACTCTAGTGCCTTTCCTTCCTCCTCCTCCTTTTGTTAATTTCCCTACAGAGACTGCCCTGCAAATGCTGCTAAGTGGCTCTGACTTGACTCCACACAGTAGAATATTCAAGTGTGCACCATCGCTTCCTGGGAATACCCGGTTTATTGCTGCAGCCCTGCAGATGCCAGCAGCCTTGACTCAGTGAGAGCAGGTCTGGAGGGAAGGTGGAGGCGGGGGGACCTGCCCAAGAAGCACACCCCTAAACCAACTGGATGATGCAGTGACATCCGTTTTCATAGCTTCTGGGCTCCTCCACTTCCTCCCTTCCCGGCGCACCTCCCCCAGGACCCAGCTTGGACCCAGGGCTTGTTCTCAGTTGGCCGTCCACCAAGAGGTCCATCCCAGTAACGATAAGCGAAGTAAGTAATTCAGTCGGTTATCCGCTTACATGTAACTCACCCCTCCCAGGGGCTTCCGCACATTCAAAGAAGGTTCTTTCTGAGAGAAACGTGTTTGAAATTCAAAGGCAAGGTCTAACTTCTCAAGCCTAGCAGTAGTGGAATTTGGGGCCACTTGGATCCTTCCTGGCGCCGGGGGCTGCCTGCCCTGTGCAAGGTGGGATGGTTAGAATCCCGGGCGTCTACCTACTAATTCCAGTATCATCTCCTGACGCAAGTGAAGACAACCAGAAATGTCCCTAAGCCTTCAAAACTCACTGCCATTGAGTCAGTTCCGAGCCACAGTGACCCAAGACAACATAGCAGTTCTGACCTACAGGGTTTCCAAGACTGGTGCCTTTCTAGAAGCAGTCTGTCCCCCTCCCCATGACTGCACAGTAAATAATGAATTCAAACTGCCAACCTTGATATTACCAGGAGACAGAATTGGAATGTAAAAGCCATAACAGATTGGTTTTGCCAGAGTTGATACTGTCTACACCCAAAGGAAAGAGATGCCAAGAAAGCAGAAGTTAAATCTAAAAGTCAGAGAAGCCAAGAGCAGCAGTGTTCAAAGTCAAGGCTGTGCTTGTCCGTCTCTCTGCTGTATCTTCCACGCCTCCCTTCTCAGGCTACCAGGAGCAGCACTGCCTTCACTGTCTGCCCCTTCATCCCCAAGGGAAAACCTCCCTAGACCTCTCTTTAATTTAGGAGGAACGAGACACATAAGAAGGCCTTCGCTGTTTTGTAATTATCCCAGCAAGTTGTTCGCTCCTGAAGCTATTAAGGAAGTTAGCCGAGCTGAAGGCAGAGGTGGGTCAATGGGAGATGCAGTGACCCACCACGCTTCCCTTTCATGAAGGAGATAAACTCAAACACACTGCCAGAGTCAGAACCGACTCCTGGTGGACCCTCCAGCAGGTTTTCAGAGACTGTAAATGGCTGGGGAGGAGATTGCCCGTCTTTCTCCCCCCAGACCCACTGGTGGATTTGAACTGACAGAGGCATGGCCTCTTGGGTTCACAGAACAAATCCCTACAGACTGCAGCACACAGGGCTCCGCTCCACGAGGTGACTCAGGCCCAAGGCCTGGCCAAAACACCTCACGCCTCGCCACCACCTTCTGTCAGTGAGGCAGTGATACTGAATAGGCTTCACTGAGTTCCTAGACTGAAACACACTAGGAAGAAAGGCCTGGAGATATATTTAAAAAAAAAAAATCAGCCAGTAAAAGCCATACAGATCAGAAGTGTCTGGTCTGAAAGGGATCACAGACATGACACAAGGCAGGGTAGTGTTTCTTGTGTGACGCTGCCATAAGCCAGGGGATCGAATGGACAGCCACTAAAGACAACAAAAACAAGAGTGGTCCAAGAATCCTGATGAAGATGTGGAGAAAACAGAAAGCAGGCCGGGGTGGGGGTGGGGGGCGGGCGGGCTCCTGCTTAATTGAGGAAACGCCACCGTGCCGTGTTTGAATAAGCTGGCCCGGTGGAATGCGGGGGCCCGTTTCTGTGTGCTTATTCGTTTGAAACAAAAGCGAACAGAGTGGACGACAAAGGGGTCAGGGGGAGGGGGAGGCCACAGCCAATGGCATCATGTGAACACACTTTGTTTGGGGCAAGACAGGGCGCTGGAGGGGTAGGGTCTTTGCATGCAGTAATTGGCATCTGCGAATGAAATCTTTTCCACCCACGTCCTTCAGTCTAATTTTTTATTCCTCTCCTCGGATGAAGGATTTCTCTCCAAACTTGAATCACTTAAACCTTCCTCTCCCTGGTCCAGCACACACGCTGTTGTTCAGTGGGGAGGCTGGTGGTGGAGACCTCAGTCAGTGGAGACCTGCTCTCACAGTACAATGCGCCCAGGATTCCTGAGGCTTTGTGGGAAAAAGAACGTGAACTATCTTCCTACTGACGTTGGTGTTTGGTACATGCTGACATGATCTATTGGGTTACGTAACATATATTAGGGCAGTTGATTTAATCGGTTTCCATTTGAGTGTTTTAAACGTGGCTATTAGAAATTTATAGCACTGGTCTGTGCAGTCGCTGTACAGAGGTAACTCATGGTTGCTGTGATGCTGAACACAGTGACACTGATGAGTCAAATGCGAGAATGGTGACCCACGGTGGACAGTGTTTGGTGGAGCTTCCCGCTGAAAACAAGCCTGGAAGCAGGAGTGGCATCCACTTCTGAAATGGCTTGCCTCCAGAAACCCTATGAACATGGAGAAATGACCAAAGTTACATGGGTGTTCAGGTCTCTCGTTCATAGGGTCGCTATGAGTCGTCTATGACTCGATGGCACTTAACAACTAGAAATTTAGAAGGAAGACAGAGCCTGTGTCTTGCTTATTTTGGACATGTGATCCGGAGGGACTGGTCCCTGGAGAAGAGCGTCACGCTTGGTAAAGTGGAACATCAGTCAAAAAGGAAAACCTTTAGTGAGATGCACTGACACGGCGGCTGTAGCCACCCGTCCAAGTACAGTCCTGACTGGGAAAACAGCACAGGACGGTGCTGCATTTTGTCCTGCTGCCCTTCTGGTCACTATAAGTCAAGTCACTGTGGAGGGTATCTCACAATAACATTAGAAAGTCCAAGGGCAGTCATAGTTCAGTGGCACAATTCTTGATTTAACATCTAGGAAACACGGGTTTAAATCCCAAGCTATTCAGCTCATGCAAAGCTTCTATCGGTCTGTTTATGTGTACAATGCTGAGTCCGTTTCAGTGGAAATTTCAGACTAAGACTAGGAGGAAAGGCCTAGCAAGCTTCCCAAAGTCAGCTAGTGAAACACTATAAATCACAGTGGTTCAGTCTTGTGAATTAGGGTTAGCATGGGGTGGAGGGAGCTAACAACAGTAATGGCAGCCAATCACAACTAAAAAAACTTATCTCTTTTGTTTGAGTCAATTGCAAATCCTAGAGAACTTAGAGTTGTTGTTATATGCCATCAACTAGCCTGCGAACCATAGGGACCCTATGTCAACAGCTCTGAAGCCTGCCCTGTCCTGAGACAGTCTCACTGACTCTGACACACCAACCCCCATTGCCCCAGTTACTGTATCAATCCATCTCATGTGGGGTCTTCCTCTCCTGCACTGTCCCTCTACCCTTTCAAGCATAATGTCCTTCTCCCAAGACCTGTTCCTCCTGGCCATGTGCTCAAAGACTGTGAGACAGAGCTTCAAAATCCCAGCCTCTAAGAAGAAATTTGGTTTTACCCTCTCCAAGACAGACCTGTTCTCTAGATAATCCATGGTATGTTAACACAAGACTCTTCTCCAGCACCACAACTCAAAGGCATCAATTCTTCTTGTGTCATCTTTAGTCACTGTCCAGCATAGCAAGTAACTGTGAAGACCATGGCCTGGATCAGGCGCACCTTAGTCTCTAGAACGACACTGTTGCTTCTCAGGACTCAGTGATTCTTTACAATAGAGTAGAATTGCCCCATTAGGTTTTCAAGAAAATAACCTTTATGGAATCAGGTTGCCAAAAGGTACAAACTATCAAACCTTCTGCCAGCGACTGAGTAATTTAAGACCAACTCACCATCCAACTTCTTTCTTCAGCAACTCCCCAAAACTAGAGAGTTTAAAATTACCTGTGTGGTTCATTCTTATTCCTCGTGGTTCATTCTTATTCCTCGTGGGGAGTGTTGCTTTAGGCTGAGTTCTCAAGATGCTATTTTGACATCTGTGGGAGACCTCAAAACGAATCCGACAGGGGGCCAAGACTTTGAAAGACCCCGCTTGGCCTTTTAAGGAGCAAGCTTAAGTGAACTGCCTCCAGGGGGCCCATCAACACACACACACTAAAGGCAATGCTTCTCTTCTCCTCTCCTCTCCTCTCCCCTCCCCTCCCCTCCCCTCCCTTCCCTTCTCTTCTCTTCTTGGTTGCCACGTTGGATTGGTGCCATCGAGAAGCTGCTAAAGTCTAGTTTTCACTCTAAACAAGAAGTGGCCTTTCCAGTTCTGCTTCTCCTCCTGCTGACACTAACCTTTCCACCTCAGTCCCTCTGTACATCCTAGCCTTCTTTTCTTCTTCTCTGCTGACAGAAAGACTGTAATACCTTCCAGAGAGTGAGCAATACTTGAGAAGATAATTTCTAGTTCGTGTCCCACAGGCCCATCCCTCTGCTGGCTTAGGGCTTTGGTTTAGTGGGTCAAAATTTAAAAATCCACTGCCGTTCAGCTGATTCCAACTCATAACGACCCTCACAGAGAAGGTTTCTGAGGCTGTAAATCTTTGTAAGAGAAGACAGCCCATCTATCTTTCTCCTGGGGAGCAGCCGTTGATTTTGAACCACTGACTTTTTCAATTGGCACTGCAAATGTGATAATGGTTTCCCATGGTGGACAGTGTTTGGAGGAGCTCCCCGATTAAAACAAGCTTGGAAGCAGGAGTAGCATCCACTTCCATAAATAGCTTGCCTCCGGAATCTCTATGAACCTGGAGAAAGGATGAAAGTCACGCAAGTGTTGAGGACTTTCGTTCATAGGGTCGCTATGAGTCACCTACGATTTGACGGCACTTAACAACAACAACAACTGCAACTCCTAACACATTCTACCACCAGATGAGGCGGCTTCCCCCATCCCGCCAGAGAGAACAGTGGTAAGTGGTTATGATGGGGTGTACATCCCTGCACCTTACTTTTGGGGCTTACCTAACATCCAAGGTAAACACATCAATCACCCACAACAGTGTGCTCAGCTGAGAGCCATTCTGCTCCATCTCCCCCCAGAGATATCTGGCAAAGTTTGGAGACAGTGTTGTTCATCACAACTGTACAAGGACATCATTCCCTTCGCAGGGCCCTTAAGAGCCAGGGATACTGTTAAGCATCGTACAATGCACGGGATAGAGTTCCATATGATGGCATGACTCAGCCCAAACTCCAAAGCACAGAGGAGGACAGTGCCCCACCACCCTGCACCCCAAGCCAGTTGGCTCTGCCCTTTGGCATGAAGGAGCAGCCCATCCTCCCTCACCTATACCTGGGAGTAGATCCAGGAAAACTGAAGGATCAGGGTAGGAAGAACAAGCAGGGAAAGAAGAAGAAAAAGTACCAACATGATTAAATAAATTAGTCCTGCTAATTACCAAGTGTCTAACTTTGCACCTGGAGCAAACAGCTGGGGCTGCACGGAATTGAGCAAACAGCATCGACCCGGGCGGGCTGCGGGCACACCGACTCGCACCTCCCTGCCTTCTGCTGGCAAAGGACTTGCCTTGAGAAGCAATAAAGACTTGGAGCGAAGTGGAGGTAGGTTCAAGGCCATGGCTGCCTGGGGCACACCTGCACAGCCCACGAGGAGACCTTCCCAGAAGAGAAAATTGCTCAATGTTCTCAAACCTCCTCTTGGGCCGTAAGCCCAGCTGCCCAGGCTGCTGACTTCTGCAAATCCCCCAGTCTCTTGCCTCCACGTGTGGCGTCCGCCACATCCTTGTGAAATGTCCACACAGAAGGCCTTGTGCCCCTTCCCCCCGCCCCACGTCCACGCTGCGGTTCAGTTCTGACACCTAGAAGGCCTGCTCTGGGATCGACAAGGAGCTCCCAGAAGACAATCGTGCATCTCACCACAAGGATTTTGCATCCTGGGCACAGAACCCACCAGTGAAGAGTCCAAACCCACTGAACTGGATCAACACTGGTCCAGACCGTTCGGTGGCTCTGCCATGGCGATGCTGCAGCTTTGCTCAGCTGTCCACGGTCTCCCTGTGCCCGAGGCCACGTGACAAGCACCTGGCGGCAGGTGAGCCAGCACAATCACTGCTCAGGGGCCACATCTGGTTCTGATTTAAAACCTGATGTCTGTCACTTAGTAGGCAAATCACAGCCAGCCCTGGAGGGTGAATGACACCACTCCTGAGAAATACAGGCCTAAGAAGAGTTAAACATGTGAGTCTGCAAGGACAGCATACACCCCACATAAAAGCCCAGAAGGCAGAAGGGGCAGAAAAGGACTAATGGACACAGGAAACACAGGGAGGGACAAGGAAGAGTGCTGTTATAGTCAAAGAATTTTGACTATTGTTGAGAAATAAAAACTAAATATCAAAGTAATGTGTTCCTTATTACACAAAACATAACACACCAAAAAATTTAAAAGAAAACAAAGCAGTGTTACAGTAATTCTAATTCCACACTGAGCTGAGTGGTGCTGGTTGATAGGAGCCTTGAGTCAGAACTTACTCATAGCGGACTCCAGTGGGGTTTCAGAGGCTCTAATTCACACAAGAGGAAACTGCCATCTTCCTCTGGTGAAACAGCTGTGGATGCAATGATGGTTGTTGTTGTTGTTGTCGTTGTTGTTATGTGCCGTCAAGTCGTTTGCGACTCATAGCGACCCTATGTACAACAGCCCTAAACCCTGCTCTATCCTGTGCCAATCTCATTGCCTCTGACACACCCATCCAATTGCCCCAGTCACTGAATCAATCTACCTCATAGAGGGTCTTCCCCTCCTGCGCTGTCCCTCTACACTACCCAGCATGATGTCCCTCTCCAAGGACCTGTCTCTCCTTACAACATGTCCAAAGTATGTCAGATGAAGCCCCAGAATCCTTGCCTCCAAGGAGTAGCCTGGTTGAACCCTCTCTAGGATGAATCTGTTTGTTTTCTTGGCAGTCCAGAGTACATTCAGTACTCTTCTCCAGCACCACAGCTCAAAGGCATCAATTCTCCTTCTGTCCTCCCTAGTCATTGTCCAACTCTCCGATGCCTAACAAGTGATTGCAAAGACAATGGCCTGTATCAGGCGGACCTTAGAAATACTCACATCTCAACCCCCAGAAACAATGAAGGAAAATTTTATTTGGAAAACGTCTTTTATAGATGTAATTACACCCAGAAACAATGAAGGCAATTTTATTTGGAAAATGTCTTTTATAGACGTAATTAAGGTAAGGATCTCGAGATATGTTCAATGTGGGTGACCTTAAAAACACATAAAAGACCCTGCCATCAAGTCAGTTCCCACCCGTGAGCACCCTCCACTGGACACGACAGGAGGAGACTGTCCCTCTTTCTCCCGGGAGCTCTTGATGGGTTTGAAGCTCTGACCTTTCACTTAGCAGCTCAGCACTTCACACGATGGCAGGTGTTCTTATAAGAGACACAGAGAGGAAAGGGAAGGGAAGGTGAAGACAGAGTTGGCGTGCCTTCCAACTCTTGGTCCTCAGTGTTTCTGAAGTTGTTAATCTCTAGGAGCACAGAATGTCTTCTCTTTCACCGAAGGAGGAACAGGTGGATTTGGACGGCCAACCTTTCAACTGTACGCTCAACATGTTCCATGCTGTGTTGTGCTATGCTCTATGTCATGCTATGCTTCACGATACTAATCCATGTTCCTCACCTAGCACATGATGCTGTTGTTGTAGGTGCTGCTGGGGTACATCTCACAGTGACGTCATGAACAACAACAGATCTGGCCTCTGTCCTATCCTCTGTCATTCCCATCATCTCTGATACACCTGAGCCCACAGCTGCTAGTAACCTGTCCATCCTTCTGGCTGGGATTTTCCTCTCTTTCACTAACCCTTCACCTTTCCAAGCATGATGTCCCTTTACCAGGAATCCTCTCTCCTAGCAATACGTCCAAAGCATGAGATGTGAAGCTCGTCGCCACGCTTGTCTCCAAGGCTGCACACTGCTCCAAGACATCATCTGTTCATTCTTCTGGCGACCCAGGGGATAGTCAGTACTCTTCTCCAACACCCAAACTCAAAGGCATCAAGATTCTTAATGAATCAATGACGTGACAGTCTATATTTTCAAAAGCCGAGAAAGAAGAAAACACTATGCAGGGTTTAATTCTCCACAGGTCTCTACAGATAAAACGGTACCAGCTCATACTGGTCATGGGGTACCCTCACCCTGTCTCATGAGCTCCCCGACTCAAAAGTACATCTTGATTTGGTCTCTGGGGAAAAATGGGAATTTTCTCAGAAGGGAAATTCCTGGGCTCCTGCTGGACAAAGCACATGGCCAAAAATGTCCCTAAATTTTTAACAAGCAACCAGGATCTTGCACCTCCCATCTCCGGCACTTTCTTGGAGAAACACAACTGGAGACGCAGAATGGGTGATGACTCAGGAAACAGACACAGCCTCATCAGGACACACCCGCACAGATGGGTAGAGGAACATGGCTTTGGCGGCCAAGCCTGTGTCAGGGTGTCAGGGGCCGGCTCACACCGAGCCTGTGACATCCCTGCCCACCCGAGCACATCCGTGTCCCTGAGATGGGAAAGGCCAGAGCCAGCTGGACTCTGCTGCAGGACCCAGGTCAGAAGGGGAGCTCTTTGTTGAATGGGTAGCTGGAATTGTAGCCTGTGCAGAAAAGCACGACCAAAAACCCACCGTGGTCAAGTAGGGTCCACCAGCAGGTTTCCAAGGCTGGAAATCTTTGTAGGAGGAGACCCTTCATTGTCTTTCAGAGTAGATGGTGGATTCGAACTGCCTGACTTTGGGTTGACAGTGCAATTCCTTACCCATTAATAGACCAGCAGAGTGCTCTCCCATCCCCTGACATTTAGAGAGACAGAGACAGAGAGAGAGAGAGAGAGAGAGAGAGAGAGAGAGCGAGCTGTGGTGGCTCAAGAAACTGGGCTGCAATTCTGAAGGCACACATTTTTAATCTGCCATCAGCTCCACAGGAGAAGGTTGGGTAATCTCCTCCAGTGCTTTTAATTACCTCTGAAAACCCCCCTGGAGGGTCAGCTATGTGTTGCTTGCAACTCTACGGTACAACAAATGCTGCTAGGTGTCACTGAGTCAAGTCCAAGTCACAGTAACGCTATGAACAACACATCCTGACCCTGTCCCAGCCTGTGCCAGCCTCACCATCTCTGACATACTTGGACCTGTTTCTGCAGTCCCTGAGTCTTAAGAGGAGGACACTTCGTGGTAAGGGAGTGCACCGCCAACCCAAAGGTAGGGGGTTTGAATCTAGCAGTTGCTCCGTGGGACAAAGATGGGTAATGGCTTCCCATGTGATTCAGTGCCTCTGAAAACCCACTGGAGGGGTCAGCTATGCTGAGTCAGCTTTGACTTGATGGGACTCAACCATAAAAACACGGAGCAGGGTGGTAAGGAGTTGTTGTGCCAACTCAAAGGTACCTGGTTCTAATCCACTAGCTGCACTATCTCTCCCCTGCCGCCTTATGATTTACAACCTCTGGAAACCCAGTGGAGGGGTAAGATATGCGTCCGTTCTGAATCTAGGGTACAGAAGAACATTAGTATCATCTCTAAAGCCCCTAGATCATGAAAACCATGTAGATATTTGGCCATCACTGGACCAACTGGCAGCATCAGGATGGACAGTGAAGAGACTGAGATTGTTCACAGCTTCAGTTTGCTCGGCTCCACAGTCAACACTCTTGGCACCAGCAGCCAGGAAATCAAAAAAACGTATTGCAATGGGAAAGTCTGCTGTTAGGGACCTCTCTAAAGTACTCAAGAGCAACGGTGTCTCTCTGGAGACTAAGGTGCGTCTGATACAGGCCATAGTCTTTGCAATCACTTGCTATGCATCGGAGAGTTGGACAATGACTAGGGAGGATAGAAGGAGAATTGATGCCTTTGAGCTGTGGTGCTGGAGAAGAGTACTGAATGTACCCTGGACTGCCAAGAAAACAAACAGATTCATCCTGGAGAGGGTTAAACCAGGCTGCTCCTTGGAGGCAAGGATTCTGGGTCTTCGTCTGACATACTTTGGACATGTTGTAAGGAGGGACAGGTCCTTAGAGAGGGACATCATGCTTGGGAGGGTGGAGGGACAGTGCAGGAGGGGAAGACCCTCTCTGAGGTGGCTTGATTCAGTGACTGGGGTAATCAGGATGGGTGTGTCGGAGGTAGTGTGATTGGCACAGGATAGAGCAGGGTTTAGGGCTGTTGTACATAGGGTCGCTATGAGCTGCAAGCGACTCGACAGCACATAACAACAACAACAACTTTAAAGTTAGGAGGGCCGAGTCTGCCTAGAGGAACCTTAGGAGAAAGGAGATCTTCCTCTGGGGGGTGAGGGGGACCTGCCATTGGAAACCCTTTGAAGCACGTTCTGCTCCAACCCACAGATGGCCTCCCAGGTATGTGCTGGACTTGACGGCAACTGGCTTAGCATGGCCGTCTGGTTCCAAAGAGCTCCACTCTCCTCTGCTCACAGTAACAGCAGCTAACAGTCTGGAGGAGCTGCCTGCTGCTTTGGGAACGTGCTCTGTGACCAGCCAGCCCTAAATGTTTCCCACATCTCACCAGCTACAGGCTTGTAAGGGATGCGTCACGATCCCTATCACAGAGACAGGAAGTTCTGGGCTCAGAGAGAAAACAGAACTGCAGTCACATTACCGCGATACGTTTGCTGTCACTGTCATCCTTGTCATTCCATTGATCTTCCCCAGGGACCCTGAAACCCAAGGCATGCGATCTCAAGCATTTCAACCTCACAAAGGCTCACTGGCCAGATTTTTCACATGCCTTGCCGTAGTCCAAATGCTACACTTAACTCAGAGCGTGCAAAGCCCATAGCAGCTACAGCTCTCAATACTTTAAGTGCCAACCTGGGCCACCACCCACCTGCAACTGAAAAAGATCCTTGGTGACACAGTAAACAGTATTAATATTTTTAAATCTCTTGATCCTTGAGTAGGCCGGCACATTATTTTATCGTTCTGCGTAACATGATGAGTTAGTATTTCTGGTACATTCTACAACATGCGAAACCTGTAGCTGTCTTGAAAAAAAATTGTGTGGTTAAGCAATTAGCCAAACTTGCTGCTTTTTTCACAGAACACTAGTTTTACTTGAAAGAACAAGGAACAAATAATGAGTACCTGGCAGTTCTTTTCTAAGGAATGAGTTACTGTCTTTTTAGACAAATAGCACTTACTCGGTGATTCTTTACAAAGAGGAATTCAATCACATTAGTTCCTATGCATGACAGGCGTGGTGTGTGCGTGTGTGTGTGTGCACACGTCGTGTGTGTACACACACATGCATTCTGTTTGCCGTGAGCATGTCACATGTGAAAAATATAGTAAGTGAACCTGTCATTTCAAAACAATTATAAGCTTAGAAAATAGATTCATCATTGTGAGCGCAACAGCTTCTCAGTACCAAGAGCTTCCTGACATATTATCGTGATGTTGAAGAAGGCCACTTTTCAACATTGCAAAATGAAATGTGTTAACATTGGGAAGGCCTGCACAACCAAGTGGATCAAATGACCAAGAGATGATGTTTCAGAAACCTGGCTTGTGTGCAGAGCTATTCATTCACGGTACACAGCTGACCAGCAGAGTCCAGCAGGACGGAACAAGTCAATCCACTGGCAGGGTTTCACATGCGTTGTTAGCTGCTGCAGAGTTGGCCCTGACTCGGGGTGACTTAAGAGGGTTGGACCACTGTTACAGATCACCAGGCATTTCTTCCTGGTCTTAGTCTGAAAGCTTCACTGAAACCCACCGAGCATCTTAACAACAAACCTCACTGCGTTGGCTACACACAGGGTACACCGCTGGCTAAGAACAGAGCCTTGGATTTTCCTGCTTAGCAGATCTGAACCAAACAAGCTCCTTTAGCTCGCTGCACTTATGTTTAACACGTTGCCGCAAATGACGGCAAATGTGTTTCTAAGCTCAGTTGTCAATTGAAAAAGTGTGCGGCAACGTGTTAAGGAGGGCCCTCTGGGGGCCTCAAAAGTAAGGAATTGCACTACCAACCCAAAAGGTAGTAAGTTCAAATCCACCAGCTGCTCTACGGAAGAAAGATGAACAATCTTCTCCTGTGTGACTTACAGCCTCTGAAAATCTACTGAAAGATCAGCGATGGGTCTCTTCGGACTTGATGGCATAATCACTGTAACTTATGTAACACTGTAACATACGTATGAGGTCTGATTTTCTTCACATACAGCATCTATCTCTACATCCTGAATGCAGAGGCAGACAGGAAAATCTCTACAAGGCAACACAGAACTTTGCAAAAATGTAAAACAAGGCCACTCTTCTTATTCTTTTATTTCCTAAAACACATGTATTGTTTATTTTAAAAAGCTCTTTAATATTAACATGTAATGGACTATTATTGCTACTTCAAAATAAATTCTTTTTTAAAGATTCCTCAATTTTTATTCCTAACATTTTAAATAGTTTTCAAATTCTAACTTAATTTTTAATATTTCTAAGGAAATATCGGTAGTTATGACCCTCATAAATAAAATCTTTTTTAGTCTCTCAATAAACAACTGACATTAAAAAACTGTCCTGAGAAACAAAGTTTGTGGACTATCATGACAGAAGAATATTGAAAAACTCAAGGAAGCACCTATAACAATGTCACCGAGTCAATTTCAACTCATAATCATTCTCTAGACGGCTTCCCAGGCTGTTAACTCTTAGCAGAAGAAGACTGCCTCATCTTGGCCTTGTGTGACAGACAGCTCTTGGTTTCAAACTGCCAACCTTTTGTCTATGAGACTAACACTTAAACCTTCTGGGTCTTCTCCCACCACACGTCCTCTAATTAGCCCTTACACAGCATCCAATACCCAGCACGTGCCAGTAACTCTTCCATTTGGTTTGGAAAAAAATTTCACACCAAAGCAACAACTGGCTGGCTTCACATGCAAGCGACTGAGAAGCTGTCTATTAAACTAGCTGTTCTTGTCAAGCACTTAGTTGAAAACAACTGATAGCTGACTCTCAGGTGGACTTTCAGAGGCAGTAAATCACATGGGAGGACACTGCCCACCTTTCTCCCATGGAGCAGCTTGTGGATTTGAACCTTGTGTCTTGGGGTTGGCAGTGCAACTTCTTATTCACTCAGCCACCAGGAACAAACAAAAGACTTCTGCTATTAAACAACAAGAACAAAAATAACCTTAACTGCGCACACACACACACACACACACACACACACACACATCCGTACAAAGATACAACATTTCATCAGCTCAAATATTTAATAGTATTCGCCACAAGGGAAAGAGTATTTAGAGAATAAATACCTTTGGCTTACGTTTAGAAGACTAATTGGTACAAAGAAATTTATTTACTTCTGTAGAGAAGAGCTAGTAAATTCTAAAAAGAAAAATAAAACTAGATCACCAAACTCAGTTAAAACAACAAGAGATCCTTTACACCACGCTCAGTCACAGACACAACAAGAGATGATCCTTTCAATTCAGGTATTTTTTGAAAAGGCACAGAAGAAGAGGAGAGGCACAAAATTCAGCCGAGGAGCGGAATAGGGGGAGAGATGGTTTCAGCTCAGAGAAGGTTGAGGACTGCTTGACTGCTCACCTTATCTGAGCAGGACAGAAGGAACTAAAAGTATCATCATTAATAGCTGCATTCCCAGATCGTGAGAAGATACTAAAGAAGGAAAAACTCAAAAACAAAATCGTGTCTTCAGCTGCCTGGCTCCCTCTTGCTGGGTGGCCCTGAGTCACCCAGACGGGGAGATTTCTGGGGCTGTAGCCATAACGAGATGCTAATGAATGTCCCCAGAGGGGAGAGAGGAGGAGAAAGGAGGCGGAACATTTCCAGCATGGGTGTCCTGCATATTAGACGCTCCTGAGGCCTAGGACCTGGCACCAAGGACAACATGCCCCAAAACCATGTTCCCCGCCCCAGAGAACCCCCACAACCAGCTCTGAAAACCACCCCTGTTGACAGGCACTTGGCTTGGGCACCCAGCCTGCTCCCCGCCCTGAGTCCTCTCCTGGTCAGCCCCGGGCACACAGACCCCTTATGAGGCTGTCCACGTCACCACTGCCTGCGGCTCTGGCTGGACCCCACGGCTCCCCTGGACAGCATAATTAGCGGGCGTCCAGGCCCCAAACCTGGCATGCTGTGGTCCCCATCCCAAAGACAGCCTGGAGCCCCCTCCCCAGCGGCGCCACTGGGGGCCACCAGCGCACGCACATCCCCACCCAGCCTGCCTCCAGGCCCACTGCACCCACTGTGGGTCCCCCACTTCCCTCCCACCACACGCTTCCTAATCCGCTGGCAAAGGCTTGGGCAGAGCTACAAAACGCCTGGCTGTCACCACCTCAGAGCCAAACTTAGTCACAAGGCATTCAGACCTTTCAAAGCTATGATGGGAAATGCTGGGAACTGGAACCAATATTCTGGGTCATCTATATCCAGCTCCCTACACACACGGAGAGAGAGTCACAAATCCCACTGCTGGAAGGTCAAGGCTTACGAAGTCAGAGTCTGTTCCCTCACCTCTGGGCAGTGTTACCTTGAAAATTACGGAGTGCTGGTGGCTCAGTGGGAAGCAGCTGTGCTGTCAACCTGAAGGCACACAGTTCAAATCTACCAACTGCTCTGCAGGAGAAAGAGAAGAAATCAATTATGGGGCTGGCCCTACTCGAAGGTACACAACAACCACTCCCTTAAACATACAGGTGACAAATCACCATCTGGTTCTAGTACCCAGCATCCTATTTACATCAGTACAGGAGGTCTCAGGTGTGACATCTTGTTAAAGCACTTGCCTACTCACCACAAGGTCAGATGTTCAAGTCCACCCTGGGTGCCTTGGAAGAAAAGACTAGAGATCTACTTCTGACAAATTAAAAAGAAAAAACAAAAACAAACCAACACCCTCCAGAGTGTGCTTTTACACCCAAGGTCTCCATGAGCCAGAATCAATTCCCCAACAACTTGTTTTGCCTTTTTCTTTTTAAACTTTTGAACAAGAAGGCAATCTTCAGACTCAAGCTGATAACCAAGCATTTTTACAAGTCGCATGAAACACAGACAAGATGCCATCTCTAGCTGTTTCCAAAGGAGCCCTAATGGTGCAACAGTTAAGTGGGAGGACCGCAGTTCAAACCCACTGACCCTCTGAAAGGAGAGAGATGTAGCAGTCTTCCTCTGTAAAGATGTCACTTTTGGAACCTTGTGAGACAATCCTACTAGCATTTCAAATGTCACCATGAGCAGGAATCAGTTCTACAGCAGTGTTTTTCCCCCCTTATTATTTTGTTTCCCTTAACAGCTTCCACGCTGACACCCCACCGGGGCCACATGACACCCCTCCCCTGCCAGACAGGGCAACTGCCCACAGTCCATTGATGGCTTTTCCATTTTTCAGGAATGGGGCTAGGAGCGTCCACTCTTTCTTTGTGTTCTAAAAAACTCAACTCTCAGCTCCAGCAGGCTGAAGGATTTTTTTTCCTCCCTTAAATATAATAATAATAAAAAAAGTTATATGACTTTAATTAAATGCACGTATTAAATGGGTGAAATACTTGGAGAGGCTGTGTCTGTGCTGCAGGCACATTTTCCAGCGTGCTGTAGAGAGTCTGCATCCGCCCGCTCGAGGCCATTTTTAATGCACAAATAAATCCGCACCTGACGTGCTGACAGATTATTATGCAGTGTGGCAGCCAACAAAAGTAAACACAGAGGCAAGTTTTAACCTCTTGCAGCCCCCCAGCTTTCCCCGCTGCACCCCGCTCAGGTGTGCCCAAGAGCTGGCGGTGCATCTGCAAACAGCAAGGCATCTTCCTGTCCTGGAGCTGGTCCCTGGAAGCCAGAAGCTGCTCTCTTCCCCGGAGGGGGTGGGGGGAGCAAGGGGACAGGAGACCACGGAGGGGGGATAGCAAGAGGATCAGCCCTCCACCTTCCGTCCTGCTTCGACTGCAACCCTAACAGCCAGGAGGGGCTGGTCAGCACAGAGGCTGGTCAGCCGTCTCCGGGTGCTCCCTCTCTTTTTCCAGCCATCAACCCTGGAGCACTGGCCTGGTGCACTGCCCAGCTCTGTCCAGTGCGTGAGAGTCAGAGAGTCAGGAGGGGGTGTGGAGGAAGTGCTATGGCAGGAGAACTGCAGGGCCATCCACTGGTAGAGTCCACACTTTGGAGCTGAGACCTATTGCTAGTTGTCCAGTCACCTCTGGGTTGTGGGGACCGTGTGCTTCAGGGCAGAACTGTTCCACATAGTATCCTTCAGATCTCTCTGCCGAGGAGTTTCCAAGTGGGTATAAAGTCTGCTTTTCACCTAGTGGTCTCTGCCAGCCCCCAACTCTGAAAGCTTGCCGGGTACCCATTGCCACCCCATCGACTGTGGCTCACAGAACCTATGGGACAGAGCAGAACTGCCCCACGGTCCCAAGCGTGTAAGTCTTCACGGAGGCCGGCCACCCCATTTTACTCTGGTAGAAAAGCTGACAGGTTCAAGCCCAAGTCCCTTCTGTCAGCAGCCAAGCTCTTTCACCATTTGTCCACCAAGGCTCCCTGAGCTCACAGTCAGCCAGGGTAAATCAGCACAGGGTTAAAGCATTTACCGAAACCCAGCTTCGGAAGTGCTCGGAGGTGGACGGAACTGGCGAAGTGATGTTCTTGGAAATCACCACTTCACAACCTCAGAGGTGTGCTGGATGTGCCTGGCCCGTACAGTTGGGAGCACTCACCCTGGCATGTGTGGATGGGAGCACTTGCCCTGGCCTGTGCAGATGGGAGCACTGATCCTGGCCAATGTAGGTGGGAGAACTCGTCCTGGCCTGTACAGATGGCAACACTCACCCAGGCCCATGCAGATGGGCACACTCGCCCTGGCCCATGTAGGTGGGAGCACTGATCCTGGCCCATGCAGGTGGTAGCACTCATCCTGACCTGTGCAGATGGGAGCACTGGTCCTGGCCCAGGCAGGTGGGTGCACTGGCCCTGGCTCATGTGGGTGGGAGCACTCACCCTGGCCTATACATGGAATAGATTCATTATCCTCTAGCTCATCTATTTGTTGCTTTGAAATATTAGGTTGTATAACGGAAGGGGAGGGGACTTCTTTGCTTTTTCTTCATTTTATTTTTTTTTTAAAATTGTGGTGAAAATATGCCTAACAAAACACACGCCCACCCAGCAATGTCTGCATGTATAATTTAGTGGCACTGACCACAGTCTTCTGGTGGGGCGACTGTTCTTCCTAACCTTTTCCAAAGCACTGTGCCACCAGTGCCAAATTCAGCGGCCCCCTATGCTAAGGCTTTCCCATGCTCCCCTCACCCACCTGTCACACCAAACTGGTCACTCCCACCTGGCAACCCTGCACCGGACTCCCAGGCCGTGAGTCTTCACAGGAGGACACTATCCTGCTTTCTCCTGAGGAGATCCTGGTGAAGTCTGCACACTTGATCATTTCACATCAGTGGGTATTGGGTTGAGTGCACAGGTTGTTTATCCTACAGCTTTGAACCCGTCCATTCCGCTTCAAGCCCTTGTTGAGATTTCATGTTGCCACCCAGATACATGGAATCAGGACCTAGATTTTGACAAGATCTCTAGGTGGTCTGTATGTCAACATGAAAATCTCCTGGAGATCTGCAGGAATCATCGAGGGATCAAGACTTCTTTCTTTAGAAAGAAGATCCTGATTCCGTGTAACTGAAGGTGGAAATGCAAATACTCAGCTGGGGGTTGGGTGGAATGAACTGGTTCGAAGGCCCGGCTTAGCCAGTCATCTGTTAATGGACATTTCCACAGTCTCCACCTTTTGGCTAGTGTGAGAAGGCTGTAACGGACAGCAGTGGTCTGGTGTCTGTGTGCATCTGTTCTGGTCCACATCTCTTAATAGCTGAAGCTCTGTTCCAACTTTTTTTTCTAATTATTATTTTTGTGTGTGTGTACCGTCAAATCAGATCTGATGGTACAGGAGGAGATTGTCCCTCCTTCTCCAGCAGAGCATCTGGTGGATTCGAACCACGCACCTCTGGGATTGCAATGCAGCTTCTTGTCACTAGGCCACCAGAGCGTGCCTGTTCCAAGTTTTTAAGACCAATTTTTAATTGGTTTTTAAGACCAATGTTTTAAATTGGTTTTGTAAAACTATAGGGATGGGAGTGTCGGAGACAGTGCGATTGGCACAGGACAGAGCGGAGTTTAGGGCTGTTGTACATAGGGTCGCTATGAGTCGCAGGCGACTCGACGGCACATAACAACAACAACAATGTTTAGGTTTTCTTGCCTTTATGTGAAAGTTTCTGCTGGCAAATGGGCAAGAGGAGGGGGAGGTTTGAATGGAGGTGTGTTCTCCTTATGTGTTTGAGGCTCTCATTCCACCAACCTACCAGCCAGATGCTAAGACCAGAGACTCATTCTGTGCACAAAAATAATAGCTATTATTGGGCAGAGACTGTATAACAATGAAAGAATTTTTCTTTTACTTTTCAAAGAGAAGAGTGAATTGAGGGAGAAGGATGGGCAAGGAGAAAAAAACAACAGTGAACGAATGGAAATCCAAATCTCTGTAAATGTTCATTAAAATTAATAATAAAACAATTTGAATAAATTTTAAAAATATAATAATAGCTACTGTGACACTGATGTGTCAAATGTGATAATGGTTACCCATGGCGGACAGTGTTTGGTGGAGCTCCTTGATTAAAACAAGTTTGGAAGCAGGAGTGGCATCCACTTCCGTAAACAGCTTGCCTCTGGAAACTCTATGAACCTGGAGAGAGGATGAAAGTCATGCACACAAGTGTTGAGGATGTTCATTCATAGGGTCGCTATGAGTCACGTATGACTCAACTACTATTATTATTATCATTATTAATATAGAAAAGAGTTCTGGTAGCCTAGTGGTAAGGAGTTGCACTGCCAACCTAAAAGCATATGGTTTGAATCCATTAGCAGATCTGGGAGAGAAAGACCGGCAATCCACTTTGCGCAATTTACTGTCTCTGAAAACCTGCTGGATGGAGGGCCAGCTCTGAGTCAGTTCCGACTCAGTGGCACATAACAAAAACACTGAAACCCTGGTGGCATAAAAGGTTAACTGCTGGACTGCGAAGGAAGTGTCAAAGTTCAAATCCCCCAGCTGCCCATCAAGACAAAACTGGGGCTGTCGTTCCTGTGCTAAAATATACAGCCTCACAAAAATGAAGGATACGGCCTCAGAAAAATGAAGGATACGGCCTCAGGAAAATGAAGGCAGATCACCATGATTGGGATTCAGTTTGCTGGCAATGGGAATGGGTATTGTTATTATAATTTGTGGGGTGTTTACCACCAACCATACCCAACACTAAATGCCTCCCCTCATGATCTCATTTCATTGCCAACCTCTCCAAAGAAGGGGGTATTAAAGCCCTTTATTATGACCATTAATAGCAATTGTTAAAATGTTCAACACACCATGTTGAACAAGGCAAGTAGCTACAAACACTGCATCACGGTCTGGTCTCTCAGGAGCGGTTCTCATCTACAGCCGAGGCAACGGGAACTTAGACACACGATGCTATTTCCCCCCAAGAAATCCTTAACATTAACCAGAAAATGGCCAAACACAAAGAAGCAACCACCTCCACCCTTTACAGAATATAACATTCCTACTTCCAGCCTAGGACTCAACTATGACCACTGAAGTAATTATCACAGATACAATTCAAATAAAACTCAAGCTCAGTGTTGCGGAGTGCTTTCTGACTCACTGTGGGGCTCCATCTGGTTTCTGAGGATGTAAATCTTTAACGGGAGAAGATTGTCCACCTCCCTCCCAAGAGCTGAAATGTCGCTTTTCAGTCAGTAACAAGGTATCCATGGCACCTCTCGATTACCGATTACCGGGGATCCTTCCATGTATTTTGTAAAACACATGGGAGGTTTTTTGTTTCTTTGTTTTCAATTTCTTTTACATTGCTTTGCTTACAAAGCTCATATACATTGTGTTTCACAGTATTCTTCATTCAAAAACATGTATTTTTTTGAGAGCAATCCAAAAAAATTGGCACAACAAGATGGGATCAAATAAACAGCCCTTTCCTGCAGTGGAATGTTGGTGGAAGGCGGAATTTCCTACTGGAATCTGGGGTGGATGGCTGGACTCGGTGGCCTTTCAGCACCTTGATAAGACAGACTGATGGCTATGAAACTGAGACCTTCTCCCCGCAGCCCCAAGACACGGCAGAGAATCTTTAGCACAAGCTTTGCACTAGCAACACCATTATGGCCTCCTCCCTCCCTCTTCACGCCTTGAGGGTTGAACGTGTCCTTCTGTTCTAGGTGGAAATGTCTAGGTAGTGGTGAGGAAAAAGAGAATAGAGTTTGTTTAGACACCTGATACCACTCGGCTGCCATGTTTTCTCTCTGATCCAGGAAAGATGAGCAAAATTCTAGCCGTTCCACTGAAAGCTTCACTCATCAATAACCAAAACCAAACCCACTACCGTCCAGTCAATCGAGACTCATAATAACGCAACAAGGTAGGGCAGAACTGTGCCTGAGGGCCTCCATGGTAGGAATTCCCAGTATGTTTTCAATGCCGCAATCTTTATAGAATCAGACAATCACATTCTTCTCCAGTAGACTAGCTGGTGGGCCTGAACCATCAACATGGTGACTGGCAACAGCCAAACGCTTTAGTTACACGACCGGAGAAACTGGAACCCTTATCCACTGCTGGTGGGAGTGTAAAATGGTGCAGCCACCATGGAAGGCTGTATGGCGCTTTCTCAGAAAGTTGCAAATAGAAATACCATTTGACCCAGCAATTGCACTACTGGGAATATACCCTAGAGAAACCAGAACCACCACCCAAGCAGATTATATGCACACCCATGTTTATGGCAGCTTTGTTCACAATAGCAAAGAGCTGGAAACAACCCAAGTACCCACCAACAAATGAATGGATAGAGAAGCTGTGGTATATTCACACAATGGAATACTACGCAGCATTGAAAAACAAGGAACTCATGAAATATTATGCAAAATGGATGACCCTGGAGGACATTATGCTGAGTGAAATATCTCAGTCACAAAAGGACAAATATTGCATAGTGCTACTGTTGTAAAATGGGACTGACATCGGGGTTGAGGGAAGGCAGAAATGGAGGTGAGGAATGATGTATACTGCATTGAAACAGATGAGGGAGAGAACTGTTTAAAAGGGACATATGAATGGATATTATTGTCATGACAGGAGTCCAGAATGAAGACTGCACAGTGGAGTGGACTTGGGGGGGAGGGATTGCATAACAATGAAAGAGTTTTTCTTTTACTTTTCAAGGAGAAGAGTGATTCAGGGGGGTCGGGGGGGCAGGGAGAAAAGTGCAACAACGAATGACTGGAAACCCTAAGTCTCTGTATACTTTCATTAAAATTAAAATTTTTTAAAAAAAAGTTACACAACCAGGCCTTCCTTATGATCTAGGACTCTACAAAGATTTAGGATTCTACAGAGATCTTGGCACTTATATGTGAGTGTTGAAATGGTGTGTCTCCTAAATGAGTATGGGTTTATTTGGGGGGTGAGGGGGTGTCTCTTTGGTTTCTTTTTATTACATTTTTCATTGGAATAAAATATACCAACAAAATGTAAATTTCATGAGGGTACAGCTCACTGAATTGTTGAAAAACGAATGTCCTCACGTAACCAATGCTCGCATGAAGAAATAGAACATTCCTAGCGTCCTGGAAACTTCCCCTGTCCCCATTCTGTGTAACTCCCACCCAGGACAGTTCTGGTAGGACTCCAAATGCCACAAACTCACTTTGCTTGGTTTTGAACTTCATGTGAATATAATTATATAGTGTTTAGTGTTAGATGCCTTCACTCACTCAACTTGAAGCTTGGGAGATTCAGACATACCAGTCACTGCGTACAGCTATAACTCATGCATTTTCATTGCTATATGCGATTCCATTGTGCAAATAGACCACAGTTAAGGTGTTTTTTGTATCTTGGGCATGTAGGTGTTTTCTAATTTGGAGCAATCAATTTTAAAGTGCTGTTACACTATTCACCATCACAAGAACATGGAAACAGCCCAAATGTCCAACCACAAATGAATGGATTGAGAAATTCTGGTACATTCACACAATGGACTATGTAGCACGCAGGAGCAATAGCTTTGTAAATTATTACCTAACTTGGGAGGGACTGGAGAGCATTATGCTGAGTGAAGTAACTCAGTCCCACAAGGATAAATATTGTATAAAACTGTTAATTGTAGAATGAGTATAAGGATCCAAGAGGGGAGGGAGAGGCTGGAAGCAGAGGGATATGGATATGAAGGGGGGAGAGGGGATTAATTATCGGGTTGTACAATTTGATAATTTGATGGGGGGGTGAGGCAAATAGAAAGAATTTGTTCGACTCTGTATTAGAATTTTGTAAGTAAACTTGTTGTTTAATGCTGTAGAGTCGTAGACGACTCATAGCGACCCTATGAACGAACAGCCTGAGCACTGTTCGTACATAGAGTTTCCAGAGGCAAGCCATTTTGGAAGTGGATGCCGCTCCTGCTTCCAGGCTTGATTTAGTCGGGAAGCTCCAGCCAACACTGTCCACCATAATGAAAATAAAAAAGTCAACTTTGGGAGGAGGAAGTGAGGGAGAGGGGGTAAAATGTGCAACAATGAATGAATGAAAATCTAACTTTTCTGTAAACTTTGTTAAAATTACAATTAGAATGAATGACTGGAAAAGCAAAGTCTCTGTAAACTTTCATTAAAATTAATTTTAAAAAAATTTTAAAAAGGCCATCCATTGATAAAATAATAATGGGCAAATATAGAAATAAATATAAGAGAATGTGTGCATATATTTTTATCTTTTAACTTCTTCTGAAGATGTAAGGTAATAAGAAATTGCTGCATTAAATGATAAAAAATGACAATTAAAATTAAAAAATTTTTATTGAAAAAAGAATAAAAATAAAAAGTGCTGTTAAGGGTATTCCAGTATAAAACTTTGGCATAATACGAACGTCTTCTTCCTGGGTTTATGAAAACTTTCATAACGTGTATATGCTGAATTTCACTGTTATTATGCGCCTTCAAGTCAGAACTGACTCATAGCTGACCCTCCAGTGGGTTTTCCGAGGCTGTAAGCTGCATGAGAGGAGACTGCCTGTCTTTCTCCGCAGTTACTGCTGTTAGCTGCTGTCAAATGGGCTGCAACTCACAAGTAGCCCTATCGTGCCCCACTCCCACCATGCCTCTGTGTCTAAGCCCATGGTGTCAGTGCACCTCGGGGTGGGGGGGTGTCTTCCTCTTATTTGCCAACCCTCTGCTCTAGCAAGCATGATGTCTTTCTCCAGGACCCAATCCGTGCAGAGTTTGTGAGACCAAGTCTCCCATGCTTACTTCTAAGGCGCTTTCTCAATCCACTTCTTCCATTTCAGTGGATGCAACCAAAAATATTACCAAAGTGGTCATCCCCATTAGAACCCTTTTCCACTGAACTCACAAGAACAAGGTCTCACCCCAGAAAGAACACATCTCAAGGAAGCAAAAGAAATCTATGAAGACAAATCTAAGCAAAACTTCTCAGGGCGGCATTTCCCACCTCGGTCCCTTCGTAACTTATTCCGCTGCAGATGGCCCAAGCAGCTTTGGGTTTGGCACTTCGCCATGGGGCTTGACCTGGGTTTAAACGATTGCTGGCAGGTCACAGTGAATGTCAAGGCCACAGCTGCAAAAAGACTTCTGAACTCATCTTGCCTTTTGGTCCCAGAAGCAAAGAAGCAGGCATTCTTGCCAGCACCCCTGGCCCCAGAAACCAACTGACAAGCACCCACTGTCACCCAGTCTCAGAACGTCCCCGCCTCGCAAGCAGCAGGGGTCACATTTGGACCAGGCTCATGTGCCTAAATGCCCATGGGGCCAGCGATAACTTAAGCTGGGTCACCAGGGCCGAGCATAGTGGGGCTCAGAATAAATTGAGAGCGAATGGCCCATCTTATGGGCCCATTTATTACCCGGCGTGTTGATTTCCGCCATATGGAAAGGAAGCGCCCACTGTCGCCAGATTTTCTGCCTTTCCAAGGGCAGCTGAGACTCAGAATTTTTATGAGAGATACAATTTGCAATGCTGGCAGCTTTTAAGACGTGAAACACAGAAGGATGTGTTAGCAAACAAAACACAGTCAGGGATCAGGGCTGGCTCGTGAACACGGGAATGACCATCCCAGATGCTGGGCGAAGGCAGCATTCCGACTCACACTCAGAACTCTTGGACCGCAGTGCAGAGCAAAGCTCCATGAGACCCACCAGCAGACAGGACCAAACACCTTCTCCCATGTGGATGAGCTCTCTCCACGGTCACGGCTCTCTCGGTGCCCTGATCATGTCGTCGTCAGCCGAGGCCTCACGCACACCTCAGGCAAGGTGCCTCCCAGCTGAAGGAGAACAAGGCCCTTTCTTCTCTCCCTTCCACCTGGCAATTAGGTGCGCTATGATTTTTGCAGGTCACTCTCTCCGCACCCCAGCCCTTGTGCCACCTGGCAGCATCCATCTGAGCTGGACGCACCTGGGCCGTTAAGTACAGCTTGAAAAAGAATTTATCCAGGAAGACAGCCTTCAAGGAGAAGCCATCTGCTCTTCAGCAAATGAGACCGAATTTTCAATCAGCCCCATCTCCACACACGAGTTTTCAACATCGTAGCCAGTCCAGGCTGGCTATGAGAAGCAGTGGTGGCTCAGCGGTAGAATTCTCACCTCTCATGTAGGAGATCTGGGTTCGATTCCCAGCCAGTGTCCCTTGTGTGCAGCCTGACGATGTCCGCTTAGATGCCGCAGCAATTCTGAACAAGAGAGCTTTCAGACTAAACGGACCAGGGAAGAAAGGCTGGTGGTCCACTTCCCAAAACCAGGCAGCCAAAACTGGATGACAGGCTCTGACCCATGATTAATGCGGACGGGGAAGAACCGGGCCTCAGGTCACACTACTGTCATCATAGTAACATCTAAGTCATGCAGTCGTGACAAATCCGGGGCTGGGTCAGTCCCAAATAACAAAACCAACTAGAGGTGCATTTTAAATCCAGGCTTTTTAAATCATTGGCTTTTCCCTCTTAGCCATAAAGCACAAATGGTTATCATCCCAGTTCTGGCCTCATTCTCTCAGTTTTTCAGGACACACACACACATACACACATTGCAAGAAGAAAAAGGTGAGATTGATCGGACCACAAATATAGGTGGGAAGAGAGACTCTGTCTGGGCTTTCGCCTGGCTTTCCCTGCCCACCTTCCAGCTCCTAGCCAGGTGCCCAGCACACAGTAGGCACTCAGTAAATAACTGCCAAACGCCCCTTTGGTTCCAGAATCTGGTCTTCAAGGTCCTGTGTATATCTCGACAAAGCAGCAGACAGCAGTTGGGGAGCAGGAACAACACTCACCCCAGACCATGTGACCTCATCACAGCTCACGGGCAGGTGGAGACAGGTGTCCCCAGACGAGGAAATGGGGCATCGAGAGGTGCTGAAGCCGTCAGGGCAAAGGGCAGCCTGACAGGCGGAGGCAGAGCCAGACCCGGAGCCTCTGAAACCCCGGCTTGCCAGTTCCCACAAAGTGGCTACGTGTCATCCGGCGACCATGGCAATTATTCAATAAATTAATAACTTAAGTGCACAATAAACATTAACTCTCCACCAGACACTTTACGTCATGGGCCAGGATAGTCCTTGTAAGAGGCCTGCATGGCTCAGTGGAGTCAGAAGGATGTACAACTTACCCAGGAAAGCCATCAAGGCTCCGGCGTAGGTTCTCAAGGGAACACGCTGGACTGATGTGGGAGAGACACTGAGGCGGTCAGAACACGGGCTGGGGAGAGGCCAGCTGACAGTGCCATGTACGTACGGCGTGAAGAAGGGAGGACTTCCACCAGCCACTTCAGGTGGACCTGAGACACATGTTGTTGTTGTTGTTATGTGCCGTCGAGTCACTTGCGACTCATAGCGGCCCTATGTACAACAGCCCTAAACTCTGCTCTGTCTTGTGCCAATCGCACCATCTCTGACACTCCCATCTCGATTACCCCAGTCACTGAATCAATCCACCTCATAGAGGGTCTTCCCCTCCTGCGCCTGCCCTCCACCCTCCCAAGCATGATGTCCTTCTCCAAGGACCTGTCTCTCCTCACAACATGTCCAAAGTATGTTAGACGGAGCCTCAGAATCCTTGCCTCCAAGGATTGCTAAAAACTATATGCATACAGAAAATAAATTTCTATAGAATTAAATCATAGACAGAATTCATTTTTGTTCAAAATATACACATCAGTGGTGCAACCACTGTTGAAAACAGTGTGGCACTTTCTCAAAAAGTTGCAAATAGAGATACCATTTGATCCAACAGTTCCAATACTGGGAATATATCCTAAAGAGACCATAACCAATATCCAAGCAGATATATGCATACCCATGTTTATTGCGGCTTTGTTCACAATAGCAAGGAGTTGGAAACAACCTAAGTGCCCATCAACAAACACATGGATAGAGAAGCTGTGGTATATTCACACAATGGAATACTATGCTGCATTGAAAAACAAGGAACTCATGCAATATTATTCAAAATGGATGACCCTGGAGGACATTATGCTAAGTGAAATATCTCAGTCACAAAAGGACAAATACTGCATGGTGCCACTGTTATAGAATGAGACTGACATTAGGGTTGGGGTAAGACTGAGAAAAACTGGATAAATTACGTATACTGCATTGAAACAGATGAGGGAGAGAACAATTTAAAAGCGATATATCATAGGGTATTATGGTTATCACAAGAGTCCAGAATTAAGGTTGCATAGTGGAGTGTACTCGGGGAGGTGGGAGGGGTGCGGGGGCGATTCTATACCGATGAAAGACTTTTTCTTTTACTTTTCAATGAGAGGAGCGAACTGGGGGGGTAAGACTGGGCAGGGGGAAAAGCGTAAATGACTGGAAACCCCAAATCTCTGTAAATGTTCATTAAAATTAATAAAATAAAAAAGAAAAAATATACACATCAGAACTCTAACTCAACAATTTCTGCATGTACAGTTCAGTGACACCAATTAGACTCTTCAAGTTATAATACCATTCTCACCCCTCATTTCCAAAGTGTTCAAATTCCATTAACATACACGTACTGCCTCCTGAGTTTCCAGGGGAGTTTAAACACAAACATTTAGCTTGAAATGTCTGGGGGAATAGTGAAAAAAAATGAAGTGCAGAGGAGTCAGTAACAATCTGGAGAAAACCCTGTGGTTCTCAACCCTAAAGAAGGCCTCTCCCACCTGCCACTTTCAGCAGAAGCAGAAACAGAAACAGCTTCCTAAGGAAATCTGTTAATTGGTTGATCCCAGAGAAACGCATCTCTTGATAATCAGGTCCTTGCCGAGCCCTGGCCCTGAGTCTTGCTTGAACCAAGAGACCATGGAAGTGAAGCTATGCAAATTGTAGGCCTAAACCTTAAAGGGTTCCAGAGTCAATCCTCAGCTTAGAAGCCTTGAGTTGCCATCCATGAAGTAACGTTGTCCTACCAGAGGGATTGTGTCAAGAGGCCATGTGGAGAGAGAGAGAGAGAGAAGAGAAAAGAGAGAAGAGAGAAGAGAGAAAAGAGAAGTCCTGGAATGGTACAGAAAGAGACAGCCTCGTCAGAGGAGCCCAGCTCAGAGTCAGCCCTCCAGCCAAATGAATCCCAAGTAACCAAGAGACCAGCAGAAGAGCGCCCCAGCTAAACCCAGGCCAAATTACAGCCTCATGAGGAATTATCAAAGTTGCTGTGCTAAGTTCCAAAATGTAGAGAATTTCGTTACACAGCAACACAAAACTGATGGACATTCCAACCATCGTCCAGGTTAGAGGTCCCTGGTGCTCCTCGCCAAGTTCATTGCAACAAAGACAGGTCGATGTCCATGACTGATGCCAAGAAGTGTGACAACAAACAGAAGCAATATAGAGCCACTGTCATTTCCAGAAGCACTATGGTGGCCCCATGGGTTAAATGATGCTTCGCTGCTAATTCACAAGTCAGTGGTTCAAGTCCACCAGAGGCTTTGCGGAAGAAAGACGGGATGTCTCCTCTTACAAAGATCTACTGCCCTGGAAACCCAAGGGAGGGTCCCTATGAGTGAGAAGTGACTGGACGGCAGTCGATGGGTCACGTCTGTAAAAGCTGCCCTCGATCCACTTGTACCAAAGCATGTCACACAGCGGACACCTAAGCAAACATATGTCAAATGAATGCATAGCAATAAATGTGGGTTTTATTGACTCCAGGGAAATCTATCCCGAGCTTACTATTCCTGCAAACGTTTCCAGGGACTCATAAGTGTAAACCTCCAGGAAATGTCGTCATAAATCTAACCGTGACTTCCCGAATCCGTTCCCTCCTGTCCAGGATGGGTGGGCAGCAGCTGGGTGCCCCTTCCATATTCATTTCTACTCTCCGTCTAGAAAGACAGAACTGCACCTGCCTCCTGCATACACAACGTTTTCTAGTCTTTTCTGAAGAGGCCCGGGGCACAGAGAAGCAGGATGAGCTGGCCCAGGGTTTCCAGCCAGCCAATGACCAAAGCTACAGGTGCGTGGAAGATGGGCTGTCGCTTGATTCTCAGCCTGAAAGCAGATGGCTCTGTTCCTTCTGAGAGGGGTCCCTCAGCCTGGATTCCACCTTCTACAGCCAAGGAGACAGAAGTGCAGAGAGCACAAAGATTCTACTACCAAGTTCAGGTCCTGAGATGAGATCCCAGGTTCCCCCTGTGCTGTGTTAGAAACAAATGTGAAACAAAAGGCACCTCCATCAAGTCCACCGCGGCCAGGGAAACCCTCCTTCGGACTTCAGAGGCTGCGAGTTTTCCTCCCAAGAACTGGACCCACTGGCCTCTCCATTGGCGGTGCAACATGTCACACACATGTCACCACCAGAGCTGCAGAGAAGCCGACCCCCGTGGGAAAAGAGGGTGGGTCTCATTCAGCTCTTCTAACAAGATTCCTCAGCCATCTGCAGCCAGCTTGAGGGCAGAGGAATTGCAGAAGAAACATCTTCAAATGGAAATTCCCAAAAGATCTGGAGCAAGGCTCTGGAAAACTTAAAAGCGCTCCCTCTGTGATTCGATGCACCTCTGGCTCTAGATTCATTAAGGAATCCAGAATACTTGGAGGGGCAGAGACCCCCACCGACCAGGACTCAAACATACTCAGCTCACTGCAGGCAAGTGGTAACTGACTCATGGCTGAACCCCACTCAGTTTCTAAGGCTGTACATTGCACAGAGGAGACTGCCCAGCTTTCTTTCTCCTGGGGGAACTGCTGGTGGATTACAGTCGGCAGAGAGGTGTGCCCTTTGGGGTACAGCACAACCCACTGTGAACATTAAGGAGTTTCTATGTACCAGACACTCTCCCACACATATTCATCAATTTACATGAGATCACACCATTGTCAGGTACATATTATCACTATTCCATTTTACAGAGGGAGAAACTGAGGCACAAAGCAATGAAGGAGCGTGGTCAATGCCTCACCCCTATCCAGCAGTGGAACCAGTCAGATCTCAGGCAGCTCCGCATCTCACCCACCACGTTTTGCTCTACTTCAGATCTAAAGTCAACCTAAGTCCCCTCGAAGAGGCCAAGGAGTTGCACACCCATGTTTACTGTGGCTTTGTTCACAATAGCAAAGAGCTGGAAACAACCCAAGTGCCCATCAACAAACGAACGGAGAGAGAAGCTCTGGTATAGTCACACAATGGAATACTATGCTGCACTGAAAAACAAGGAACTCATGAAATATGCCAAATGGGTGAACCTGAAGGACGTTATGCTGAGTGAAATATCTCGGTCACAAAAGGACAAATATTGCATAAGGCTGCTGATCTCGGGGTTGAGGGAAGACAGAGGAGGGGACGAATGATGTATACTGCATTGAAAGAGATGAGGGAAAAAACTGTTTAAACGGGATATATGATTGGGTGTTATTGTCATGACAGGAGTCCAGAATGGAGGCTGCACAGTGGAGTGGACTTAGGGGGAGGGATTACATAACAATAAAAGAGTTTTTATGTTACTTTTCAAGGAGAAGAGTGAATGGGTGGAGTGGGTGGGCAGGGAGAAAAGTGCAACAGTGAATGACCGGAAACCCTAAGTCTCTGTAAACTTTCATTAAAATTAATTAAAAAAAGAAAAGGCCAAGGAGTGTTCTCAAAGCAAAGACACTACATCTACAGAACAGGGATGTGTGTTCTTTGGGGGCAAGTGAGAGATGAGAGGCATCTAAACAGTCCTCCTCCACTGGCCACTCCAGCGGAAAGATGGGCAGGCTCCTCTCCAGAGACTTCCAGCCTCAGGAATCCGATGGATCCCGATGGATCATGGATCGCTGTGTCTGAGCAGATTCCACAGTGGGGGGCAGGAGGTAATGGGAGAAGCCCTTCCGAGTCAAATCTACCTTCCACCAAATGAAAAGGATTTCTTTCTGCAGAACTTCTCCCCGGCAAGCATTTCCAAGAGGGGGGTAAGACCTGTGCAACCTTCTCTAACACTTTCCAGAAGCATCTACAGGACACCCTCTTCAGGAAGCACTTGCCTGAGCCTTGCTTGTCATGGTAACAGCCCACAGACCACCTGGGAGTGCCATCAAGTCGAGCACAGGGCTCACGGCGACCCTACGGACAGCGGATCGGAACCCTGTCATCTTCATGATTTCATTATTTCAGACCCACTTGAGCCCCACTGCTGGAACCACTGAGCTGCGATTGAGGGTCTTCCTCTCTCCCACTGACCCTCCACATTTCCAAGCACGATGTCATCCCTCTCCAAGTATTACCCTCTCCAAGCAACACGCCCCAAATCCTGCCGTTTGCAGGCAGTCTCATCCCCCCCGGAGGCCCAGGTCCAGGTCGCCGGGGCCCAGGGGCCAGGCTGAGAGAGGAGGTGAACGGAGGATACTGGGAGAGCAAGGAGGCCCCGTGAGGTCTTGTGACCGGCTGGGCCTCCTGGTGCCGCCAAGGTGGCAGTGCCAACACACTGTACTGAAATACTTGGCCCGCCTCCGAAGCAAACACCCAATGCAAACAGCCCCTGGTGTGTCTCCGAACAGACTGTGTAAATAAGGGGGAGGGAGAAAAAAACCCAACTGGCCACAGGTCCCGCTTTCAAACACGATGAAACAAAATAATCCCTCTCTCTCACTTGCTCTTTTCCTTTTTTTTCTTTCCCCATTTCCATTGGTGCCGAGGCAGCCCTGGAGCCTGGCTGGCGGCTTGCTGGAGAGGCTGCCCCCGCCCAGGCCAGAGCCTGCAGCCTACCTGTCCTGCATGGGAATGAAGTCACAAGCAGTTAACATGATTCCTCCCTGCACTGCGAGGCCAGGGCACTACAGCGACTGCATTCAAAGTGAGGGAGCAGAGAAGCTGCTGTTCTCAGAGCCCCTAGACAAGAGAGGGGAGATACAGGAGTCAGGCCACCTGAGAGGAGACCTATGTTAACCACACCTTTCCTACGTCTGACAATCACTCCCCCACACACCCAGGTTTGTGGAATCCTTTTAAACCCACGTGTAACAGGGCAGGAATGTGCTTTATAGGGTTTCTTGGCTGTAGTCAAACTGCAGACAGATCTCTGGGCCTTTTTGCCAAGCTACTGCTGGGTAGATCTGAACTGTCAACCTTCAGATTAGCAGCTGAGGGCAAACCAAATGAACCCACAGAAGGAATTCTGGCTTCTTGGAGTAGACCTAGAAATGGAAGACCTCCAGCAGAAAGGGGCCCTGGCTAAAGAAACTCTTAGGAATGTTGCCCTGAACTCAACTGAAGGGCCTGCCTGGGGTGTGTTTCTGATCCTGTGTTCAATTCTGAATTCTGAAGGCGGGCCGGGCTGCAGGGGGATTTGGTCCATCAGTCATTTTCAGCTTAGAAAAGAGCTCCCTCTGCAAGTAGAAACAACTGAATCATCTTTCCAAGCTCTCTAGCTCTTGCCAAAGTCTCTTACTCAAGCTTGGATCAGATGTGTGTGTGTGTGTGTGTGTGTGTGTGTGTGTGTGTGTGTGTGTGTTGCGTGTTGGGGTGCAGAGTACAGAGGCAGGGGTGAAAACCCAGACAGGCAGGCTTCTTAATCAGGCCCCGCTCTGAGGACCAAAGCAGAGGGCCTAACAAAGGGGAGAGGGAACTGACTGGTAACAAGAGACAGGTGATCTTACGTGCCAGGTCCCCAAGAAGGAGGAGATATAAACCCAGCATCTGAGGGACACTTCTAGTACATACTCACCATTTCCCTCCTCCAGCCTATTCTTAGAATTCTGACTCTACATTTTTTAATTTTTTAATTTTTTTTTTCAGACTCTACCTTTTACACAGGCCCATCTCCTGCAGTCAGTTCACAGGGATTATTTATAATCATAGTTATTAATTGGAGACCAGACTTCAGCCACGCTGGGCAGGAAGAAAGTCCCAGGCCCTCAGGACTAGAGCCTCAAATCCCTATGACACACGGCTGTTTCAGTGTCATGTAAAAAGCCTGGTTTGAACAATCTGAGATTCTCCAGGCCTATGGCACAGCCAGCGCCACCCCCACGCGCGGCTTGGTGCTTCCTTTCCAAATTTAGGCTCTGAAGTCCTCTTACCCATTTAATATCCATCACACTCGGGGTGTCCCCTGAGAATATACCCGCGTGCTCGGCACGGCACGTTATAAAGTAAAAGGCCAAGGACATGGCCGTCGAGCTGATCCTGACTCCCGGCGACCCTGAGTGCTACAGTGCACCTGCCCTCGTCACAGGTGCTGATCACCAGGCCTTTCTCCCGCTGCACAGCCGGGTCGGAAGGTGAGTGAGGGCGCCTGCATCATGAACATATTTTAAAACCAAACTCACTGACGTCAATCCCCATTCACAGGGACCGTCCATCAGATTTCCAAAGCCATAAAGCATTCCAGGAAGGACACAGCTCATCTTTCTCTCTACAAGAAGCCAGTGGTTCCAAACCTCTGCTCTGTCAGTCAGCAGTACAAGACATAACGAACTCTGTCACCAACACTCCTTCTTGTTGTTGTTATGTGTTGTCGAGTCGCCTGCAACTCATAGCAACTATGTGTTCAACAGCCCTAAACCCTGCCCTATCCTGTGCCAATCTCATTACTCCAGTCACCGAATCAATCCACCTCATAGAGGGCCTTCCTCTCTTGCACTGTCCCTCCACCCTCCCAAGCATGACATCCCTCTCCAAGGACCAGCACTCCTTAGCATGTTATAAAAGAGTGGACAAAATTGGGGCAAGAAGATCAATGTTTCTAAGGAATTTTTTACCACTGTTAAAGGTGATCCAGTTCACCTACCAGGTTTTAATTACTTTGGCCCTAAATCTGTTGTTATTGTTGTTGTTATGTGCCATTGAGTCACTTGCGACTCATAGTGACCCTGTGTACAACAGCTCTGAACTCTGCTTTTTCCTGAGCCAACCTTACTGCCTCTGACACACATACCCCTATTACCCCAGACATTGAATCAATCCACCTCATAGAGGGTCTTCCTTTCCTGTGCTGTCCCTCCACCCTCCCAAGCACGATGTCCCTCTCCAAAAATTGGTCCCTCCTTTCAACATGTCCAAAGTACGTCAGTGGGAGCCTCAGAATCCTTACCCTGTAGCGTCTGTAAATGGAGTGACTCATTGAGTTGCCAGTGAGTTGAAACCAATTCATAGCTGACCCTCCAGCAGGTTTTCAGAGGCTGTAAATAGTAGGGGAGAAGACTGCTCACCTTTCTCCCATCGAATCAAACTTCCTTCTGATCTGGCAGGGAAGCTCTTACCCAAAGGCTACCTGAGCTCTCTGGATGGAGTGACAGATGGAAGGAAGCTGAATTCACTGCTATACTCAGGTGGCCTCAAGTCATTGTCAACTCACTAACCCTACACAGAACAGAAGGAGACCTTGTCTGGTCCTGCAACGTCCTCAACATCTCCACCCCGCAAGCCTGTTGCTGCAGTCCCTAGGTCAATCTATCTCGGGAAGAACTCCAGTGAGCAGTTACTGCTGTTCCTCTTGTTATGTGCTGTCCAGTGGACTGACACTCCTAGCAACCCTACGAACAGTGGCTCTATCCTGAGCCAATCTCACTGTCTCCGACACGCCTGCCCCTTACCACAGTCACTGTGTCAATCCATCTCATCCGGGGTCTTCCGCTCCTGCGCTGTGCCTCCACCCTTCCAAGCTTGACGTCCTTCTCCAAGGACTGGTCCCTCCTGGCTACATGCCCAAAGTATGTGAGATGGAGTTTCAAAATCCTTGCCTTCAAGGAGCAGCCATGATATACCAGGAACTTGCTGGCCAGTTTCTGGGGATGCTCTGATTCCACAACAACCCTGTGACATGTAAATGATTACTGTCCCATTGCACAGATGAGCAAACGGAGGCTTGGAAGATAAGCAATGTGCCTGGGTCTCAGAGCTGACACGAGGTGGCGTGTCACTGAGGTGCCATCGATGACAGCGTATGGTGTGCACATCAGCAGTGTTCTTCCTTCTTTCCTGATTCTTAAAGCATCTACCATGGTCCACCTGTAAGTGAAACCAAACCCACTGCTATCAGTGAACCCGGACTCCTTTATGCAGTACACTGCATGCAAGCTCTATGCTGAAAAAAAGAATTCCAACCATGGACAGAACTGCAGTCAGTGGATGACATGAGGGCAGTGAGGGGTCAGAGGTAGAATTCTGATCCTCTGTGCAGGAGATATGGGTTTAATTCCCCATGCATATCATACACAGTAATGCACAGCCATGCAGTGACGCACAGCCATGCACCTCATGCACCGCCTTGCAGCTTATACAAAGCCATGCACCTCCTGCACAGCCATGCACAGCCATGCACAGCCATACACTGACATGCACCTCCTGCACGGACATGCACCTCCTGCACGGACATGCACCTCCTGCACGGACATGTACCTCTTGCACCGACACTACCCAGCTGTCTAAGAGGCTCAGGTGCTGTTCTGACACAGCTGTGAGAAGACTTCAGCCTAAAAGAGACTAGGAAGGAAGAGCTGGTGATACACTTAGGAAAATCATCTCCCGATGACCCTGTGGTCCAATACCCAGCCAATCATGTGGAAGGCACTCCGACTCACATCAGGTCACCATGAATCAGAGCGCATGTGGACAGAACTCACAGTAACAAAACACTAGCGTCTGTGCAGAGTTGTGATGAGTTGCAGTTGATTCGTGGCACCTAACAACAACAACAACATGTGCAATCTGCTTTGATCAATAACTGTCGTCTTTGTGTACTGTCCAGTTGGAACCAACTCATAGCTCACCCTCCGGGGAGTTTTCAGAGGCAGTAAATTACACAGGAGGCGAATGCCCATCTTTTCCCCCGTAGGACAGATGGTAGATTCGAACCACATACCTTTGGGTTGCCAGCGCAACTCCATACCACAAGGCTGCCAAGCCTCCCCTGCAATTTACTTTGGATGCATCAAAGGAAAGAGGACAGAGAGAGAAGGCTGAAGAACAAAGTTCACACGTGATAACGAAAACAGAGGCTATTGACTAACTGTGGAGTCTAACGGTGGGATGTGGGAAGAACAAACAAATCAGTCTTGGAGGAGACGCAGCCCGGATGCTCCTCAGAAGTGAAGACGGAGAGAGCTCTTCTCGCTTAGCTGGGGCCTGTCATCCAGAAAGGCCAATCCCTGCAGAGGGACATCAAGCTTAGAAAAGAAGGGGATGGACAAGAAGACAGCAAGAGCCACAGCGAGATGGGCTGGCACAGGGGCCCCCAAAGCGGGTCCACACACACATTGTGGGGGCGGTGGGGGCCCAGGACCAGCAAGGCCTGATCCCATTGTGCACAGAGCGGGGCAAGTGGATGGGACCCAACAAGAACAAGGACTGATGGGCATGTGCGTGTCCCCTGTCAAATCCTCTCCACTTTTCCATATACTTGTCCACTCGCATCATTCAGTGGCGGGAAGAGAAAACGGGACACCGATCCAAGAGTGTCGTGAAAAGAACCCAGGGATGGCATTTTCAGAGCCACTGGCCCAAATATTCAGGGTACAGGTCAAGGGCACTGGGGAGACACGTGGGCCTCGGAGGTACGAGGGCTGGGTTTAAAAGCCACCCCACTTGCCGATTCACTTTGGGGTCTAGGTAAAAACCAGAGTCGGGGCCCCTCCAGGTCTGTATTTGGTTACCCCGCACGAAATGTAATTTCCTGTTCCGCAGGATTAAGCACCTCTCGGACATGAAATACCTCTCACTAAATAGCATTTTGATGAGTTAAGTGTAAATGAATCAGAAACAAATGGATTAAGTTTCTCAGAGCACACACGGAATTTGGAACGGGGGGAAAGTCTGAGGAAGCAGACAGCACAGGACGGGAAGGAAGAGAGCTTTTTCCAAACTGCACAAAACCACTGTTTTGAGAAATATTTGACTGACTTTCTGATCTCCATCCTGTGCTCAGCTCTTTAATATTCAAGTGACTCTGAAAAGCATTTCTTCTCCAGGAAAGTGCCGGGGAAGGAAATGCTTTGAAGCCCTCGGGGTGATTTAATTATTTTTTTCAAAGGTAAGGCGGTGTATTTTTATCCAGTATTAAATAAACTTTAAAAAAAAAAGTCCTCTGTTCAAAGCCGCGAGGCCTCTGATGTTGTGTGGAGAAGTCTGTGCATTCTCTGGTCTATTCTGTGGTCAGTTTGGAGGGTGAGGGGCTGCCTGTTACCCACTGAAATGGGGTGCAGACCGCTGTGTCCAGTGACTCTCATCCACCTCTCTGTCCTGGAGGAGACAGAGGCTTTTACAGCTCTCCTCACCTTTCTCAGGAGGTGAGCTGTGGTCCAGGTGAGATGAGGGCACTGAAGCCCTGGATTCTGGCCCCTGGATGCAGTGTTCTACTGGAAAGAGCTGAACCCCGGGCTCTGAGCTGAACACGCCTGGGAGCCCTCCCTGGACACCCAGATCCAGGCGATGTCTTTTAAATCGGTCATTTAACGTTCCTAGTGGAGTCCCTAGGGAGCTCTGGTGGCCTAGTGGTGAGGAGACGTGCTGTGTAATCCAGAAGACACACTGTTCTAATCTACCAGCTGCTCTGTGGGAGAAGGACGGATTATCTGCTCCAATGCGATTAAATTGCCTCTGAAAACCTGCTGGAGGGTCAGCTATGAGTCAGTTCCAACTCACAGGCACACAACAGTGGAGTCCCTAGGGAGCTCTGGTGATCCAGTGGTAAGAAGGTGCACTGTCAATCCGAAGGTGCACAGTTCTAATCCACCAGCTGCTCTGAGGCAGAACGGGCAATCCTCCCGTGTGATTTGCTGCCTCAGAAGAGGGTCAGCTATGGGTCGGTTCCAACTCAACAGGACATAACAACAACGGTGATCCTGGTGGTGAAGAGAGTGTGTGTGTGTGTGTGTGTGTGTGTGTGTTGCACTGTTAATTGAAAAGTATGCAAGTCAAATCCACCAGATGCTCCAAGTCAGCCTCCTTCCATCAAGGTTTCTGGCCCCGGAAATCCAGCGGAAGGTCATTGGGAATAGGCTTCAATTTGACAGTGACGGGTTTGGGTTTGGTGGACTCCTGAGGGAACTCTGATGGTGCAGTGACCAATCCTTTCGGCTGTTAACAAACAGATTGGCACAGCGGACCCACCAGCTGGTCTTCAGAAAGGGGAGATGGTTTGCTCTTCGCCCTTAAGAGTCGCTGAGTCAGAATCAAAGGTGGCAGCCTTGCGTTCGGTTCAGTGACATGCAGAGCATGGTGAGACTTCATCTCACGTACTCTGAACATGTCGTTAAGAAGGGGCAGTCCCTGGCGAAGGACATCACCGCTGGAAAAGAACAGAGTCAACGGAGAAGAAGACCGTCGATGCAATGGATTGTCACAGAACAACGGGCATAGGCACTGGAGAGATTGGGGGGAGCAGGCGGGATCGGGCAGGCTGTTCTTAAGGTGCCTGTGAGTCACCTGGAAGGACAGAGCCTCACAAAAAACAACAAGGTTGTTAACAAAGAGTTAACAGGGCTGTGCACTCAGCTGCCACCTCTAAAGATGGTGGTTCAAGTCCGCCCTGAGTCAAAAGGCCTGGTGATCTCCTGCTGAAAACCCAGCCAAGCGACCACCATGGCTAACAGTCAACTCAGCACCAACTGGCTGGCTGCTTGGCAACCGCCCTCGGTAGATTAGCTATGAACAGACATAATGGCAACCACCCCATGGTCACAGACACATGGAAACACCTCAAGTCCTCAAGGTAAGGTGAGGACACACAGTCAATGCACCTTTATAGGAGAATGTGGGCTAAGGAGAGAGGGAAAAAATCACACCTAGGAAAGAGGTTTTGGGTTTTTGGTGGGTTTTTTTTTAACTTGCCTAATTTAGACACAACATATACAGATACAACCCACAAAGATTGTTTGAGCACAGGGCATACAGCAGCGGGCTGGAATGAGAATGGCACTGGGATGATTCTCAAATACTCACTATTTGAGTGGCCCGTTAACCCATTGCCGTCAAGTCCATCCTGACTCCTAGCAGCCCTGCAACCCTACAGGACAGCGCAGAACTGCCCCACAGGGGTTCCCAGTTCCAGTTTTCACAGAAGCAGAGCACTGCAGGCTTCTGAGAAACGCAGCCCACAAATATCATGAAGTGAATCCACAAAGAAATAGAATTCCTCCTCTCCCCCACCATGGAAAAGCTAACAATAAATCAAAACAACTATGAGATACCATCTCACCCCAGACAGAATAGCAAAATTTAACAGAACAGCAAGCAACAAATGCTGGAGAGGTTGTGGGGAAACTGGAACCCTTATTCACTGTTGGTGGGAGTGTAAACTGGTGCAACCCCTGTGGAAGGCGGTATGGCGCTTTCTCAAAAAGTTGCAAATAGAGATACCATTTGACCCAGCAATTCCAATACTGGGAATATACCCCAAAGAGACCATAACTGACATCCAAGCAGATATATGCACACCCATGTTTATCGCGGCTTTGTTCACAATAGCAAGGAGTTGGAAAACAACCCAAGTGTCCATCAGCAAATGAATGGATAGAGAAGCTGTGGTATATTCGCACAATGGAATACTACACTGCATTGAAAAGCAAGGAACTCATGCAATATTATTCAAAATGGGTGACCCTGGAGGACATTATGCTGAGTGAAATGTCTCAGTCACAATAGGACAGGTGTTGCATGGTTCTGCACTTTTGTACAACAGGACTGAAATCAGGGTTGGAGTGAGACTGAGAAAAATGGAATAAATTATGTATACTGCATTGAAACAGATGAGAGAGAGAACTGTTTGAAAGCAATATACAGTTGGGTATTATGGTTATGACAAGAGTCCAGAACGAAGGTTGCATAGTGGAGTGTACTTGGGGCGGGAGTGGGAGATTCTATAGCAATGAAATAATTTTTCTCTTACTTTAAAGAGAAGAGCGAACTGGGGGAAGGGGTGGGCAGGAAGAAAAGTGCAACAATGAATGAATGGAAATCCAAAGTCTCTGTAAACGTTCATTAAAATTAATTTTAATTTTTTTTAAAAAAGGTAACAATAAATAGAAAATGGTCTTGAAAAAATACGCTGTGAGTTTGCTGTGATTACTCACAGTGACCCTAAGGAGGACAGAATGGAACGTTGTCCAGGGCTACACGTCCTCATAATTGCTGCTGTGTCCAAGCCCCTCACTGAAGAGACAGTGTCCATCCAGCTCCTTGAGGGTCTGACCCTCTACCGTCCGGACCATGTCGAGGGACCGGATTCTCCTAATGACATGCTGGGGTTAAGATACATTAAACATCGATGAGTGAAGGACACAGGTTACCAAGCCTTCTCTTACCTGGAACACTGAGGCCTCTATCCATTGTTCCTCACCCCATCCTGCATCTCATGGTGCATGAGATCAAAATCCTTAAACCCATTTCGTAGATCAAATCAAGTCATTGCCCAAGGCCACATAGCGGGGGAGTGATGGGTTCGAGCTTGGGGAGCTCTCATTTCAAAGTCTGTGCCATTAAGCAAAGTCTATCATGGCAGCTAGCTGTATCCAAAGGATTGACCTGAACTCTAAAGAGGGATCCAAATTACGGATGATGAGATGGACTTCAACACAAACAGTTCATTCTATGTGTAGGATTTCTTTTCTCTGATGGAACAGGACTTACTGATATTTTTAACATAAAATAATAAACTCATACCCACGGCCATCGAGTCAGAAGCGACCCACAACTGAGCTCACAGTGGGTTTTCAGTGGCTGTAAATCACACAGGAGGAGACTGGACATCTTTCTCCCGAGGACAGCTGGTGGATCCAAAGCCCCCAAGACGTGAGGCCTTTCGGTCAGTAGCACGCCACGCTGAGGACTCCACCGCAGAGCTTTCTCACGCTAAACAGTGCTCACTCTAATGAGAACATCATGCTCACTTAAAAGTCCCAGCAGAGAGCTCTGGTAGCGCTATGCACGCATGTTGGGGCTGCTACCCCAAAAGGTTGATGGTTCAAATCCACCAACTGCTCTCCAGGAGAAAACAGGATGGCTGCCTTCCAAAAAGACAGCCTCAGAAAGATAAGCCTAGGGAGGGTCTCCACAAGTAACTGGACACAGTAGGTCTGCCTCTGGTCTAACCCCACCATTCACAAGAACCTTGTTAAATTCGTCACAAATCCTTCCCAAAACCATCAATGTGCTCACCTCCTTGTTGGTTTTGTAAGCTGGTATTTCTGAATGGTTTTATGTGAGCGGAAAAGCTGCAAAAGTAACACAGCTTTCCCTGATGTGAACTTTCTGTATGATGATGGGACAGTTGGCAAACCTAAGAAACCAGTCATCGTCATTTGATACCAGCAAGCCGATTCTGACTCACAGGACCCCAGGAAACAGTGCAGAGCTGCCCCATGGAGTTTTCTTGGCCTTAAGCTTTGCTGGGGCCGGTCACCACCAGGCCTTTCTCCCGTGGAACTCACAGAGGGTCCAAGTGTTCAGCGATTTCATTAGCAACCACTCACCACTAGGGCCCCTGGACGTAACACAACTCTAGACTTGATCAGGACTAAGCTTCGTCTGACATACTGTGGACATGTTGCAAGAAGGGACCAGTCCTTGGAGAGGGACATTCATGCTTGAGAGGGTGGAGGGACAGCGCAGGAGAGGAAGACCCTCGATGAGATGGACTGATTCAGTGACTGGGGTAATGGAGTTAGACGTGTCAGAGACAGTAAGATTGGCACAGGCTAGAACAGGGTCTAGGGCTGTTGTTCAGAGGGTCACGATGAGTCTTCAAGCAACTCTACAGCACATAACAGCAACAATGCCTATTTTTCTTGTATGCCCTTTTCTCTTGCCCAGGACACCCACCCCAAGACACTGACCTATTGGCTCAGTGGTTTGTACTCACTAACCCTTCATGAGCACATACCCAGCGCCAACAAACAAATCCACAGAGGTCTTTCCAGCAACTTCCTAGCATTCTTCTATTCTGTGGACGGACGAGACCCATCTCCCAAAGGGAACTCTTTCTGCTTTCATTTCTTGACTGTTCATTAGCGCGAATGATCAAATGTGCCCACTCCCTGCACACCTTACCCAGGGGTGAGCTCCAAATAAACACTAGGCATATCCTGGTGGGCGGTCAACGGCATGTCCCTCCAGGGTTTTTTTACTGTTCTGCCATGCTTTCTCCAGCAAGTTCTTTTTTTGTCTATCTGTCCTACCAATATTAGCAGGTTGATAACGAGCTTCAATTCATTTTGGGTCAATAAAAGACTTCAGTGGTCGATGAACTCTTCAGTCATCCTAGACTTGAAAAGCAGGGGCTGGAAAGGGTTAATGGGTTTTCTCGAAAGAACTGTCCCTTTTCTCTGGGAACCAGAACTCCCTGGAAATTAAAGCTGCCTTCTCATCGCTTCTGGCCACTCCAGCTCTCCCCTCTGCGTCTGGCAGACACAGTGATCTTGGGATCTTTGGCACACTGGTGGAATTACTTTCGGGGTACATGGGCAACCCCCACTGAGTTTCATTTCCTTCTCATCCCTCAGCAGCCTCTATTGAAACTCCCTGAAGGAGAAGCTTTGAGCAAGTGGGGGCAGTAATGCAGGCAGCATAAAAGACAAAAGGATTTGATAGTCAGCAAAGTTATGTGGCCCTTTCTTGATGGCGAACGGGAGGTAGGAAAAACCGCTCTCCGGTCTAGAAACGGCTCACCCTGAGCCTGAACCAAGAACCTGCTCTGCATGCTAACCAAGGCCAGGCTTTCCTTTCCAAAAAAAAAATAGGCAGCCCAGATTTTATTTAAAGACTCTCACCCTCCATGCCAAACACCCTGTCACCAAGCTTTGAAACACTGTCAGATGCTATATATTTGAGAGAACTGGGGGGAGAGCGGAGAAAGTGGCTAGGACAGATTTGGAGAAATGGAACTCTACCCCATGCTGAGTCATTCTTAAGCACCATCCTGGTTTGCAAAAAAAAGAAGAAGAAGAGAAAAAAAACAAAACAAGCTACTGGTCACTGGGAATGCTGGCTCTGCCAAGGCTGAGCTTACATTAATACACAAGTAACCTCTGAAAGGGGGGGTGGGCATAGGGGGGACACTACTTCCCACCAAGACCTTCTTCTAGAAATAAGTGAATGAAAGGGACAGGAAGCCGGGCCTCGTCTTTGAGGGACTGGGAAGCAATGAAGGGTTTTCTTGCCCCCTCCCTCCTTGTTTGCCAGCTTGTCCCTCCGGTTCTGGCCACGCCTCCGTGTCAGAAGGGGGTGATTCTGGGGGCTCACAGGATGCCAACTTCATTTCCCCCAAGCAGAACAAAGCCCGCAATCTGGGCTTGTATCTTCCCGGGGCCTCTGTGGTCTGGGCGGGCGGCTGGTGGAGCCGATTTCACTTTTGAATTCTGCCCAGAAACCACAGGATCAGCCCAGGGAAGAGAAAAATCTAATTGGTTACAGGGGCTTAGTGTCTGCCCCGGAGGACTCGCACCCCTTCCTGTGCGGGTACCAGGGCAACCAGTGAGGGAACTCGGGGAGGAACAGTACCCGGAATATGGCTTTGGGGAGAAGGCACAGACTCCGGGGGAGGAAAGGAGAGTCTTTCCTTAGCTGACGAAATATCACAGTTGTAAGGTGCAGGGGGAGTGAACTGCTACCAAGAGAACTATTGGGAATGAAAACTGGCAGCTGCAGAGGTGACCTGGACCCTTGGTGGGCCACATGGGCCAGAGCAGAGCTCTGCTCTGAGGGTTCAAGGCCGAGTCCCACCAGCATCCTTTTGTTCTTGGTCCAGGACCCCAGCTCGATACCGCACTCCAATACTCTCACCTGCTTTCCAAACAGGCAACTTTCATCAACAACACCTCCCAGGATGATGTGCCTATGTCAGTACACGGAAATCCAGAGCACCGTTTCCAGCTGCTCCCTCTGTCATAGTCAGGGGGACACCGTCCTAATAAAGGGCACCTCTCTTGCTTCCATTTTTTCTCACAATGATTCATTATTGAAAAGGAAAAAAAAAAAGGATCAGCTTCTCCACATCGTGAATATTCCTTTAAGGGTGCCTAGTCTTGTTTCGGACCTGTCCCTCCTTACAACATGTCCAAAGTATGTCAGACGAAGCCCCAGAATCCTTGCCTCCAAGGAGCAGCCTGGTTTAACCCTCTCCAGGATGAATCTGTGTGTTTTCTTGGCAGTCCATGGTACATTCAATACTCTTCTCCAGCACCACAGCTCAAAGGCATCAATTCTCCTTCTATCCTCCTTGGTCATTGTCCAACTCTCTGATGCATAACAAGTGACTGCAAAAACCATGGCCTGTATCAGATGCACCTTAGTCTCCAGAGTGACACCACTGCTCTTCAGTACCCTGGAGAGGTGCCTAACAGCAGACTTTCCCATTGTAATACGTTTTTTTATTTCCTGGCTACTGGTGCCAAGAGTGTTGACCATGGAGCCAAGCAGACTAAAGCTGTGAACAATCTCAATCTCTTCACCATCCATCCTGATGCTGCCAATTGGTCCAGAGGTGAGAATCTTTGTCTTCTTGACATTGAGCCTCAGTCCATACTGAGGGCTGCAGTCCTTGATCCTCTGCAGCAAGTGCTTCAGGTCCTCCTCAGTTTCAGCAAGCAGGGTTGTGTCATCTGCATAACGCAGATTGTTAATAGATCTTCCACCAGTCCTGATGCCACACTTCTCCTCATAGAGCCCAGTCTCTCAGATAATCTGTTCTGCATACAGGTTGAAAATAGGACACATCCCATGCTTGGGAGGGTGGAGGGACGGTGCAAGAGGGGAAGGCCCTCTATGAGGTGGATTGATTCAGTGACTGGGGTAATCGGGATGGGTGTGTCAGAGGCAATGCGACTGGCACAGGATAGAGCAGGGTTTAGGGCTGTTGTACATAGGGTCGCTATGAGTCGCAAACGACTTGACAGCACATAACAACAACGGTCTTGTTTCGAGCGGTGAACTTGAACTTACCATGAGCCTTTCCATGAGCAGCCGATGACCCTGAAGCTCCCCCTTAGAAAAACAGCACTGTCATCACAATGGGGTCAAGTGACAGGGACTATGAGGATGGCAATGTCAGAACAGATGCGACATACCTCCTCCAGCACGAAGCAAGTGGACTTCGGCCCCATAAGCCAGAAGTTCAAGTGCACTGGTCACTCCAAGAAAGAACGATGGGCAATCTCCTCCCGTAAAGATTCCCTGAAACATTATGGTCCATTCACACAGTGGAATACCATGCAGCCCGCAGAAGCAACGCCTTTGTGAATGACGACCTCACATGGGAGGGACGGGAGAGCATTATGCTAAGTGAACTAGCACAGTCTCATAAAGAGAAATACTGCATAAGTTCATTAGTGTAGAACGAGTACTGGGATCCATGGAGGGGAGGGGGGGCTTAATTGTAGGGTTGCACAATTTGATGGTTGGAGGGAGGGGTGGGTAAAGGAAAGAGGAAAGATGTAATGTGAAAAACAATGTAGATGAACTTTGTAAGTTGTTGTTATGTGTCGTCGAGTCGCTTGCAACTCATAGTTTTCCTATGTACAACAGCCCTAAACTCTGCTCTATCCTGTACCAATCACACCATCTCTGACACACCCACCCCCATTATTACCCCAGTCACTCAATCAATCCACCTCATAGGGGGCCTTCCCCTTCTGCGCTGTTCCTCCACCCTCCCAAGCATGATGTTCTCCAAGGACTAATCCCTCCTTACAACATGTCCAAAGTATGTCAGATGGAGCCCTAAAGTCCTTGCCTCCAAGGAGCAGCCTGGTTTAACCCTCTCCAGGATGAAGTTGTTTGTTTTCTTGGCAGTCCATGCTACATTCAATCCTCTTCTCCAGCACCACAGCTCAAAGGCATCAATTCTCCTTCTATCCTCCCTAATCATTGTCCAACTCTCTGACGTATTAGCAAGTGATTGCAAAGACCATGCCCTGTATCAGGTCTTACTTTGTAAGTAAACTAGTATAAAATTAAAAAAAAAAAACCACAAACAAAAAAAAAACCAAACAACCCACAACAACCTATTTACAGCCTTGGTAACTTGATAGAGGGTCATGGTGAGTAGTCTTAACTGGCTGACCAGCAGTGGATCTTTTTCCCCTTTAATTTAAGGTCTCTGTCATTCAGGAGTCCAACCTCTCAGGCCTAAACTGAAAGCCCAGCCGTTCCACAACGAGGCCTTGTGGTTCTAAGGTGTTTATGCACATACACGTGCTATATCAGGTGGCGGAACTGGAGACCAGTGGCCACGCTCACGGAGGGTTTGCCCAAACCCCAGTCTGTAAGCAATACTCCCTCTGTGTTGTGTGTGTTTGTTTTCTTTCAATTGTGAATCGTTATGCAAGCCCCGTACACAGAAACTTCAGGAGAGGGCAGCTAACTCGGCCTCCGTGCTGTAAATAAAACGTGCTGGGGAATCAAATCAAATGTGCAACAAATTAAGCCTGACATTTAGGAATAACTAGAGAGTACTACTGTCTGTCCTGGAGATGCGGAAAGAAAGCCAGGTGCTCCTTGGAGGCAAGGATTCTGAAGCTCCGTCTCTCACACTTTGGGCATGTTGTCCGAGGGAACCAGTCCTTGGAGATGGACATCATGCTTGGAAGGGTGGAGGGACAGCACAGGAGAAGATGACTGTGGATGAGACGGATTTGACTCAGTGACCAGGGTAGTGGGAGGAGGTGTGTCAGAGACGATGAGGCTGGATGAGAGCTACTGTACATAGGGTCACTATGAGTTGCAGACAACAGCACATTAACAACACAAAACCAAGCATCCAAGACCCGAGTGTGGCACTTACTCCACGTCTGAGGCCACCGAGGGAAGCAGAGCATTCTCAGCAAACCCTCTAAACCTACTGCCCTGAAGCCACCCTGCCTCACAGCCACCCTGCAGGCCAGAGGGGAACTGTCGAACAGGGTGCCCGTGGCCAGAATAATAATAATAATAATAATTATTATTATTATTATTATTATTATTATTATTATTATTGGAACAGACTGGGAACATTATGGGGACAGACTGTCACGTCTTTCTCCAGGGCGCAGCTGGTGGTTTTGAACTGCCGAGCTCTTGGGTAACAATCAAATGCTTTACTACTGTGCTACCGGGGCCCCTAATAGGATCACAGAGCTCATCAGGCTGGCCCAGCACGGAGTCACATGACTTCTGTGCCCAGTGTTTGATCCAAGCCACGGTGGGAGAATCTCCATATTGTCTTACAACCTTCTAGGAGGAAGACTTCAGAAGTCCCCTTCCTCTCCAGGTCCTAGATAAGAGAAGCCAGGAGGCTTACAGACAGCTGCCCTGACACCATGGTGGAATCTCGCTTCCACATGGAAGACCAGGGTTCTAGTCCCCGCAAAGACACTTTTTGCATAGTCCCCACCCACCTGTCCCTGGAGGCTTCCATGTGGCCATGAGGCAGAGCTTCCAAAGGAAAAGGAACAAGAACAATGTTAGTACCACATGTTTCCACCAAAGAGAGCAGTGAAAAATTAGCCAACAGAAACAGTGGACAGAACTGAGGAACACAGTCTTGTTCCACTTCATCCCTCTAAGCCTCCCTTTTCTCATCTGTGAAATGGGTAGAATCACAGAATTAATCTGTATGTGGCTGTCAGGAGATTTAAAGGTGAGACTATACTTAAGGACTCAGCCTGAAGGTGAAAGCTCTTAATAAATATTTCTTTGTATTATTAGGAACATTTAATATAGTGCTCATGAGAAACCGATACCTAAGAAACTGTTGTGTGACCAGAGCAAGTGAACACTACACGGTTTAAAATGACGAAAGGCGTGCATCAGGGTTGTGACTTCTCTCCATACATATTTAACCTATACGCTGAGCAAATTATTCAAGAAGCTGGACTCTATGAAGAAGAATGTGGTATGAGGAAGAAGACTCATCAATAACCTGTATTATGAGGACTCAAGCTTGCTTGCTGAAAGTGAGGAGAACGTTAGGTGAAGGACGCAGAGAAGCCAGTCCTGCAGTCTTCAGTCCAGATTGCATCTCGATGTCAAGAAAACAAACATTCTCACCACTAGACCGATAGGCAACATCATGAAAGACGGAGGAAAGACTGGCACTGTCAACAACTTCATCTTAATTGTATCTACAATCAACATCCTTGGGTCAGAGCTAAACTGTGCATCTCAGGGACACTTCACGGGCTGGGGTCACCCCACCTGTGTGGCCCACCTGTGCCAGAGGTGGGCTGTGAGTCACAGGGACTTCACTGGCCACATCTTTCAGAAGCAGATGGCCAGGCCTTTCTTTCAAGGCCCATCGGAACCTCAGCCCTTCAGTTTGCCCTCAAACACTGAACTGTGGGCACAGGCTTGGCTCTCCACGTCCCACGCTGACCTTCTGTCATTCCGGGGGACCTCTGGCCACCCTTGCCATTTTAGCCCTGGGTCTCTTTAAACAAGCTCTGCCAACACTGTGGGGGACTGTGGTGACTCAGCCTGGCCCCAAACAGTGAGATGTTCTCTTACTCAGCCAGGATGTGGCTCTGGGCCAGCAAAGGCCCCAGGAGTGGCCAGAGCTGCCTCCCTGCCTGTCCTGAGCCCATTCCATACTCAGTTCAAAGGACCCTCAAGGCTGGCTTCAGGCTCCTGAAGGCATGATGGCAGGACAGCTGCCCACCTCGACCCTAGCCATCGGCACAAGCCCAGCCTGAGTGAAATTAGGCAGCTGGCAAAAAAAAACAACCCAACAGATTGAGCCTCTGCCTCTGTCCTGTTTTCCTTTGAGATGGCTTATCTGAGCACAGACAGACCTTTGCTTGATTCCTCCCAGCTCAGGAGGCAGGACAGGGAACAAACACTGGGGAGCAGGCCCCAGAGAGTGCAGGTACCCCACTTCAGACTTATTTGTTCTTCTCCCACCCCATCTCCGGGCAACACAACATCAAAGCTCCTGGGACATTATCACAGAGCAGGTGAGTCATAAAGCCTGGGGCCAAACTCCGAAGGTCACACCAAACGGTTGCTGGACCCTCAGACCCTCCAGTCCCATCCATCCGACCACTGGCTAAGAAACCCGGGTCCACTCTCAGGAAGGGCAGACAAGGTCACATGGAGAATGGTGGAGAGCACACACATGGTGACCTTCTGTTTTCAGGGTCCCAGAAGGACGGGTGACTGCCAGGTAAGCATGTTCACACAGTCAGGGTCAAAGTCAGGGTCAGCAAGTGATGTATGTCAAGTCTACCCAAACTCGACACTGAAATGCAATTTGCATCCTCTAGTTCAACTCTAGGGAGCTCTGGTGGCCTAGTGGTAGGAAGCTGTCCTGTAATCCCAAAGGCACAAGGTTCAAGACCACTAGCTGCTCCACAGGGGCGATCTCTTCCCATGGGACTAACTGCCTCTGAAAACCTGCTGGTGGGTCGGCTGTGGGTTGGTTCTGACCCGATGGTACCCAACAACCACACTTCAGCTCTAGAAGCCCCAGTTGTTAAACACTTGGAGGCTAACTTGGAGCCACCCTGTGTTGCTAATCAGAAGGTCAAGTCAGAACCAACCCAGAACTGACCATCACTGGGTTTTCTAAGTTAATCACACGGGAAGCACCTACTCATCTTTCTCTCACAAACCAGCTGATCACTTCAAACCACATGCCTTTGGGTTGGCAGCGTGCAAGGGCTAAGGGGTCACCTGACAAAGGTGAGTGGCTTGAGCCCACCAGGGGGTCTGTAAGGAAAAGATGTACAATCCGCTCCGGTAACGATGTACAGGCCGGAAGCCGTGTGAAGCGGCTCTGCTCTGTCCGGCAGGGTTCCTGGGGGCTGCAGTCCAGTTGACCGGGTGTGTGTGTGTGGATTGTTGGTCCTCGGTTTTGAGTTCAGTTCTCCGCCATGACCATCGCCCTAGCATACAACCCTATAAAGACAGGCAACCGTCACACAATTGCCCCAGAGGGAACAAAATGTCCCTGTCTCCTGCGTTTCTTCTGTCTCCCTAGGACCACAGTGTGTTCTGTCTGAAGCAATCTTTGCCCAAAGGTCACACAGCAACTGCTGCCCTGATCCGCCCTGTGCACACAGAATGACAGCGTTTCAAGTCGGCCCTCCTGGGGATCTTTGACAAGGGAACGTGGCATTTAAAAACGAAACTCCACTAAACCTGAAAAAAGACAGAATCTTCTTCTCTGCCAACGAGATCCGTACACCCGGGTCTTAAACTCTTCTTGAAGAAAAATGCACAGGTGCGTACAGCCAGTGTGGTGGGCTCCCCAGAGCCTGACAGCCCCAGGAATCACACACTCCACATCCCAGGGAAGGAAGAACAGGAGTTCTCATCTTGATATTTCCACTTAGAAATAAAAAGCTTATTCCTGAGGGAGCTCTAGTGGCCTAGTGGCAAGAAGCTGCACTACAATCCCAGAGGTGCACAGTTCAAATCCACCAGATGCTCTGCTGGAGAAGGAGGGGCAATCTCCTCCTGTACCAGTCAGATCTGATTTGACGATACACACACACACACACAATAAT
>NW_006399798.1:9396082-9403928 GCF_000299155.1 Elephantulus edwardii | reverse complement strand
ATTTAAAATTTTTTTTTAAAAAAAGCTTCCTCCTTTCAAAAACAAGAGTGAGCTTCGTTCAAACTGTTGCCAAGCAAAGTAGACTCGTCCCGTGAGGCTCAATGGCTTGAAGGGACCCAGCTGGCCTGTCCCCTCACCTGAGGGACCACAGGGTCGGCAGCCAAGATGGGACCCGTAGCCGGCAACCTCAGTCGTACAGGACAGTGTCCCTACACACCCCAGCCTGGATGTGACCTCACACGGCAGGTACTCAACACAGAACCTGTGTCAGGTCCTAAATCATAACCCACCACCATCAAGTTCATTCCCACTCACTGGAACCCTCTATCAGGTTTTCAAGGTCATAAACTTTTTTTTATGGGACAAGGTTACATCATCTCTCTTCCAAAGAGTAGCCGGTGAGTTCGAACCACAGACTTTTAGTTTAAAAGCCCAACACAGTGCATTATGTCACCAGCTCCTTACAAATTCAAAGGAACCCTCCTCTCCTTGCTTAAATCTGCACACAGACAGGGTGTGGAGTTCAGTTACTGTATCTTCTGAGGTCTTTGCATCACCCAGGATTAATCAAAGCTGTGGGGACCTGAAAAGACAGGGTAACGGCGGGCATAGTCCAGGGATGATTAATTTTGTAAAACAAAATACATGGGAATGACTGTCTGAAACACAGTGAGAATGAAAATAGTGTGAAACACAATTTATGTAAACTTTGTAAGCAAACCAATACAGAATAAAAATTAATGGAAAATATTAAAAAAAAAACAACATGTGGTCAGTGTCCGGAGGTCACTGTCACTGGGGAAAGGCCGAGAGGAATGGGGCAGGAATAGCCTCACAGTCCAGAGAAACTCCTAGAAAAAGGAGGCAAAAATGGCAACATGATCTCCCCAAAACAAAGGTATTCTTGACTCACTCACTCTCTCACTGCCTTCACAATGACTCAAAACTGACCCCGGAGCCGACTTCCAAGACTGTAAATCGCAGTAGATGAGATGCCCATCTTTCTGCAAGGATCCCATGGTGGATTCGAACCGTCAGAGGAGTGTGATGTTTGGGTGCACAGTATAACTCCCTGCAGACGACACGACCAGAGCTACAAAGATCAAATCCTTGTCTGAGCTCAGAGTCTTCCAGAGCCCCGAAAACCGGTGCGTGCAGCTGATCAAATGACACACTAACATCCTATGTATTTTCTGGAACTTTCCAAAGTCCTAGACCAGCACTGATTGGTGGGGGAAGGGCAGAGACTGTGTCATTGGTTTAAATCCTAGATTTTAATTGACACTAACCCATCACTGTTAGGGACCTCTCTAAGGTACTCAGGAGCAACAGTGTCTCTCTGGAGACTAAGGTGCGCCTGATACAGGCCATGGTATTTGCAATCGCTTGTTATGCATCAGAGAGTTGGACAATGACTAGGGAGGACAGAAGGAGAGTGGATGCTTTTGAGCTGTGGTGCTGGAGAAGGATACTGAATGTGGACTGCCAGGAAAACAAACAGATTCACCTTGGAGAGGATTAAACCAAGCTACTCCTTGAAGGCAAGGATTCTGGGGCTTCGTCTGACATACTTTGGACATGTTGCCAGGAGGGACGGGTCCTTGGAGAGGAACATCATGCTTGGGAGGGTGGAGGGACAGCGCAGGAGGGGAAGACCCTCTATGAGATGGATTGATTCGGTGACTGGGGTAATCGGGATGGGTGTGTCAGAGGCGGTGCGGTTGGCGCAGGATAGAGCAGGGTTTAGGGCTGTTGTGCATAGGGTCGCTATGAGTCGGAAACGACTCGACAGCACATAACAACAACAACAACAACAACAACCTATCACTATCTGATGCTACATGGCAGAGCTGATACAGTGAGCTGATACAGTATCCGGCAGTGTTTGATCTGCTGCACTCAGGGTCGCCAGGAGTTGGACCCAACTCAATGACACCCAACAGTAACGTGGCTGTATGTGGCCAAAATGCCAGGGACTATGCAAACTGGTGTATGGTTACAAGGGCACCACCCTTCATCCTCTTACATGATGGGTATCATCAGGCTTATTTTAGAAGTAAAGAAACTGAGTCACACAGCAAGGCAATTGCAAAGCTCTGACTCCAGTGGCCTGGTGGCAAGAAGCAGGGCTGTGATCTCGAAGGCACACGGTTCGAGGCCACCAGCTGCTCTGTAGGAGAAGGATGGGCAATCTCCTCCCAATGCGAAGAAATGCCTCTGAAAACCTGCCAGAGGGTCAGCTGTGGGTCAGCTCTGACTCAATGGCTCTCATCAACATCTGACTCCAAAGCCTACAGAAGCTTGTTACACTGACCGCCTGGTGAGAAGTGAAGGACCCTAGGACTGAACGCTGAACTATAAATTGGAGCCAAACCACAGAAAGCTCTAGAAGGTGAACAGGAGAACCAGGGACTCAGAGCACTCAGCTCCCCGGGACCACAGGGCAGCCCCTGCCCAAGGATAAAACTCACACGGAACGTCAACAGAAGATGGGAACAAACTACAGACAGAAGATGGGAAAAGTGATTACACAATGTGGGAATTGTAATCAATGTTATAAAACAAAACACGTAGAGATGGTTGACTGAAATGCCAATCTGCTCTGTTAATTCAAGTTGTAATCACAATAATACTGTTGTTGTTGTTGTTGTCATTGTTGTTATGTGTCATCGAGTCCTCTGTGACTCACAGCAACCCTTTGTACAACAGCCCTAAACCCTGCTCTATCCCTTTGCTGATCCCATTGTCTCCTACACGCCCATCCCCATTACCCCAGTGACTGAATCAATCCATCTCATTGAGAGTCTTCCCTTCCTGCACTGTCCCTTTACCTTCCCAAGCATGACGTTCCTCTCCAAGGACTAATCCCACCTTGCAACATGTCCAAACTATGTCAGATGAAGCTTCAGAATCCTTGCCTCCAAGGAGCAGTCTGGCTTCACCCTCTCCAGGAGAAAACTTGTTTGTTCTCCTAGCAGTCTATGGTACTCTCAATACTCTTCTCCAGCACCACAGCTCAAAGGCATCAACTCTCCTTCTATCAACCCTAGTCTCCAAACTGACATCATTTCTCTTCAGTACTTTGGAGCACTCTCTGACAGCAGACTTTCTCAATGCAATCCGTCTTTTAATTTCCTGACTGTTGCTACCAAGAGTGCAGCATGGAAAGACAAAGTTATAATGAAATATGGAAGGAGCTGGAGTCAGAAAAATCACAATAATATAACAACAGCAAAACCAAGAGACACAGAGGGTCCATAACCTTGATCAAAATGGGTGGAAATATGGAGCAGAATTCTAAGTTCTCATGGAATCCGGATTTTTCTGGAGCCATCGAGGCTGGATGAAACTCCAGAATTATGGGCCTCAGATAAACTTTAATCGATAAAGGCTGAATCAAAGACATCACCAAAGTCAGCTTTAAATTGTCAGGATAGCTAGTTTAGTGACAAATACTGGCCTTGAACTTGATGTTCTTCTGAAGATCTATATAGGATTCAGTTGGAATTAGCCCCAGGAGAGTCAGGTGAGAAGCCTGGGAGCCAGGAATTTGAGTTTATGGACAGAAAACAATTCAATGGAGGAAGATGAGTTGCTCCGTTTGAAGAATGCGATTGATACCACTGACTTGTTGAAATGATTCATGCTTTGATGAAATGGTGATGCCAACACTGAGTCCAACTACCCAAAGAGGAGGTGTTTCCATGAACTGTCAGATCTCCAGCCCAAAGCACAGAAGGATGCCAGCACCTGGCCGGATCAGGGTTGGTGCAGGAAGTGTGGCAGGAAAAGCCCAGTGGTTTCAGCAGACATGGAAATGGCCTCCCCAAGTGGACAGTCCAAGTTCTCCAGTTCCAACACCACAGGATGGAGAGGCCAGAGGCTCCCACCAGCCGCCACTGCCCACAAGCACATCATACCACCCCTAGGTCCTCGGCGACGGCACTAATGTCACTTCAAAGAGCACCTTATGAGCAGAAGACAGAAGTGACTCTGCACAGAATCCCTCGACTCAATTATAAAGCATGAAAATGAAGCCCGGAGCCAGGTCTCCCACAGCCCCAGCTGCCTCTAAGAACTGCGAGTGGTCCATTCTTCTTTTTAATTCTTTTTTTAATTTTATTTTATTTCATTATTTTTGTGTGTGTACCGTCAAATCAGATCTGACTGGTACAGGAGGAGATTGTTCCTCCTTCTCCAGCAGAGCATCTGGTGGATTCGAACCGTGCATCTCTGAGATTGCAGTTGCAGCTTCTTGCCACTAGGCCACCAGAGCTCGCCCCAATCTTCTTTTTCTGTGTGTTCTTTTTCTCCTTTCAGATTCCTAGCAAATGCATGTGTACAGAGTCAAACAAGGTCTCTCAACTTCCAGAGGCCAATCATTAGGTCTTTCTTCGGAGGCATTTGGGGTTTGAACCATCCATCTGGTCAAGAATGAAGCCCCCTGCAACACCAGGAATCACTGGTCATTTCCTAGGACCCTATAAACTCAGGGTCGAGAGGGGATGGAGAAGGTATGAGAGGCAGCCAGGGGGACAGGGCTGGCTGGTTCTGAGCAAGCTGGGAACAGGGAGTGACCACACAGAGCCTTTGCCCAGGCTCAGCGCCCTTGCTCTGTCCAGCAGTAACACTGTCACCCTCTCGGGGCTGGGAGCCCAGCTGTCCCTGGGCCACACTGCAGAGTCAACACCAATTTATCTCAACTGGACAAACCAGGTAGCCGTTAAATGGCAGTGGCGGAACTCCGACAATGTTTAATGACTCAGGAGGTGGGAGGCTCTGCAGGACGGAGGGCCGGCCAGAGAAGGATCCAGAGACGAAGCAGAAAACTCCAGGGGAAATTCCAAGGGGGGAGTGAGGGAGATAAAAGGGAGCCGTAAAGCAATCTTGACAGGTTAACAGACAGGTAATATTCCGACTGTGTTTACTTAACCAGGCGAGCGCGCCATGCTGAGCAGGCCAAGCTGGGCGCCTGGGCCTCCACAGCGAAGGTTTCAGGAACAAAGATCCAGCACAGGAAATCAAAGAGCGGAGGGTCAGAGGCTGGCAGCCCAGCCCGAGCTGCCCCAGCTCGGAAGCTACCTGGAGAGACTTCCTGGGGACCAAGACGGATGGCCACCGGGGACCCCAGACTCTGGCTTCCTACAGCTTCCTGATGGGACACGGATAAGCAGGATGGATGTCCCCTCACCCCTCTCTTTTCAGGACATCCCAGTTCTGCAAACCCTCTTCCGACAAAACCAATGGCTTTCTATGCCTGGGCTGGGAGCCTTTAGTCAACAGAGGAATTCAGGCCAGCTCCAGACCCGTCGTGAGCCCACCGAGATGCAAGTCTCCATTCTGCCATCTGCCCCTGGAACAGACGAGCAAAGTCAAATTCCCTCCCAGAGTCTCCATTTGCTCATCCATGAAATGGGACACTAGGGTGGCACAGGACTGCAGTGAGGCTTCAGTAAGGACTTGCACAAACCACATGTGAGCTAGGAGCTTCTGAATGGCACACACAATTACAGCACCAGGCTGCTGTGCAGAGCATTGGCAGTTCGAATCTACCCAAAGGTGGGACAGGACACAGGGCTGGCAAATCTATTTCTGAAAGGTCACGGCCTTAAAAATTCCAAGGAGCTGGCGAACTCTGGTGGCCTAGTGGCAAGAAGCTGCAACTGCAATCTCAGAGACACATGGTTTGAATCCACCAGATGTTCTGCTGGAGAAGGAGGAACAACCTCCTCCTGTACCAGTCAGATCTGATTTGACGGTACACACAAAAAATAATGAAATAAAATAAATTTTTTTAAAAAATTGCAAGGACCAGTTTTTCTCTGCCCACACGGAGTTGCGATACATTTGATGGCCACTGTTTGCTTTTTTAATAACATTAATACAACTAATATAGTATTCATTTTACACTGAGTGTCATTAATGTGGAACGACCAGTGATGTTTAAAAATAAGCAAGTATGAGGGAGCTCGGGGGGGGGGGAGGGGCTAGTGGCAAGAAGGTGCACTGCAAGGAGAAGGTGTGCGGTTCAAATCCACCAGATGCTCCACTGGAGAAGGAAGGGCAAACTCCTCCTGTACCAGTTGGATCTGACTTGACGGTACACAATAAGAAAAAGAAAATAAGTAGGAAAAAATAACCAGGGGATTAAATATGCTACAGCAGCTGGATCCTGTCTCAAAAATATCTCAACCTCATTGTTGTCAAGTTGGAACCAGCTCAGAGCTGACCCTCCAGTGGGTTTTCAGAAGCCATAAATCATGCAGGAGGAGACCTTTCTCCCTCACAGCGGCGAGTGGGTTCGAATCTCCTGCTCTGGGGTTGGCAGTGCAACTCCTTTACCCGTTAAGCCACCAGAGCTCCCAGAATCCTCGTGCCGCTGCAGTGTGCCTTCAAGTCGGAGCAGACCCACAGCTGACTTCCCAGCAGGTTTTCAGAGGCAGTAAATCGCCTGGGAGGAGAGTGTCCATCCTTCTCCCATAGCCCATAGAGCAGCTGGTGGATTCAAACCATGCGTCTTGGGATCTCAGCAGATACTCGATCATTTTCATGTATTCCTCATTGCCCCTACCTGTTTTAAGGTGTGGGCTGCATAAAGCAACACCACAGCATACATTTGCTTAATTTTAAAATGCATGAGATCCTCAATCACATCATCATAGAATGAGGATAAAGGAAAAATGAGGTGTCACATCAGCTATGGGACCAGACAGAGCACCCCAAGACACCCCGCTTTCCAGGACCTGGCAGTCCCCTGCCCAGCGAAGCGATGTAATCGGGTTCCCACTGCTGTGTTTCTTGGTGATCAGAGAAGCGTCCAGGGCCGCTGAACAAGCCCACGAGGGTGCCAAGATGCTGACTTCATTTCCTACCAGACTCCCTGGCCTCTGTTACAGGACACTATTTTGAGGTTGGATTCTATATTTTTAGCTTATTAGGAAAATCGTTGTGGCTTTAAATAATAAAATTCTGAGTGGCATCTGTCAGGCCCAATTACCGTGAACCTGCGCGGCGGTGTTTTCTTTCTTTCTTTCTCATTTTAAAATGTGCAATGAAGTAAGTGTTACCCAGCGAGGGCTGCAGGAGTCGTAGGCAGAGTTCTGTATTAAACACTCCCCAGAAATTGGCCCCAGAGGCATGTTCCAGAGAGGAGCTGCAGGCCCCCCGGCAGTCTACCCCAGGGCTGAGCTGGCAAACTGCACCAGGAACTCCAGCAGGAATTGGAGCCTTGCAAAGAACAGGGGGCATCTGGTCAACCTCTTCCATTTCACCAACAGGAAGCAGAGACCTGAGAAAGGCAGGACTTGCCTCTGTCTCAAGTCTCTATAGCCACAGAGAAGCCACACTGTCTGGAGCGCCATCCACACTCTGCCAAGTTATACTACAGGCGTCCTCTTCATGATCCATCTGTTGCTCTGAGTCTTACCTAGCCTAAGTCTGAGAGAAAGGTTCATGTCAAAGAGACCTGGTGGTTCAGTGTTGAAGCAGTTGGGTGTTAAATGTAAGGCCAGTGGTTCAAAACCCCCAATCACTCCACAGGTAAGAGATGTGTCTGTCTGTTTCCTTGGGATTCCCAAGGAGTTTCACTCTGACTTAACAGCCATGGGGTTTTGGTCGATGGCAGGTTAAGTCCCAGGAGAAGGGTCACAGCAGAGGGAAAGAGATGTCTGGGTTCAGATGGTCCCTTCATCTAAAATCAGGATCCTACTTCCAGCCCTGCATTGCAGTAATCCACTGACAGACGATAATGTGAAGATATACAAAGACTCAATGTGTCCAAACCTTCAACACCAAGAATATATCCAACTACTCACCCTTAAAAGACATAACCTAGTTAACTTTCTTC
>NW_006399798.1:9390609-9395853 GCF_000299155.1 Elephantulus edwardii | reverse complement strand
CTTCTCCTTCTTCTCCTTCTTCTTCTTCTTCTTCTTCTTTCTCTCTCTCTCTCCCTCTCCCTCTCCCTCTCCCTCTCCTTCTCTCTCCTCTCTCTCTCTGGCTTAGGAAGAAACACAATCTGCTCTAGCCTCCGGGACTCCTAGTAATGTGTTGATATCATATCACAGGACCCTCTTCTCCACCTGTAAATTTGGTCACATATATTATACGCTTGAAACTTTGCTTATTAAGCCCTCGATCCAGGGAAGGTGTCAGCAATAATCCAGTGAACTAGTGAATAGATTTGGAAGGTTAAGTCTTTTAGCAAAAATTAGAGGATAGACGAATGCAAGGAGTCCACGTTCAAGTTCTGTTTCATAGAGCATGTGACTGAGTTGGGCTGGGAGCTCCATTTAATCAAGTGGAAAATTAATTTTAAAAGTTTCCAGGCTTGGCATTCTCTTTGCTTGTCGATACCTTTAAATTTATCATAAGGGGAGTGCTAACCTGGTCTCTCCTAGTCACTAAGGACACAGCTGAAGAACGGAGGTGACTGGGCACCTCCCAGCATCCCCAAGCCGACTAACAGAAAGGCTGATTAACAGAAAGCCCCTCAGTTTGCTCACCTTCCAAGGCATTTTCTGTTCTGAAAAGGTGTGAGAGAGCCTTGAATCGTTCAAAAGTCTCTCTCTAACACATCAAAGTCTTCAGCCTACATTAACCTACAGGACAAGGAAATAACCCCACACTCCGCGAGGACTGCCAACAGCTGGTGCCGGACCACGTCACCATTTGTTCCCTCTAAGCCCAGGCTAAACAGCCCTAATCATGGTTCTGGAAGTCTAGGGAAGGTGGTTTGCCAGAAGGGAGAAGTGTCAGACCACACCTCAGCTCTCTGCAGCGAAGACTGGAAATGAAGGGGTGTCAGGAGCTGTCTCCCCAATAACCCTTTCCACCCTCAAATATACCCATCTGACGCTATACCTGGAAGCCCCCAAGCGGGCAGGAGGGCACAAAAAACAAAGAGTACTTCTTCCATGTGGGACTCTGAATGAAGAAATCCAAGCTCAAAGACTCCCCTGACTCACCAACCTTCTTCTCCCAAAAAAGGACAAATAAGCAGAAAGGAGATTCCCACCAGGCATCATGTCAGATCTGTGGGACCTACCTCCCCAGGCTATGCCCCAAGCACAAAAAGGGACCCACATAAAAGGTAGTCAACCCACCCCCGAGAGCCCTTCCCCCCACATTTTAACTTCCTGGAGTAAAAGTGAAAATCCTGCCATCAATCAATTGCCCAACTGGCTGGCAGCTCACAGGAAAGCAGGCTGCAGTTCTCGAAACAATGTGACTCACTAAAGTCGGCAGGAATTGATAGAAAGTAACAGTCCCAAGTCTAAGTATCTGCCACTGGCTGAAGGCAGAAGAAAGGCCCATTGCCGGCAAGTCAGCGGTGACTCACAGCGACCCCTGTAAGGCAGGGGGCTGCTGCCGGAGGGTTCCGAGGCCGGACGCTTCAGAGAAGCAAACGTCGAGTCTTTCTCCCACAAAGCAGCTGGTGGTTTGAACCTCTGACCTTTTGGTTAGCAGCTGTGAACTTAACCACCACATCACCAAACACGCTGCCGTGTAGCTGATGCCAAGTCCCCAGCAAAGGACAGAGCAGAGCTGTCCCACAGGGTCCCCAAAGCTAAAACCACCATAGAAGCACAAGACCCCATCGTCCCTCTGCAGAGTGACTTGGTGGGTTCAAATAAAAGGAAGAAGACAGAGAATTAATTAAATGCCAAGAGGAAGCGGATAGAGAATTAAACATCAAGAACAAACAACCCCAAGGCCAGGAGAGGGAAGACTTGCAGCAGAGACACCGGTCAAATCAAGGCAGGAGATTTTTCCGGAAGGCAGGCATTCTCTCCGGAGGGATGTGTATCTTTATTCTTCTCTCTGCAAACTTTATTCCAAGAAAAAGAAAGCGTGTTTCAGCAGAGACACAGGATGGAAGGGGCAGTGGCTCTTAAAACGCAGTTATAAATGTGCTCCAAGGTGTTTTTTGCCCTTAAAGGAAATAAAATTTATGGTTTGTTAGATAAGTCAGAAAGGAAAACCCTCAGGGCTGAAATCTTGCCAGATAAAAGTCTACAGATGAAGAAAAAGTTTACTTAATATTGAGGTGTCTAAATATTTCAGGAGGGGGAAAAAAGTGTCCTAGGAAGATGCAGCAAGCTTCATTTATCACCTAACTAAACTTAGAAACACACACACACACACACACACACACACACCCCTTCTTCCTTTGTTGCACTCATGACCATCTAGCTGTCATAATACATAAAAAAAACACACAATATCAAGTCGGTTCTGCCTCACAGAGACCCACCCTGTGGGCCAGAGGAGACGCCCTGCCCCATGGGGCGTCCAAAGCTGTGAATTTTACCAAAGCTGACTGTCTCACCTGTCCCCCAGGAAGCAGCTGCCACCTTCCAATTAACAAGTAAGCACTTAATTACTGCCCCACCAAGGCTCCTTGCAAGGCAGTAACCCCTCTTTTCCCCCCTTTTTTTAGACATTAATAATCACCATACAGTGATTGCCTCTAAGCACTGGATCTTGATTGAGACATGACACTTGGAACCTTCTAGAATATAAGAAATAACTGTATTCCTTGACATAGTCAGGACGTGGGTGAGAACATGCACATTCACTGAATTGTCAAGTGCACTTAAGGTTGTGTACCTGACTGCATGCACATCATTCTTCTGCAAAAGGGAACCCACCTACAGATAAACATGAAAATGCTTCTGTTTCTGTGTACCACTGAGTTACACAGGGTCGCTATGGTTCACAGGCGACTCGACGGCACATAACAACAACAACAAGAGCCACTGGGTTGGGACCCATTCCTAGATGACTCTCTGGGAGAGGGTCTTCAGAGACCATAAATCACATAGGAGATTGCCTATCTTTCTCCCTCGGAGCATCTGGTGGATTCGAACTTGGTACCTTTATGGCTGGTGGTGCAATTCCTCACCTCTAGGCCACAAGGGTTCCCCTAAACATAAAAATATTTTTTCAGAAGACTAAAAAAATCCCCTCAGTGCCAGCGAGTTGCAGCCAAGTCCTAGCTGACCTCCCCTCCCCCCAGCAGCTTATTCTGAGGCTGTGACCCATCCAATAGAGGACGGTCCGTCTTTCTCCCTCAGAAGGGCAAACAGGCTCGTGCTGCCTAGAGGACACTACCTTCAGCTTACACAGCTTCCTAGTGACCATCCTACCAGAGCACCCTTAAAAACAAAACACAACGCACACCCATGTTTATCGTGCCTTTATTCACAATAGCAAGGAGCTGGAAACAACCTAAGTGTCCATCAACAAACGAATAGATAAAGAAGCTGTAGTATATTCACACAATGGAATACTACGTTGCATTGAAAAATAAGGAACTCATGAAATATTATTCAAAATGGGTGACCCTGGAGGACATTACGCTAAGTGAAATATCTCAGCACAAAAGGACAAATACTGCATAGTGCCACTGTTGTAAAATGCGACTGACATCGGGATTGAGGGAAGACAGAAAAGGAGGGGAGGAATGATGTATACTGCATTGAAACAGATGAGGGAGAGAACTGTTTAAAAGGGATATTTGATTAGGTATTATTGTCATGACAGGAGTCCAGAATGAAGGTGGCATAGTGGAGTGGACCTGGGGGGTGGGGGGATTTTATGACAATGAAAGAATTTTTCTTTTACTTTTCAAAGAGAAGAACGAAACTGGGTGGGGAAGGATGGGGAGGCAGAAAAGTGCAACATACATACTCATATATATAGTGGTTGCTGTGAAGTTGAACACTGTGACACTGATGTGCCAAATATAATAAGGGTTACCCGTGGTGGACAGTGTTTGGTGGAGCTCTCCGATTAAAACAAGCTTGGAAGCAGGAGTGGCATCCACTTCCATAACAGCTTGCCTCTGGAAACCCTATGAAACTGGAGAAAGAACAGAAGTTATACAGGTGTCCAGGACTTTGGTTCATAGGGTCACTATGAGTCGTCTACGACTCAACGGCACTTAACAACAACAACATGCAACATTTGCCCTTAAATATGTAGAAACAGCCTCAACCATATCTTTTTATGGTTATTTATAAAGATTTGGTTGAATATACATAACTGGGAAGCAGGAGTGGCATCCCCTTCCCAAGCAACACGCCTCTAGAAACTGTCTGAACTTTGATAAATGACAATAGTTATAGAAAGGCTTTGGGCCTTTTGTTCATAGGGTCGCTATGAATCGTGCTTCACTCGATGGCAATCAACAGCAACAACAAAAACCCAGTGGAAGGTGGGCTATGAATAATTACACTAAGAGGGCAACGAGACAAAACGATGGTGATCAATCAGCCTTTTATGTGTAGATTCCTTTCCCCTTACCTATTCTATCCGTTTTTGCTCCCTTTCCGTCTATGCTATCCTTCCCAGCCTGAATCTGTATACTGTTAAGCTGTTACCTCCAACTAACTGGAATCCCATAGCAAGGAGAAGAAAAAAAATTTCTGCAGTTGATAGGATGTTGCAAAAAGCTATCTCTCAACACATTTGTTCCAGTTTTCTTTTTTATTATTATTATTTCCCAATGTGTCACCTTCTCACTCCCCATCATGATACACACAAAAAATTACAAGTTCTTGCTTTTTTTTTTCTGCCCACGCGGGCAGTTCTGGAAAAATCCCTCACTCTCAGGCCTATCTGGGGCACACGTTATCAGAACAAAGCCCGCAATAATGTTGCAGGTCGCAGCCCATAAATTACCCAGAGGGTGGGAAAAATGTTTGCTGAGCATGAAGGCCAAAGGGAAGAAACACAGCTTGTTCTCCGGCCAGAAGGCTTTGCAGCTGAGAGGGGACACCAGGGAAAAGGACCCCTCCATCACGTTTTGAAAGTGCCCCAATGGCGAAAACTCACAGTGAAATTGCAGACATGCAACGGCTTCAGTCTGAGATGGGCTTCAAAATTCCCAAGAAATGTGAGAATCCATAGCAGAGTCTTCCAAGAAATTTCCAGGCTACAGATAAAAATCCAGGCCAAACACCTAGACCTCCAGGACTCTGTTCCTTTCTGTTTCCCTAAACTTACAGGGGGTTTCATGGTTCACGTTCAAATAGTAGTTAAAGGAAGTATTATATTTTAGGGCATTATGTTTATCGTAGGAGTACGCAATGAGGGTTGCAGAGTGGATTATATTTGGGGTTGGGGTTGGGGTTGGG
>NW_006399798.1:9382108-9390255 GCF_000299155.1 Elephantulus edwardii | reverse complement strand
CACACACACACACACACACACTGTCCTTTACTAAATTTTGCCCACTAACATACCTTATTTATTCTGTTGTCTTAGCATTAAGAATTCTGCTTCCAATAAAAAGGTACACAGTTCAAATCCACCAGCTGCTTCGAGGGAGAAAGATGGGCGGTCTCCTCTCACGCTATTAACTGCCTCTGAAAATTTCACTGGAAGGTCAGCTATGGGTTGGTTCCAATTCGATGGTACACAACAACATCAAAATACATATCGTAACCTCTAGGCCTGGGTTTCCTTTGTCATATTAATGACTCAATTCATTGCCATCAAGTAAGAGGACCAACTCATAGGATTCAAACCAGGTGGCTTTGGACAGGATGACAGTGCTCTATGCTCAATGAAGTTGGCCCCAGCTCACCGTGACCCTGGTCACAGCAGAGCAAAACCCTGCCCAACCCTCTGCCACTCTCACAATCTCTGCTTTTTATTACTATTATTATTAATTTTCATGAACGTTTACAAAGACTTTGGATTCATTCATTGTTCACTTTTCTCCCTGCTCACCCCGCCCCTCTAGTTCATTCTTCTCTTTGAAAAGTAAAAGAAAAATTCTTCCATTGTTTTACAATCCCTCCCCCCAGATCCACTCCACTATGCAGCCTTCATTCTGGACTCCTGTCATGACAGTAATACCTAATCATATATCCCTTTTAAACAGTTCTCTCCCTCCTCTGTTTCAATGCAGTATCCATAATTTATCCCATCTTTCTCAAGTCTCCCTCCAGCCCCGATGTCAGTCCTGTTTTACAACAGCGGCACTATGCAGTATTTGTCCTTTTGTGGCTGAGATATTTCACTCAGCATAATGTCCTCCAGGTTACCCATTTTGAATAATACTTCATGAAATCTCTGCTTTTCTTAAACACACTATTACAGTCACAGTGCCCAGTCATCTCTTTAAAGGAATTCCTCTTGAACCTCATGTCCTTCTCCAGGCCCCTGCTAACAACATACCCAGAGCCAGGGTACCAGGTCTCCGTATCCTTGTGTCTAAGCAGCACCCTGGAAGCACCCTCCTCCAAGACAGAAATACGTGTCCTTTTGACAGCCCGTCAGAGATTCCATATTCTTCGCCGGCACCACAGTGCAGGGTCCAAACTCAAAACGCAGTGCCATTGAGCACATGCCACCAAGAAGAACAAGATGCCACAGCCCCTGAAACTTGGACTCAGCGCCTTCACAACTGTGAAACAATAAACTCCTGTTCTAACAAGCCACCACGGTTGCTATGGCAGCCCTACGGAACTAGCCCAGTGGGTAACGAGAACTGGTTAAGTGAATCCCGAGTTTACCACTTATCAGAGTCAACCAGCCCCCAACACTCAAGTGTTAACCCTCTGGGGAAGCCATCCTACCAACAGGTCTGCAAACGACAGCATGCTTCTGTCCCCACGATGGACTCTGAGAAGCCCCTCAAGTCCAGCCTTCTCATCTAGCCCTGCAAGACAGACCTTCCAACAACAGAACTGCTCCAATCCCATCAAGTGGCACCACCTTTTACAAAAACAGGTTCCAAACAGAGCACGCCAGACCAGAGGCCAAGGAGAGACTGGAGCATTGGATAGGTCATCATAGCTGGGGCATCCCACTCTTCCTTTCTGTTTGGAAAAAAAAATCTGTTCAGGATGAGCCCAAAGTGGCTTGCGGTCCTCCAAATCTCCCCCAACAAAACGGGCCCGTTCAGCTTGAATTATTAGGTATGGTCAAGCTGGTTTCAGTTCATAGTGACCCTACGCACTGCCCGCTCCGATGTTTGACACCATTGTAGCCGCCACTGAGTCAGTCCCTCTCCTACATGGTCATCCTCCTTTGCAATGTCCCTCTGCTCTACCAAGCACAATGTCCTTCTCCAGGGACAGATATACCCCCATGCCATAATTTGCCCAACACATCTCAATTCTTGCCATACCACCTTTTATTTTTAAAATTTTTATTTATTATTTTTGTGTGTGTAAGGTCAAATCAGATCTGACTGGTACAGGAGGAGATGGCCCCTCCTCCTCCAGCAAAGCATCTGGTGGATTCGAACCACAAAACTCTGGGACTGCAGTGCAGCTTCTTGCCACTAGGCTACCAGAGCTCCCCACCATACCAACGTTTTAAAAAGATATCCTTTTTCTTTTATATTGGTTTGCTTACAACGTTCATGTGCATTGTATTTCACACCATTCTTCACTTGCTATTGGTCTCTACATCTTCCAAGAAAAATTTGTTAAGTTTTTCTGGGCAGGTTACCCAATAAGTAGATTCTTCTGGATCTTGTTAAAGTGTAGATTTTTTTCACTCAGTATATCAGGGGTGGAAATACAACTTCTCAGCAGAGGATCAAACCAGAAATGAAGTTCAAAGGCCAGGTTCAAGGTTTAAAGATGACTTCTGAGCATTCGTTGCAGAAGCCTCTCAGCTTCAGTATATCCAGTAAGTCTGATTTTCTTTTAATTTTCAAGTTCTGTTCTACATTTTCCCCCCTTTTGACCAAATCCATCTGTTGGGTCTCAAATGTTTTCTTATTCTATTTTTGTGCTAATGTGTCATCACTGCAGTGTTAATTTCCAGCACTGCATCCTGAAATACATCCTTTTAACCCATCTGTGGTTTCCCACACTTGCCTCTGCCTGGGATGATATGCCCACCCCCTCTCATTTTCCTGAAATACCTATGGGCCCTTTTACCCTTTAAAGGGCACCCGATATCTCATGGAGCCTTCTCCTGGGCCGTAGACAGCAGAGAGTACACCGTTATGATTCCCAAAGTCCCTGGATGGTGTTCCAAAGCTACTCAAATGATGAAAAGTTTGAGAGTGCTCAGAGGCACCATAAAAGAAAATTCAGGTGATTAGCTCAGAAAAACCGGTTCCTGAAAACCCTCTGGAGACCATTCTCCTCTGGCACGCCGGGGGCCAGCACAAGTGAGACTTGACCAGGTGGCAGCTGGGTTTTGGGTTTTTATTGTCATTGCTGGTTTGCAAGTCTGTCTACAAGGACTGTCCTCATGGGCATTTGCGCGTCTATGTATCCCTAGGATGTATGTAGCCCAGTGCCAGGCTAATAGTACCTGGTGAGTAAATATTTGTTGAATAAGTTAACAAATGAATGAATTTCAACCATAAAGATGTCCAGATAACACAGCTAGGAGATTTGAAAAACAAAACAAAACACACATTGAAATGTATTCCAGGTGCAGATGTTTACAAATGTAAGATCCACACCTCAACCACAGGTAAGACCTACACGCCCGCAACCACAGGTAAGAAGAACTCTTCAACCCCAGGCAGTCCAAAGGGCTGCATACTCAGCTTGCAATTTACCTAAACAAATTCCTCCACTGTCTAGTTTTGCCCAAGCAAATAACTGTTTTGCTTTATCACTCTCTCCCGCTAGTCCTTTTCAAAAACAAAGTTGGGGGGGGGGAGGGAGAGAGGTGGGGGGAGGGAGGGAAGGAGACAGGGAGATTGAGAATATATTTCCAGGAACCTCAGAGCTATTTCTCCAGGCCTGACTTGACCATTTGCACCCCAAGACTTCAGGCCTGCACCCAGACCACTCAGCTGGGTCTGCCTTCCAATGGTGCAAGGAAGGGATTTTTTTAGCTGCAACCCAATCAAGAGATCCAGCCAATGCCTGTCTGGCCCCAGAGCGAGGTCAGTGGGGCTCGAGAAGGTCTGATAGTGTTCAAACTCGAGACGGCGTCCCTCCCCATGTGCTACAGCCAGACATGAATGGAAGGAGCCCCGGCAATGCAATGGTTTAACACCCAGCTGTAAATGAATGGTTGGTGGTTCAAACCTAACAGTCACTCCAGGGTGCAAAGGTCTGGAAATCTGTTCCCATAACAATTAAAGCCTTGGAAAGCAGTTCTCCAACCTGCGGGGTCACCACGACCTGGAATCAACTCAGCAACCACAACCACAACAACTACAGACGTGAAAGGACTCAGGTGTGTGCGGGCAGCTGTCAACACACGGTCAGCAGGTTGTGTCTTAGCCATCTGGTCACTTGCAGGTCCTGAAGGGGCAGCTGAAGCCCCAGGGCAAGTAGCTGTTCAGCTGGTAAGCTCAAACTCATTGCCTTTGAACCTGACTCACAACTGATGCTTCAGCAGGTTTTCTGAGGCTGTAAACCACACAGAGGGAGACTGCCGGTCTTTCTCCCAGGAAGCTGATGGTGGGTTTGAACTGCCAGAGAGGTAATAGTGGTGGTGGTGGTGAAGGTGGAGGTAGTGCTGGTGCTGGTGGTGCTGGTGGACACGCTGACGGGTGTAGAGGAGGTGCTGATGGTGGTGTTGATGGTCAGGGAGGTAGTGATGATGACGATGGCGGTAGCAATGACGGTGGTGGAGGAGGAGTACACATTTCTCTAACAGGAAGAGGAAGGAAGTCAAAGGTGCCATGTACACACCCTCCTAGACGTCTTTACCCCCTCATGCCCTCTCTGTGACAGAAAAGGAATTACTAGTTGATGAGGACACTTTGGTTGAAATTCTTTCACGAACATCATCTTTGTCAAGTGTGTGGAGTCAAGTCTTGTACACTAGAGTGAAAAGATATCTGTTTAGAGGAATGTCAGGGGCCAGAACAGGACCCAAACAAAGGCCACCTGGGGGTGGGGTCCCTGGGTGACAATGAGTCCCTCCCAACTGCCTATGTCCCCTTTAGATGAGTCACACTGTCCCTGGGTTTTCTCAGCTGCCATCTTTTTTTTTTACTTTTTTTCTTTTTTAGTAATTAATTTTAATGAAAGTTTACAGAGACTTTGGATTTCCATTCACTCATTGTTACACTTTCCCCCTCCCCAATCTCCCCCACCCAGTTCGCTCTTCTTTTTTAAAAGTAAAAGAAAAAATTCTTTCATTGTTATACAATCCCCCCCCCTCCCGAGTCCACTCCACTGTGCAGCCTTCATTGTCTTTAAGGAAGCAGAATGCCAGGTCTTTCTCTCGCAGCCCCTGGGGGCAGGTAGGGGGACATCCCTGACCCCTAACCCCTAACCCTCCAGACCAACCAGCTCCCCCTTGGTTCCCGCTCCCTCCCCCACAGCCCCGCCCTGCCTGGGGATGGGATCTGGGTTTGGCAGCTCCTCCTTGTCTGATGTTCCCCACCCCCCAGGACGTCATTCCTCACTCATTTAAGTGCCTGCAAACCCAGGGATCCCAGTCCCCCAGGAAGAATGAGGGCCTGGACCACCACCATCACCACCTTGAAGACTCAACACTGAACTGCTCCCACCTCGTTCAAAACAAAACCACAGAGCTGGTTTCCATGCTGTTTCAGAGGAACTGGGAAATCCACACCCACCCCAGCTTGGAGAGGGGGGAAAAACGAGGAGAAGTGGGTAAACCAGAGCCCCTGGAGTTGTTGTTGGTCTAACACCACCCACCCAAAGCAGCACGGAGGGTGCACTTAGCAAACAGTTAAGGAACTGAGGTCCAGGGTTCAAATCTTTGCTCTGATGCTTGACATCTCAGTGCCTTTGGGAACAGAACCAGAATTTCTCCAGGGAGGGAGTGACAATGTGGCTGCAGCAATGGGCTCAAGTGTATTAGAGACGATGAGGACGGTACAGGAGAGGACAGAATCCAGATCTGTTATTCATAGGGTTGTTGTGAGTTGAACTTGACCTGACAGCACTTAACAGTAAGTCCCTACAAAAGGAAACAGGGCAATGCTTGTGTCACCAAGATCCGGTGAACCGTAAACAAGCACAATATCCCTAGACGGTACAAGGAGTTTGTGCTCAACTAACCTAAAGGTTGAGGGTTCAAACCCACCTCGGGGCACCACGGAAGAAAGGCCTGGCAATATGCTTCTGCAAAGACTACACCCAAGAAAACCTTACAGTACACTGCTGTGCTGTGTTACTCGTGGAGTCCCCAGGAGTCAGCGTGCCCTGGACAAGAGCAGGTTTGCTGCGCATTTAAATTAAGAAATGAGCAGCTGTTATCTCAGAAAAGCTTCACATCAATGCTATTGGCCAGTCGGCATTCACTGTCTCACAGCTGAGAGGCCAGAAAACTAGAGAGGGGGAGTGAGCTGTCCCCAAGGACAAGGTGAGACTGGGACCCCGCCAGGGTTTGGTGGTGAGTCTGTCTGACTGTTGAGCGGCCCCTGCACTGTGGACAAGGATGGTACCCTGCAGGGCCATGTGGATCTCTCTCTCTCTCTGGTGCTCAGTCGCTTGAGCGCTCTCTGTCTCTCTTTGCCTCTACACACACACACACTCTCTCTCTCACTCTCTCTCACTCTCTCTCTCTCTCTCTCTCTCCCCCTCCCTCTTCCTGCAGCTTCAGTTCAGAATCTCAGGGACCTGGTGGGACACACCCAGCAGCAGAGAGAAAAGAGAAGGAAAGGACAGATAGGTGCATTTTCCTTCTTCTGGGTATTAGTGTCTGTCCTGCTGCCCTGGTGGAAACTGGGAGGAGAGAACTCAGACAAGGCCAAGGCCAGCCCAGTGTCCTTTCTGCCCAGGCCTAGTGCACACTGAGCCTTGTCCCTTCCCACATCCCACAGGCTGAAGTCTTGCTCCTCCGGACATCTGGGCCTCCCTGGGAGCTGCACCATCCCAGCCCTCAGCCCCCAGCCCCCACCCCTGGGGAAGGCACAGCAGAGACAGAGGCCAGACAGAGTCCCCACCGGGTCTGCTGTATTTGTTCTGTGGTCCTCCGCAAGGAGGGACAAGGGCCTGGTTAGGGGACCTTTGGGCCTAACTCTGTCTCACACACACACACACACACACACACACACACACACACCCCAGGCGGTCCACGAGGAATCCACTGGCATGTCTGAGGGTGTCCTCTCCGACTCTTCCTAGAGTTCACCAGGAAACCTTTAGTCTCCAGAACCAGGGGGTGCTGGAAGGAAAGCTCAGAGGTGTGGAGGGGGGACCCGGTTCTAGGTCTCCCCCAGAGGAGCAGATGAAACCAGGACGTGAGGAGCTTACTTTGCAAAAAACGAAACTGGGCAAGTAGCTCTTCAAAAACAGCGTCATCTTCCCAGCCCAACCTTCCCCTTCAAACGACAGACAGCTCTGCCCTCCTCCAAATGCCCCACCAGCCTCCTAACCAACACACACACACACACACACACACACACACACAGATGCTTGGAAGGTACCATGTAACACAGGGGTCTGCACAGAAATCAAACAACTGTTGGAGCAACAGGACGAACACCAGGACCAAATAAAGAGGGAAGGGTAGAGACAACTGAGCAAAGACAGCAAACTTAAAACGAGATAATCAAATAGAAAAGTCATTTCTAGCCGGCCTGGGGACCCTTATTCATGGCCTCTTTGTGTTCTTAAGTTTGGGGCTGGGTAAGATTCCTCTCTGGCAAGCCCTTTTTCTTCATTTTTTGATTGTTCTTACTGAACTCCATGGTGGAAACCTGGATTCAAACCCTTTTCTCCCCAAGCCCCTCTGAGAACTTAGGTAGAAGCTTAAGAGGAGGCAAGAGGCCGGCCCTGGACCCTGGACATTTGTCCCCAGATTTCTCCCTGGACTCAGGTAGCGATGGAATTTAATTGGGTTGTGGTCTTCCCCACCACCACCACCACCGCCCCACATGCAACTGCAATCGGATTTGCATGCTAATCTTGTTGGGCTGGTACAAGGCTATGGGTAAGATCGCAAAAAAAGAAAGTGGTGCCGGTAAAAGCAACACAAACGAGAGAGAAAATGTTTTAAGAACAGAAGCCCTGAAGGTGAAAAGGTGTGCTGGGGGAAGCGTCCCCCCAAATGCACACTTCACTTTAGCGGGGCACCAAGCGGGGAGATGGTGGGCAAGGGTTCTGAGCAGATCTGTGCTGGGTACAAGCTGGCTGCGGGTCCCTGGGTTCACGGGTCCCCCAGCCCAGCGCGGCCTGCAGCAGCCCGGCGCCAGGGTGACCGTGGAGGACCAGCCGGCCTGGCAGCGGGCGGCTCGCGCGCCCGTGGAGCCACAGCGCCATCACGCGGCCGCACAGGGCGGGTTCAGCCGGGGGAGAGGGCCAGGGTTCCCCGCTTCAACCGGCTGGCCCTGGGTCCTGTCCACAGTGTCCTGTCCCCAGGATCCACAGCCAGGCTAGCCCCACCAAGCTTCAACCGGCTGGCCCCTGGGTCCTGTCCCCAGG
>NW_006399798.1:9373421-9381734 GCF_000299155.1 Elephantulus edwardii | reverse complement strand
GGTCCTGTCCCCAGGGTCCACAGTCAGCCTGGCCCCACCAAGCTTCAACTGGCTGGTCCCTGGGCCCTGTCCCCTGAGTCCTGTCCACAGGGTCCTGTCCCCAGAGTCCAGAGCCGGCCTGGCCCCGCCATGCTGTAACTCCAGCTCCAGGGCCCAAGGCAGGAGCCTGCAGATGGACACCAACTGTCCAGCTTTGGCCACCCGAGGGTGCCTTGGAATCCTGCTTCCTGCCCGGGGCTTTTGCAAACCAAAAGAAGCAAAGCTCCGGTGGCCTAGTGGCAAGAAGCTGCACTGCAATCCCAGAGGTAAATGGTTCAAATCCAATGAGAAGAAGGGACAATTTCCTCCTGTACCAGTCAGATCTGACTTGATCACACACACACACACACACAAATAATAAAAAAGAAATTTTAAATTAAAAAGAAAAAGAAAAGGGGAGCTCTGGTGGCCTAGTGGCAAGGAGCTGCAACTACAATCCCAGAGGCACACGGTTCGAATCCACCAGATGCTCTGCCGGGAAAAGGAGGGACAATCTCCTCCTGTACCAGTCAGATCTGATTTGACGGTACACTCACACAAAAATAAAATAAAAAATTAAAAAAAAAGAAAAGAAAAAGAAAGAGTTGTGAAATGAGACCAAAGGGCAGATCTGATTGGCCGCTGGACTGATGTCCCTGAGAGAGAAATGGGTCAGCAAAAGGAGGGCACAGGCTGGCTGGCTTTTTCTCTCACGTGTATGGCGTCATGTCCCACAGAGACTGTCCAACGAGGCAGGGACCACAAATCTACCGAACCTCTCTCCTTACCACATCACCAACTCTTCTGTCAGCTGCCAGGGTCAGCTTCCCACGCGCTTACTACACACACACACACACACACACACACATACACATAAATTCACACACACACATACACGCACATACACATACATTCACACACATACATTCACACACACGCACATACATTCACACACATACACATAAATTCACACACACACACACACACATACACGCACATACACATACATTCACACACACGCACATACATTCACACACATACACGCACATACACATACATTCACACACACACACACACACACACACACACACACACACGAAAGAATAAGACACTGTCCCACCTGGTGCCATACTTATTACAGGTTGTAGACCAAAACCACTTTGATCAGATCAGCAGGGCTGTTCTATCTGACTGCCCCTGAAGGCTCTCCCCTCCCCGACCCCGTCCAGGACACACATCCTCCTGGGGTCCCTCCTACCGGGTCCCTCCCACCCCACCTTTATCCACACCCCTCACCCGGTCTTTGAAATGCCCTGTGAGCATGGCAGAGGAAAACCTCCCACCCAGCGCCAGCCAGACCCAGGGCTTCATCCTGAAACCCCCTTAAAAAGTCTACTGCCATCAGTTCCCGATGCTGGCTCATGGGCAGACGTGCAGAGAGGAAGATTTCTGAAGCACTCACCAGGCCTCTCTTCCAAGGCACCCGGGGGAGGAGTGGTTCGAACTGTCAACCTTCTAGTCTAGCACCTGGTCACCGGCATCGCCCAGGGAATCCCTGCGGTCCTGTGTCCACTGGCAAAGGGTCACCCTCTGGGTCTGTTCCCTCTGCCGAATAATCGGGACAATGTTGGCTTCATCACGTTGTTTGAACAGTGAAATGAGGTGGCTCAGCCACATACCCAGAAGGACAACGGTCACATGCAGGGTCCCGTGGTCACGGAGGGCTGCCATCCACCCTGTTTCCCGTGTGCCTCTCTGTCCTGGGCACCAGGTGACCATTTCCTGAGCCTGCAGTTCCCTCTCCGGATGTTCCTCAAGGAGCCCATCTGGTCTCCACCACCAGGTCCCTCCTCCGTCCCAGCCAGGCCCCATGACATCGCCAACAGTCAGCACAGAAATCCAGCATCCAGGGGTCCCCCTTAAGCCCACCTCCTCTGCATGAAAAGCCCCCTCAAATCCATGGAGCACATCCAAAGTCTTCAGCCACACACCAAAGTCTAGCTGTTAAAGGTCCTCCTGGTAGCCCCCTGGACCTCTGAACAGCCTGTAGCTGTGGGCTCTCCACTGTCCACCGTCCCCCTCTGAGTCGTCCCCTCGTCACTGAAAAAAAGAGATCATCAAATGCTGGCGAGGTTGTGGAGAAACTAGAACCCTTATTCACTGTTTATCGGAGTGTAAAATGGTGCAATCACTGTGGAAGGCGGTGTGGTGCTTTCTCAAAAAGTTGCAAATACAAATATCATTTGACCCAGCAATTCCATCACTGGGAATATACCCTAAAAAAAAACCTGTAACTGCCACCCAAGCAGATACATGCACACCCATGTTTATCGCAGCTCTGTTCACAATAGCAAAGAGATGGAAGCAACCCAGGTGCCCATCAACAAACGAATGGATAGAGAAGCTGTGGTATTTTCACACAGTGGAATACTACGCTGCATTGAAAAACAAGGAACTCATGCAATACTATACAAAATGGGTGACCCTGGAGGACATTATGCTGAGTCACAAAAGGACAAATACTGCATAATGCCACTGTTGTAAAATGGGACTGGCATCGGGGTTGAGAGGAGACTGAGAAAGAGGGGATAAATAATGCATAGCGCATTGAAACAGATGAGGAAGAGAACCATTGAAAAGGGATATATGATTAGGTATTATCGTCATGACAGGAGTCCAGAGTGAAGGCTGCATAGTGGAGTGGACTTGGGGGGAGGGATTGTATAACAATGATTTTTTTCTTTTTCTTTTCAAAGAGAAGAGTAACTTGGGGGGAGGGAGAAAAGTGCAACAATGAATGACTGGAAACCCTAAGTCTCTGTAAACGTTCATTAAAACTAATTAAGAAAAAAAGTCACACATAAACAAGGGGGGGGAATACTGCTGGTTCTGCTCATGGTGTGGTCAATTCCAGATGGCCACTGCAACCCGCAGGGTCCCCACCAACTTGAGCTTTTTTTTTTAAATTAAATGGGTTTTTTTATTAATGATTTTTAATGCAACATATAGATATTTTTATAGCATATTCTTTCCATTTAATTTTCCCCCATTCATTCATTGTTGCACATTTTTCTCCCTGCTCATCCCTTCCCCCCCCCCGTTCATTTTTCTCTTTGAAGAAAAAAAAATATTTCCTTGTTATACAACCCCCGCCAAGTCCACAGATCACTTCAATATGCATTTCTTCTTCTGTAATCTTGTCATAAGGATAATACCGAATCCTATATTCCTTTCTAAGGAAGACTCCCAGGGCTGGGAGTGCCTTCACCCCCTCTCCTTGCACGAGGATTTGCAGCATGGACTGTGCTTTGCTCCTGATCTATAAAGTAATGTGCCTTCCACATCTCTGCAGCCGTGCTCCCTTAAAAACACTAGGTGCATCAGCAATTCCTTCTCCCACGGACCCCAGTGTGTCAGCGCAGACCTGTGCTCCGGGGTGTGCGTGTGTGCGTGTCTGTGTGTCTGTGTGTGTGTGTATGTCCGAGTCTGTAGAAGGAGATCACCAGGCCTTTCTTCTGAAGCACTTCTGGGTAGACTGGAACCTCCAACATTTCAGGCAGCAGCAGAGCTCATGAGCCCTTTATGAGCCCCAGCGACACATCCAGGAGCTTCAAGAAGAGCCGAGTCCCAATGCTCCGTTCGCACATTCACTCGCTCACGGGCCCGCGTGGGGATCGCACACACACAGAGCTGACTCTCCCACACGTTTTCAGAGGCTGTAAATTGCACGGGAGGCGACTGCCCATCTTTCTCCTGCAGAGCACCTGGTGGATTTGAACTGGCAGAGAAAGGGGCCCTCTGGGTTAGAAGTTCAACTCTCTCAAGCTAGCCCACCAGCGCAGGGGGTCAAAGCACTGCTGTGGTTAAGAGCCACACTGTGTTGGCGACTCACAGCGACACTATGTACAACAGATCAGAACCCTGTCCTCGCCTGATTTATACGAAAACTCACAATGAAGGTTAAGGAACTGCAACAAGGTCAAGTCCTCCAGTGGTCGTCTAAGCCACAAGTGACTGCCAAGCCCACATCCTTCCGCACAAGCTCTGCCGTCTCCCTTTCAGGACTAGGATCTCAGACGACAGCATCTCTTCTCAGTAGTACCAGGGAAGATCCCTTCTTTTTTCTTTTAATTATTCATTTTAATGAACATTTACAGAGACTTTGGATTTCCATTCATTCATTATTGCCCTTTTCTCCCTGCCCACTCCTCGCCCTCAAGCTCTCTTTTCTTTTTGAGAAGTAAAAGAAAAACAATCTTTCATTACTATTCAATCCCTACCCCCAAGTCCACTCCACTATGCAGCCTTCATTCTGGACTCCTGTCATGACAATAATACCCAATCACAGATCCCTTTTAAACAGTTCTTTCCCTCATCTGTTTCAATGTAGTATACATTATTTATCCCCTCTTTTTTCAGTCTCCCCCCAACCGCAATGTCAGTCCCGTTTTATAACAGTGGCCCTATGCATTATTTTTCCTAATCCACAACATAAATAGTCTTCCAAGTATCCTGAAAAATCTACAACCAGGAGAGGATAACATAGACGAATGCGACCTTTTAAGAATCAAATCCCTATGCACATCCAAAAACTTCACAAGCAGGGTAAAAGAGAAACCACAGACGGGGAGAAAAAAATTGGTAATAACATGTCAGATAAGGGACTTATATCTAGAATTTACAAAATACTTGAGCACCACAATCAGATAAAGGTAAATAATCCAATTGAAAAATGGGCACAGGATATGAACAGACACTTCACCAAAGAAGACATTCAGATGGCCAATAAGCACAGGAAGAAATGTTCAAAATCCCTAGCTCTAAGAGATGCAAATCAGAACAACTGTGAGATATCATCTCATCCCAGTCAGAATAGCAAAATTTAACAGAACAGCAAACAACAAATGCTGGCGAGTTTGTGGAGAAACTGGAACCCTTATTCACCATTGGTGGGAATGTAAAATGGTACAACCACTATGGAAGGCTGTATGGTGCTTTCTCAAAAAGCTGCAAACAGAAATACCATTTTACCCAGCAATTCCACTACTGGGACTATATCCTAAAGAAAACAGAACTGCCACACAAGAAAAACCCTTCTTTTAGGAATGACTGTTCTCCATGGTCTGGGACTCAGTGAGGTTCTTTAGGGAGTGGATACAAAGAAGCGCCACCAGAGGGCGACAGACGCCGCCAGGTGAGCAGGGACCATGGCTCCTGGGCTTGCAAATTACCTGGACAGCTTGACAGCCAGGCTGTGACAAGCCAGTAGGCACTCTATCATGGCCAAGATTTCCGCAAGGCAAGGGGCTACCTCCACCTCTGTCGCAGCCAAGATTTCAGGAGGGTCGAGGCTGCCCTCACTCACTGTTAGAAACTTAAAGGTGTTAGAAATAAGGTGCAAATAATGGTCTCAGTTAGCAACTGAGCACTTAACCACTGCACCACTAGGGTTCCTAGGCCCAAGCTTTGAGAACCATGGCTCTGTCACCTGGACTAAGCACCCTGGTGGTGCAGTGAGAAAAGCATATAATCACTAACGACAAGGTCAGTAGTTCAAACCCACCAGCTGCTTCACAAGAGTAAGATAAGGTTGTTTTCATCTGTAAAGACGCTCAGCTTTTATACCCTCTGAGGACGGAGCTCTGGTGGCCAAGGGGTAAGGATATGTGCTGCCAACCCAAAGGCACATGGTTCGAATCCACCAGCTGCTCTGTGGGACAAAGACAGGCAATCAACTCCTGTGCAATTAACTGTCTCCGAGAACCCACTGGAGGGTCAGCTAGGAGTCAGTTCCCGGTCAGTGGCACACGAGGACAACATACCCGAGGAGACGTTCTATTGTGAATCCGCTTGACCACCCTGGGTCAGTCACCCGGCACAGCCCTTCCAAGGAGTCCCTTTTAGAGGCCATTCTGGGGGGCTTCTGTCACTGACCTCTGTAGAGGACAGCGAGGCAGAAGGACCCTGGCAGACCCTCCAAGTTCAGATTTTCCTCAGAGCATCCTTCCTGCCAGCTCAGCCAGTGTTTGGGGCCCCCGGACGCCTGTACCAGCATCCTCTCCTCCTCTCAGATGACTCCGACTGACAGAGACGACGGATGAATCCTCACAGGGTCACAGGGCCCCCCTTTCTCTCTAGGAGCAGCTGCTGGATTCAAACCTCCGACCTTTCTGTTAGCAGCCCAATAGGTAACCACTACAACAGATTGCCAGACATGGGATCTCTTTTTTAAAAGATTTGAGTTTGGGATTTGCCCCCCTCAAACGATTTGGGAAAGGAAAAGGCAGGCTCAACTTTCAGCATTTTAACCTCAGTCTAAAGTTGGTCCAGGGGTGAAGCAAGCGATGTGTCACTGACCGCTAATATAAAAGTGGACCATCTGAACCAGGCCTTCTAGCACGTGCACTTCCACCCCAGGTATCCAGAAGCGGCATTCCCCATTTCTAGAAGAAGTCTTTACATCATGTATGTAAGAGGCAGCACTTTCTCAGACATTTGGAAATAGAAACACCATTGGACCCAGCAATTCTACTACAGGGAATATGTTGTTGTTGTTATGTGCCGTCCAATCGTTTGCGACTCAGCGACCCTATGTACAACAGCCCTAAACCCTGCTCTGTCCTGAGCCAACCACACTGCCTCTGACACACCCATCCCGATTACCCCAGTCACCGAATCAATCCATCTCATAGAGGGTCTTCCCCTCCTGCGCCGTCCCTCCACCCTCCCAAGCATGATGTCCCTCTCCAAGGACCCATCCCTCCTGGCAACATGTCCAAAGTATGTCAGACGAAGCCCCAGAATCCTTGCCTCCAAGGAGTAGCCTGGTTTAATCCTCTCCAAGATGAATCTGTTTGTTTTCCTGGCAGTCCATGGTACATTCAGTACCCTTCTCCAGCACCACAGTTCAAAGGCATCAACTCTCCTGTCCTCCCTAGTCATTGTCCAGCTCTCTGATGCATAACAAGCAATTGCAAAGACCATGGCCTGTATCAGGCACACCTTAGTCTCCAGAGAGACACCGTTGCTCCTGAGTACTTTAGAGAGGTCCCTAACAGCAGACTTTCCCATCATGATACGCTTTTTGATTTCCTGACTGCCGGTGCCAAGAGTGTTGACTGCGGAGCCTAGCAAACTGAAGCTGTGAACAATCGCAATCTCTTCGCCATCCATCCTGACGCTGCCAATTGATCCAGTGGTGAGAATCTTTGTCTTCTTGACATTGAGCCTCAGTCCATACTGAAGGCTGCAGTCCTTGACCCTTCGCAGCAAGTGCATGAGGTCCTCCTCAGTTTCAGCAAGCAGGGTTGTGTCATCTGCATAACGCAGACTGTTAATAGATCTTCCACCAATCCTGATGCCACAATTCTCCTCATAGAGCCCAGCCTCTCAGATAATCTGCTCTGCATACATGTTGAGAAGGTATGGAGACAGGAAGAAACCAGAGGCATGACTCAAACAGATGGATCCACACCCATGTTTAACGCTGCGTTATTCACAACAGCAAAGAGATGGAAGCAACCCAAGTGCCCCTCAACAAATGAATGGATAGAAAATCCACAGTACATTCACACAATGGAATACTGCACAGCACTGAAAAACAATGAACTCGTGAAACGTTACATAATGTGGGGGAGCCTGGAAACCATTATGCTGAGTGAAACATCTCAGTCACAAAAGAACAAATACGCCTCTGTTATAAAATAGGATTGACAGGGAGGGCTGAGGAGAGAACAGGAAAAGAGCGGATAGATAATGAACACTGCATTGGAACAGATGAACGGAAGACTGTCTCAAAGGAATATATGATTAGGCACTATCTGTATGACAGTAATCAAGAGCTGGATTACACAGTGACCCAGGAGAGGTGGGAGGCAGGAAAATGTGCAACCATGAATGAATTAAGGGGGGATAATTTTTATTTTATTTTACTTTATTTTATTTTTATCTTGTGTGTGTACCATCAAATTGGATCTGTCTGGTACAGGAGGAGACTGTCCCTCCTTCTCCAGCCCAGCATCTGGCAGGAACAGTAACTTTGTCAATTATTACCTAACGTGGGAGGGACTGGAGAGCATTATGCTGAGTGAACTAACTCAGCCCCACAAGGATAAATATTGAATAAAACTATTAATTGCAGAATGAGTGTAAGGATCAGTGGGGGGGGGAGGCTGGAAGCAGAGGGGTGAGGATGTGTAGAGGGAAGGGGGGATTAATCATTGGGCTGTACAATTTGATGAGGGGGGTGAGGGAAATGGAAAAAATTTGTCCAAATTTGTATTTGAATTTTATAAA
>NW_006399798.1:9360976-9372231 GCF_000299155.1 Elephantulus edwardii | reverse complement strand
AAGACTGTTGACTATGGAGCCAAGCAAACTAACAACTTACAAGGCATATATACACACCCCCCAGATCCATTTTGGCAATGAGGAAAAGTGTGTCCCAAGAATTCAATCCAACAGGTGCAAAACACTAATAGTCCAAGGCCTACGTGGGACGTGTGGGCTGTGGAATGGCCACGCTGGACGTTGGCCGTGGCCAGATATGATTTTCAATGTCACAGTCCCTTCCCAGCAGGCAGCTGTGGGCCCTTACTCGCTTTCTTGAGAGTTCTACCCAGAGCCACTACAGACCCACCTGTCTCCTCCCAGCCCCAGGTGGGGATCCCTCTACCCCAGAATCCCTACCTGGGAGTCCTGTTCATCACCCAAGTGTCCTTCCCCAGAGAACCGGGAACAAGCAGGGCCAGGCACAGACGAGGGGGGAGCAAATGCAGGAGTCCAGAAGGAAAGCTTGAGTCTGGGGTTCATGGAAGCCCAGGTCTGTGCCCAGCCTCGTCCTGCACGTCCAGCCAGGAGGCCAGACCCACCCTGCACACAGTAGGGGCAGCCAGCCTTCTGTACGTACCCCCTTTACGAGCAAAAATGGGGCTTTCTTACTTCAGTGTTGTGGATGTCGCCCCTGAATAAGGCTGACAGAAGAAAGATCGCGGATTTTGAGCTGTGGTGTTGGGAAAGATACCTGACCATCCCATGGGTGCCCAGAGAACAAACAGACCTGTCTTGGAGAAGGTGCAGCCAGAGAGCTCCATGGAGGCAAAGATGATGAAACTTCGTCTCACGGACTTTGGGCGTGTTATTCGGAGGGTCTGTTCCTTGGAGGGGGACATCAAGCTTAGGAAGGTGGGGTGATGGCAAAATAGGGGAAGACCCTCAACCAGGTAGAATGACAGTGACTGCAGAATGGGATCGAGGATGTCTGAGACTGTAAGGATGGCACGGGATAGGGCAGGGCTCGGATCTGTTGTTCATGTCACCAGGGTCGTCACCTAACATCAACAGTCCCTGGATACCACCCCCCACTTCCTGTCTCCATGGAGCTCCTATGCCGGCTGCTTCCTGAAGATGGGATCACACAGGTGTGTCCTCAGCCTCTGGCCCTGTCACTCACTCACTCACGTGCTGTTTTCTGGGTTCACCTGCGTGGTCAGCACACACCTGAGCGTCCACCTTGCCATCGTGACGTAATATCCCACGGCATGCGGCCTCTGATGGCCCCCTCCAGCCACAGGCAGGAAAGAACAGAGAAGGAAAGACAAATCTACAACCAGTGCAACTCGTGCAGTCAAACAGACGTGGGTCAGAAAACCAGGTCCCCCAGCCGCTGCACTTAAACCCACAGAAGGCACAAAATCAGCCACACACAGCCAAGCCTAGGGGACACGGCAGATTCGGCTCCAGACGACCGAAGGAAAGCCAAGTTCACGATGAAGCCGGTGAACCACATAAGGGCTTTACTTCTCAGTGTGCATCAAAGTTGGGTTTGGACCATACTATATATAGTCTGTGACTCAACCCAAAAGCAGGGCCCCTCAGCCAGTTCAAATCCACCAGCAGCTCCGTGGGAGACAGATGGACAAACTCCTCCTGGTGCAGTTTGCTACCTCTGAAAACCTGCTGGAGGGCCAGCTAGGGGCTGGTCCCCACTAAATGATACATAAATAACTGCCGGGGCCGGGGAGCCAAGGGCCCATTCAGTGCTTGTTGTTGTTGTTGTTGTTGTTGTTGTTGTTATGTGCCATCGAGTCGTTTGCGACTCATAGCGACCCTATGTACAACAGCCCTAAACCGTGCTCTATTCTGTGCCAATCTCATTGCCTCTGACATACCCATCTCGATTACCCCAGTCACTGAATCAATCCACCTCATAGAGGGTCTTCCCCTCCTGCGCTGTCCCTCTACCCAGCATGATGTCCCTCTCCAAAGACCTGTCTCTCCTTACAACATGTCCAAAGTATGTCAGACGAAGCCCCAGAATCCTTGCCTCCAAGGAGCAGCCTGGTTTAACCCTCTCTAGGGTGAATCTGTTTGTTTTCTCAGTGCTTAGATGAGGAAATTCTAGACACAACAACGTAAGCTCAGTCCCCCACCCTGGCTTCCTCCCTTTCACCTGATCTTGTGGCCACAGCCTTTGGGCCGGGCTCACTCCAGGAGAGGAGCCAGAAATTAGGGATGTGTCCTAAGAAACACAAACAAAATGGGAATCAGCAAACCCCGAGTGAATGAGCACCTCAGACGTGGGGACGGGAAAGAGGGGCGAAGTGTGGAGGAGACGGGCCACTGCCTCCTCTAGAGACATCCAGGAAGCAGAGGTAGCCATGAGTCCACCTGACACAGCAGAGCCTGTACTGGACGTGAGGGGGATTCGGGGCAAAGGCGAGGGGCTCTGAGGAGACAGGGCCCCTCTGCTGCCACTTCCCACTGACCACTGAAACGGGCCCCAAGGTCTCCTCACCTGGAAGCACCTGGCTGGGCAAAGCCGGGCTGAGAGGTTCATTCTCCCCTCTATCCCAATCCCACCTGGGTCTCAAGGGCTGAATCTCAAGGGCTGGGTCTCAACTGAATAAGGGCTGTGGTTGCCAGACCAGCGATTCTAGTCTATTCAGACGGTCCAGCTACTGAGCATAAAAGCAAAAGATAAAGGTGTCTACTGCAGCGTCCCACCTGTTGTTTGTAGTGTATTGTGGAGTGAGAACTGACTCAGAGCTGACCTTCCAGTGGGTTTTCACAGGCCGTAAAATGAATCAGAGGAGAGTGGCCATCTTTTTCCCAAGGAGCAGCTGGGGGATTTGAACTGCACACCTTTGGATTGTCAGTCTTTAGCATTAAGCCACAAGGGCTATGTCATGGTGAGAACTGGAGACTCAACAGCCGATTTGGGGACAGGTTAAGAAAACAGTGATCCAACGCTCGTTGGTTCTCATGTGTAATTAGAAAGACTGGATACATTATCCACATGTGCTGGGGCAACAGAGAAAGCACTCCTGGTTTTAGAAAGTGGAAGAAGATGACTACACAAAACCCACACAATTGTTATACCGCTGCTGTTCCAGCTGTTGTTGTTGTTGTTAGCTGCTATCTAGAGCGTCACCCACCATGGTGACCCCATTCACGGCAGAACTAAATCTAGTCATCCCCATGACTGGACCAGTGGGGTCCACTCCTCCTAACCCAGGAGCTGACAGACTAAGCTGGTTGCACCTGAGACGGACGTGGCTGAGAGTCGAACCCACGTCTCCCACACAGCAGGCAGGGACTCTACCACGGGGCCACCACGGCGTCTAGCTGAGTCTCTCACATCAACACGACATGAACGTCCACTTTTTGACCGCAGTCACTGTTACGTTTAACATTCACATTCTGTATCCTACTCAACTTCAAACTCATCACCGCCTTCCAAGACTTTTCCGTCCACTCTTCTCATCTCCTTCCCTTATCTGACAAGAACCCCCAGGGAATAAAAGTGTGACACGAGAGCATGTGGACCAGTGCACACACACGCTCACACCCATACACACACACACACGCTCTGCAATTCCACTTCACAATCCTCAAGTCCGAGCAATGCGGGCACTTGAGGCCGCTGTCCACATGAGAACAATGCATCTTTTCTCTTTCAGAAGGTGTTTGCTTAACACTCGGGCCTCCGAAGCCTAAGCAAGTTACAAAAGCCAAGAGGGCTTCCCAGTGCCAGGACGAGATCCGAGTGCTGGCTCTGCCATTCACTCCAGTGCCCCGCGTGCCCAAGGGTGCTGCCAGCAGGGGAAGATGGGAGCAGAGAGGAGGAGGGCGGGAAGAGTAGGGAACCTCCGGGGGCTGAGAACAGAGAAAGGGGGACCCCAGGAAGCCTGAGCAAGCTGGGGGACTCAGCTGGGCTTCCCCTTTGAGTGTCCCTCGAGTAATATCCAAGTCTCTTCTGACATTCATTTTGGTTTTTTCTTCCTCCTGTTTCTGTAATGACGGTTTGCTTTCTTAATAGATGATATTTTTTTGTATTGGCTCAGTGGCACAAAGCGACCAGTAATATTGGATTATCCAAAAAGCAAAGTGAGCACAGGGCTTGGCTTTGTCACCAAGTGTCACAGAAAGGGCTCTGGCTGGATCATCTCTGGACTGAGCTCCTGTCCAATCCTGAATCACCCTCTTCTCACGGTCTCTATCGGTGGAGTCATCGGGTTAAGACATCTCGTTGAGGGTCTTCCTCTCCTTGTCTGACCTCCACCCTCTCCTGCATGGCTTCTCCGTCCAAGGACTGGCCTCTCCTGACCCCAGGCTCATGTCCGTGAGGTGGAGATTCGCTGCCCTTGTTCTGCTCTTGTTCTTTTTTGCAGTTCAAGGTACATTCAGTATTATTCTCCAACACAATTCCCCCCCACACACACACACATCTCTCCAGGCTGATGCTCAAGGCTGCCGTCCGCTGCCCCGTGCTCTTAGCTGCTGTCACATCAGTCCCAGGTCATGGCCACCCTGCATACTACAGAACGAAGCGTAGCCCGGCCCGCAACATCCTGACAATGTGCATTTTTCTAATCCCTTGTTGCACCAGAGGCATCTCGCCAAGGGACTCACTCACTCTCGAGGGTCCTCGGCGTCACCACCACACACCCTGTCTCCCGCCAGCTTTTGATCTCTTCTGATGATGCGACCAGTGGGGCCCACAGTCTGTTCTGGTCCATCCATTTGCACTGGTTGGCTGTCAGAAGGAGCCTTTGCTCCTGGTCTGTAAGCTGTCCTGAAACGTGTCCACCTTGGGTGATCCTGCTGGGGGGGGGGCTCCCCATCTCCCTCCATCACCAGGGCAGCTGGGGTAGGGCAGCAGGATGCCAGTCCCTCCTGCCTTCCACTTCCACTAATTGCCAGGAAGCAGCCCTCCTAGGTCTGTCATTATGACTGCTTAATTAGCAACAACAGCAGGGCTGGAGGAAGTCAGGTACTCTGAATGTGGCAGGCAAGGTGGGGAGTCTGGACCAGGGAAGCTGGAGAAGAAGAGAGGACCAGGCAGCGTTCAATCCACCCCTCTGAGCTCGACCTCACCCACCCCTGCTAGCTTCCCTTCACCCTTTCATTTCAGGGTCCTGTCAACTAGGAAGAGAAGCACAGGCCAGTGGGGGCCACTCGCTCAGAAACACGCATGCCAATGGAGGAAGTCAGACTTGAAGACCACAAGGATGGCTTCATTTATATGAAATGTCTCATTTTTTTTTAAAAAAAGGCCATTTCTCCCCTGTAAAATGACACTGTCCTATTTACCTGCACCAGGGAGTACTTCAGGCTCAAAGGCGTCACTCCTGAGTGATACTTTCATTGGAACAAACATTTGAGGAATCAACATCACATCCAGCTAAGCTACATCCTGGACCAATAACCAATACCACGGCCGATGGAGAAGTTGGATTCTGTGAAGATGTAGAAAGGTTCCTACAGCAAGAGAGGAAGAAGCTTCTGGTGCAGAGTTCAAAGATGCAGATGTGCAGGGAGGGGAGAACCCAGGTGGGCTTCTTGGAGGAGGTGGAGAATTGAACCTGCACTGAAAACTGGCTAGAGGGTCTAACCCAGTGACCAAGAGATCCGAACCCTGCCTTCTCCCATGCTGTCCTCACCACCTCTGACACACTTGCACCCACTGTCACAGTCCCTGTGTCTGTCCATCCTGTCGTGGGGCATGGTGCAGAATTAATGAACGGGGGGGGGGGCGGTGGACTCATATATACACACACACACACACACACACACACACACACACACACACACACACAGTGAGTGCACATGGCTTAAAGCTGGGCCAGGGCACTGGCACTTACGATTACTGTAAAACCCATGAGAACAGAACTTGGGGAAGGTGGAGCCTTACCAGAGAAGAAAAACACAAATATTTTCCAGTAAAACTAGCAAAAGAGAAGTGTCAGCACAGCACCCTGTTCCAGGCAGACCCGCTGCGTCCGGACTCCCACACATTTCAGTCTGCACCGTGGTCACAGTGAGCGGCTGAAGCCCAGCACAGACTGTGAGGACCCAGTCAGAGCCGAGTCCCAGTCATCTAACAATAAAAACCGCCCCCAGGGCACCCCCACCCACCCGCCCTGCTGCCATCTAGCTGAGTATGACTCAGAGGGACTCTGCAACACAGAGGAGAACTGCCCCATGGGGTTTCCAAGGCGGAACTGTTGACGGAAGCAGACACTCATCTATATCAGTGGAGCATGGAGAAGATGCGATCCTCTGACCCTCTAGTTAGCAGTCAAGAACTTTGTAAATTATTACCTAACTTGGGAAGAGAGGATTAATCATTGGATTGTACAATTTGATGGGATGGGGAGTGAGGGAAATTGAAAGAATTTGTTCAAATTTGTATTTGAATTGTATAAATAAACTAGTTGTTGTTGTTGTTATGTGCCGTCGAGTCACTTGCGACTCATAACGGCCCTATGTACAATAGCACTAAACTCTGCTCTGTCCTGTGCCAATCGCACCATCTCCAACACACCCATCCTGATTACCCCAGTTACTGAATCAAGCCACCTCATAGAGGACCTTCCCCTCCTGCACTGTCCCTCCACCCTCCCAAGCATGATGTCCCTCTCCAAGGACCGGTCCCTCCTTACAACATGTCCAAAGTATGTCAGACGGAGCCTGAGAATCCTTGCCTCCAAGGAGCCACCCGGTATGACCCTTTCCAGGATGAATCTGTTTGTTTTCCTAGCAGTCCATGATACCTTCAATACTCTTCTCCATCCAGCACCACAGCTCAAAGGCATCAATTCTCCTTCTATCCTCCTTGGTCATTGTCCAACTCTCTGATGCATAACAAGTGATTGCAAAGACCATGGTCTGCATCAGACGCACCTTAGTCTCCAGAGAGACACCATTGCTCTTCAGTACTAGTAGGAAAAGGAAAAAAAAGAAGAAAATTAAAGAGCTTACTCACAGTGCCACGAGGGCTCTTGATGTTGTGTGATATTGTCCAGTCGATGATTCAGTGCCGCCCTACAAACCAGACCAGGCATGTCCTGTCCAGCACCATCCACACAGTCTCCACATGGCCAGGCCCATGGCTGCCATCAGAGGGTTGACACCTCGTTGACAGGCTTCTTCTTTCTCGTTGACCTCGACTTTGATGATTCTCGGCCGTGCAGAACTGCTGTCCGTGAACTGCGGCCCCGGCTGTGGCAGCCTCGGCCCCTAGCACGTGCAGGGAGGGCTGACCACAACCCTGGTTTGGCTCAGTGTGGTTCCCACGCTTGGCCCCAGGACGCTCCCACAGGGTTCACACTGCCCACTGGGCCCTGGGGAGCACCTGGCATCCTGCAGGCACCAGGACCCCTCACGGGAAGGCAGGGTGTCACTCTTCCTGGGGTCACTGTGCCAGGTGAAGCCCCCATAAGCACACATCCCGTGAGCGAGGTCATGACTGAAGAGGTGGAGAGATGGCGAAGGAGAGGAAGACCCTCACCCAGGTGGAATGACCCAGTGACTGCAGCAATGGGCTCAAGAGTGTGTCAGAGCTGATGAGGACGGCACAGGACAGGACAGGGGTCAGGTCTTGTTCAGGGTCCCTATGAATCATACTAAACTTGATGGCACCTAACAACAACAACCAATCCTACAGGAGGAGACTGCCCACCCATCGCGTAGAGCGGCTGCCGGATTCAAATCATATGCGATTGGGTGGACAGAACAACTCCTTACTAAACCATCAGAAAGCCCTTGTTGTATGTGCCATTGAGTCGCCTGTGACCCACAGTGGCCCTATGTACAGCAGCTCTGAAGCCTTCCCTGCCCTGAGTCAGTCTCCCTGACTCTGACACCCCAACCCCACTGCCCCAGTTACTGTATCAATCCATCTCATGTATAAATCCACGTCATCGGGGTCTCCCTCTCCTGCGTTGTCCCTCCACTCTTCCGAGCATGATGTCCTTCTCCAAGGACCCATCTCTCCTGGCCACGCGCCCAAAGTATGTGAGAGGGAACTTCAAAATCCTAGCCTCAAAGGAGAGACTTGGTTTTACGCTCTCCAAGATAGACCTATTTGTTTTCCTGGCAGTTCATGGGATGTTCAAGACTCTTCTCTAGAACCACAACTTGAAACAGTCCAATACAGAGTGCACTAACCCATCTACTGCAGAACAGGGCACGGTTCCGATGCACAAGGTTGCAATGCATCACAGTGGACTCAACGGCTATGAACAACTACACCACCACTGAGGCTCTGCCCTATTCCTCCTCTCCCACATTTTGGGGAAGCTGCACCCTTTCCCTGTCTCTTGGGTGACTACTCTCAATGAGATGCTCCACCCTCCACCTTAGAGTACACAGCACCTGGCCAAACCGCACCAGAACACGTCTCCAAGCCCGGTCAGTGTCCCAGGGTCTCTAGCTCTGGACGTCCAGGCTGTGGGATGGAGAACAGCTTGCCCCCCCACCAGCCTCGCCCCTGCGGCCCCTGGAGCCCCCACTTCCATCCCTCACCCTGACCTCCACAGACAAAGGTGCCTTTCTCCTGCTCCCCCGGGTCACCTCGTTCTCGTCAGACCCACGCTTGTTTTCCCTCTGCCCAGACCCATCTTGGCTGCCCTTCCCAGCCCCGCTGGACCCTGGAGACAAGCCTCATATTGTTTTCATAAAGCCTAATAAGTGGCAGCTCTCTTCCCCCCCCCACTTCTGCCACGCACCCCGCCATCCCTCCCAGCACCCCCTTCCTCATCTAACGCCCCCCTTGTGCTCACACCCCGGCCCCAGAGAAGAACAGTCTCTCTGTGTTCCGCAGAAGAGGACCTGTCTGTGCAGACACACCTCCCCCCACGCGGTATCAGGGGAAGAGTCAGTCCAGACACGCAGTGGCCAACTTCCACAGCCACCCGGCCTTCCTCCCTCTGCCAACGACGGCCAGGGGACAGCTACTAAACGGGAAAGGGGGCCACTAAACACCGGGACATCCTTTGTCTCTTCCAGAACACTTTCATCAACAAGATGCCCCTTTCCTTACCTCCAGAAAAAGTCAAGGTTAAAAGGAAGGGAAATGGGAACAAGCCAGCCATAGTAAACGTCTTCTTGGGAAAATAAATCAAGCCTCTATTCGTGGATCCAGCTGTCATTCACAGTGACCTTCTCTCCGGTTTCCGAGGCTGTAAATTGTTACAGGAGGGGAGGAGACTGCCTATCCTCCCCTCATGGATAAGGTGGTAGATTTGAACTGCTGACCTCTGAGTTCACAGCCCCACAGCTAGTGCACTGTGCCACCAACACCCTGAGGTTCCTCCAGCTGGTTCAAGAAGGAGACTCTGAGGCCCATCCTCCCCACTGACCTGAATGCTGCACCCGCCGTATGTAGGGGCTACAAGTCAAAGCAGATGAGGCAAGTGGACCACACAAATGGACTCTTGGCCGTGGGTCCTGACCACGGTCAGCAGGGCACACAGTGGTCCCCAGGGCCTCTAGAAGACAGATGGGGACAGAGGCCACCGTCCTGTGTGGTTGATGCCCCAGTGTCTGGCCATGACTTCCATCCACCCATCTGTCAAGCTGCTTTGGGGCTGAGGTACAAGGCACTTCCTAGATGGGCACTTAACTGAGGACCTCCCCCCCCACCCTGGCCCTGCTGGTCCCTCCCTGTCTTCAATAAAGCCACTCGCCACCAAAGAGCTCCCTGTGTTCCCACTCCACCACCACACAACAGTCCTGCGTCCTCTGGGTAGAGCAAGGGGTCAGGGTGATTCACTAAAAAGGCCAGGGGCCACTTAATGGGTGGGAAGCTCCTGGAAGCAGAAAAGCCCAGGGGCCCGTCTACACCCTAAAGACACATGTACACACACACACCCCCTTGGAGGGCCTGGCTGGTAGGACTGGTTAATGCACAGGGCTGTTAACGGAAAGACTGAAAGTTCAAGGACAGTCAGATGTGGCACAGAAGAAAGTCCTGGCAATCTGCTGCTGAAAACCCAACAAACTAAAGACCCTACAGAGCACAGTTCTCTGCCACCCTCGAGGTCAGCAAGAATCAGAACCAACAGGACAACAGGTCTACATCCAACCTGGAATATGTTTTCCTTTTCAGAGCTGGGGCAGACCGTGGAATACACCCCCCAGTATTTAACTGATGAAATAAACAACCAGCAGCAGAGAAGCTGGGAGGCTGTCCGGGATCGCCTAGGTGAAAAAAAAAAAATATTTGATCCTCATTCAGTGCAACTCTCACCCCCACTGCTTTCAATCCCAAACCTATAAGGTGAGGAGTGAAACGGCTCTCCCTGTGCTGCGCCCAGGTGAGAACAGGTGTGTGGTGCCGTGCCAGGAAGAGACGCCCAGGGCTCACCTGTGCACACGGCCACCTGTAGGCAGTCACCAGGGAGCAAGGCGTGGGGCTTCCTGACAAAGACCCAGGCCATCCCACTGGCATGTCTGTCCCATCTGATGGAAGCATACTGGAGAATATTCCAGATGCCATGGTCACCAGGGGCTTTGGGACAGGAATTCTTATTTTCTGGGTCCAGGAAAACACCACGGATGGAGGGATCTTCTCCAATGGTCCACAAGGGGCCTGTTCCCATTTCTCCAGGAACCCAGTACTCATTCTCCATCCCATCTTCCCCCTCCACCACCCTGTTCACCAGCACCACCAAGGTCAGACTCTGGTCCTTCTTCCATCCTGCCCCTCCTGACAACCTTCCTGGTCTCCTGGTGACCTTGTCATGACTCTTCCCATAACTGTAGGTTTCAGAGCCTCAAACAAAAGCATGACTGATGCACAGACAGTGGGCAGGATATTCACGAGGAGACACAGAGAAGGCCAGCGTCAGCGTGGCTGTCAGTGCCCCATGGCCAGCAGGTCTCGCTCGGCAGAGGAGACGTGGTACACACACTCATTATGTCATAGAAGAATGCTGTCCCCTCCCCACCAGGAGCAGAGAGAGCAGTGGGGGTGACCAGGTGCTAAGGACACACACAGAGGATCAAATGAGCAGTTTACATCACAACTGACAACTTCATCACCACCATCATCATCCACCAACACAACTAATAACATCATCACCACCATCATCCACCACCACCACCATCTTCCACCAAAACAACCAATAACATCACATCACCACCATCACCACCATCTTCCACCAAAACAACCAATAACATCACCACCATCACCTCCACCACCACCACCACCACCACTAACATCTACCATCACCAAACAACATCACCACCACCATCGTCCACCAAAACAACCGATAACATCACCACCATCACCTCCACCACCACCACTACTAACACCT
>NW_006399798.1:9358486-9360876 GCF_000299155.1 Elephantulus edwardii | reverse complement strand
GATAACATCACCACCATCACCTCCACCACCACCAACATCTACCACCACAACATCACCACCACCACCATCTTCCACCAAAACAACCAATAACATCACCACCACCACAACCAATAATATCACTACCACCATGACTTCCAGAACAACATCATCATCACCATCACCTCCACCACCACCAATGCTCCTTGCGGACAGAAAACGGTGGGGTCACAGCCGCGAGGCAGGAGCTGGCCGTCGGGTCAGGAGTCCACACTAGGGAATCAGCAGCCAAAGCTCCAGCAGGCTTCCTACATCCGGTTCATTTACCAAACTAGCCAGGCCGTCCCTCCCAGGCTGTACTGACCGGGTGCATGGTCCTGCCAGTGGTCACGGTCTCCCAGGGGAACAGATGGGGTGCATCCCCACAGACACACATGCACACACAGGCCACACATTTATACAGTCACCATGGACAACATGTACCATGTGTGCAAACACACACACACACCCGAATGGGACGTTAAAACACAGCGGAGAGCATGTGCACACTCACACACATCCTAAAGGGATGCACTCACACACACACACACACACACACACACACACTTATAGGGTACAAATACACATATATACAATGATGGCATACATCCCCCAACAGGATGAGTACACACCTCAAGATGAGGCACCCCACACCCCAACAGGACACCCATACCCATACGCACACACCCACACACCAGCAGGGGCACCCACCCCGCACTCAGCCAAGTCTATCCCACGATCCAGAGCTATCGTAAGAGGAGCTTTCAAAAGCGCACGCAGTTGGGACCAGTCCACAGAGGGTGTGAGTTTCTCCCTGGCCAACAAGCAGCAGAAAGAAACCCAGAATTTCTCTCGAGCTACTTCAAGCCAAACTTGCTGAAGAGCCTCTCAGTTACCCAGAGGAGAGGAGGCACCTTGGCTGTCTCCCTCAGGGGAAGAATGAGCCCCTAAAATGAAATGATAAGAGCCCCCCCCCAACGCCCACCCCACGTAAACCCTGCCCTGCCCCCTTGTGCCTGCGTGGACCCCTGCGCTCCAGCCCTGCCCAGCCCCGTGCCTCCAATGCTCTCCTCCCCACAGGGGTGGGAAGAAAAGGGGTTTTGTCCTCCTCCCGCCGGTCTGGGTGAGTTTATCTGACACTCAGCAGCCTTTGTAAACTGAGTGTCCCAGGATAAACGCTCCCTTAAGAGTCGCTTGGCCTGGGACAGAGGGACCCTCTCCAGAGGAGAATGGGGAGCTTGTTCCGATGGTCTTTTAATATGGGGGGCGGGGTGTCACTTAGGACAGGCCTCCAATAGTGCTCACAGAAGAGTCTCTGTCCAGACTTACAATGAAGGGAATTCTTAAAGACAGACATGCTGAAAAGGGGAAGGAATTTTTTTTTCCCCAGGGGGGTGGGGGTGAGGTTAGGGCGGGAAGGAGAAGGGGGGGCAAGACTTCTCATGCCCCAAGAACAATTCAAGTTATAACAAGGCATCTATCTCCACGCTTCAGGAGCAAAGGAAGAACAGTGAGCTGATCGGCCACCCCGGGAGGCAGGTCTTACCCATGGGCCGTTTGCTCCGTAGCCCCTAGTGTGACATCTAACTCCAGATGAGAACACGCCGGCATCCAAAAAGAAGCTTCTCGTTCCCTACAGGAAGGGTATCTACTAAGATGCTCTGAAAGACCAGGGCAGCGCTTAAGCACACAGCTGCTACCTGGGAAGGTCAGGGGTTTGAAGCCACGAGCTGCTCTGTTGGAAGAAAGGTGTATTGCCTGCTTCTATAAAGACGCTGACCTGGCACACTATGCGGTCTGTGCTTCCGCTTAACGCACAGTGGATGAAGCATGCGATGTTTGGATCCTCTCCAAGCAAAGGGTAACACCTTCACACGGCAAATGAAGTTGCCTGTTTTCTCAGGGGGAATACATGAGGATAATGGCATCCTAGTCCAATTACCCTACGTCTTGGTAACCATTGCTCCACCAATCAAATTGAAGATCAGGATGGGCCTTTAGCTGACCAGGTCATCAAGGGCAGAGCAAGCGTTTATTGTGTCCACATCAGTCTGGGTGCCATGAAATCGGACACGAAATGCACACCCGAGATGAGAGAGAAGGGAACATGTGTGCGCGTGAACCAACCTGCCATATATTTTAAATTCTGGCTTGTTAGGGCTGTAGAAATTCAAGGGAAAGAACAATGAGACAGAAAAAGAAAGCTAGCGAGCAGCCCCTCCAGGAGTTTACTCAAGTCGGCTGTCAGAGACCTCTCCAAGGTACTGAGGAGCAACAATGTCAGTCTGGAGACTAAGGTGCGCCTGATCCAGGCCATGGTCTTTGCAATTACGTGCTATGCATCAGAGAGCTGGACAATGACTAGGGATGATAGA
>NW_006399798.1:9356306-9357905 GCF_000299155.1 Elephantulus edwardii | reverse complement strand
GGGTTTGGATTCTGTGTCTCCTTCAAGGCTGCATGTTGTGGACGATGCAAAGGAAGAGATAGGAGAGGAGAAGAGAACGTGGACGAGAAAGAAATAAATAGCTGACAGGTCACAGGGGAAGTGGCTTGAGGAAGGTGCTCATCCTAGACTCCAGGAAGGAAGAGATAGTGAGGGCATCTCATTGCCCCCTCAGCTGTGCCCTCCTCCTATCTGCTCACTCAAAGCCAGAAACTCCAGGGTCTATGCAGAGCCAGGGCTACCTGGTCCATCAGCATGTGCACATCACCTTCCCCAAGCTGTCCCACTTTGCTCTGGTTAATTATCATCAAGCTGATTCCAATTCACAAGTGGAAGAACAGAACTGCCCATGGAGGTTTCTGAGATACCGCCTTTTACAGAAGCTGCTCACCACTTCTTTTTCCACAGAGCCCCTGAGTGAGTCTCAACCACCAACCTTTCTGTCAACAGTCAGGCACTTAATCGTCTGCACCACCTGGGCTCCTTAAACCATCTCACGCCCATGGCAGTAACAGCTCAGATTCTATGCCTTCAAGAAAAAAAGGCAAAATGAATTATACTCCCAAGCTAGAGCATGGACATTCTTTCTCCCAAATTAAATCCAATTTAAAGCAGAGATGTGGCTACTGCCCAGCAGATATAGCATAGGTATTACGGGAGAGGAAGTGGCAAAGGATGTATCATAGTTAATCAAACTGTATTAAATCCATTTAATTTCTGACCTCTATGCTTTCCAAAGTGGGAGAAGGATAGGCAATCCCCTTCTGTGCGATTAACTGCCTCTGAAAACCTGCTGGAGGGTCAGCTGTGGGTCTGTTCCAAACACTTTCCAAAAGAAACAAGGATCCAAGCTTGCCAATCACTGGACCCAAGATGGGCCTCAGTTCTGGTCCTGGCGCTGCCACTGACCAAATGAGTGTCTCTGGACAAGTCCCTTAAACTCTGGAAGGCTCTGCCTTCCCATCTCTTAAAGGAGGCAATACCAACTGCAGCCGCTTAGACCTTTATGATGAACACTGAATTGAAGCCAGGATGGATGGGAAAGCCTGTGATAAAGGAGACAAGACTCAGTGTACTGAATCCAATGACTGAGATGCACTGTACACTCTGACTTCCATCCCCAGCGTCAGTGGGACACAGAGGCCCCATCCTGCACGCTCCCCATCATGGTCATCAGAAGGACCTCTGTGCAAAAGACACAGTACACAGGGCAGCTGACGGGAGAGCAACTCAGACGGGGAGCAAGGCCGTTGCAGCAGGTCCCCATCCAATGTGAAGATGATGATGGTCTGGCACTGGGCAGAACTTTCCAGGCACAACACCAGACAGGGAAGTCAGCAACTTCTGCTCTGAAAGCTCAGAAGTCAAGTTCAAGGAGCTCCAGGAGCCAGAGACGCACACTACTCACCTGGGTGAGTGAGTGTGAGGGTTCTAAGCACAACGTTTCTATTGATCATCTTGAGAGAACAGTCGGTCTGCTCATCTGTTGTATTCATACACGTGCATATCAGCTTAGGAAGGATACAAGGGACCAGACTCATCAACACACGTGGATACAACCTTAGGAAGGACACAAGGGCC
>NW_006399798.1:9296055-9355441 GCF_000299155.1 Elephantulus edwardii | reverse complement strand
GTTCCAGACTCATCAACACACGTGTATACAACCTTAGGAAGGACACAGGTTCCAGACTCATCAACACACGTGTATACAACCTTAGGAAGGACACAAGGGCCCAGACTCATCAACACACGTGTATACAACCTTAGGAAGGACACAGGTTCCAGACTCATCAACAGGCGTGTATACAACCTTAGGAAGGACACAGGGCCCGGGCTCTTCAGGTCCGTGCTGAGAGTTAGCATGAGTGATGCAGAATGTGCTTCTATCTGCTCTAGCATCCCTCCTGGGGTCCCATCCCTCCTCTGGCATCTCTCCTGGGATCCCAACGATAAGGAAGCCTATGGTTCTGATGTTCTGCATGGACATGTACATCTCTGAACTGAATAGAGACAAGACAACACAGCAGAGAAATTGCCTAGCTTCCAAGGCAAACTATCCTGCATCTGGACCTTGATTCTCCTGTTGGACAGCTGCAAAACCAGGTGCAGCTGCTCACAGCATTCTAACCTAGCCTTTACATCTGCAGAAGGTGGGGGGGAGGCATGTAAGAAGGGTACACAGGAGAGGTCAACCTGCAGAAGGTGCTGAAATCTGTGGAAAATTACCGGGAGCTTCCCACCAAGGAAGACTCATTAAGTGACTCTTCCTATTAATTTTGCTAATAATTATATTTTAACTTTATTGTCTTACATTCAGGAGAGAGAGAAATCTATTTTATTAATAAAGGAAATACTGCCTTAACTCTCTCTGGAAGGTTCTGGAGAAGCGGCAAAGGGTGAATTATACTTATCCAAACTGTCTCTGTGGTGTCAGAACTCTTGAAAACTGACTTTTCTATCCATTGCGTTAGCCCCGGGTTGGGGCACGGTCTTCAGCTACCTTAAATGCAGACAAATATTCTTGTAAATCATCAACAGCTGTGACACCAGTATAAGAGTGCTTTTTTACACTGTGATAGGCAGTGGTGGAGAAAGGGTGAAGAGACTGTGGCGAGGTGTAACCAGAGGACTCCTGGAGATGGAGCCACAGTTAAAGGTTTTTGTGCTGGATGACTGAAGGAAAAGCTGACTTGTAACTGCTCTAAGACAAAGTCTGCTGGATGACTGAGGAAGCCAGAGGTGCACTTCTGCTGCTGAACAGAACCTGGACTTTCTCTAATCGAGGAATTGTGCCTTGATGTTAATACGGCTTGGGACTGTTGAACTAAATCTGGACTTGCATTGTGTTATATTCTTTGCTTCCTCCACTCCCCAACCTATTTCCCTAATAAATCTTACAAGTCTAAGTCAAGTCTGTGAGTCAAACTGTATTAACATTGGACCTAATTATTGGTAGAAAAAGGTGCAGGATTATGTGGGGTTGCATGTCTGACCATGAAGTATTTGTACCCTCAATGAGATGGACTGCTTCAGCGACTGGGGCAATGGGGGTAGGTGTGTCAGAGATAGTGAGATTGGCACAGGTTAGAGTAGGGTTTAGGGCTGTTGTACCTAAGATTGCTATGAGTCGCAGGCAACTCGATGGCACATAACAACAACATGCATAGTATGGTATTGATGGGACAGTCTCACTTCATGACTCAGGAAGAATTCATACTCAGCCTCCCTGCATTTTATCTGCTCTTTTTACAGTATTAAACTCATCTAAATTCTATCTCTACACTTTCCAAAAGATTCAGCATCCAAGACTGCCACTAGACACAGATGGACCTCAATTCCAGGTCTGGCTCTGTCACTATCGCCAGACAAGTACCTTAAATTCTGGAGGCCTCAGTCTTCTCATCTACTAAATGGGGTAATATCAACCACAGCAGCCAATACACCATCTGGCACAACCAGCGTTTGTAATACCAATCGTCTCATTTCTTCTCACTCTGCCTCCCTTCCTACAAAGGCTACTGAAACTCAAGCTTCAGAGCAGAAATAATCAACCTCAGTGACAATGGTTGGTTTGGGGTTTTTTCCTAACAATGACACCTGGGGGAACAGCTGGTGGCCCTGCCAGAGTATCAGAGCTTCCTTTATGAGCTCACATAAAGCACGAGTCATAGCTCATCTAAAAAAGCTCATCTGAGTAACATGTAGACAAAGCGAACAATGAGGGGTCCCCACCCCAGGATTAACAGCCTGGAGGGGAAAGCTGTGCCTCTAACTCCAAGCATCCAGAAGTTCTGCCTTTAAGGCTGCACATGAAGGCTTCAAGCCATGGAAACACCTCTACCCATCGGACTGAGAACACCACTTTTACCTAAGTTGTCCCACTCTGCCATTGCCAAGTGCTACAGAGCTGATTCCTAAACACAGTGACCCCACGTGACAGAACAGAACTGGATCCCGTTTTTCTGGATGTATCTTCTACAGAAGCTGATCTCAAGGTCCTTGTCCTGCAAAGCCACCGAATGACTGATTACTCTTCGGCAAGATCTCTCTCTGATCTCTCCTAAGAGTCCATCTTCTCCCAAACACGATCCTGGCAAGAAGTTGGCCCAGATCCAGCACTCTCAGGCCCCATCCTTTGCTTCTCTTGCCCAGATTCGAACGAATCTGACCTCACCCAACACGACTTTTTTTTTAAACGTGGACTTTTTTTTTTTTTACCTAGGAGGTGTCCCTTTCATTTTCTTTTCATTTTTTATCTTAATAAAAGTTTACAGAAACTTTAATTTTTTTTTAATTTTTTATTCTAATGAAACTTTACAGAGACTTTGGATTTCCATTCATTCATTGTTACACACTTTCTTCCCTGCCCACCCCTCCCCCCAAGATCGCTTTTCTCTTTGAAACGAAAAAAAAAAATCTTACAATTCACACACACACACAGACCATTCTACCACGCAGCTCGTATTCTGGACTCTTGTCATGACAGTAATACCTAATCATATATTCCTCCGAAACAGTTCTCACCCTCATCTGTTTCAATGCAGTATATATACATTATTTATCCCCTCTTAGTTTTCCTCAAACTCTGATGTCAGACCTGCTTTACAACAGTGGCACTATGTAGTATTAGTCCTTTTGTGACTGAGATATTTCACTCAGCAAAATGTCCAGGGTCACACATTTCACTTACTATTTCATGAGTTCCTTTCTTTTCTGCATAATATTCCATTGTGTGAATATGCCACAGCCTCTCTGGACATTGGTTTGTTGATGGGCACTTGGGTTGTTCTGGCTCTTTGACCAGGCAAGACGTGGATGGAGCCTCACTTGTCTAGAGCAGGGAAGATATGTTCCTTTGATTTGAAGAGATCCCAGGAGAGAGAAGCCGTTCCCACAGAGGATCAAGTTGCTATTCCATCAATAACTGCTTTCATCTAGTCATGAATGATAAACCATAAGCCTGGGCTCTGATGTCCACGAGCCAAACCCCCAGGTCCCTGATGGAGCAAGAAAATGTCAGTGAAACTATGGACTCAGAGATTCAGAGAAGAGGAGAGAAAACTCATTCACTAGTCAACTTTCACGCAGCGATACCCTGCCCCTGGCACTCCCCTACATCCTAGACACATGCACAAAAACAAATAAAACAAAGACCCTGCCAGTGGAAGCCTACACTCAAGTGAATGATCTATCAGTTCAATCCCCTGTCCGTAAGTAAACACTTGGCTTTGTCTCCAAGCATTTGTCTCCAAATTCCAAAGTCCTCAAATTACTTCGGAAAAACACTCCCGGCTCTGGAGTAGCTGCCATCACACTGGAACCCAGGTGTGAAGAAGCAGGTAACCACAGGTGAGCTAGCTACCCAGTATGCTCTAACTCCGGGGATCTGTGCAAAGGTGAGCGTACCTCCTGCGTCAGTCATCACAGATGCGAGGGTGAAGGCGGCCTCAGGCTGTGGAAATGAAGAGGCATGAAGTGTGGCCTAGTGACCGTAATTATCTGTCCCTCTGTCCTGGTGGCTCCCGTATTGCTATCATAGTGGAAGCTAGGATACTGGTATTTTAAACACCAGCTGTGTCAGGCCTGGCGGGCAGTTTTCCACAGAGCTCCCAGGCTGAGACAGACTAGGAAGAAAGGCCTGGAGATCTACTTCCAAAATTAGCTCATGAAAATCTGAGAGGTCACAAGAGAATACTGCCTAAGAAAGTGCTGGGAGGTGAGCCCCTGAGGCTGGTAAGCACCCCAGATACACAGTGGCTATCACACAGCCTCAAGCAAACTGAAAACTATGAACATAGAGCAGGATAGGACAACCTTGTTCTCTTCTACCTGGAGTGAGAACCAAGCCAATGGCAGCTAACAACAACAACACGAGGAAATCACTGTCAGAATGAAAGGATAAAACAGGAAAAGACCCAGAGTTAAAACAGCGGCAACAAAAACAACTATGAGATATCATCTCACCCCAGACAGAACAGCAAAATTTAATAGAACAGCAAACAACAAATGCTGGTAAGGTTGCGGAGAAACTGGAATCCTTATTCACTGTTGGTGAAAGTGTAAAATGGTGCAACCACTATGGAAGGCAGTATGGCGCTTTCTCAAAAAGTTGCAAATAGAGATTCCATTTGACCCAGCAATTCTACTACTGGGAATATACCCCAAAGAGACCATAACTACCACCCAAGCAGATATATGCACACCCATGTTTATCGCGACTTTGTTCACAATAACAAAAGAGTTGGAAACAACCCAAGTGCCCATCAACAAACGAATGGACAGAGAAGCTCTGGTATATTCACACAATGGAATACTACGCTGCATTGAAAAACAAGGAACTCATGCAATATTATTCAAAATGGGTGACTCTGGAGACATTATGCTGAGTGAAATATCTCAGTCACAAAAGGATAAATATTGTGTAGGGCCACTTTTGTAAAACGGAACTGACATCAGGGGTGAGGGAAGACAGAAAAGGAAGGAGAGAATGATGTATTCTGCATTGAAACAGATGAGGGAGAGAACTGTTTAAAAGAGATATATGAATGAATATTCTCGTCATTACAGAAATCCAGAGTGAAGGCTGCATAGTGGAGTGAACTTGGGGGGAGGGACTGCATAACAATGAAAGAGGCTGTTTGTTTGTTTTTTTTCTTTTCAAGGAGAAGAGTGATTTGGGGGGGAGGGGGTGGGCAGGGAGAAAAGTACAATAATGAATGACTAAAACAAAAAACCAAAACCCAGCAGCAACAGACCAGACCACAACATTGCCAGAGTACAATGCCCAAGTCTCCTCACGCATCTGATCAGCTAAATATCAATGAAGAAATTTTTCTTTTACTTTTCAAAGAGAAGAGCAAACTGGGGGGAGGGGGGGAGGGGGGGGCGAAAAGTGCAACAATGAATGAATGGAAATCCAAAATCTCTGTAAATGTTCATTGACATTAATAATAATTAATAATAATAATAAAAATAAAAACTCTTCTGCTCCTGTAATTCTCTAGAGATGGTTTCTCTGCAGCATGAACCTCATTTAAAACGGCCCTTTGTGTTTTTAAAGGAGGAAGTGAGGCCACAGTTTAACCAAGTGACTTACGCTGAATCCCGCCGAACGCTGGTGGACGGTCAGAATGGGCTACCAGCACCCGCCACTACACCAAGCACCAAGACTTAAAAAATGAGTCGTATCTCCTCCTGTACCAGTCAGATCTGATTTGACGGTACACAAACACAAAAATAATAAAATTTTTAAAAAAAATGAGTAGTGGACCCATTCATCAAACTCCTGGGGCTTCCAGAACATTCTTGGCCATCTACTACTCAACTCAGCTGACACAGATACAGTGCCCCAGGGCAAGACAAGGAAGAGGGAGAAACTCTTTCTCAGGGCCTGTGGCTCGAGTGAGTGCCCTCTCTCCTCCTCCCATGGAGGACTATCCTCAGTGGTGGGGACGGTACCTGAGTGACCCTTAAAAGGTGTGACAGGAAGAGCAGGCCTAGGCCTGGCTACAGCGCTCACCTGTCAACTGAAAAGTTAATGGTTTGAACCCACCAGCTGCTCCACAGGCAAAGGATGTGGTGGTCAGCTTCAATAAAGTTTTACAGCCTCGAGCAAAACTGGATAAATTATGTTTACTGCATTGAAGCCGATGAGGGAGAGAATAGTTTAAAATTAATATATTTTAGGGCATTATGATTATCATATGAGTCCAGAATGAGGGTTGCAGAGTGGAGTAGGGAATGTGAGGGGTGGGGGTGGGGGAATTGTGTACCAATGAAGGAGTTTTTCTTTTGCTTCTCAAGGAGAGGAGAGAACTGGAGGTGGGGGTGGGGGTGAGTGGGTGGGGACAAAAGTGCAACAATGAATGAATGGAATTCCAAAATCTCTGTAGATGTTCACTGAAATTAATAATAATAATAATAAAAATATTTACAGCCTCACGGGGGCACTCCCACCCTGCCCTGAAGCGTGGAAGTCAGCTGATGGCAGCCGTTTGGGTTTTAGTGATTTATGTGGGAGGCAGCAGAGATGGAAGGACCAGTGGCGCCTGACTCTGTGAATGTGGCCACAGGGGAGGTTGTGGACCCTGCTGAGTCACATTCCAACGCACAGCTAGTTTACAGGACAGAGCGGAGCTGCCCCACAGGGTCTGCAAGCCCACGGTCTGTGCAAGGAGCCCTGTGAGCTCAGCGGCTGAAATGTTAGGCCAAGCACTGAAAGGCCAGCTATTCAGCGAGTCCACGGGAGAAAGAGGCGCCAGTCTGTTTCCACAGAATTACAGTTTCAGAAACCCCACGTGGCAGCTCTACTCGCCCTCACAGGGTCCCCAGGAGCCGGCATCAACCTGAAGGCTCGAGGGTTCGGTTCGGGCTTTTTACATCTTTATGGAAGTTGATCTCCAGCTCCTTCTCCCACAAAGCAGCTGGGTGGTTTTGAAACAGCAACCTTTCCTTGATTAGTCAGATGCTTTACTGTGGCACCACCAGAGTCCGAGCTCCTCAAGGTGGCTCCCTGCAAACAAATGCCCAAGATGATAAGGGTAGAGGTAGAGACTTTGGAAAAGATCAAGAGTCAAGTTCAATGGCAATGACCTGAGATGGGGGGAGAAGGCGGTACACACTGGGCAGGGTAGAAGAGGGCGAAATGGGCTGTATGGGCAAATGACGAGGAAGCAATTCCAGGATGCTGAGGGCAGAGGGCAAAACAGTAATCCCGGTTCCTGGTTAACCACAGCTCTGCTTTCCACTTGGAAATGTAATTAAAAGCCCAAACACCTGAATTTCCCAGCGGCCTTGCCAAGTGGCCACAGAGTCCCTCTGGGTCAGAATAAACCTCCCTCACCAAGCCTGGGGGTTCTCAACAACTCAGGAAAGAGTTCAGCAAGGGTGGGGTCACCTGAAGCAGGGCCCCCCTTTCCATGTAGAAGAACCCCTAGGCAAAGCCACACTGCTGCACCGTTCCAGCCCCAGAGCATGGGCTGTGTTCTTGCTGCTTAGATTTCAAGGTAAAAAGACAAGATCATGGTAAAAAGGGAAATAAAATCACAAAAGAAGTCCAATTATGGGGGCTCCAGAGGATCCCAGGAGAAGGCACAATTCTCACTGCCATCACGTGGAACCAACTCAGGGCTGAAGCCTCCAGCAGGCTTCTGGGAAGCTGTAAACAGCATGAGAAGGAGACTAACTTTCTCTAGTGAAGCCATGGAGACTTTGGGGTGATCCGCTCCAGAACGCCCTGCAGTCAAGGCCAGAAACGCAAATTCTCCATAGCAGGTGGGACTAGGATGGTTGAAAGCGCGGCTCTTAGCCTGGCACCCCAACCTCTAGCGTGCTCCCTAAAACGCATTGCTGTGATCCACAGAATGTCCATTGGCTAATGTTTGGCTTGTCTCAGGGAGCTCTGGTACACTAGTGGTTAGGAAATGCACTGGCAACCCAGAGGCAAACAGTTCGAATCCACCAGCTAGCTGTCCACAAGAAAAAGATGGCCAATCTCTCCCCATGCAAGCAATAACCGAGGAGGGTCAGCTTTGGGTCAGTTCCGACTCCATAGCAATGAAGAAGAAACAACCTTTACAGAAACAGACTGCCTCATCATTCTCTCTCAAGGCAGCCGAGGGCTTTAACCACTGTGCAGCCATGCTCCTCCCACTGGCTCTGAGATCCTGACCCATTATCGCACAAATATTATTTGTGAGTGTCTGTGGATCTTGTGTATTCATAAGAACTCCTACGGGTCAAGAACAATCAGCTTGGATTGTGCTAAAATACAGATTCTGATTCTGTGTGACTGGACTAGAAATCTATGCAAATCCTCAGCAGAGGGTCGAACCAGTGAAGCCATACAGAGCCCAGGATAGAAGGAACCCACAACGTGGCCACAAGCAGTGAGTGAGGCCAGCCAGCCAGGCAGCACAGGCCAGCCAACTGTCAACTTGATGGCCAGTGGCCAAGCGAGATTAGACCAAGGACCCATTTTGAGGGCAAAGAGAGCCCCTCACTCCTGTGGCCCCTTTATTGGCCCCAATACAGTCCCTTCTTTTCCACCACATACAAAGCACCTGGATTCAAGGCTTCAAAACCTGTAGCAACAAACCGAATATGGGAGGAGGTGATGATTCACACTACAAAAATAATTCCCTGATAGAAACTTGCCATTTCAGCATTCTCCCGTCGCACGCTTCCTGCCGGCTTCGGCATGCCACGGGCTCAGCCACTGTGCATTTGGTGTGGACAGATTTCCAGTCTGCACAGTCTGGATGTCGGAGCAATGCAGGGAGAGGCATCACGGGCTAGTGGCCTGGTCAAGAGGGCCCTCCCTGTCCTCTTTGGAAGCGGGCTGGGCTGCAGCTGTCAGGGTGAGAGTGGAATTCTCCACCGGCTGGCTTTTCCAAACAGGTCACCAGCCCTTTCTTCTGAGGCACCTATCATTGAACAAGAGACAACTCCTCCAATTAGCACCTAAGAGTCATTTGAATCATCTAGGAACTCCTCCAACTGAAGCGTGGGAGAAAGCCCCTGCCATGACAATGACAAGGGACAGAGCCTAAAATTCAGAGGGAGCTCTGGTCTACCTGATGCATAATCGGTAGCTCTGTTCAAGGTGCTCAGGGCTGCACAGACCTGTGGGGTGGAGACTGAAGGTCTTATTCGGAAAGCTCGAAAGCTGTAATCCATTTACGGTTGGTCCAGATGCACTCACTTCTCTTTTTACCACCTAGAAAGGCACCTTGTTTCCAGGCTTCTAAGTGAAAACCTACCAACAAACTGAACAGGTGCCTACGGGAGCCCAGATCAGGGGGAGGTAACCCAGGAAGGCTTCCTGGAGGAGGGGAAGGACGCTTGTGGCCGGGTAAGCTACACTCCACGCAAACCTTAACTGGCCAAGAATTCCATCGATTCTGTGCATCTTCAAGCATCTCTCTGTACACAAATGACCGAGGGGGTGGCTTAAAATATAACGCAGATCGATGCATCTACTTCGCTCCCCCAATTATCAAAACAGAACCTCTGAGAAAATAAGTAGTTGCCAAAAACATACATTCCGAACGTTTTCCTCAAGCAATCTGTGTCTGGAGGTGAAAGAAGGTTCTAGACTATGGAGATCTGAGACGAACTACAGCTTCTGAGAAGGGAGGGTGCAGGAGTCCCCCACCCCCCCAGAGAGAGTCAGGCAGGTGTGGACAGAAGTGCAGACCCAAGGGAGCTCTGGTGGCCTAGTGGCAAGGACCTGCAACTACAATCCCAGAGGCGCACGGTTCAAATCCACCAGATGCTCTGCCGGGAAAGGAGGGACAGTCTCCTCCTGTACCAGTCAGATCTGATTTGACGGTACACTCACACAAAAACTAAAAAAAAAACAACACATCCCCAGCCCCTCTCCCACAGCACTTCCTGTTACCAGCCTTGCTGGAGTTAGTGGTTATAGAAAATGTCTATGCTGGTAAAAGGGAGAGAGGAGAGAGGAAGGGAAAGAGAGGGAAGGAGAGACAGAGGAAGAGAAGGGGAGGGATGGAGAGAGAGGGAGAGAAAAAAGGGAAAGAGAAAGAGAAGAAGGAAAAGAAAGAGAAGAGAGAAAGGAGAAAGAAGAAAGAGAGAGAGAGACTGAGTGAATGGAGCATGCAGGCCAGTGGGGCAAGGCTCGTGGGAGGAAGAGAGAGAGTAGAAATAAGAGAGGGAGAGAGACACTGAGTGTCCGGAGCGTGCAGGTCCGGTGGAGAAGGCTCATAGGGAATGCCGCCTGTGAGAAGGGGGCCTGACAAGCTTACGGGATGTTTCTAAAAGAAACAAGCTGGTCAAGTCTAGCGACCAAGCCCTTAGAGTGACAGGCACACTCTATCCCAACAACAGATGTGTTTTGCTGAAACTTAAGAAACCTCAAAACTTTCTTCTTCAAACAAATATCACCTCCATCCTCGGCAGGCAACGAATTCTCCAAATTGGAGAAGACAGAAAATACTTCCTCAGACTTCTCAAATCCCCACGGGTGGGTGTTTATCGGCTGGGAGCTGAGACAAATGTGGTCGCTGCTAAGGGTTTCCGCCTCTTCACACAGTGCTCTCTCCTACTGGGTCCCTGGGCGGACCAGTCCCCAGGTCCCCTTCAGCGCAGCTCTCCTCGCCTCAGGCCCTACTCCCCTGGGGACAAATAAACCAACCCACCACGCCTGCATTAGCTCTGCCCTTATAGTGACCCTCATTCTTTTTTTCTGAGGCTGCAAACCTTTATGGGAAGAAATTGCCCATCTTTCTCTCAAGGGGCAGCTAGTGGACATGAACTGACAAACTTTTCAAACGCGGCTTGATCTGTTACCTACTGCACCACCAAGGACAAATATATCCCCTCAAGTGGGGACCCAAGAAATGGAAACATCCTCAGTGGTTCAATGGGTTAACATGCTTAGCTGCTAAATCAGAAGGTTCACAGTTCGAGTTTACCCAGAGGCGACTCAGAAGAAACGCCTGGCCATCTACTTCCAGAATGAAAACCAGCCATTGAAAACCGGCAGGAACACGGTGGGCTCTGACACGCACGAACTGCTGTTGGTGGGAGAAATGAGAATCACTCCCAAGTCGGATTGTTTAGCGATACCCACTCCTAAAGTAAGAGCATATTCCTTTAAATCTGGAAAGCAGGAAATACTGCCCTTGTTGGGGTTTGCAGGCTGAGCACCCCGGGAGACACACCTGCCACTCATGCTGCCATGAGTCACCCCCACACTGCTCTGCTCGCTCTCACGCACACCGGATGTCATTCTCGGACGTGTCCAGACACACTGGGTGACAGCCGAATGAGTACTAACTGACCGGTCCGCACGGAGGTTTGGGGACAGGAAGAAGGGGCTTCTCCCATTCCCAGTCAAGGCTCCTTTCCCTGAAGTCCTGTGGTGGCCCTTCCAGCTCCGAAGAGGAAGCAGGAGGGCAGAAAGAGAGGCCCCTTCACGCTTTAAAACTTTCTCTGCGTATCCTCACCCTGCCCCAAGGAGTCCTGTGATACAGTGGGCTATGCATTGGGATGCTAGCTGAAAGGAAGGTACTTCAAACTTGGTAGAAGTCAAGGTCATCTGCTTCTGTAAAGATCTCCAGCCCTGGGGTCCTCACTCCCACCCCAGGGTGGCTCTAGTCGGTCCTTCAGGGCCTGCTAAGAGTTGAATCAACTCCACAGTCAAAGTTTTGGGTTTAGCTAGGCCCCCATCTCAACACACTTTTCACAAGATACCATGTTCTGCAATGTGGGCCCAGGGGCAAGACCTTAGATCAGAAAAAGCTCACGTGCGAGACCACCATAGGAACATGAATGAGGCCTGTCGTGTGAGAGAGCTGTACTGTAGCCAGGTACTCCTTCTTGATCAATGCCAAGGTTAGGGAAAACAGAATGATTTGAGGCAGCTGGCTGAAGGACACGGAGAAAGGCTAAGTATTGTTTTTGCAACCTTCCCGCAAGTCTGAATGTATCTGAACGTCAAGCTTAAAATTAAAGAGGAAAAAAAGACCCTATTGTTAACCCACATGTCTTTCTAAAAGTCTCAGTCTAAGATACTGATGGCTAAAACAGTTTATGCTCAGATGCTAGGGTGAATGTGAAGTTACTCAAATGCCCAGGCTGATCAATTGTTTGGTACTGAGGACTCTCAGATTCACTCAGTCGCGTTCAGCTTGCACCCCTCGTTCCCAGGTGTGCTCTTCTCTGATGGATAAATGTTGCCCACTGGGAAATACCCACCAACGAAGATATCCTTTATCTCCCGACTAGGAGCTCTGATGACACAGTGATTAACTATTGGAGTATAACCCAAAAGGTCGTTGGTTCAAACCCACCAGGCACTCTTTGCGAGGCAAATACAGCAGTCGGTGTACATAAAGATTTACAACCTTGGAAATCCTGTGGGACAATTCTACTCTGTCCCATTCGATCGCCAAACAGCAGGATCAACTTATGGCAAGGGTTTAACTTCTGACATGACTTTACTTGCAAGTGCAGATATCAATTTCTGGGAATGTTCCAAGAGAAATAATCCAAAATGTGAACAAATCCTCAGGTACAAAAGACACTCACCCGAAGGGTAAGAATTTGGAAGCTCCATAAAGCCGGGCTGTAAGGGGATTGTAAAGTAAAGCATTGCATTTAATGTCTGCAGTGGAAGTCAGAACTATGCAGTCATTACACAGGGAAGCATTCAAATAAAATTGAGGAGGGAAGGAAAAGGCAGGAAGCAGAGTATAGAAAGCAGTGAAGAAATACATCTAATTTGTCACCATTATTGTGAGAAATGAGTGGTTTTCCTGCTTTTCTGTGGGTTTTGGTAGTTTTTTTATAAAATGTTAAGAGCATGGGTGAATTTTACTATCAGATTGTTTGGGGAGAACAGGAGGCTTGGTCGCGCAGTGTTTAATACATTGGGCTGCTTATTCAAAGGTCCTGAGTTCAGGAGAAGGAGGTGCCAGTTAGTCAGCAGTGGTAAAGATTTATAACCTGGAAACCTGTCTGTTCTTCAGGGTGGCTATTACCTGTATGTGGTTGATAGCAATAGGTTTGACTTTTTGGGGTTTGGGGGGTTCAAGTCGGCAATCGGTAGGTGGCCCAGGGTCAGGCTGGGTGCAGATGGGGCCAGCAAGACGGTGTTGGGATAGCGCACCAACTCTGGGCAGTTCCAGGACTCCAGAGCTGCTGGGGGCAGACTCTTGGAGCAGGGGGAACACCAGTGAAAGATGGACGTCAGGGTTAAAGTCAGTCTGTCCATTCTTTCAACCACATCCATCCGATGCCTGTGCAGGCTCAGGCCCCAAGCTGCCCTAACCAGCGCGCTCACCCAGGACAGAGCTTTGGACATAAGAGTGCACGCCTCCTGAAGGTTCCAGAATCTGGAAGACACTGAGACTGGGTCTCCTCCCCACACTGGCCAGAAGCCCCTTTATTTACAAGTTGGGGGTGGGCACTCCAATTCCTGCCAGCTCCCACATTTGCGGAAAGTCTGCCCACATCGCTGCCAAACCTGTTGACCATCCGCGCGGGGTGGCCAGATCACAAAAGCGAAGCCGCTCGCCCACCGGCCGACGGCCCTGAATGTCCAGACAGACCCCCGGCCCAAGGGTGACAGGGACTGACCCGCGTCCCGCCCTCCGAGCCCGCACCAGCCGCACCCGCATCCCGGGTGACCGGGGCGCAGACGCGGGAACCCCGCAGGCGGTGGAGCTGCCGGAGTAACGGGTCGCGCGGGTGCTCCTCCGAGGACGCGGGGACCTTCCCCACCGCGGCGGGGACTCTGTCCGGGGGGGACAGCCAGCGGCCAGGCGGAGGTGAGGGGCCAGGGCGGTGACCGAGAACGCCCCGGATGGGGATGGTCGCTGACCACCGCGCCCAGGGGTTAAATGGGCGCCTCCCGGGGGGCAGAGAGATGGCGACAATGACCTCCGAGAAGGTGCCATGAGAAGAGCAAAAACCCGAGCCCGGAAACCTTCAGAAACCAACGCGCGAAAAACCAAAACCGAGCTGTCAGTTCCGATCGCCGGCCGCGAACCGCAGACACTCACCGGCTGATCCGCCCGCTGCGCGGCCGAGGAAGCCGGTCCCAGGTGGCGAGGCGCTCCGTGCCTTCTGGACTCCGCAGACCCGCACCTAGTAATCCACGCTGGGGCGTCCGAAGCCCCGGCCATCAACCCCTCCCCGACCTCCAGCCAGCACGGTCTCCGCCAGCTCGGGACCCCCGTGCGTTACGCGCCGGTCGCCGGGGCGGGGTGGCCCCCGCGGCCGCGTTCCCGGCCCCCGAGGTGGGCGCGCGCCGACCACCGGGCGCACCCGCCACCTGGCGCTCGCAGCTCCGCCAGGGTCTCGGCAGTGCATCGCGGGCGCGAGCTCCCGGCCCCGCGGGAATTCGCTCTTCCAGCCCCGGGAACGCGCCGGCGGCTGCGCCTCTCCGGGTCACCGGCTGCAGGTGTGTGGGCCGGCGGCAGAGGAAGCGCGCCTGCGGGGCTCGGAGAGTTCCCCAAAGACGACTGAGCCGGGGCGCAGCGGCGATGCCCCGTGATGCGCCTGCTCCGCCTCCGCGCTCTGCCTGCGGCCGGGCCATTCCACTCTTATATAGCGGCCGCCGCCGGGGAGGGACCCGCGAGCGCGCCCGGGGGGGCTGCTGGGAGTTGTAGTTCTGCCCTCTCGGTCCTGGCCTCCTGGAGCAGCTGGGGGAGGAACACCTGGAGTCTGCCCCCAGTCTAGGCTCCTCCATGACGCAGCAGCCACTCGGCTCCCCCTCCACATCAGCTGCTGTCCCCCCTGTCCTCTCCATCAAAGACAACACTGGGAGTGCCGTCCCACTGTCAATGTCAAGTCTACGACAGCTGTCAAGAAACCTCACCTCATGGTGAGCTTGGAACTACACACCATTTTTCAGAAGCAAATAACCAAGCCTTTCATCCCAGGTGCCTCTGGGCAGTGAAAGATCTGCACTCTGTTGTGGTGGTGGTGGTGGTGGTGGTGGTGCGTCATCCAGTCTAGTGTAACCCATAGCTACCCTAGGAATAACAGATCTGAGCCCTGTCTTACCCTCTACCATCCTCATCACCTCTGATTGACCTTTTGCATGACATGCATCACTCAGTCCCCTAAGTGTGCCTCACAGTAACAACTATGGATGTCCTTGGAGCCAATTCAGGTGGACAGCATTACCCCCTGACCACTAACCAGCTGTAGGCCCTGGAAGGGGAGAAACTCACAAACCCACTGTAAGGTCCTGCTCAACCCCTTTTGATAAGAACAGGAACTGACTGTGTAAGTATCTCCATCTGACACACAGGGGACATTATTAGAATCCACATGTTCCATTGGTCGTAGAAGCCCTGGTGACTCAGTTGTTAAGTGCCCATCTGATAACCTCTTCATGTTGCTACATTGGTGTTAGGTATGATTATAACTCATAACAACCCTATGAAGACGGATTAGACCCTGGCCTCCATCCTGTGCCATCAGCACGGTCTCCGCCAACCTCAACGCCCACTGTCAGCTGCTGAGTCCACCAAGCTCCTCGAAGGTCTTTCTGTCCATCTCTCACTGACCCTCCTCATTTCCCAGCATGGTGACTTGTTCCGAAGACTGACCCCTCCTAGCGACATGCCCTAAGTATGTGACATGAAGTTTCACCATCCTAGCCTCTAAGAGACCCCTGGTTACACTTCTTCCAAGATAGATTTGCTTGTTCTTTTGGCAGGTCATGAGATATTCAGTATCATTTACCAACACCACAATTCAAAAACATTGATTCTTCTTCTTCCATATTCTTCATCCAACCTTTAGATGTATAAGAAACAATGGAAAATATCAATACTTGGATCAGGCGTACCTTAGTCTTTAAACTGGCAGCCTTGCTCTCTCGAGAAGTCCTTTTTCTTGCACTTTTCGAGAAGTCTTTGACAGAAGATTTACCCAGTGCAATACATCTTTTGATTTCTTGACGGTTGCTGCCTGGGGAGAAAGATGCAGCAAGATTTCCACTAATATAATAATGATTTATCATTGTTGTTAGGTTCCATCAAGTCAAGGACGACTCATAGCGATCCTGTAAACAACAGATGTGACTCTTGCTCTATTCTGTGCCATCCTCGCCATCTCTGGCACCCTGGAGCCCTTGTTACTGTGTCCATCCACCTCCCTGAGAATCTTCCTTTCTATTGCTGACCTGCCACCTTTCCAAATATAATTTTCCCATCCGAGGACTGGCCCCTCCTAACATAACCAAAGTACCTGAAACGAAGCTCCGCTGTCCTCACCCTGGTTGCATTTCCCTGTCTGCTCTCTTGGCAGCCGTGGGCCCCTTCTACTCCATCCTGCATGGTCTCCAGGAGCTGGTACCCTCTCAGAAGCAGTGGGTTCCACCGGACAGTACAGGGAAGAGAGCACAATGTCGAGCCCAAGGTCCTGATCGCCTCATCTGGAATATGATTCTTCCTTCCACTTGTTCACTGCCAAACACATTTGACTAAGGCTGCTGGCCCCACTCCAGAGGCCTCCCGTGAGCTCCTCCGAGATCAAAGCTGGCGCCACCACCACCGCTGCCTTTAGCCCATGGTGGTTTCTGCAGCCCTCTCTTGATTCCTACAACACACTTCACTGTGTCAGCCTCTGGGATGGTGGAGACGGCAAGGGCAGAAGTCCTCACTTGGGGAGTAGAGAAATGATAACTCCTATGATGTGTCAAGTAATTTCAGAAGCAAGGACATCTGGTCCTGTCTGGGGACACCAGCCAAGGCTTTCCTGGGTACTGATGTGTGTGGGGAGTTTAGACGGTACAGGGAGCAGGTTACCAGACCCAAAAAACACAAAACAACCACAAAGGAGTCCAGAGAACTACCTTGATAGAAGGAACACAGTGTGTGTCATATATGCCTTGTTGTCCCTTGTTCCTGGGTGGTATAAACCACTCAAACCCACGCAGCAGTGCCTTGGAAGAAAGACCTGGTGACCTGCTGAACATAGACACTCCATACGACCCAGCTATTCCAGTGCTAGGAACATACACCAAAATAATTAGAGCTGAGACACGAATGGAGATTTGTACATGCATGTCCATAGCAGCATTATTCACCACTGTAAGAACGTGGAAACAGCCCAAATGTCCAACCATAACTGAATGGATTGAGAAATTTGTGGTACAGTCACACAATGGAATACTATGTAGCACTCATGAGCAATGATTTTGAGAAATACTACCCAATTTGGTAGAGGCTGGAGAGTATTAAACTGAGTGAACTAACTCAGTCTCATAAGGACAAATACTGCATAAGACCATTATCATGAACATAAAAGGATAACTAGTAAACTGTGAGTGGGGGTTTAAGGGGGGAAGGGGTGGGAGCAGAGGAGTGAGGATTGGGGCAGGGAATCACAGGCACACACAATTTGGTGGGTAGAGGGAGAGGGTAAAGGAAATGGGAAAGATCTGGCAAGGGCCTGAAAAGATGGGGTAATGGCAGGCAGAGTCCAATGGTAAATGATTTTATAAAACTCAATGTATAGGAATGATTGAATGAAACATACTGTCAATGAAGGAAAGTGTGAAACACACACACAAATCCCCCAAAACCACAAAGACTGCAGCCTTCATTATGGATTGGAGCTCAACGTTAAGAAAACAAAGATTCTCACCACTGGGCCGATTGGCAGCATCAGGATGGATGGTGAACAAATTGAGATTGTTGACAGCATCACTTTGCTTGGCTCTACAGTCAACACTCTTGGTACCAGCAGTCAGGAAACTAAAAGACGAATTGTATTGGTAAAGTTTGCTGTCAGAAGCCTCTTCAAAGTACTGAAGAGTAACCATGTCACTCAGGAGACTAAGTAAGGTGTGTCTGATACAGGCCATAGTCTTTTCAGTTACTTGCTATGCATCAAAAAGCTGGACAATGACTACGGATAAGAGAAGGAGAGTTGATGTCTTTGAGCTGTGGTGCTAGAGAAGAGTACTGAATATACCATGGACTGCTAGAAGAACAAACAAGTTTGTCCTGGAGAGGGTGAAACCAGGCTACTCCTTGGAAGAAAGGATTCTGAAGCTTCGTCTGACGTACTTTGGACATGTTGCAAGGAGGGGCCAGTCCTTGGAGAGAGATGTCATGCTTGGGAGGGTGGAGGGACAGCTCAGGAGAGAAAGACCTTCGATGAGATAGATTGATTCAGTCACTGGGGTAGTGGGGATAGGTGTGTCAGGTACAGTGAGATTGGCAAGGGATAGAGCAGGATTTAGGGCTATTGGACATAGGGTCACTGAGTAACCTATGTTGAGTTGCAGGCTACTCAACAGCACATAACAACATGAATGAAACACAACATATATGAATATTTATATGTGTGCCAATAAAAACACGGAGGGGGAAATGAGATTACCCCAAAAGGCCACTGAGTAGAGCCGAGACTCCGATCTTAAGATGAGCCTTCCAACATGTACATAACTCAACACACCACCAGGGCTCCAGCCGAGGAAGGCGGATAAAGACTCTGCAGAGCTCAGCTGCACTTTGTCATAGACTAGACGGGCCTCAGTGAGTCAGAACTGACCAGAGGACAGTGTGCTGGGCATTGGCGTGGAGGAGGGGCAGGCTCGGGGATGACCTCTCTGGTTCCAGTTTCCCTGTGGGCACTCTGGGGCTGCTGCACAGACATCAATGCTGCAAGTGGCAGCGCACACCTGGATGTGTTCCCAAGAAAGGGAAACAGGGCGCAGGAGGAGAGGAAGGTGGCGAGGAAGTAACTATAGCCCACTGTCTTTGAGGCCAGTCCTTTCATGGCGGCCCCCTTGGGGTGAGCACAGACCTGTGCTCCAAGAGGAAAACAGATTTTTAAAAAACTTGTGTGTGTGTGTGCGCGCGCGAGCGCGCACACACACGCACCATCAAATCAGATCTGACTGGTATAGGAGGAGATTGTCCCTCCTTCTCCAGCAGAGCATCTGGTGGATTCGAACTGTGCTCCTCTGGGATTGCAGTGTAGTTTCTTGCCACTAGGCCACCAGAGCCCCCTAGGAAAGTACATCTTGTGAAAGTAGGTCACCAGGTCATTCTTTTGAAACACATTTGAATGGACTGGAACCTCCAGCCTCATATGCTTTGGACATACTGTCAGGCTTGGTGAGGCAGAGGGGCAGTGAAAAAAAGGAAGCGGGTCCATGAGATGGGTCCACCCAGTGGCTACACGCAGGGGCCCAAGCACAGTGCAACTGTGAGAGGAGATGGCCAGAGCTTCATTCTAATGTACACAGAGTTGCTGGGAGTTGAACGGACCAGACAGCCCCCAGGAACAACAGCAGCAGTGAATCCTTTGGGCCGCTAATTGGCCCCCTTGTCACAGTCATTCTCTAAGACTTGCTGGCAGCTGCTGTATTCTTGTGTAACTTCATACTCCACATCTATGAAGTGAAGCCTTGAATCAGTCTCTCCAGAACATGGTTTTTGCTTCAACTCTGAATGACTGTATTATTGTTTTTACCTGCCCTGGACTTGGGACCTAGATATCTTTCTATATCACTGAATGAATTAATCAATGGCTGAAAGGTAAGAAAATGGAAGAAGTGAGAAAGGAAAGGAGGGAGCAGGGGCGGGAGGGGCAGGAAAGGGCATGGCTGTTATTCCCTCAGCAGGACCCGTGGAAAAGCATGATGACTTTGGACCTCAGGGATTTGTAGAGGAGGCCAACTCCCTCTTTATCCCACAGGAAATTCACATTCAACTAATTAAAGTTTGGCCAAGGACTTGAATCTTTTTCCCCCTCCTCCTTCCTTCCCTTATAGATTTCTACAGCGGAGCCATCTCGCTGGCTGGTTCTACACAAGGGCCAGCCCTCCCAGGACATGAAGGGCAAGTCCACCAATGTATGTAGTGGGCAGGCTGAACAGCCGAAGCCCCGTCAGGCTCCCACCTGCCATGGGACCTTGTTCTTCAGCCTCTCTAGTTCAATTTTCTCATCAGGAAGGTGTGTGTAGGGGTGGTAGATAATGGGTCCCATTATCATCCTCCACACACACATATCTGGGCTTGGGACCTGTTTAGATACACCTACCAATCACTGGTAGAGGTGATCCCTCGCCTGCCTGCCCCTCTCTCCCTACTCTTCATTTCCCCAAGCTCCTTGGTGACAGGGAAGTGGAAGACAGAGCTCTGGGTGCTGGGTGGGGTCAACAAGGAGGCTGGTTTCAGAACCTCCTCAAACAAAGCCTCAGTGTTAAAAGCCCAAAGGTGCCAAACACCTCCTCCTCTTTGTTGATTGCGGTAGAAGGAGAGTAGGGGGGTTGGTACCCAGCCAGGTGAGACCTTTCCCAGGGCTTCTCAATTCCTCACTGCCCTCCACCCCCCAATCTGGCCCACTCCCTGAGCTGAAGACATGACCCAAGGAGGGCATCCCCTATGAGAGCCTGGATGGACGTCTTGGAGTGTATTTGCAATACAAAGTTTCTTGCAAAATCTGGGCTGGGCTTCAGGCTAACCCTGGATGGAACCTGCGGAAGTCCCCAACCTGGATTACACACACACACACCTTGTCGTTCTTCACTGCCAGTGACAAGCCAGCTTCAGATCCAAGGGGACCTTGGGTACTAGGGAACAAAGTACTATTCTGCCTGGTGTCATTCCCAGGATGGCTTCCAGACGGATCCATAAGGTTTCCATGGGCTGATCTACAGACTCAATCAAGTTATTCTTCCTACTCCATTTTAGCATCCTATCAACATACAAGTCCTCACTGACTTTCTAAGGTAGTGGTGACTCAGGAGCATTGACTGAGAATCGAACCCAGGTCCCTGGTACCAGAGGCAGGCATTCTGCCACTGAATCACCCCTGCTCCTCACGTCCACTAGCCTCACTGCAGCTGAGTCTCTTCCGTTTCACAATCATCCTCCATCGGGTTTCAGAAGCTGTAAACGTAAAGGAAGGAGATTTTTGTATCTCTGTCCCAAGGAGAAGCTTGCCTCCAAGGAGCAATGTGGTTATATTTATATTTATTTGTGATATAATTGATTGCCTATATACTCAGCACAGGAGAGGAAGACCCCGGATAAGACAATGGGGGTCCGTGTGTTGGAATTAGTGAGACTGACTCAGAACAGGCTTCAGAACTGCTGTACCTAGATGTTGTTGTTGTTGTTAGGTGTTGTCGAGTCGTAGATGGACTTATAGCGACACTATGAACAAAAGACTTGAGCACTGCTCATAGAGTTTCCAGAAGCAAGCCATTTCAGAAGTGGATGCCACTCCTGCTTCCAAGCTTGTTTTAATTAGGGAGCTCCACCAAACACTGTCCACCATGGGTAACCATTCTCAAATTTCACACATCACTGTCACAGTGTTCAGCATCACAGCAATCACGAGTTACCTCTGTACAGCAACACACAGACCAGTGCTATACCATTTAGAAGAATGTTTGACAAAAACCATTTAGACCAGGCCTGAGGGCCACAGATTAAAATCACCCACCTTGGGCTGTATGTAGTAGATTGGATTGCTATTAGTCACAGGTGACTCGATGGCACATAACAATAACACTGTCCTAACCACAATTAAAACAAAACAATCCAACCAAAATCATTGACAACAGTTGGAATAAACTATTTCATGGTAAATTATACAATCTAGGAACTACCAGCCCCATCCTTGTTGGGTTTGACCCCACTGTGGCAGTCACTGTATTAACCCATCACATTGAGAGTCTTTCTCTTTTTTGCTAATCCTTCAGTTTACCAAACATGATGGTCTTCTCGGGAGATGGGTTTCTCCTGACAATATGCTCAAAGTGTGTCTGATCAAGTTGTTATCATCCTCCCTTCCCTGGATCCTGTTCGTTCTTCGCCTTCAGGGCCCATTGTTTCTCCTCTGCGGTTAGTCCTAGGGATAGTCAGCATTTTTCACCAGCACCACAATTCAAAGGCATTGATTCCTCCAAGGCTGCTTACCCATTGTTCGCCTCTTACATGTATAAGAAATGATTGAGGATCCCAAGACTTGCGCTGGGTCCATCATAGTTCTCAAAGTGACAACTTGGCTTTTCAGCAATTTAGAAGAGTTCTTGGTATCTAATTTTTCCAGCACAGTCCACCTTTGATTTCTTGACTGCTGCTTTCAGGAGTGCTAACGGTGGATCCAAGTAAAATGAAATCCTAGACAACTTCAATATTCTCTGACAGGTGAGCGGTGGAATTTATGAGATTGCAGCAAATGTCATCTCCTTCCCCTGCTCTGACATCTCCTCAAAGGTCTCCGTCCCCGAGCTCCTGTTCAGAATTGCAGGGAACTAGCTTGAGGACGAGGGCCACTCTGGGCTGTGTGCTTAGGTGCCCTCAAATGGGGTCCTACATATAGTGACCCCGTGTCCAACAGAAGGAAGTTCCGTCTGATTCTGGGACATCCTACAATCTCAGCTGGACATAAGCCCAGTGTTACGGTCACTGGGTCCCCTTCTCTCTCGGAAAGTCTTCCTTTTTCCTTCCCTGACTCCACTTTTCCAAGCATCACGTCCTTTCCTGGGTCCTCTTGATAACTCACCTAAAAGCTGGGAAACCGAGTCTCAACAGGTTGACCCCTAACAAAGGCTCTAGCTGCTCTTCCAAGACAGATTTGCTCATTTTTCTGGCAGTCCGTGATTTATTCCACATCCTTCACCAATATGACAGCTCAAAGTCACTCTTCTACTGTATTAACTGTCCTACTTCTACATGTCTACAGAACGACTGAAAATAGCTTAACTTGAGCCAGGCCCACCTTAGTCTTTAAGATAATGTCCTTGCTCCTTGGCATTTTACAGAGGTCTTTGATGACAGATTTACCCAATGTGCTACATCTTCTTTTAAAATGAATTTTAATGAAAGTTTACAGAGAGTTAGGGTTTCCAGTAATTCATTGTTGCACTTTTCTCCCTCCGTACCCCTTCCCCCCAATTCACTCTTCTTCTTGAAAAGAAAAAGAAAAACTCATTGTTATGCAATCCCTCCCCCCAAGTCCACAGCCTTCGTTCTGGACTCCTGTCAAGGCAATAATACCTAATCATATATCCCTTTTAAACAGTTCTCTCCCTCATCTGTTTCAATGCAGTATACATCATTCCTCCCCTCCTTCTCTGCCTTCCCTCAACTCCGATGTCACTCCCATTTTACAACAGTGGTCCTAAGCAGTATTTATCCTTTTGTTACTGAGATATTCACTCAGCCTAGTGTCCTCCAGGGTCACCCATATTGCATAATATTTCATGAGTTCCTTGTTTTTCAATGCAGCGTAGTATTCCGTTGTGTGAGTATACCACAGCTTCTCTATCCATTCGTTTGTTGATGGGCACTTAGGTTGTTTCCAGCTCCTTGCTGTTGTGAACAAAGCCGCGATAAACACGGGTGTGCACGTACTACACCTTTTGACAACATGGATTCACTGAATCAGCTAGAGAACATCTTGCCTTTGAACTTCTTGTTGTGTGAAGCAATAGAGTCTTCAGGGGTCAAGCCGGGTGATGATGGCTTTCATGCCTCTTGTACAGACAGCACTTTAAACTGGGACCACAGGCAGACTTGTGAGCTTCTGTGGACTTGATTCCGGATAACTACAATAAAGCAAGTATCGCGATAAAGGGAGTGACGCCACATGTTGGTTTCCCCGTGTATTTAAATGGTGTGGTTCCTCTCTGGTCTACTGAGCATGCAATTGCCTCGTGAAAAAGATTAAAATATGTCCAAAATGACCAAAATGAGACACCATGAAATGACGTGAGCGTGCACTGCTGGAAAAATGGCAGCGAGAGACCTGCTCAACACAGGGTTGCCATAAAGTTGCAATTTATAAGAAAACACATTATCTGTGAAGTACGATAAAGTAACATACAGTAAAATGCGGCGTGACTATGGGCACTGCACGGCGATGGTACATCACGACGCACGTACTGAGTCGGCTGTGCGATTTTGGAGAAGTCAACGTAACTTTTTGATGGCTGTTTCTTTCTAACAAGGGGCATGGGGTGAATTTTTCTTCCTGTGGGGTACTTAGTCCATGGGGGCCTGTACTGCAAGCCCAAAAGGCCTCCACTCCGACAGTCTGAATCCATCAGCAGCTGTGAGTCGGTTTCAAGTTGACAGCAATGACTTTGAAAGTTATTTTGCAGGATTAATTTCAAGACCATGGAGAGGCCAAGGGGGCAGTGGAAAGTTGAGTTCTGAGCTCCATCTTAAAACCTCAGAAGATTTACAACATCCCTTTACAAACAACTATCGTTCAGGCTTCCTGTAACTCCTTTAGAGTGAAAAGCACTGTTATCCCCATTAATGCAGATGGAGATAGAAGGTCAGGCATGTCAAAATACTTGTCCGTGCTCACCTAGCATTTAAGTGGTGGAGCTGGGGCTTGAACACGTGTTATCTCATTTGTAGCCCATTATCTTACAGAAAGAATCAATCACCACCCTGCCACGTAGCTCAAGGTACATCTATCACCAATCAGAAAATAATGACTTCCTACACTGAGTTTGCTGCACCATTGGTTTGCTTATTTAATGGATAGCTTCTGTGTCTATTAAAATGTGAATATGTCAAGAGGCATTTGTGAAGGCTAGTAAAATCCCTTTAGGATAATGACCTTATTTCTAAAAATAAGTGCTATTTTAAAAGTGCCTGTACCATATTTTGTAGGACTCTGTGTAGGATCTTTTAACTACTGGAGAACTTGACTCTTGGCCAAAAAGTTGGCTGTCCAAGTGCATTCAAAGGCAGGCTTGATGATTTGCTTCTGGAAGGTCAGAGCCTTAAAAGTTATGCAACACAATTCGACTTTGTACACACAGAATAGCCATCACAACTAACAACATAGAGATGAAAAAACGGGACCGAGAAAGTCCATCCCACAAGGAGGTGCAGGGGGTCTTCCACTAAGGGGGTTAAGAGGAATTAGGGGAGCAGGTTACTGCTAGAATCTGAAGGTGGTAGCCACATAGGATGGCTGCACACCCAGAAGTGTAACTTCTTCACTCCAACCTCTCTCTAATCTCTGCTTGGTAATGGCACTAACGGAACCCAATCGGAGCCCAGAAGACAAGAGAGCGTGATCAGACCATTGAATGGGCAATTGTCAGAGCACAAGGCTGGGAGGTGGGCAGGGGCTCAGGACACACAGAGAGGAGACACGGCCCACGTTTCAAGGATGCTCCCACCCTTCAAGGATGCTCCCACCCTTCAAGGATGCTCCCACCCTTCAAGGATGCTCCCACCCTTTCAAGGATGCTCCCACCCTCAGGAGGAGGAAGCTTTGCTGTAGAAGGTCAGGGAGGCACTACACCCTGTGTTCCAGTCTAGACTTTGCTTTCCATCTGGCTCTCACACCTCTTACTTGATGCACTGCTGGCCCGTCAAACACAACACGCCTAAGCCCAGTCCACTGCTCTTGCAGCTCAGACCGGATCTCTTGCTGGAGCTCTTGTCCTGCCGTGTGTCTCTGCTTCTGTCTTCCTAGGCATGAGGCTTAGACCCTAAGAGATGCTCTACCTGGTTCTCCTGATATGTCACTGGCTGCTAAGCTTCCACTTATCTTCTGCCTCAGCATCTTGTCTACCTCCCACTGCATGGATGGCATCGCCTTCTTATTCATTTCTCCATCACTAATTCCTCCCCATCTGTCCCCTCCCTCCTTCCCCTTTAAGTGTCTCTTATACACTATAGCCTGATTGCAAGCCAGCTGGGAACAAGCTTGATTTGGGCTCCTGGCACCTCCTGGCAATGAGTGTCACTGTAGAAGTCAGCTCCATAAAGTATCGGTGAAGGATTTTTCAGAAGTAGAGCATGAATCTTCTTCTTCCGAGTAGCCTCCAGCCTTCTGGCTAGCAGCTAACTACATTAACCATCTTACCACCAGGGGACTCACATCGTGACCTATTTGCCTAAAACACAATTTATTTACTCACAACCTAACCAGCCCAGCCTCTCAATGTCCCCTAACATGCCCCGTGCTCATCTGCCTCTCTTTCTCAGCTGCAATGTTTTCTTTGCTTGGAAGAGGGGGTTGTCCTTATTTCCTGGGGCCTGCCTAGCCACCCTGCAGGGACTTCTGGTGACCTAGTGGTAAAAAGCTGCACTGCAATCCCAAAGGCTCATGGTTCAAATCCACCGGCTGCTCTGCGGGAGAAGGATGGGCAGTCTCCTCTCTTGCCACTCACTAACTGCTTCTCAAAACTCTCTGGAGGGTCAACTATGGGTCAGTTCCAACTTGACAGCAACAACAGGTGGCTTAGAGGTAAAGAGCTGGATTGCTAACCCAAAGGCATGTGGTTCAAATCCACCAGCTGCTCCATGGGGGAAAAGGTGGGAAATCTATCCCTGAGTGGTTTACTGTCTCTGCAAACTCCCTGGCAGGTCAGCTCTGCTTCATTTCCAATAGGAAGGTGCATAACAACAGCCACCCTTCAGGGTCTGCATGGTCCTGCATCTTCCCAGAAGATTTACCTCTCTTCCCTCTACCTGGACGTTTTGTTTGTATCTCTGTCACAGCATGTGTCTCATTACAACTTTCTCTGCTACCTTACTGTCCTCAAGGGGAACCAATACATGCATGGCCCTCCGCTGGGTTTGTGAGACTGTACATTGCACGAGACGAGATTGTTCCTCTTTCTGTGGGATTCTAACTTCCAGGCAGGCACAGCCTTTGAATAGCAGCTGCACCCCCTAAAGATTGTACCACCAGGCAGCTCTCACACTACCTCCTTCAGGGCTATGGGCTGCTTCCCATTGCCCTTGCCTCATTCCAAGCTTGAGGGCAAGAAGCACATCCTGCTCCTCGCTGGAGTGGCTTCTTGTACCCCGGTCAAGCAGCTGGCCCGCTGGAGGTGTGGAGATCCTGGGTACGGAGCGAGAGTGAGTGTTGTGTGCCTCACTTAGGACTCTTTCCAAAGGCCTTTAAGTGGAATCTGTTTCCTGGTCTGTCTATGTAATGATGTAAACCAGCTACAGTGCTGATGAGCCCCATTGACCCTGGAGCCTCTGACTAATCCCGTAATCTCCTGAACTCCTCTATGAAAGCACTTTTCAAACAGCTTTATGGCACATCCAGGCACACAAGGTTGGGGCTGGCTCTCCGGAGATTTATTGGATCATTAAATGAGCAAGGAGACAATGGGCATTGTGTTTGTATAAACAGAGAGAGAGAGAGGTACCTAGACCATCCCCATGTTATAAATCAACCCTCAGGTCGCCCAGGGAGGTGCACCCTACAAAGGATGGGTGCCTCTCTTTCCCAGGTAGAAGCCATTGAGAAGGATCTGGAAGTCCTCGGTGTGGTGGGGGCCAGGGGTGGAGATGCAGGTAGAAAAGAAGGTGGTGGTGGAGGGGCTGGGGGCAGAGGAGAGAGCAATGGTCAGATGTGCAGGGACTTAGTGCCCATGTCTCTCTGCCTTCGCTCCCCGCCCCCCTCCCTTCACCCTGCCTCCTGCACAAGGAACTATTGAGAAGGGACGGAACAAACGCTCCCTTATCCAGCTCCCTCAGCGGCGTCTCCTGGTTTGTCCCAGGCAGCTGCCTGTAGCACGCTATGGTTACTCATTACCCCGCTTTCCAGGCAGGAAAAGGAGCAAACTTAATAGACCTGAACAAACCCTGGGCTCCCATCCTCCGCCGTAAATAAATAGATAAGTCAGGTGTACCTCACCTCACCTTGGGCCAGGATGGCAGTGAGAAGTGCACAGGAGGCGAGAGAGGACTGCAGTACAAGAGAAGGAAGGGGATAAAAAAAAAAGAAGAAGAGAAAAACAAGATTTCTTGAGGGGAGGGGGTCAGGAGGGAGGCAGGAATGCTCTCTTTGGAAGAAGGACAGAAGGGCATCTGTGTGCTGGCTTGTCCTTCCCTGCAGAGGGACTGGAGGCTCAGGTGGCCTTTTGGGGACCTCGCTGAGAGCTAAGGCTGAGAACTAGGGCGTTTCCTACACAGGAAAGGAGAGCGGCCTTATTTCTGCAGCTCCCACCACACGACAGACCCACTTCTCCTCGGCAGCACTTGCTGCTCCAGATTATATCAACTGCAGCTGCGCAGTGCTCCAAAGTCAGGATGCTGACCCCGGGCGAGTTCATCAGGAGAGAAGACCTGGCGTTGGCCTCCTAGAGATCACAGCCCAGGGAGCCTGGAGGGGCAGGGGGGAGCAGTTTAACTTGCGGGCACACAGCAACACCAGCATCTGTGTTGGCTGGACGTAGAGACGGAGCGTGAGTTCCTCTTGGTCCTGATTCAGAGTGAACAGTTACCCCAGCTCCCGCTGAAGGAGGATGAGAGGGAAGGCACAGGGCCCAGAGGTGGAAGGTGACTGTTGGCAGTTAGCCAGCTGTACATCTAATCTTGGCAATATCTCAAGAGATGTGGGGCCCCTCCCCGGGGACATCAGGCAATGTCTGGAGACAGTTTTGGCTTCTTAGCTGGGAGGCAGAGGCTCCCCACCCCCACCCCCAGTCAAGATGTGAAATACTCTGCAGTGATGCACAGGACAGCCCCGTCCCTGCCCCGCACTGTCCACAGCCCTGTCTCTGATCTGGGTCTGAGACCCCAGTGCCCATACCAGGCTTCCTCCTATTTTGCAGCTGATGCAAGTCTGTGAGCTGGTTTTTGCAGGACAAACAAGGTAGAGGAAATCCTAGAATCAGAGAGACAAGAATGCATCGAGGATCTTACTATGTCCGGTTGAGGACTAAAATGGGTCTGATCCAGGACGTGGGTTTTTGTTTTTGGTTTTTTGTTTCTTCAGTCGCTTGCTATGCATCTGAGAACTGGACAGTGAATAGGATGACAGAAGAAGAAATGATGTCTTTGAGCTGTGGTGTTGGAGAAGAGTGCTGAATATCCCATGGGCTGCCAGAAGGACAAGCAGGTCTGTCTTGGAGAGGGTGCAGCCAGAGTGCTCCTTGGAGGCAAGGACGGTGAAGCTCTGTCTCACATACTTTGGGCGTGTTGCTCGGAGAGTCTCTTCCTTGGAGAGGGACATCCCACTTGGGAAGGTGGCGAGTCAGCAAATGAGAGGAAGACCCTTCACCAGATGGATTGACAGAGTGACTGCACGGAACAGGCTGGGACAGGGTTCAGACCCGCTCCTATAAACTGTACTTGACGTGACAGCATCCATCAACAACAACATACAACATCAACAACAGCAAAGCTACGAATACAGAGCAAAATGAGAACTGAGGCACAAATGGAACTTGTACACCAATGTTCACAGCAGCGTTATTCACCATCGCAAGAACACGGAAACAGTCCAGATGTCCAACCACAATCCAATGGATTGAGAAATTATAGTGCATTCACATGATGGAATACTACGCAGCACGCAGGAGCAATGACTTTGTAAATGACTACCTACCTTGGGAGGGGCTGGAGAGCATTACGCTGAGTGAACTAACTCAGTGCTATAAGGACAAATACTGTATAGGCCCATTATTGGAGAGTGTGTATGAGGATCCAAGGGGGGTGAGTGGGAGCAAAGGGGATGAGGTTGAGTGGGGTGTGGAGGTTGGAAGTGAGGTTGGTTAATCACAGGGCCACACAATTTTATGGGTGGAGGGAAGACATGGGAAAGAGCTGGTGTGAAAACCAATGTATACAAATTTTTAAGTAAACCAGTATGAAATAAGAATTGTATTTTTTAAAAAAAAAAGAATGCATAGCAAATCCACCTGCGATAAAAAAAAAACCCCACTCCTCTTTATTCACTGCGTGTCCACTTTTGACCAAATAATCCAAGAACACAGAGATGCTGGGATGTACTGCTTAGTGTCTGAGTGTGTCTGCCACCTCGACGCGTTGGTCCAGCCTATGTTTGGGGCTTTGTTCTCTCCCTGTGGAATCTGTTGCTCCCTAGAAGCAAGGATGGTGAGACTCCATCTCACAGCGTTTGGGCAGCATGCTAGCAGCAGCCGTGGGTTCCTGGAGGAAGACATCCTGCTTGGCAAAGCAGAGGGTCAGAGTCTCGGATTGAAGCAGTGACTGTAACAGTGGGCTGAACCACAGCAGAGGCTGTGAGGATGGGGCGGGGCCAGGTGGAGTGTTGTTCTGCTGTCCACGGGCTCAGTGTAAGTCAGAGGCATCCCAGAGACACCCAAGACAACAGCTGAGCGATCTTGTACCAACAGCTGACCTTTGCAGGGTCTGCGTTTAAGAGTGAGCCTTCGCATGGAGAGTCCCAGCACCGCCTCGGGTCCACTGCGAGGTTTAAAGGGCTCACTTTCAAGAGACTGCAGCTCTCACAGAGGGACCTCTTGCAAAGACACTCAAGAACTCACGGTTGTCAAATTGGAACTGAAATAGCTGAGCCTCCAGTGGGTTTTAGGAGGCTGTAAATGGCATGGGGAGGAGACCTCTCACTTTTCCTTCACAAAGCAGCTGGTGGATTCAAAGCGTTCACCTTTAGGTTGGCAAGGAAACTCCCTATCCACGAGGCTACCAGTACTCGCTTGCACAACAAAGCCTGTGCAGTTAGCATGCAGAACCCCAAGGCCAGGATAGGATGTTTTCCAGAATGACTGTACAAACCGAGGGATCATGGGTCTGATGTCTTCTGGTGAATTTCCAGGGACTCTTAGTCTTCCCACAGCTACTCTAGGGTGTGCCGGCCACCAGACCAATGACTCTGCTGTAATCATGCCAATTCTTGAAAGGCGTGTGTGTGTGTGTGTGTGTGTGTGTGTGTGTGTGTGTGTTGTCAGAGTAGTCTGACCCATGCCAGAGCAGAAAACCAAAGCAGAGTCCAGAGATAAGATGGTTGTAAAGCATCTCAGATAATCCAAGTGGTACAAAGAGTTACCACCCTGAGCTATAAAGCAAAAGGTTGGAGACCTGAATCCACCTAGAGGTGCCTTGGGAGAAGAGCCCAGGGAACTACGTTGAGTCAATCCTGCATGTAACTGGTTGATACTCACTTGCAGGTGGACAAGGAGACCTGGTGGCAGAGTCTCCTACGTGCTGGTTGGTGGTTCAAACTCACTAGGTGCTCGATGAGAAAAAGATGTAAGGTCTCGTCCTATAAGGACTTCCAGCCTTGGACACTTGGTGGAGGACTCTGCAAGTTGGAAAGAAATCCGTGGCAATGGGTTAACGGATGAAATATCTTTACTAGGGACACGAATTAGAGGTTGAGCAGAAGCTGCGGGGTTCGGCTCTCCTGTCTCTGCCCCTTGGGAGCCTGTGACCTTGGGCGAGATGTTTTTCTTGGACTGGACCTAGTTTCCTCATCTCAGTGAAAGAGAAATGAAAGCATCTACTCTGTGGGTTTCATGAATGGAGAATTCACACAGGGAACCACCTCAGAACTGTTGGCTGTGGTGGCTCACTGTTTCCAGAGGAAGTCCCTTCTGAAGTCTAATTGAAGTCGGCCATTGTTTACGAACAAATCATCCTCCTCTGTGTAATCACCCTCCTCTGTGGGGACCGCATTCCGGGCTGGGCTCCCTTGGGTCTTGCTCAGCCGGAAAGGAATGGGAAGAGAAGCTCACCCCCGCCCCCCGCCCCGCGCCTCAGAGACCCCGAGCCTTCCCTGGGGGGTTCAGCGGACTGGGAAGAAGGGAGGTGGGGCTGCCCCCTTTCTGCTGGCAACTGACGCCTTCCCAGCCCTCCAGGTGCCTGGAACTACGGCCACAATAAAGCCCTTACAGACCCCCTATCTCCAGAGCTGATCAGCAAGCTTCACCTCCCAGCTTGCCTGTCCAGGCAGCCCCTCCCTTCCTCCTTGTTAGCACTCCCCTTGCTTATCGGCTGCTGGAGACAGAAGTCTCTGGTTTAATTGTGGCAAATTAATTATTGAACCATATAGGCAGCTCCTCCCCACGCGCACGACAATCACTCCTATTCAAGGCCCAGAGGTGGAATTCATGGAGCCAGTGGGTGAGGGGAAGACACCAGCTGGGGACCGGCTTGGGTCCCACACCCGCCCCGGGACCGCCTTCCTCCACATAGCTGCCCGACCCCTTGGTCCATTTTTTCCTCAATGAAAGAACTGTCTTCTTTCTTCCCAAGAACAATTCCTTCTTTGTAAATTGTCAAACTGCATTGCATCCCATAACTCAGTACTTTCACAGAGGTGTGTTCGCAGCGGAGCTGGGTTCATTCAGAGGCATAATCAATGTGGGATGAATGTTGATGCTGTCAGTGCCATCAAGCTGCTTCCCGCTCACAGCAACCCTGCACACCACAGGCCCAAACGCTGTGCTCGAGCCCAGTGCAGAATCTTCTTCTTCTGCATAACTTCATTTTATTGTATCGTTTAATGGGAGGAGCCTCATGGCTTAATGGCGAAGCATTTAGTTGTTAGCCAGAAGGTCAGTGGTGTGAGCCCACCAACCACTTCACGTGGCAGCCTCTTCCACGAAGATCACAGCCTCGGGAAATCCTACAGCCATTCTGCCGTCTGGTGGTGAAGTCTGTAGTGAGTTGTGCTGTTTACCCAAAGGCCTCACATCTCTGAGAGTTCGAATCCACCAGTAACTCTGAGAGAGAAAGATGGGCAATCTCCTCACCTTGAAAGTCAGAGTCTCAAAAGCCTGATGAAGGGACCCTGACTCAGAACAGGGTTAACCGCAGTGAGCTTGCATTTATCTGAGTCATCATGCACCGGAAGAGGCTCAATGGCAATGGGTTCGGTTTTTACTCGTAACTGTGCACAAATACAAGCTCTGACCATCATTAAAATGAGCCATCAATCTGTCAGTTTGTTGTAGTGAAGCTGGAAGGTGCATCCCTGGTATTTTGAGTGTCCGTGGTGTAAGCCGTGGCGGAGAGGCTTCAGCAGCGCTTGCAGCCTAAGATACACCAGGAAGAGATGTCTGGTGATCTGTTTCTGAAAATCAGCAAGTTCAAATGCTAAGAGTCACAGGCAAAACACTGTCCTACACAGTGCCAGAAGACAAGCTCCCTAGGCTGGAAGGCACTCACGATTCACAATGACCATGACAATGGACCTGTGAGCATGGACCTGGCAATGTCTTTGGAGTCATCGTGTGTCAGATCCAACTCAACAACAAATAACAACATGGCTTTTACGTGCCAGGTGCTGTTCTAAGCAGTGCCTCATAATAACACACCTATCAACCTGGTTCTGCTCTTATCAATCCCCATTTTACAGATGGAAAGACTAAGGGAAATCAAGTCAGCTGCTCAACACACTGGTGAGTATCAGAGTACGACTCACATCCAGACAGATACGACGTTCCTAAACATGACTGATCCTTTCCATGTAGCTGTGACTTTTATGTGCAGTTGTAAAATAAACACCTGGAATTCACTGCCCAGCTTGATATCTAGGACACGACCAGTCCAGCCACGTCACCAGCCACACTCATCTTCCTTCTCAGGCTCTCCCGAGTCATCCTTGATCCTCCTCGCCCCCCAAAAGCAAACCCCCCCTGAATTTTGTTCCTAATTCCTTTCATTTTCACTGGCATTTACCACATGTGAGTGTATTCCTTAAAGAGCTGTTTGGTTTTCTCTTTGTATATCATAAAAAGACATAAAAATAACGTTCAGGTCTTTTGTTCATAGAGTCACTATGAGTTGCCTATGACTCGACAGCACTTAACAACAACAGCACAGAGAGAGATCAGATGGTCTAGTGGACAGAAAGTGATGCTACCAAGCCAAACGTGGGTTACTTTAATCCGCAGCACTCAGGTCTGGTCTAAATTGTTTTTGTTGAAGCATTCTTCTAGATCATATAGCCCTGGTCTGTCCACTTGCTATACAGAGGTAACTTGTGGTTGCTGTGAAGCTGAACACTCTGACATTGATGAGTCAAATACGATAATGGTTACCCATGGTGGACAGTGTTTGGTGGAGCTCTCCGATTAAAACAAGCCTGGAAGCAGGAGTGGCATCTACTTCTGTAAATAGCTTGCCTCTGGAAACCCTATGAACCTGGAGAGAGGATGGAAGTTATATAAGCATTGAGGTCTTTCATTCACAGGGTTTCTATGAGTCACCTACGACTCGACGGGGGTGGGCTGGCCATCTGCTGGGGGTCTTCACCATTTGGCTGTTGTCAACAGTGCTCAGTGGACCTTGGTGCACAGATTTATGTTGTTCTTCCGCCTTCAAGTCTTGGGGATGGACCTAGAGTTAGGATTGCTGGGTCGTGGTAGTTTCATGTTTTACTTTTTAAAGACTCTCCATGGTTTTTATACTTGTTGTTGTTAAGTGCCTTCGAGTCGTGACCTTATGAAGAAGAGTCCTCGATGCTTGGGTGCCTTTCATCCTCTCTCCAGGTTCATAGGGTTTCCGGAGGCAAGCTATTATGGAAATGGATGCCACTCCTCCTTCCAAGCTTGTTTTAATTGGGGAGCTCCACCCCACTCTCTGTCTGCATTGGGTAACCAGCCATTAACGCATTTGACACATCAGTGTCACAGTGTTCAGCCTCACAGCAACCACAAGTGACCGCGGTATGGCAACTTGTACACCAGGGCTATACGACCTAGAGGAATGTCTGAACAAAAAACAATGAAAGACAGGCCCGAGGGCCACAGATTAAATGTCACCCACTTTTGGCTTGGTAGCATCGCTTCCTGTCCATTGGGCCAGCTGATCTCTATGTTGATATTATTGTTGTTAAGTGCCGTCGAGTCACAGGCGACTCATAGCGACCCTATGAAGGAGAGTCCTCGATGCTTGGGTGCCTTTCTTCCTCTGTCCAGGTTCGTAGGGTTTCTGGAGGCAAGCTGTTACGGAAGTGGATGCCACTCCTCCTTCCAAGCTGGTTTTTATACTAGTCCTTCCAAATAAGAATGTTGTTGTTGTCTTTAGGGGTCATTGAATAGACCAAGACTCCAAGTGGCCTCAAGAACAACAACAGATTGGAAACGTGCTCCATACTGCGCCATCGTCACAATCTCTGCCAGGCTCGAACCCATTTTTGTAGTCACGTGTGTCAGTCCACTTCATTGGGGGTCTTCCTCTATTTTACTGACCCTCCACTTCTCCTGGGGTGATGTCCTTTCCAAAGACTCGAGCCTTCTGACAACATGCCTAACGGGTGTGAGATGGAGCCCCACCATTCTTACCTCTAGGGAGCACCCGGGTTTGCACTACGTCCAGCACAGACTCGCCGGCTCTCTTGATGGTCTGTGGTGTAGTCAATGCTCTTCGTCAACACTGCAATTCAAAGGCAAGAAGGATGAGTGACAGTCGAGGCCCAGAGAGCGGAAAGGGGGCAACCGCTGCTAAGAGTATGGCATGAGGACTCGGGTGAGTCCATCCCAAGAGTATACCCAGGAAGCAGAGGGTGCAGCCTGAGAGGGGGGGAACTCACCGCGGCCTCCATATTCTGGTCACTGGCCGAGCTTGGCCGAGAATGGCTGACTCGCCCTGCAGAGTTTCTCCTTCCTCTGCAAATGGGCCCCTGTTAGCCAGTCAGAATTGGATCCAAGTCCTGCCGTGACCTCTGACTTTTTACGTGAACCAAGGCAAACTGTGTGACGTGTGGGGCCTCAGTCTCTGTTTCTGACTCACTCACTTGACTTCCCAGGGGTCACTGGGAAAGCAGGTGACAGAGGTCCATGGTGTCTGAAGTTTCCTTTAGAACTCTCTTCCAATTGCCTCCTTGCAAGTGAAGCGCCAACAGAGAAGATGTGCTCTTTCCTGGAAGAAACAGCACGAGGTAGCGAGGAGTCAGATGCAATGGAAGCCTTGTGATTGGATGGGAAAACAACCTGAATCTGCCACTTATAATCCACCCATCTTCTAAAAGGCTTGGTTTGCACTGAAAAGAAATAGCACTTTTAGCCTCACGCAGCTTGCTGGCTGTCAAGGGCATCCATTTAGACCATGTCTAGAACCAGGCGGTGCAAGGTGCAAATGCCCGGGAGAAGGGCACAGTGTGAGGGGAACTAGCTGGATGGGGCTGGCAGAGCCACAATTTCCCCCTTTCATTCTGGGAAGCCCTACGAGGTCTCGCCACCACTCCCAAATCCCCATTCTGGAATCATTCCTCTTCCGAGGGTATCCAAAGGACAAGCACCTTCTGATGGGAATGTTTCCCAAACAGTCAACATCTGGAAGGAGCGGTTACAAAGACCCCCTTTGTGTGGCCGGAAATGGGCTGGCAATAAAGCAGCACCAGACTCTGGAAAGCCTGGAACAGTAGGGTGGGGGTAAATTCAGGGAGGGGCAGGGGCCTTGTGAGGAAGAGAGGAAGGTGGGCTGGAGGTGTGTCCAAGAGGTGGTTGTTGTTAGGCGCTGTTGAGTTGCCCTGTGACTCATAGTGACCCTATCTATGTACAACAGCTCTGACCCCTGCTCTATTCTGCACCACTATTATCGTCTCTGACACACCTACTCCCATTACCCCAGTCACTGAATCAATCCGTCTCATCCAGGGGCTTCCTCTCTTGCTCTGTCCCTCCACCCTCCCGAGCATAATGTCCCTCTCCAGGGACTGGTCCCTCCTTGCAACATACCCAAAGTGTTAGCTAAAGCTTCAGAATCCTTGCCTCCAAGGAGCAGCCTGGTTTTACTCTCTCCAGGACAAACCTAGGGAGTACTGTTTGGCCTAGCGGCAAGAAGCTGTGCTGCAATACTGAAAGCACGCAGTTTGAATCCACCAGCTGCTCTGGGAGAGAAGGATGGGCAGTCGTCTCCTCCTGTGTGATTAACTGGCTCTGAAAACCCGCCGGAGGGTCAGCTATGGGCTGGTTCCAACTCAATGGAACACAACAACAGGGCTAACCCGTTTGCGTCAAACTGCCTTCCAGAAGGGTTGCACCATTTTACAATCCCACCACCAACGTATAAGAGTTCCTTTCTCACCACATCCTTTCCAACATCTATTACTTACTGCCCTATTAAACTTTGTCATACTTACTGGAGTGATTTTGTGATTTTGATTTGCATCTCTCTTATTGCCAGTGATTTGGAGCATTTCTTCATGTATCTGTTTGCCATTTGAATATCTTCTTCTTTGAAAATTCTTTTCATATCTGTTCCTCATTTTGTAATTGGGTTATCAGTCTTTTTCTTGTGGAGGTCCAGGAAACAGGATCCACATCTTACACCATACACAAAAATCAACTCAAAGTGGATCAAAGACCTGGGAGTAAAGCCCCAAACCATAATGTTCATAAGAGAGAAACTGGGATCGAGCTTAAAAGTACTAGTCCAAGGTAGAAAGAGACTGTCAAATACAACCAGATATGCACAATCTAAAGAAGATAAAATTAATGCATGGGACCTTCTAAAGATTAAATCTCTGTGCACATCAAAAACTTTTTCCAACAGGTGAAAAGAAAACCTACAGACTGGGAACAAACATTTGGTAATAGCATCTCAGACAAGAGTCTTATAAGACTAAAGTTTACAGAATCATCATGGCTTCTGAGGAGACTCCTGAGTGTTCTTCCTCCAAGATAAACATGTTTGGGGTTTTGTTTTTTTGCTGTCTCTGTACATTCATTGCTATTGACAAACACCATAATTCAAAAGTATCAATTCTTTGAACTCAAGTCTAGAAGGAATAAAACAGGTGAAGTTAGGGTGGGAGGGAGCCGTGAACATTGGTTACAGAGTTAGACCCACTTAAAGTCTAGTCCGTTGCCACATTTAGAAGAAGCCACTCAACGGGTTATCTCAGGCCTTTGAACTTGACATAACCTCTTGAAGGAGTTAGTGGTTCCTGTTTCATTTTCTTCTGTGCCCTGTATCGTCTTTGCACTGAGTCTCCACCTCCCTCTGCCCATCCCATTCTCCCTGAAAGCTTTATTTGGGCAATCAACAAGACGGTGCCTGTAACCCCAGTTGGCACTCAGCAAACCTCTCACTCCTGTACTGTTCCTCGGAGCAGACGTTACCTTTCCTCATATCTCCAGTGTGTGACACTTCACAGGCAATTGCGCAATCTGCTCAGGCCGGAACTAAGCAGGCAGACATTTGTTAAGTCTTAGTGGAGGATTTGAAGATCTCTGGATGTCAGCTCCTAGCAGTGAAATGCAGCGATCTGTGGGGCCTGGAATGCTGGCGTGTGTTACTGGCAAAGCTTTGAGCTATGTTAGACTGAGAACCTATGATTCACTCTACTTCTTAGCCAACACCTGAAATGATAGAAAATGGGGGGAAAAAAATTAGGCTCAAAGGAGAAATAGATCGGGGGTGACACGAGACCAGTTTGCAGGCTGACAAGTGATGTCATTGAGTCAGGAACACTGAAGATTCGCTTCCCAAGAGGAGGTCCTCTCAGGACGCCAGTATGACTCTCAGAATCCCTAGAGGCAAAGGAACTGGAGGCCCCAGCATCCAGGAAGGTGTGCTAATTTTTTAAAAAATACTGGTTTATTTACAAAGCTCATATACAATATTTTATACACTAGATCTTTCCTATTTCCTTCACACACACCCCCCTCAAATTGTGTGACCCTAGGATTCACATTCCCCACCAGCCCTCTGCTCACCTCCCCCTTGTATCCTCATGCTCGTTCTAACAGGACTTGCTGAAGGTTTGTGGCTGGGCCTTCCGAGTCATTAGGACCCCATCATACTCCCACCCTATGAAGCCAGGAAGGCTCCTTCCTCAACTCGAGAGGAGATGGGAAGGGCAGACAGAGGGTGCAGGGGCGGGGACAAAGCACAGGTTATAGGATGAGGGAAGAAAGGAAGTCGATATGAAAAGGAACATCTACCTTGCAATAGAGCAACTCCAGTGGCTGGAGAGGGAAGGGCCAATATGGTTTTAAAAAGTGTTACGATTTTTCTGAAAGTGGAAAGTTATGATGATTGCACAATATGATGAAAGTAATTGTTCACAAAACACATGCTGAAACAGCAAATGTTGAGATGTTGTTGTTGCTGATTGCCTTCGAGTGGAGTACGACTCACGAACAAAAGGCCTGAAGCCTCTCTACAACTATTGACATTTATCAAAGTTCAAAATTTCCAGAGGCATGTTGTTTAGGAAGTGGATGCCACTCCTGTGTCCAAACCTGTCATAGTACGTTATTGTTGTTATGTGCTGTTGTTATACCTGCAATGTATAGCGACCCTGTGCACAGAAGCTCTAAACCCTTCCCTGTCCTGAGCCAGTCTCACTAATTCCAACATACCAACCCCCATCGCCCCAGATACTTTATCAATCCATCTTATCAGGGGTCTCCCTCTCCAGCACTGTCCGTCCACCCTTCTGAGCATGATGTCCTTCCCCAAGACCGATCTCTCTCCTGGCCAGGTCCTCAAAGGATCTTAAAAATCCTAGCCTCTAAGGAGAGACTTGGTTTCACCCTTTCAGAGACAGACTTATTTATTTTCTTGGCTCAAGACTCTTCTCCAGCACCACAACTCAAAGGCATCTATTCTTCTTCTGTCAACCTTAGTCATTGTCCAACTCTCTGAAGCATAACAAGTAATTGAGAAGACCATGGCCTGGACTAGGCGCACCTACGTATCTAGACTGACATTGTTGCTCTTCGGCACTCTGGAGAGGACCAGGAGAGCAGATTTTCTAAAAAAATCTGGGAGGGCGGAGGGATAGCGCAAGAGAGGAAGGACCCTTGATGAGATGGATCGAGTCAGTGATTGGAGTAATGGGGGTGGGTGTGTCAGAGACAGTGAGGTTGGCACAGGATAGAGCGGCGTTTAGGGCTGTTGTGCACAGGGTCGCTATGAGTTGCAAGTGACCCAACGGCACATAACAACAACAATGTCTATAATACACATACTCACTATGAGGCTGGCACTGATACTCCAGGGTGTGTCCAAGGCTCTAATAGCCGAGGCCATTGCTCATCTCTCTCCCTTGGAGCTGCTGGTGGATTCGAACCCCCAAAGAGGACTTCGTGTCAGTAGTGCAATTCCCCACCCACATATACTCACGCAACTCATTGTCCTCTAGTTGGAACCACCTTCCAGTTGACTCCCCACTGGGCTGTGGAGGTTATAAACGGAATGGGAGGAGTTTGTCCATCTTTCTCTTGAGGAGCGTATGGCGGATTCGAACCGCTGAAGAGGGGCCAGTTTTGAATGAGCAGCGTGCCTCCCCAATGCAGAGGGTACCAGAATCTCTACTCACCATGATAAAACAAAGTCACTGTTAAAATAACATCAAGAGTGTTGTTATCATGTGCCATTGAGTCACTTGCGACTCATAGCGACCCTGTGCACAACAGCCCTAAACTCTGCTCTGTCCTGTGCCAATCACACTGCCTCTGACACACCAACAGCCCCAAACCCTTCTCTATCCTGTGCCAATCGCACTGTCTCCAACACATCCATCCCGATTACCCCAGTCACCGAATCAACCCACCTCCTAAAGGGTTTTCCCCTCCTGTGCAGTCCTTCCACCCTCCCAAGCATGATGGCCTTCTCCAAGGACTGGTCCCTCCTTATACTATGTCTAAAGTATGTCAGTATACCATCTATTCCTGGAGCCTTATTTTTTGCCATTTCCTTCAAAGCAGCCTGAACTTCTTCTTTCATTACCATAGGCTCTTGCTCATATGTTGTTTCATTAAATTCTTCTGTGTCTTCCAATTCCTTTCGATACAGTGACTCAGTATATTCCTTCCATCTTCTTTCAATACTTCCTGGATCATTTAACATTCTGCTGAAAGCATCCTTGATTATAGCAACTCGAGGTTTGAATTTGTTCTTCAGTTCCTTGAGCTTAAGATATGCTGAGCAAGTTCGGCCCTTTTGATTTTCTGACTCCAACTCCTTGCACATTTCATTGTAATATTTTGCTTTGTCATCCCGTGCTGCCTTATGACATCTTCTATTCAACTCTTTAGTATCTTGAATTCTTCCCTGTGCTTTGGCTTCTCTGCGCTCCAGTGCAATTTTCAGAGTATCTTCTGACATCCATTTTGGTCTTTTCTTCCTCTTTAGTTTGCTTGGCTCTGTAGTCAACAGTCTTGGCACCAGCAGCCAGGAAATTAAAAGGCGCATTGCCATGGGAAAGTCTGCTGTTAGGGACCTCTCCAAAGTACTGAAGAGCAATGGTGTCTCTCTGGAGACTAAGGTGCGTCTGATACAGGCTATGGTCTTCACAATCACTTGTTATGCATCAGAGAGTTGGACAATGACCAAGGAGAATAGAAGGAGAATTGATGCCTTTGAGCTGTGGTGCTGGAGAAGAGTATTGAGAATACCATGGACTGCTAGGAAAACAAACAGATTTGTCCTGGAAAGGGTTAAACCGGGTGGCTCCTTGGAGGCAAGGATTCTGAGGCTCCGTCTAACTTACTTTGGACATGTAGTGAGGAGAGACCGGTCCTTGGAGAGGGACATCATGCTTGGGAAGGTGGAGGGACGGCGCAGGAGAGGAAGGCCCTCTATGAGGTGGATTGATTCAGTGACTGGGATAATTGGGATGGGAGTGTCAGAGACAGTGCGATTGGCACAGGACAGAGCAGAGTTTAGGGCTGTTGTACAAAGGGTCGCTATGAGTCGCAAGCGACTCGATGGCACATAACAACAACAACAAAGTATGTCAGATGAAGCCTCAGAATCCTTGCCTCCAAGGAGCAGCCTGGTTTAACCCTCTCCAGGATGAACCTGTTCGTTTTCTTTGCAATCCATAATACATTCAATACTCTTTTTCAACACCATAGCTCAAAGGCATCAATTCTTCTATCCTCAAGAGTGTTAGCATGCTGTAGTAAGCTTTATTTACAGGCAGCAGAGCTGAGGTGGCGTGGTCTGTAGCGAGCTGCGCGGCTAGCCCACAGACTGCATCTCTCCCAGTTCCAATGCACCGGAGCCTCAGTGAGAGAAAGATGGGCAATCTCCTCCCCAGCCACTTCCATCCTTGGAAACCAATACAGAGTCAGTTACAAGTTTGTTCCAGCTCAATCGTAGTGAATTGTTGGGATCCTTCCTAAAAAGGCAAATGGAAAATATGCTGAAAGGGTTGTTGTTTTTATTGTTAGTGCTGACATTGAGTAGCCTACGACTCATAGTGACCCTATGTCCAGCAGCTTTAAAGCCTGCTCTGTCCTGAGCCAGTCTTTGTCATTCTGAAACACCGACCCCAATTGCCCCAGTTATTGTTATCAATCCATCTCATCCGGGGTCTTCCTCTCCTGCACTGTCCATTCACCCTTCCAAGCATGATGTCCTTCTCCAAGGACAGGTTCCCCTGGCCACATGCCCAGAGTACGTCCAAGGTATATTCAACACTCTGAGAACATACCGGAGAGGTCCGGTACCACAACTCAGAGGCACCGATTCTTTTTCTGTCATCCTTGGTGACTGTGCAGAATAGCGCAGTAACTGTGAAGAGCATGGCCTGGGTCAGGCGCACCTTGATCTCTAGACTGACATCATTGCTCTTTAGCACTTTGGAGACATCTCTGACAGCGGATTTGCCTAATGCAACTCGTCTTCTGATTTCCTGACTGCTGGTGCCGAGAGTGTTGATTGTGGAACTGGGCAGGTTCAAACTGCTAACAACCTCGATCTCTTCTTCTCCATCTACCGTGGTGCTGGGTGCAGGGGTGGGAATCTTTGACTTCTTCATGTTGAGTTTCAATCCATATTGAAGGGCTCAGTCCTTGACTTTCTGCTGTAAGTGCTTTAGGTCCTCCTCAGTTTGAGCCAGCAAGGTTGTGTTACCTGCATAACAAAGGTTGTTGAGGAGTCTGTAAGGAATAGCTGTATTAGTAACCTGACAGGTGCAATGCTGCAGGCCCAGGTGGGTCAGGCTGGACGAGTGCTCCTAGCCCCTCGACCACCGCTGAGTGATCTGACCTCACAGTAGAACCTGCAGGGCAGAGTGAAACTAAGGACCCCTCGATCTTTCTAAGACTACATGTAGATCTTTACGGGCCACATCTTTCTCTGGTGGAACAGCTTCTGCATTCAAACTGCTGAACCTCTGGGTTGTAGCTAAGCCCTTATCCCCTGCACCTCAAAAGAAGTATCCTAGGAGACCTGGCACCATCATGGGGCAGGAGGTGACGGTCCAGTTTGCCTCACCTCTGGTCCCCAGGGCGCCTTGCCCAGTGAGGATGCGAAGGACCTTGTTGGTAGCGGAAAGGAACCCTGGTGGCACAGTGGCCCAGCGTTTGTATGTGAAACAAAAGGTCTGTGTTTTGAACTCAAGAAAGAAAGACGTGGCCATCTGCTTCCAGTCCAGGCAACTCGAGGGGCAGTTCTGTTCTGTCCTAACAGATCACCATAAACGAAACCAATTCAACGGTGAATGAGTGAGCTCAAAGGGGCAGGAAGTTGGGACTGAAACCAAAGTTTCCCCGGAAAGACCCCCGTGGGACTCCCTCATGGAGCAAGCCAGGAGAGCTCAAATCCGGAACCAGTTTCCAGGGTGCGGGAGTGACCATTGCCACCCGTCCCTGTGCAGGACAGCTGCTCCTTGAAGTCTGGCCGTGAGGCACAAAGCCGAGATCACAATCGCCCGGCGTCACTCTGGCACGCTGAGTGTGTGATACACCTGTCTCCACCGCCAGGCAAATGAGTGGGTTCACAGGCAGAGGCCTGTCCTGGCAAACAAAGCGCCCCTTTGTCCCCGCCCCAGCCGGGGATCTGTGAGGCGGCCAAATCCATCAGCGCTTGTCAGGGCCCTCAACACACACAATGCTAGTTGCGATCCACTCTCTTCAGCAAAGCCCCAGGCCTGCAGCAGGCCGTTCAAGCTGACACGCAAAGTGTCAGTCAGTGCAGAGCAGCCAGGGGTGGGGACTGGTGGAAGGGGGTCAGAGGGAGGGAGGCGCTGGGCTCTCCTTCCAAAAAGCCAGCCAGGGCCAGAGGCAGAGAGGCTGAGACACCTTCTCTTCAGAGCAGCCCAAGAGCCACCCTGGGAAAAAGAATTCTCCCATTCGTGCTCGCGGAGGAATCTTAGCCTACTTTAGCAAATGCAGTGGCACCTGGGGTGGCTGGACTCATGGGACATGTGACCAACAGTTCAAGTGACAGAACCAGGAAATGTTGAGGTTAGATGAATGACTTCTCAGATGTGACTCTCTACAAAGGCGACATCAGCCAGAGGTGTGTAATGGCTTTCTTTGCAGGGAAGAAAAAGAAAAAATATAAACTCTCAAACCTGTCACATCAAGTTGATCCCACCGCTTGGTGGCCCCATGGATTACAGACACCAACAGTTCCACAGGGTTTTCCTGATGGTCATATTCATGGAAGCAGAGGGTCAGGGCTTCTTCCGGGATGCTCAGGAGATTCTGATCTTACAACCTTTAAAAAGAAGCCATTAAGGGGAGCTCTGGTGGCCTAGTGGCAAGGAGTTGCAACTACAATCCCAGAGGAGCACGGTTCGAATTCACCAGATGCTTTGCCAGGGAAGGAGGGACAATCTCCTCCTGTACCAGTCAGATCTGATTTGACGGTACACTCACACAAAAATAATAAAAAAATAAAAAAAAAGAAGCCATTAGCATCAAGTCACTTCCACTCTAATCTATTCAGCAAAGTAGAACTGGCCCATTGAGTTCCAAGTCTATGCTCTTACGGAAGCAGATGGTCACTCTTTTTCTCCAACTGGTGGGTTTGAACCACTGACCTTTGAATTAACAGCTGAGTATTTAACGGCTGGGATTCCTTTGTCAGGTTTATATTGTTATTGTTAGGTGACACTGAGTAGTAGATGACTCATAGCGACCCTATGAAGGAAAGACCTGAGCACTGTTCATAGGGTTTCTGGAGTCAAGCTATTTCGGAAGTGGATGCCACTCCTCCTTCCAAGCGTGTTTTAATCAGGAAGCTCCACCAAGCACTGTCCACCACGGGTGGACATTTGGCACATCAGTGTCACACAGTGCTCAATGCTGCCTTCTCCCCTCCCCCTTTGGGGATTTGAGACACTGCTTGCCTTAAACCCTAGGCCAAGGCTCAAGGACCTCAAGCCCAAAAAAGCACATGACCCCAAAAACTTGCGATTACTTGCACGACCAGACCGCCGTGCACGGGCAATCACCCCACCCGGGGACCTCCTCAGTCGCCAGCAGGGTGTGGTTCTGGCAGATGTGGAAGGTTCTTCAGACGTCTGATGATTCTGCCATCTACGTGAGCTCAGGGTATCCTCCTCTGATGCTGTGGAAGTCACACGGATACTTCTCAAAGCGCCCTCTACTGCAGCCTGGCCTTCCTGGCCCACTGCCCTCCTTCCTTCCCACCTTTGGGCCACAAGATCACCTGTTACAAACTAGGAACCGACCACAAGCACTGTTCTCCAGCAAATGAAAGCCCTTTCGCTATCTTCTCCGCTGACCTCAGTACTCAGTACAGAGGCAGGAGAGAGAGGCAGCCGTTCAAAAATCTCCAGCTCACTGCCCAGCTACCACCACTGACCACTCTATAAAGGGTCACAAGAGAAGATCCTGGATGTTGTCGTTGTTGTCAGGTACTGTCGAGTTGACCGTAACTCAGTGCCCCTCAGAACAACAGACCTGACCCTCACCCCCTCGCCTGAACCCTCTTCACAATCTCAAGGTCATGGTTCAAGTCATTGTGTCAAGTCATGACTTTTCCAACGCTGATAAGGTATTGGAATATATGGAAACAAAGTCTTTTTCTTTCTGAAATGCATATTGACCATGCCATCATGGGTGAGTGAGGAAGAAGGAGGTGTGTGTCACTGGACTAAGAAGAGGGACTGTCAAATGGACCGAGAGATGCTTAAATGGGGTTCACTACACTGTTGGGAGGTAGAGTCTACAGTCTCCACACTAAAAAATTAAAGAGATACACATTTTAAATACCAAGGCAGAATTAAGAATAAATCTGCAAATCTAAAAATGTGTGTAAATATCTTAGCACAAGTGACCAAGCCTAGCTCTGTTCAGCAGTGGATTTTACAGATTTGGGTTTACGTTATTTAAAGACACAGTCAAAGGCTGGCTCGGCACCTGCCAGAAGTAGACAGTACGTCACTGACCGTTTCTGGTGGGATTCCAGAGCAGAGCCTCCTGACAGGGGCAGTCCTCCTGCTGTGACACTAAATTGATGTTACAAAATTAGAGGTCAAGTGGAAGGTTCTCCAGCTTAGAGGCATTCTCCTAAATACTTTTCTCAAAGCTTCTTGTTGTTGTTTGTGGTCATTGAGTTGACCCCCGATCATTGGTGACCCCATGCGTGATAGGAGTGAATTAGACCATTGAGAATCACAGGGCTTTCAATGACTGGTTTCAAAAGGAGGAATTTCTTCCTCCTCTGTTTTCATCTAGAAGCTTCTCCCATTTGAAGACCTGCGAGAGGGTCAGCTATGAATTGTTCCTGACTTGACAGCAGATGACGACAACAGCGGCAGTAATATCCAGACAAAGGAGAATATCCCAAGGAGGAGGAAGGACGTTGCTTATCATTTTTGTAAGATGTTTGGGAAAGCGGTAATTCCATTTCTTACTGGTACCTTGATCAAGATAATGGTATCATGTAATCTTCTCTGGTTTATGTAAAAAATTATGCTGGTTCACATGAATGCTATACCTATCCCATGCCATTGAGTCAACTTCACCTCAAAATAACCCTAAAACAGCATTCATTGCCTGGCAGGGGTGTAAACCTTTACAGAAGCCGACAGCCCCATCTTTCTCCCTTGGAGCACCTGGTGGCTTTAAACCTCTGAATTTTCAGCTAGCGGCTGAGTCATTTCACCGCTGCATCACCAGATTTCATTTACGTCTATCCAAGGACTGTCAGGAAGAACTAGCTCAGTATCTTAACTGTGCCCTTCCTGTCTGAGTATCCACAGGTGCAGGTGCTATCTTTGCCTCTAACTGGCAAGGTGTTAAGACTCTTTTTTAAAAAAAATTAATTTTAATAGACATTTACAGAGGTTTTGGATTTCAATTCATTCATTGCCTCACTTTTCTCCCTGCCCAGCCCTCCCCACCAGCTCATTTCCCCCTCCGAAGAGAAAAAGAAAAAAAAATTCCTTTATTAGTATACAATTCCCACGTCCCTTCCCCCCCACCCCGAGTACACTTCTTTATGCAACCTTAATTCTGGATTCCTGTGCTAACCATGAGCACTAAACACCCTGGCTGGCTAACTTCCTGCTTCTATCTGCCAAGGACGTCTACATGAATAATGGCCCTGACCAATTCCTTGGAGACGGGCAACCCAGAAAATCAGTGGTCCAGCAAAAGGTAGAAGACCTCCTGGGGGCCATACAGGTAGGAGGAGCCTCACTGTAGGGAACGGGAGCTGTGACCCACCCCTGTCCCAGCGGGAGAAGCTCAGCGTGGGCAGAGGGCAGCCCCGTAGAGAAGGGTTTCTGAGAGAGGCCTGGCCCTGCTGGATTGCTACATCTCTCCAAACCACAAAGCCCTGCTTAGAGTTCCTCTGCCAGGGCCGATGACAATCTCCCATGCTATCTGTGTTGTCATCTCTCATACAGGCTCATAGGTGGTGCTGTCACTTCCCAGGAAGCCCCTGGGGGGATCCTGTCCTTTCCTGGACATCCAAGTCCACAGTCGCGTGTGTCTGCACTAGTGCCAGGCCACTGGCCTCCCTCTCTGCTCATTCTTTATTCCTTAAGACAAACCCAAGTCGTAAGATTAAGCTCCATTACCAGCTATTTTCCTCATCCCCTTTCACAGCTGATAAGTGAATTCCCCAGAAGGGGAAGACCTGCACTGACCTTCCCTTGTACCTGGACGGCTTCATGGCCCAGCCACCCAAATTCATTGTCACGAGTTCTGGTGCCTGGGACCACTGAAGGCTACAAGAGGTGGCTCTCTGCCTGGTGGAACTGTGGGAATGATGATGGAAGCTGGTATCTGCCGATCCTCTGTTTGGAAAAAGAGGATTTTACCTTTCAGCAGCTGCCAACCTGGTATGTTTGCCAAGAATTCAACATGAAGCAAACACACACCCCCCACTACGGCACCCCTCCTCCAAAGCAAGCATGACCCACAGGGCCAGGAAACAGTTCTCGGAAGGAGAAGAGATTGGTTCATGACCCTTGCTGGTTTCCACAGCGTGATCTATTTTCATCTCCACCAGAGGACATGACTGTCCACTCAGGCCAGATTTCTCTGACTATTCAGATCTGCCAGATTTAGCTAACGAGCTAGAAGGCTCTTGGTTTACAGTTAACCAGTACTTGGTGGGTGTGCCTGGATTTAAAAAGGCAGTTGTTGAAAAAACAAGGAACTCATGCAATATTATTCAAAATGGGTGACCCTGGAGGACATTATGCTGAGTGAGGTATCTCAGTCACAGAGGGGCAAATGCTATACGGTGCCACTGTTGTAGAATGAGGCTGACATCGGGATGGGGGTAAGACTGAGAAAAACTGGATGAAATAGGTTTACGGCATTGAAGTCTTTGGGGGAGAGAATATATTTTAGGGCATTATGTTTATCGTAAGAGTATGGAATGAGGGTTGCAGAGTGGATTATATCTGGGGTTGGGGGATGTGTGGGGGGATTGTGTACCAATGAGGGAGTTTTTCTTTTGCTTTTGAAGGAAAGGCGCAAACGGGGGGGGAGCGGGGAGAGGGGTGCAACAATGAATGAATGGAATTCCAAAATCTCTGTAGATGTTCATTGAAATGAAAAATAAAGAAATTGGAAAAAAAAGGCAGTAGTGTCGGACTAAGTCTGCAGCTTGGAGGCTCCTGTGAAGTGGTTGGATTCTGGAAGACGGTTTCTCGTGTCTTGAAGAGGGTCAGGTATGAAACGTTTGGTGGGTTTTGGGTATTTCATCCATAGTCAAGTGTCAGCTGATTGGACTTGTCAGATTTAGCTAACCATGAGCTGTGAGCTGAAAGTCTCTTGATTTGCCAGCACTTGGTAGGTGCGTCTGTATTTAAAAAGAGGTAGAGCCATCAGGTTTGCGGCCCTTGGGCCTAGTGTTATTTGAGTTTGGGTTGAACATTCTTTTAAGTGGTACAGTGGTGGTCCGTCTATTTGCTGTACTGAAGTAACTGGTGTTGCTATGATGCTGAACACTGTGCCATACATGTGTCAAACACCATAATGGTTACTCACTGTGGACAGTGTTCGGTGGAGCTCGCAGACTGATTCAGGTATGGAAGCAAGAGTGGCATCCACTTCCTACATCACACGCCTCTGGAAACTCTAGAAATATATTTAAACGATAGTTCTAGAACAGGGTTCAGGTCTTTTGTTCATAGGGTCACTATGGGTCATACTCAACTCAACGGCACCTAAAAACCACAACCACCATGATCAAGTCTGTTCTGACTCAGCCATCTGTGGGGCAGAGGAAAGGTGCCTCACAGAGCTCACAAGACGAGAAATCCTGACGGAAGTGGATTATTTCATCTTTATCACAGGGAGCTGCTGCTGGTTTCAAACCCACGACCTTTCAGTTGGCAGAAGAATCCATCATGGACAGTGTAGTAGGTTAAACGTCAGGCTGGTAATGGAAAGTTGGGAAGTTCAGACCCACCAGGTGCTCTGAGGGAAGAAGATGAGGTAATCTCCTCCTGCTAAGATTTACAGACTCGGAAACTCAATAGGGGGTCACTGTGGGGCAAAAATGACTCAAGCACAGAGGCTTCGGGTGGTTTGTGGTTCTATTTGATTTTATTTTGTTCAGTAACAAAGTTTGGGTCCCAAAGTGAGGAAGTTAAGTCTTTTTTTTTTTTTTTTGAAACAGTCCCTTGGCAAGGACTATCCACTTAGGTTTGTATCCAAAGACGAAATTTGTAGGTGAAAGGAGTTAGGAGTCAGCCTTCGTTAAAGACTGGTTCATTTCAGGGTCGAAAATATGGAACGCTTCACGAATTTGCGTGTCATCCTTGCGCAGGGGCCATGCTAATCTTCTCTGTATCGTTCCAATTTTAGTATATGTGCTGCCGAAGCGAGCACGGAAGTTAAGTCTTGAGTTTTGACAAGTGAGCTTCAATGTTGGCTAAGTCTAGCATTATTTTCGAATATAAAGGCCCATTTAATTGAACTTTATGGGAAATTCCTAGCTCTATCTCCTTACAGGAGCTGTGGTGGCCGAATGGGTAAGGAGCTGTGCTATCCACCCAAAGGTGGTTCGAATCCACCAGATAGATGCTCTGTGGGGGAAAGACAGGCAAACTCTTCTTGTGTGACTCACCACCTCTGAAAAGCCACTGGAGGGTCAGCCTCGAGGCAGTTCTGACAGGACAGCAGTGACTGAGTGCGTGGCCTCCTTAGAGACCTCACTGTGGGGGCTGGGCTTTGTTTATCTTTGTCCTCTTGACCCCAACTTCATCCAACTCTTGCTGGCGAAGGACAGCTCATGACTGAGGTGGACTCAGGCACAGCCGTGCACAGAGAATGCGTCCTATCAGGAGTTGGTATGAAAGTCCCTTTGCTAAAACTGGACTGAAGCAAAAGTGGTGACTAAATTCAACCCTTTCATGACCCACTCGTTTTCTACTTTGCATTCTTTGTTGATACTGTGGGTTTTTCTGCCAATGGGAGGCATGCCAAATCAAGGAACACTGATGAACTTTTCTTAGGAAATATGGAATTTTATATATAGTATGTGGGACATTTATACCCCTCTTGACTCTAAGCTAAGTGGGATGCACATTACATGTCTCTGGACTCTGCAGGGTAAAATTATATGGGACAGTTATGTCCCATGGGACTCTGGGGTAGGATTAATGTCCTTCTCAACCCTATATGGCCTTCTAGATATTTTGATAAGCGCACATAATTCTAAAAAACCCAACCAACCAACCATACTAAAATACTCCCCTCAAACACATTGCTATTCAGTCGGAACTAACTCATAACGGATACTGTAGTGGGTTTTCAGAGGTTAGAAATCACACCTGGAGGAGAGAACACATCTTCCCCTCAGTGGAGTCAGTGGGGTATTTGATCCTCCTGACTGTGGGTTGTTGGTACCTCTCCCTATGGACTAGACCACCAGAGCTCCCGTTGTGCAGTTTAGGACATCCACCCACTGCTGTCAGGAGGATTCTGACTCGTAACGACCCTCCGTTAAGTCTCCGACGCTGTAAATCTCTATGCAGGAAACTGAACATCTTTCTCCCGTGAAGCAGCTGGAGGATTGAAGCTGGTTAAGTTAAGCACTGTGCCACCAGGGCTCACTAATAACACACAGGAACTCAGAAATGCACTTGGAGGGTTTATCTCCACGCACAAGAGAGAGATGAGTTTTGCAAACTCACGTGTAACACAATATCTTGGTAAACCATATGCCCCTTTCTTGGGTTTCAATCAGCTCTACAGGCCCTTGATCAATGGCAAAACCCATCCAAGGTCCTGCGTAGCCTCTCAAGGGCTGTCTGCAGGTTGCATGTAAAGTCTAGCCCTCGCCTATGCAGGTAAATAGCCCCCAGGAGCTGTCCCGGTGCCTGCAGGAGGCCCAGACTTTGGCTGTGCAGCCTGGGAAGTGTGTCCACTCAAGCAGGGAGCCCCACCTGAGGGGGGCACGCATCTCCCTCCCTGCCCTCAGTGCAGGGCAGGCGCACACCTGTGGCTGGGAAGGGGGAGGCCAGGGTACCTGGCTGGGCCCAAGGCTGTGCAGGTAACAGGAGCGGAGCCCTGCATATTTACCTCTATACTTCCGATTTCTGCATCTTACTGTGTGGAAAGCAGACCTCAAGTGCAGAAGGGAAGGAACAGCCCAGAGCTCCCTTTGGCTTTGAAAGTTCACAGAGCCCACAGATACCTGCAGGAGGCTTGTGTGCGGGGCACTGTGCCCCAAAACCAAGAAGAGGGTTTCTAGTGGGGTCATTGTTTCCAGCCCGCTGCTTCCTGCGTAGCCAGAACGGACCCTGCAGCTGACTGTTCCAAGTAGACTTCTCAGGTGCCACTTACCTTTCCTGTAGAATGAGGCTGTGGTCTTCAGGAGAGGCGCAGAGGAGGTGGCAAGAGTGGTCAGCCCACTGCCTAGTGCAGATCTCACCCCGCAACTGGCTCCGTGGTCTCCTCCTCCACACCCTGATGTGGGAACTTCTGTGACAGCCCCTGAGAAGATCCAGATGCCAACACCTCCCTCCACATGCCCCACATCGCACTCCTTTTCTGTACACACAGGAAAGTCAGGGAGGAGAGAACGATCCAGATGAGGCACTAAAGTGTGTGTGGCTGATTGATTTTTGGTTTTGGATTTCTTTTGCAAGCGCTAAAGTCCCTGGGTCATCAAAAGGAGCGCTGGAGCCGAATTCGTAATATATATTAGACAGCTAACTAACAGGTCTGCAGTTTGAGTCCACCAGCTCCTACACTGGAGAAAGACAGGCAGCCTCGTCCGGTAAAGACTGCCCGGAGGAAAAGCCACTGGGAAATCATGAAGGGTCACTGTGAGTTGCAGCTGGCTCCAAGGCAGAGTTTGGTTTTGAGTGGGCAGTCCGGGAGGTCCCCGGTGGCATAGTGCTCAGCAGTATTGGTTGGAGCGCTGGCTGGAGCTCACCAGCTGCTCTGAGACGCAGTGAGGGGCAGGGGAAGAGGTCTCCTTCCTCAAAGCCTACGACCATGGAAACCCTAGGGGCCATCTCTGTTCTGCCCTGTAGTATCGCTAGAAGCTGCGGTTGACCACACAACAATGGGTCTCTTAGAGGTGAGTACTTCAAAAGGAGCTTTGTGGCACGATGACAAAAAGGCTCAGATGGTGCCTGGAAGGATGGCGGTTCGAATCCATGGGTGGCTCAGTGGAATAAAGATGTGGCATTCTGCTTCTGAAAAGATTAGCACCTTGAAGACCTTCCCTGTGGGCGCAGGTCTATTAGAGCAGAAATCCCCTCGATGGCAGTGGGGGTCTGGATGGTTCAACTGGCATTCTCTCAGTTACCAGTCAATCGTTGTGGACATGTGACAATGCACAGCTGCTTCTACTAGGGCAGGAATCAACTTGGCAGCAGGGCACTCTTGGGAGGTTCAATCGTTTCCTCTCGGTTCCTAATCGATTGGTTGGAAACAGATTATAACTAAACAAACCCTACTGAGCTCATACCTAGTCCAATAGCTGGGGTCATCGTAAGATTTCACTCCCCAGCAATGGAATTACGATGCATGATCAATACTTTTCATTTTATCCAGAGTGTCCCACCTTTTGCATTTTCCAACTCATGACTTTTACAACCAGAAAATTATTAAAGGATATGATTCTTCCTCTCTTCCTTCCTTCTTCTCCTCTTCCTCTTCCTCCTCATCTTCTCCTTCTCCTTCTCTCCCCACCCCTTTGTATGTGTGTATCATCAAATCCGATCTGACTGGTACAGGAGGCGACTGTCCCTCCTTCTCTAGCAGAGCATTTGGTCTATTCAAACTGCTCACCCCTGGGATGGCAGTGCTGCTTCTTGCCACTGGACCACAGAGTTTGCCATGATTATTTCTTGAGATGCAATTTTCATACCGCATACCATGGGCTGCTAGGAGAACAAACAGGTTTGTCCTGGAGAGGGTGAAGCCAGAATGCTCCTTGGAGTCAAGGATTCTGAGGCTTCGTCTGACATACTTTGGGCATGTTGCAAGGAGGAACCAGTCCTTGGAGAGGGACATCATGTTTGGGAAGGTGGAGGGACAGTGCAGGAGAGGAAGACCCTCTATAAGATGGATCAACGCAGTGATTGGGTGGTGGGAGTAAGTGTGTCAGAGACAGTGAGAGTTGGCACAGGATAGAGCAGGGTTTAGGGCTCTTGGAAACAGGGTTGCTATGAGTCGTAAAGGACTCAACGGCACATAACAATAAACAACAACAATGTGCACAAATGAATGCTGCCTAGTATAGTCAGGGAATGTAGGCACCACGCTGTGCTGACTGTTTGATAACAATTCTTAAAAATGCGCCCGCCTCGCCCATCCGTAAACCAGAGAGAACAGAAGGCTCAGTGCACATTTTGGTGCTGAGGGCTGGCTGGGCATCTACTGTGGTAACAGCTTTTCTAAAGAACCCTGGAAGGTTGACAAGGAAAATGTGGGATCTAAATAAGGGTCTGAAGAACTTGGGACCTCCAGCAACTATGAAAGGATTAAGTATCTTTTTAAACCACCAAGTGTGCAGTAATCAAATAGTCACAGAAAACCAATGTCCTGAGGATATTTCCCATTTTCCTTGTTTTTCTGTTCACTTCCTGTTTTCTGTCTGTTACATGTACAATGGGTGATTACTATCAACTCCTCATGTTGGCCCACTGTTGTTGTTGTTGTAAGGTGCTAGTGAGTTGAGTACAACTCAAAGCAACACTATGAACAACAGATCTGAACCATGTCCTATCCTGTGCCAGACTCACAATCTCTGATGCATGAGCGCCCATAGCTGCAGTCACTTTGTCAATCCACCTGATTGAGGGTCTTCTCTCTTTCTCCATCCCTCACCTTCCCAAGCTTACTGTCCCTCCCCAGTGAAAAGCCTTTCCTAGAAACACACCCAACACATGGGGGACGAAGCTTCACCATCCTTGCCTCCAAGGAGCACTCTGGCTGCACCTTCTCCAGGATGTGTCTTTTTGTTCTTTTGGCAGTCCATGGGATAGTCGGTACTCTTCTCCAACACCACAGCTCAAAGGTAGTTCTTCTGTCATCCTTATTGACTGTCCGGCTCTCAGCAGCACAGCAAGTGATCAAAAAGCCCATGGCCACCTTGGGCTGTTTCCATGTTCTTGCAATGGTGACTAATGCTGCTATGAACATTGGTGTAAAAGTTTCCATTTGAGCCTCACTTCTCATTTTCTTGGGGCATATTGAAGCAACTGAATAGCTGGGTCATAGGGAATTTCTTTGTTCAGCTTTTTTGAGGAAGCATCAAAGTGCTTTCCAGAGTGGTTGCACCATTGTACAATCCCACCAACAATGTAAAAGAGTTCCTATCACACCACATCCTCTCCAACATTTATTACTTGCTGTCCTGTTAAACTTTGCCACTGCTACTGGAGCGAGATGGTATCTCACTCTGGTTCTGATTTGTATCTTTATTATTGCCAGTGATTTGGAAGTGGTGGTACATTCACACAATGGAATACTACATAGCATGCAGGAGTAATGATTTTGTAAATTATTACCTAACTTGGGAGGGACTGGAGAGCATTATGCTGAGGGAACTAACTCAGTCCAGAAAGGACAAATACTGTATAAAACCATTACTGTAGAATGAGTATGAAGATCCAAGGTGGGGGGGAGGGTGGAAATAGAGGGGCAAGGATGGGGGGGTAGGGTGTTAATCATAGGGTTTCACAATTTGATGGGTGGGTGGGGTGAAGGAAATGGGAAGGATCTTTTATGAAAAACAATGTATTCAAATTTTGTAAGAAATCAGAGTTAAAAAAAAAAAAAGCCCATGGCCGAAATAAAGCATACCTTAGTTCTAAAACTTACATTATCGCTCTTCAGTAATTTGGAGAGGTCCTTGATTGAAGATTTTTTCCAGTGTGATACATCACCAGACTGCTGGTACCAAGTGTATTGATTGTGGATATAAGTAAGATGAAGTCATTGGCAGTTTCAATCTTTTCTCCACCTATCATGATGTTGCCTATAGGTCCAGTGGTAAGAATTTCTGTTTTCTTGATGTTGAGATGCAATCTATATTGAAGGCTGTATATATAGGGAACTCTAGTGGCCTAGTGGTAAAAAGCTGTGCTGCAATCCTGAAGGCACACGGTTCGAATCCACCAGTGGCTTCATGGGGCGGGGGAAAGGATGGTCAATCTTCTGTGAGATTAACTGCCTCTGAAAACCCAGCTGGAGGGCCAGCTATTGGTTGGTTTCAACTTGACAGCACACAATAATAGTCTTTGATCCTCTGCAGCAAGCACTTCAAGCTCTCCTCACTTTCAGCAAGCAAGGTTATAACACCTCCATAATGAAGGTTATTGGTGAACCTTCCTCTAACCCTAGTGCCACGTTCTTCTTCCCAGAGTCTAGCTTCTTGAATAATTTTCTCAGCATACAGGTATGGAGATGTTAGTGCATAGATCATTGTTATTAATAACAAGATGGGATTATGATGGAATTGGAGGGGGAGTAGACCGTACAGAGACTTGGAATGCAAGGATTGACAAAGCACTGAGGTAGTGTCCTTTGGAAGAGGTAAGTCCAACTTCTGGTTGTGTGAGGGGTATCTTTATCTGAGCAGAAATACTTTCTCAATTTTAAATTGTAAGGAGGGGAATTATGATGTATGTAGATGTTGAACAGCAAAAGGATGAGACTAAAATAAACTCATTATTTCTCTATCTTCTTTTGCATCTCCAGCATCTGAATTTCTTCCTCCACTTGGAAGAAATGTCCACTTCTTCCTCCACTTGGAAAATGTCCACTCTTCTGTCTGTTTTGGGAAGGGGGAAGATGAGCTGCTTTATGGGCACAGAGCGTATTGGCCTTCCTAGAACTTTAAATGTGGAGGCCGCACAAAGATTTAAAGTCAGCTCAGATTCCCTTTCGTGGTGGCAGTAGGACCAAGAGGCAGCCCTGCAAGTGGTGGTGTTGGTTTCTAGTGACCATGGTGTCTGGTGGGGTCATCAGTCATAGACCGAGGACTCAAACTTCCTTCGATCCAACCCATTTTCCAACTTAATGCTCCCAGAGATCCTCTGGGCTCCCTTGCAGGCTCCATTAAATCTCCTTCCTGTTGAAGCAAGCTGGAACTGGATGCTGTTCTTTGCATAAAAAAAATCGAGAGCCTTTTTCATCTGAGCTCTTCCCTTTGCTGTTACTGATGACGGCCTGGGACCCCGTTAGTCCTGACTTGTGTTAGCTCTTGTATTATCATCCCTGTACTGCAGTGGCCGCGAGAAGAACTCAACAGAGCCCACGCTGTTCACAACAATACCCCTTTTATTGATATTAATCACAGTTTAAGGTCTTGTTCATCAAAAAAGAACAATGTGCATTAAGTATAACTACAAACAGAGACATTAAAAAATAAAATGTACATACACACGCGCACACACCATCCACCAAAGCAGTTAATCTCAAGCAATCAACACTCTGAATGTGTCTTCAATTTTGATCACCAGTGCTTGGAAGAACGTACAGAGATCCGGGCCCAGGTCGTTGGCCCCTGGGGTCTTAGCATGTGTACAGGACAGAAGAGTTACCCTTGGAAGCAACTGAGTATGTAAACGTGGAGGGCAGACGTTGGTGAAACAGGGCCTAGATACCGGTACCTAGCAGCTGCTTCGCAGCAGAGTCCACCCAAGGCCCCATGTCTCCTCACATCCCTGAAGAAGGCAGATCTTGTTGTGTTGAAAGCAGACAGAAGCTATGTGTATGGAAGAGCAAGTCGGGACTCATCTAGTTCAACCCATTCTTGAGGGACATTTTAGAATGATTGACTAAGATGTACTTTTCAAAGGAAATGGGGAAAAAATCTCTCTTCTTTCCCTACCTCTTCCTCTTTCCCATCCTAAGCTTTCCGGCCAAACTCTAGCAAAGCCTACTGCAGCCTAAAAAACGTTCTGGATCAGGTTACAAGTTACCCCATGGTCAAAAGAGAATGACCCATGGCAAATATCAAATGTCATTCATTAAAGTGGCTTTCTTTGGGGTAGAGTAAGAAGTCTGAGTAGATTACTGGCGTTTCCAAGCCACTTGTAGAAATTAAGGTGATAAACTTGTTAAAATAAAGACCTAGAGGATTTAGACACTATAAACATCACATTGCTCTAGGAATCTACTTTCTCACCCAGAGAGAGCTGAGGTCAGAGAGCTAAGCTACTTCATCTTCTTTTCACAGGCCTTACTTGTCCTGTGTGTTATTTATTCCAATTTCTTGAACTTGAATAATACAAATTTTGAGAGGAGAATGAGAGAAGCTGAGGAGTAGGGGAGGGAAGAGAGAGAGAGAAAGCTAGAGAGACACTAGCTAATGTCATTCTCTGCCTGTGCCCCTCTGGGGAAGAAGAGGGAATGACATCATTTCGTTGGGTTGACCCCGCCTTGGGAAGCGTTTTTGCTACATCCATGGTGCTCCAGTACTGGTTTAGCAGAGGATCGGCAGTGATGGGTCAAAAGAGACAGAGTAGAGGCATCCTGGCCATTCTTCTCCGATCAGTTCAGCAAAAGGAGGGAAGGAGATATGCCTTGGTGGGAGCCTGCATGGAGTTGCTTTTGAATCTAGCTGGGGGGGAGCGGCTGAACTTGTGGAAGCAGGGATTTCCTTGATCTGTCTGCCTTGGATAATGTCACTGAAGATGAAGCCTGCTCAGTACCTGTCTTTGTTCTCTGGAGCTGCTAGAACAAAGGTTCATTCTGTCACACGCAGGAGGCTGAGTTCTCTGTCGGCTCTGAAGGAGGGTCCCCGCCTCAGCTGCTTCTTCCTAGTTCCCTGCAGTCCTGAACGTCTTGGCATCTCTCTCTATCTGCTCACATGCTTAATCTTTTTTTCCCATCTCAAGAGATTGACTCAAGACACACCCCACACGGACCCTGCCTCCGTCACAAAGACAACCCAGTCCCTGATGGAACTATGATCATAGGCACAGAGGTGAGGATTTCAAACACCTATGTTTGGAGTGGAGAGGAGGACATAATTCAATCCAAAAACAGGGGCCCAAACAAACACCTGCCATTCCATGACACTCTGGAATCCCAAATAAAACCAGTCTCCCACAAGAGAAAAAGAGGGAAAGGTCAAGGTCATTATTGTAACCAGAGCCAATCAGGATAATGAGAGGAGGAGGAGGAGGAGGAAGGAAGACAGGAAGAAGCCTCTAAAGAGGCTGTGGTTCCATGAAGCCAATGGCTGCCGTCCCAAGTGCTGCCTTTTCTGGGGTTTGAGCATCTCCGCACTAACCCAGGCCGACGTCCAAAGACATCATCACCACAAATCCCAGGATGGAGGCCCAGGACGCCAGCTTCCCATTGCCGCTGAGAGGGGAAGAAAGAGGAAGGTGAGTTAAGATCGCAAAGTAATGAGACTGTATCTAGATCTCGGAGCGGGCGTGACAATGTCTGATTCCAACTACAGAGAATGTTGTTGTTGTTGTTATTGTTGTTATGTGCCATCGAGTCACTTGTACTCATAGCGACCCTATGTACAAGAGCTCTAAATGCTATTCTATCCTGTGCCAACCTCGCTATCTTAAATGCACTCATTCCCACCATTCCAGTCACAGAATCGATCCATCTCATCAAGGGTCTTCCTCTCCTGCGCCGGCCCTCCACTCTACCAAACATGATGTCCCTTTCCAAGGACCAGTCCCTCCTTGCAACATGCCCAAAGTATGTCAGACAAAGCTTCAGAATCCTTGACTCCAGGGAACACTCTGGCTTCACCCTCTCCAGGACAAACGTGTTTGTTTTCCTAGCAGTCCATGGTATATTCAACACTCTACTCCAGCACCACAGCTCAAATACTGCGATGAATAACTAACACTGACAACTGACACTAACTGGGCTTACTAAACGCTACCGAGCCCTGGTGACGAGTAGTTGGTGTAAAGAGACATATACAAATGGAGCTGGCTAACTTCACAGGACACTTCTTCCTCTGCTCCAGCTCCAGAGGCGGAGAGAGAAAAGGAGAGACAGACAGATGGAGAGACAATTCTGAGACTACGTGAAAAAGATACTTGTTTGGAGAGTCTCTGAGCTGAACAAAGGATTAACACGCTCAACTGAGAATAGAAAGGTTGGGGCTTCAAGCCCACTCAGAAACATTTTAAAATATTTTCTTTTTATTATATATTATATT
>NW_006399798.1:9276910-9295301 GCF_000299155.1 Elephantulus edwardii | reverse complement strand
AGGGTGGAGGGACAGCACAGAAGAGGTGGATTGATTCAGTGACTGGGGTAACGGGGGTAGGTGTGTTGGAGATGGTGTGATTGGCACAGGATAGGGCAGAGTTTAGGGCTGTTGTTACATAGGGGCTCTATGAGTCGCAGGCGACTCGATGGCATATAACAATATTATTATATTGTATGTGTGTGTAAGTGAAGAAACACCTTGAAAGAAAGGCTGGCTGATCTCCTTCTGAAAGATCAGTCACTGACCACCACATTGAGCCCAGTTCTGCTCTGATAGACAAGCCTGCGTGAGTCAGAATTGACCCCCACCAATGTGCAACCAGGTCATCGGAGTGGGAGGGACCCTGCCTCATATCACCTTGTCTCCTGTCCCTTCCTTTAATTTTGGAGCACATAGTTGAGGAGGGGCAGGCCTGGTCCCGGGAAGGGATGGAAATGAAGACAGGGAAGGCGATGGAGTGAGGATGGACCCACAGGCTGGGCTGGGACACAGGTGGGCGAGGCGTTCCCTACCTGGTCTGGGCTTCTGGGATGATGTCGTCCATGACCACGTAGACCATGGCTCCCGCCGCAAAGGCCAGCGCATAGGGCAGGATGGGCTCAGCGAGAGCCACCGCAAAGGCACCGAAGACGCCCGCCAGGGGCTCCACCATGCCGCTTAGCTGCCCATACCTGAGGAAGAGTGCGGAGAGGTCACCAACAGGGCGGCCATGCCGGCCTCCGCATGCTGGCCCGTCCCCAGGAAAGGGGCTCGTTGTACACCACGCCATGCGTCCCTCACAGGGCTGGTGTCGTTAATGCCTCTTTCTTCTCTCCTAATTTCCCAGCAGACAATTACAGTAGCCTCTCCATTTCTTTTAGAATTTTACATTGCCTGCATTTTAAAAATGACCTTATTGAGATATAGCATACACACCACACAACTCACCCATTGAAAATGTACAGCTCAGTACTTCCTATATTCATAAGGTGGTAAAATCATCACCACTATGTAATTCCATAGTACTTCCCTCACCTCCAATGAAACCCCGTATTCACAAGCAATCACCCCAAATCCTCCCTCCCCTAAAACACTGGTCTAGTTCTGTCCCTAATAGCTGTGCCCATTTTGGACGTTTCATGGAAATGTGTCCTTCGTGACTGACTTCTTAGCATTATAGGAACAAGAGACATCCCAATCATACACAGAACTTCATTTATTCTTATTGTAAAATAATAGCTCATTGCTTCAGTAGACAGATGTTCTTTTCGTCTCTCAGCTGATGCCTGCATGGTCTTCTATAGGGAAGGGTACTGACTAGGAGTGGATTGGTCACTTCCCAAGGATAATTGGGTGTGGCGTGCTTGGGGGTTCGGGTCACAGTCGCTGTCGTTCTAATGGATGTGCACCCACCTAGCATCTACTGAAAAGCAGGGTCTACCTGGCCACGTGTGACTCAGGGGTGTGTCTGCCACCTTGGACCGAGGTGAGATTTCTCTTTCTAACACCTCCCCCTATTGGAGCTATGGTGAGTGAATGTTTCTCCGCAGCTTGAAACCAGATGTGACTCGGTCCACACACAGCAGACATGCACGGAAGCAGCTTTCAAGAAATCAAAAGACAGGCTGCAGTGGGAGAATCTCCTGTCAAGGACCTCTTGAAAGCGCTAGAGAGCAAAAAGTGTGAGTTTAAAGACTTAAGTTGTACCTGGCCCAAGCCATGCGATTTCCAGTTGCTTCAGAGGCTTGTGAGAGTTGGACAATGAATAAGCCAGACTGAAGCAGCAGTTGTGCCTTTGAACTGTGGTGTTAGAGAAGCTCGGTGAGTTTTCCAGGGGCGGCCAGAACAACAAACTAGTCTGTCTTGGAGGAAGAGCAACTACAACGTTCCTTAGAGACAAGGATGGTGGAACTTTGCCTCACACTTTGGCCACGTTGTTGGTGTGAAGACAGAAAAAAGAGTTGAGAGAGAAGGAAAGGAAGCTGGTTCCCAAGCAACGAACAGGCCTTTACTTGATTGGTCCAGAGGGACGCCAGGTGACCACTTGCAGAGAGGAACAGTGTGCCCTGCAGGCAAGCAAAGACTGGTTTCTTTTTACAGAGGCTTTTAGGGAGATTTAGAGAGGGTGATAATTTGCTCCAGAATTTGGGGGCCAGGGGTCCTGTCAATCAATGTGTGATCAGGCGTGGGGCCTCATCAGGATCTGGTCCTCAAGTCGCATTATCTAGACATGTAAATGATCCTGTTTTTTCAAATAATAGGCCTGGGAGTAAGGCCTAGGGAAACTGTGAGATTCTTCCTCCAGTTAGGAAGGGCCAGGCCCTGGAGAAAGACATCATGTTTGGAAGGATAGATGGTCGGTGAAAGGGAGGACGACCCTCAACGAGATGGTCTGGCTGAGTGACTGTACTAAGAGGCTCACACACAGCAGAGGCTACGAGGATGGCGCAGGATTGGACAGCAGGGTTTCAGCCAGGCGCTTTGAGTTGGTGTGGACTCAGTGGCACCACCACCACCACCACCACCACCAATAACAACAAAAACAACAACAATAACAACAACAACAACAACATGTGGGAGAATAACATGTTTGACTGGCAGTCAATGCACCTGACATAAAGGGTGAGGTGCAGAGATCAAGGTGGGATCCATCCCGTTATTGGTGTTCCACCAGAAGCTCCAGACGTGCGCCCAGGCCCGGGGAAGCTTTTCTGAAGGATCTGGCCCCGAGCACTGTCTCCAGCACCTGATGTGGGACACACCTTGACCCCGCCTCTCCCTCACTCACCAGAAGGCCCTCCAGGTCGAGAAGCCAGCCCCTCGCAAAGGCAAGCTGACGGCGAGCCCCTCCGGGAAGTTCTGGATCCCGATTCCGATGGCTAAATTCCTGCAAAGACCAAGAAAGACAGGATGCTGTGGTCAGGAAATGCATACGTACATGGAGGAGGAGGCCCCCGGGCAGTCCTTGGGGCTAGAGATTCCGGAGGCGGGCTGTGATGTGTGGAGAGAGGACAAATGGGGACCACGAAGGGACAGGGCTTGTCCTTCACTTCTGTCCCTGGATCCATGGGCAAGCCATGTTCTTATGGTGTCACAGGACAGCAGAGGACAAAGGAGTAGGGGTGGGATAACTGGAATTCTGTCACTTAGACCAATGATTTGGGGCCAATTACAGTCAATCTTCATCATTCATGGACATTTGCAGACCTGCCTGCTCCCTAAAATGTGTTTTTAACCTCAAAAAGCAGCACCTGAGGCACTGGGGCAGTTACTGGTGGGCACACCATGCACAGGGCAGGGTCATGTTTGAATCTCGCAGTGTGCACGTTCCCAGTGTGCTCACACGGTGGCACACACCTCATCCTGTAAACGTGCTCTCATCAGACGTCAGGGCAGCTTCTCTGCTCAGGCACCATCGGCCTCTACTCATGTCAATTCCTACCTTTCAGCTCACGCTTCCCATTTCTCTCTGCTCTGTCTCTTGATGGATTTCCTCTTTACAATCCCTCTTCCTGCTCCTAACACACCTTCCTCTGTTCATACCTCACTCACACTACCTTCCATCTATGTTCACACCACTTCCCACCTCCCTGTTCACAACACACCACACTCCACATCCCTGACCAGACCACCCTAGTTCTGTTCATACCGCTTCCCCACTCCCTGTTCGCATCACATCTCTCTCTGTTCACCTCATCTCCCACCTTCCTTTTCACACTGCCCCTCCTTCTGTTCACACTACTTCCCACCTTCTTGTTCACATCACATTTATCTCTGTTCACCTCATCTCCCACTTCCGTTTTCACACTACCTCTGCCCTTGTTCACACCACCTCCCATCTCCCTGTTCACACCACCTCCCACTTCCCTGTTCACACCACCCCGCCCTTGTTCTTACCACCTCCCTGTTCACACCACCTCCCACTTCCCTGCTCATACCTCCTCCCACTCCCTGTTCACACCAACTCCCACTTCCCTGTTCATACCACCCCTGCCCTTGTTCACACCACATCCCATCTCCCTGTTCACACCCTCCTCTTTGCTCACATCACCTCTATCTCTGTTTCTGCTGCTTCCTGCTTCCCTGTTCACCCACCTCCCATCTCTCCTGGGGTTTATGTTACGGTGGCTCTAAGTGGCCAGCACATACATAGTGCCTTTTGCTACGTGGCTGCAGCAGACAAGATATGGGCTGAGAGTGGCTGTCAAGGTAGGAAATGACAGGAGAGGGTGAGCTGGGGGCGAAGAGGAAGTGGGGTCTCGCAGTTCCTTCCACAAAGCCCTGTGCGCTCCCCTCCAAGACCCTCAGTTCACTGGCCGCCATCCGCAGGCACGCCTATGAGACTACCGCTTGATGAGTGTAGCCTCCTGCGTTAGGCTTTGGGATGGGGAAGTCCAATGAGCAGTTAACTTTCCATGATGAACCGCTGGACGTCAAAAAATGTGCAAAAGCAATGGGGTGGAATGTCCCCTTGAGAAGACAGTGGTGCTGCGGTCCCAGCACAATGACACTGAGTCTTCAAGAATATGGCACCATTTTTTCCAACAACATGTGCTCACTTCCTGTCTCTGTCCCATCTTGGTTATTCCTACAATATTTCCACTTCCCCCCCTCCAATAAGGCTACTGTGTTATGCAGATGACACAACCTTGCTTGCAGATAGTGAAGATGACTTGAAACACTTGCCACAGAAGATCAAAGACTACAGCCTTCAATAGGAATCACATCTCAACATTCAGAAAATGGAATTCCTCCCCACTGGACCGAAAGGCAGCATCAAGACAGATGGAGAAAGGACTGAAGTTGTTAACTATTTCATTTTACTCGGATCCACAATAACACTCATGGTAACAGCAGTCGAGGAATCAAAAGACGAACTGCGCTGGGGGAAATCTGCTGTCAAGGACCTCTCTACAGTGCTAGAGCACAAGGAACACCTCCTTTTCTGGATATCCACTGATCAGTGGTCTCCACTCAAACCATTCACGTCAACGTCTTGGAGGGAGAGGGCTCTGGAGTCCTGAGATTAAGCAGAACCCTCTTCTCTCCCTCTCAATGGCACAAAGCTGTGCTGGGAGTGGCACTGAGCAGTCTGGATCCCGGAGCAATTCCTGCAGCAGGAATCAGCTCATCCTTCGCTGTCACTCCCAGCAGAAGGAGCCTAGGGACCTGGGGCTAGAATGAAAATGATTATAATCACTGCTACCGATCACCGAGTGTTACTGAGGGCCAGACATGGTTGTAAAGCACGTCACGTGTACCAGAAGCTGCATCTTTCCAACCACTTTTTGAGCTGTTCCTACCAGTGTAATCCCTATTTTACAGATGGGGAAACGGAGGTAACTTGTCTCCAGAATGGCCCCGCGACGGAGAGGTGGGACAGGACTCTCACCACTGCTCTCATGTTCTACATCTTTAGCTCTTCACTTCTGCCTCCATACACGGTCATAAAGAGAAGAGGCAGCCAGGCTCAGAGCAAGTGCTTGCAGGGCGTACGCGGCTGGTGAGCTGAGGTCCTGTCTGTTCCAGGCAGAAGGGCTATGAGATCGAAAGACGGACATCCTCTGGCCAGAGGGTGGACAAGAGGCTCCAGAATTTTACGGAGATGAGATACCTTCTCTATAGCCGCTTTCTCAATCTGGGCATGTGTGACACTTGGGACGAGATGATCCTTTGCTGTGAATTGTAGGACATTTAGTAGCATCTCTGCTATCCACCTACTGCCTGCCAGTGGCCCTCCTCCCTCCTCAAGTCATGCACCCCAAACAACCTCCAGACACGGCCAGGCGGCCCCTGACGGCCAGCACCACCGGAGCTGAGGACTCCCGGCCAGATCTTGCTCCCTGGCAAATGCGTGACCACAGACCATGCGAACTCAGGCAGAAGAATGCCTGGTCTCCTGCCTCTTACTAGAGAACACGGAGGCACCACAGAGGTGATGCTGCTAGGAGTCTTAGCTGGGGTAGACAGAGTGCTGGGTTGGACATAAGGACGGTGGTTGAGAAGCGCCAGGTAGCCGGGCCCCTTGTCTGAAGGTAGTAGTGACCCTGTAAGCTCAGGACTACACATTCCCAGGGGTGTTCTCTGTGAATGGTGCCCCCTGAAGGTGTGCAGAGAGTCATCCTGGCTGGAACCCCAACCAAAGATGGTCACTCAGTCCTTTGATCCTGGAGAAGGAAGCATCGGCTTCATGATGGAGGTGGTTTCTTGGAGAATCAGCAAGAGAGCGCCTTGGCCGCCTGCAGCCTCACTCTCCAGGGTATGTTCTCTGGCGGGCTGGCTGTGAGTGGAGCACAACTCTCTGAAGATCCTGGAGCACAGCACTCTGAAAATCCTGCTTCTCCACAGCCCTCAGCTCCTCCCAAGTGCTGTGAGCATGTACCTTCTTGCATGGCAGGCCCTTACAGACGCTTTAGATTGTTATCATCCCGCTGTGAAAGGCCTGATTGTTCAGGCCCAGGCGGTGACATCACCGACTTCCCACTCAGGCCGCCTGGTGAGGTGTTTGAAGAGCCTGCAGGTGGGAAGAGGCTGGGTGCTCCCGCAGGGCTGCCCGGCCCTGACTGCTCCCAGGAGCTGGCTTAGCACGCAAGGCAGCTCCCCGCCCCTCCTTTCAGCCTTGGGAACCTCTGGCCTGAGGGTGGAAAGATGAGATGACCTGTCCATTCCCGGAAGTCTGTAGCCCTCCAGTGTGGGGGCAGAAGAGAAGTGGGAAGTCAGGCCTCCAGGCAGGAGGTGTCCAAAGGTGATTTGGCCAACACTGGGCAGAGAAGAGTCCCAGATATCTGTAGGGCCTTTGCCTCCAGAGTGAGCTATGCCCTGGGGACCGTCGTCACCTGCTCCAGACCCTCAGCAAAGAAAACCAGTGCTATGCAGAGCTGCCACCAGCCCCCCACCAGCACGCCCCACTCTGATGGCTCCCATATGATGTCAGGTGTGACGTCACCAGGATTTCAAACTCTCTGCCCCCAGGATTCCCCACATCAGCAGGCTCTCCCGTGGGGGTTAGGTTCCAAGCGGAGCTTCTAGACCAAGAAAGGTAATGAGGAAGGGCTCGGTGTTCTAGTATCAAAAACGAGCCAATGAGAGCATTATGGATCACAACAAAACACTGCCGGACACAGGCCTGGAAGCCACTGCAAACACACAGCACCTGTAACAATGGGCACGGGATGCCACGGACAGTGGAGGTGACCCAGGATCAGGTGTGTTTCCTACTGCCAAACACGGGGTCAGACTTGACAATAATGAGCAACAGTGCATAGAGGCCAGGAACAAAACTGCCTTAAACTGGGAAATTTAAAAAGCGGGGGGCGGGGGGGGGGAGGTATAAACCTAAGAGATACGTGCCTATAATAGTCATCACAACACATGGGAAGCTGGCAGTTCACTGCTAGGCTGTCGATGGCAGGATCAAACAGGAAACCACACAAATACCCATCAACAAGGGAGGTGCTAAAAAATGTCCCAGAGGTCCAGGGGCGTGCTACGGAGCAACGTGAACAGAGGGTCGCATCCAGATGCACGAGGGAGCTCACAAAGTTCCAAGTGAAAGAAATGATGTGTAAGAGCAAATACTGCTACCCCACTGTGCAGCCTTCGTTCTGGACTCCTGTCATGACAATAATATCTAATCATATATCCCTTTTAAACAGTTCTCTCCCTCATCTGCTTCAACGCAGTGGACATCATTCATCCCCTCTTTCTCAGTCTCCCCTCAACCCCAATTTCAGTCCCGTTTTACAACAGTGGCACCATGCAATATTTGTCCTTTTGTGACTGAGATATTTCACTTGGCATGATGTCCTCCAGGGTCACCCATTTTGTATAATATTGCATGAGTTCCTTGTTTTTCAATGCAGCATAGTATTCCATTGTGTGAATGTACCATGGCTTCTCTATCCATTCGTTTGTTGAAGGACACTTGGGTTGTTTCCAACTCTTTGCTATGGTGAACAAAGCCACGATAAACATGGGTGTGTGTAAATATACATACACACACACACATACATACATACATATATATGTAAAAGTGCAAATACTGTACAATTGTAGAATTCCAGGGAGAGAAAGCTCCAAATCATGCAAAGCACAGCGTTGCCTTCTCATTGAATTACTGTTCTTGTTGTCGAGGGCTGCTGTGTTGGTTTTGGCCCACAGTGACCCCAAGTAGCAGAAGGGAACTGCCCCCATGGGGTTTTCTTAACTGCAAACCTTATGGAATCAGGTAGTCAGGGTTTTTTCTCCAGTGTGCCGCTGGCTAGGTTCAACACAACAACCTCAACCATTGTGCCACCAGTGCCCCGTCTAGTTGACATGAAGTGCCAATGGCCAACAACACTTATATTTGTTAATTATCCATATGGTATTTGGAATGTTAAAAGTAATACTATTGACTGGGGTGCAGAGGGGTGGGCAGGGAGAAAAATGCAACAATGAATGAATGGAAATCCAAAATCTCTGTAAATGTTCATTAAAATTAATAAAATAATATTAAAAACAAAGAAACAAAAACAAAACAAAAAGTAATACTATTGAAGAGACTGATTCTAATGGTAGGATTTCAGATCCAAGATGTGTGTGGGGTGTGCTTTTATATGAAGTGGTTCACTGCAGTTGCCTGTACTTGCAAAAATAGGCACGTTATAAGTAAACAGAATAAACCCATGAAAAGCACATCTAGATAAAGAAATCGAACACCATCAGTATCCCAGAAGCCTCCGTTCCTTCAGCCTTGATCTCCCTCCTATCACGGTCCTTTCCCTGCAAAGGCTCTCTAGCCTCATTTCTCTTACTTTCTTTTCTGAAACACTTTACAAATTGTGCTTGGCGTGAAAGCGTGCAGAGCATTTGGCTTCCCATACCACCACTCACACAGATTTAGTTTCATGGAGCTCATTTAAGTCAACATTGTAACAGCAACCTTCCTGCTCCCTCCCAGTGAATCTTGTTTCCCCTTCAACTTCTAGCCTCGCTTTTTTTAGCTTTATCCCTGGGGAAACGATGCCCTCCTGACCTTGTGTGAGTTATAGGGAGTAAGGACTTCTCCAGGGTTGTTGTTCTAATAAGCGTGTCTCCTTGGCTGAAAGGTGAACCACAGGGCTGAGTTTATTTCCAGGCTCAGAGGGTGCCTGCTGGTGGCAGTCTCGGAAGGTCCCACCAGTCTCTATTAGAACAGCAAGCCTGGTCATTTTCGTGATGCTGAGGTTTATTATGCACTGTTCTCCCACTCTACCCAGGATCCTTCACTGCAACACCTTTTAGAAAAGCCAGTTGCGTTAGAAGCACCATCTAGCGCTTTCTGTCTCTCAAGAGTGGAGGCTGAAGTGGCCGTAAAGTCTGCTGGACTAACTGTTTCTCTGACTCTTAGCTTCTGGGTAGGGAGAAAACAACCACTGTGCCTTAGATGACGGGTTGCAAAGTTTTAAGACACTAGTAGCTACTAACCAAAGTAGGATACAGGACATTATTCTTTCACTTCCACCAGTAGAATGCCGTTTTGCACGTTTTGAATTTTATATAAATGTTTAGATGACGGTTGTTGCAGTTGTTATGTGTCATCAAGTCAACTGTGACTCCTCGTGAGTGATACAATAGCTCTGAACCCTGCTCTGTCCTGAGCCAATCTCACTGTCTCTGACACACCTGAACCCATTACCCCAGTTACTGTGTTAACCCATCTCATCCAGGTTCTTCCTCTCCTGTGCTGTCCCTCCGCCCTTCCAAGCATGATGTCCTTCTCCAAGGACTGATCCTTCCTGGCCACACACACAAAGACTGTGAGGTGGAGTTTCAGAAGCCTCACCTCCAAGGAACAACTTGGTTTCACCTAGGTAACAGTACAAGACCACAAAGAGGACTCTTTGAGAGCTGTGATGCTGAGGGTCTCACATTCTCCTTGCCCACTGGGTACATGGCATTTTCTTAATCCACAGAGGCAAGATACTGGGTGCGTTTCCCAGGAAACACAAGGTTTTTTTAAAAAATTAATTTAGTTTGTTTATTTTTCATTTCAATGAACATCTACAGAGATTTTGGAATTCCATTCATTCATTGTTGCACCCTTTTCCCCGCACAACCCCCCCCCCCCCGTTTGCTCCTCTCCTTGAAAAGCAAAAGAAAAACTCCCTCATTGGTACACAATCCACCCCCCCGCACCTCCCCAAACCCCACGCCCTACCCCCAAATATAATCCACTCTGCAACCCTCATTGCGTACTCCTACGATAAAAATAAAGCTCCAAAAATATAATACTTTTAGACTATTCTCTCCCCCATAGACTTCAAGGCCGTAAACATATTTCATCAAGTTTTTCTAGGAAACATAAGTTTATCCCCCAAACACCTCATTCCCCACTCTGTGGAAAGCTTCAGCTTGTCCATGTGCAGAGTACACAGTTCAGGAGAAGAGCTGCAACAGATACAGTTCTGCAGGCCCCCGATGACCACAGCAAACCACTAATGCCCTTTCCAGCCTCTGGTCACTTCCTTCTAAGGAGCTGCAAGTGACTCTACAAACCTTTATTATTTCTTTCAGTTGCAGGATTTTCTTGATTACCAAGTGATGCTTTAACAGAAATACATCAAGGAGGTTGCCAAACAGAAATGTATTCTCCCACTGTTAAAGAGCTCAGCAGTCCAAATTCAAGGTGCCAGCTGTCCACTCAGGGAGCTCTGGTGGCCTAGTGGCAAGAAGTTGCACTGGAATCCTGACAGCATGTGGTTCAAATCTGCCAGCTACTCTAGGGGAGAAGGATGGGCAATCTCTTCCTGTGTGACTGCACTGTGCCTGTCAAACCTCGGCAGAGGGTCAGTTCCAATTTGATGGAACTCTACAACAACAACAACAACAACAACAACAGCTGTCTTTATCTCCTTTCACCTGTGGGCTCAGTGCTTTCTGGAATTCTCCATGTGTCTTGGCATGAATCTTCCCCTATGTCCGGGCAAAGATTCCCCAGCGGTGCGCAAGTCCCTCCTCTCCCCTCATTTCCCTCTCCTTCCATCTTGTATAAGATAAAAAGTGATGCAAGTCACACCCAAGGAGACTCCCTTTACACGAGACCAGGGCTATGACCTCAGGAAGGGTCATTCCACCCTACTCCCCTTATAGCTGACTGGCTGCCTAGATCAAACCACATCACCGAAGAGGATTACATCATTATATACCAGCAAACTGCATCATCACATGACTAACAAATTGCTAGAATCCTGATCCTGCCACCTTGACACAGATTTGGGGGAAGCAGATACAATTCAGTCCATGATCCAGGGGCTAAATTAGCTTCCAGTTTGCAGACATAATCTCCAAGGCCGAGAAAGCATAAGTGCTGGACCTGAGAACACAGGATGGACACCGAAGTGAGGGAAGAGGCCCTGCTCCTTTTGTTATATAAATCTACAGCGAGCCGGGAGGAAGTGTGGCCCTAATAATAGCAGGAACAGCAATGACATGCACTGCCCACTCCCTCCTGTCGATTTGCTCACCGAGGTAGGAGAGGCCTTTGCTCCTGCGGCAGCCCCAGGCCCTCAGGCACCTCCAGCTGTGCAGACAGACCAGGTGTGAGCCTCAGCAGGCCTGACATCTTGTCTGCTCCCTGCTTCCGGCCTCTGGTCATCTCTGCACATGTCATGCCCCTTGGCCTGGGCGTCTTTAGCTGTTGGGAGAGGAGGTTGGCTGGGGGGACCCCAAAGTTCTTTTTTTGATTCTTAGTTTAGCGACCCCTACATGGTGTGAGTCCTCCTGCTGTACTTTGAACAAGCTTGTTTCCTTGTCTGTGCACATCTGGAATGCAAGAGCCCTCACGGCACATCTGGACAGCGTAAAGCAGTCACGCCAATGGAATCTCCAAGCAGCTGCCGAGTGCAGCGGCCTGGCCGGCCCAGCAACAGGCTGAGAGGCGCCTTTCTTCCCAGCCCCCAGAGAGATCTGTTGGGCAGGGTCCTGAGGGTGGGCTGTCTGGCCGGTGAACACCATCCACTCCCCAAAGCCTCCCAGGGCCACAGCCAAACGCTAAGCCTTTTCTTTTTTTAAAATTCTCCTTCCCCCCTTGTTTAAACAGAGCCATACCTTCCACTTATCCTTGGGCCATGTGGACTGAGTTCAAAGCCCTGAACCATCTCCTCCTCCACCCCATCCTCCAGGGATAGGAACTGAACTGCTGCCCGAGGCAGGGAGCTCTGGAGACTGGGGTGGGGAGAGTGATGTCTGCAGTCAGAAGGCAACCCCTCCCCCACTTGCAGGACTGGGACAGGCAAGCTGCCTTCAGGCTTGCAGCTATGATGTGACCACAAACCTGCCTTCCCTAAACCACTGGTGTTTGCAAAGGGAACCAGGCTCAGGGGTCAAGCTTTCTGGTGGGGATCATGGCAGGTGCAGGGAGGGGAAGAGGCCAACAGGGAAATAGTAGTTCCCCCACCCCCAACACTGCTGGGAATGCTGATTGGTTCGTGGCTGGGACACCTGGGAGCTCAGGAAGGTTCCACATACTTCGGAAGCTATGGAGAACATGTGCTATAAATGGCTTACATGGAATGGAGTTGGGCGAAGACACAGCGGAGTTAAGGTACCTGTTCACCCTTCCCATGCTCCTCCCCTTTCCCTCAAGGCTGCAAGTGAAGAATCAGGACTGAGACCCCAGAACGGAACGGTTCTGGGGCCCAGATGTGTCAACACCAGCGTTCCTGTCTCCATTTTCTGGAGCTGCTGGAACAGAAATGCCCAGGTGGGTGGGGCAGCCATTCATCCTCTCAGCCAGGAGGCAGAAGGTCCCGCTCAGGGTTTCAGCGTGCTGAATGCTCCCTTGTCTGCAAGTCCCAGGACGTCCTCGAATCCACGGCTTGTCGATTCTCAGATCATGAGTGTCTTCCACATGTGTGCAGGCCTGTGTCTAATCTGCTTTCTTTATAACACAGACGTGATAAGGTTCTGGACCTACCCCCCACTGATAGCCTTGTTAGTGTCACTAAGAGAACCCTGTTTCCAAATGGAGTGGGCTGTGGGTGTCAGCGGCCTCCTCTGTGGCACGAATGACGCCAAGGTGGTAGGTAAAGGAGCCACTCTGACCACAGGCTCTTTGTCCAGAGACACCAAGTCCTGATGGAGAGGGGCCTGGCTTCCATGGCACCCAGGTCAGAGCAGCAGTACCACTTAGGCAGTCTCACTTGGGTGCCAGGGAGTCCTCGGTAGGACTCATAGTTAAAGCTGTCAAAGGAAGAAAGGCCTGGCAGTATACTTCTGAAGATCAGCCACTGTAAATGTTATGGGTCACGATAGTGCAATCTATAGGTTGCGGCAAAGATGTTGTGAAATTCAGATGAAATTGCTTATTGCAGATTAATATGCAGGCATAAGTACGCGCATGTGTACTTTCCTCTCTACTCTAAGCTGGTCCTTACTGTGCTTCCTACTAATCCCATCCCTGGCTGTCACTGACCTGGTGACGGCTAAGAACACACAGGGGCTTCTCCCCCAGGGGTGGCTGTTACTTCTCAAGGGACGCTCGCAATGTCTGTAGATGTTTTTGGTTCCCAGCTAAGGATACCTAACTGACTGAGGCCAGGATGTTGCTAAAGACCCGACAATTCACAGGACAGCTCCTCAAAATAAGGAATTAACAGACACCAAATGCCAATGGTGGTGAGACTGAGAAACTCTGCTCCATGGCCCTGCACAGCACACAAGTGGGCTCTGCACACAAGCACAACTCTACACACACAGGAAGCTCTGCACACAGAGATGACTGTACACACAGAGGGCTCTGCACACAGGAGGCTCTGCACATAATGGGCTCTGCGCACAGAGGTGACTGGACACACAGTAGGATCTACACACAGTGGGCTCTGCACACAGAAATGACTGTACACACAGTAGGCTCTGCACACAGTGGACTCTGCACACACAGTAGGTTCTGCACACAGTGGGCTCTACACACTGGAGGCTTTGCACACAGTGGGCTCTGTACACAGTGGTGACTGTACACACTGGTGACTGTACACACAGTAGGCTTTGCATACCATGGGTTTTGCAGGCAGGGGGCTCTGCACACAGGGTGCTGCACAAAGCAGATGCAGCATCAATAAAGACTTTTAAGTTGCAGAGACCCAGATGTTTGTGGGGGTCTATAAGTGGGTCCTCCAGAGGGAAAGAGTAGGACATAGCTGACCATAGGGCAGGTACCACAGTGGACGAGAGAGAGGGAGGAAGCGAGGGAGGGGAAGAGGTGGTCTGTCCCCTGCCATCCAGGCTGCCAATAAAGAACACATCCATCCCACTACATTTCCCTTCTTGGGCTAAATTCCACGTTCAATCTGGGAGAAGCTGGCTTCTTTGGACCTCAGAAGAAGGATACGCAAATTCACTCACTGACATGCCACAATGTAACGGCCATAATGGCCCAGATTTCAACATGACTTCTGAAATACCAAACAGGCGTAACATTTTTGAGCTTGCAGTAAAGTCTCCTGTAAGATCTGGTCTAAACGGCAGACTGCGCGCCTGCTCAGCTCACAAAAGCCCATTTATCTCACGCGTGAGCGGTTTCTGAGTATTTAAGTACATTCTGGGTTACGTAAAGCTTCGTGGGGGAGGAGAGGAGCTGAATCACTGTTTGTAACCTGCTCCCCCCACCTCCTTGGGAAACTGCCTTGTCCAGGAACGGTGAGAAGGAACAAGAGGGGAGTGAGTCAGACCATGGGGATGGGCGGAACGCTCCTTTGTCTTTGTAATCCCAGACTGAGCACTGCTTTGTGCTCTTGGTGTGATAATATTGTGGCTAGGTACCGTGGAGTTTCAGACCCGGGAGACAAAGCGGGCTTTCCTAGGCTGTGTGACACAACCTTGCTTGCAGAAAGTGAGGATGACTTGAGGTGCCTGCAGCAAAAGATCAAAGACTACAGCCGTCAATACGGATTACATCTCGACATCAAAAAAACCAAAATCCACACGATGGGGCCAAGAGGCAACATCATGACAGATGCTGAAGAGTTTGAAATCATCAACAATTTCATCGACACCCTTGGTAGCTGCAAGTAAGAAATCAAAAGATGAGGTGCATTGGGAAAAATCTGCTGTAAGGGAATGCTCCAGAGTACTAACAGTTTAAAGACTAAGGTGTGCCGGATCCAAGCTAAGCTCTTCTCAATTACTTGCTATGCATCTGAAAGTTGGACAATGACACAAGGTAACAGAAGAAGGACCAGTGCCTTTGAGTTGTGGTGTTGGAGAAGAGTACTATGCATTTCGTGGACTGCCAAGAGAACAAAGGTCTGTGTCAGAGAAAAGGAAGTCCTTGGAGGCAAGGGTAGTGAAAATTGTCATCCAATACTTTGGGCGTGCTGTTAGGAGGGGCTAGTCTTTGGCGAAAGACACCATGTTTGGAAACGGGAAGGGTCAGTGTAAGAGAGGAACATTCTTAAAAAGATGGGCGGACATGGCTTCTGTCAAAATGTGAAGATTGTTGTAAAACAGGACTGACATGGGGATTGAGGGGAGACTGAGAAATATGGGATAAATAATCTATACTGTATTGGCACAGATGAGGGAGAGAACTGTTTAAAAGGGATATATGATTAGGTATTTTTGTCATGACGGGAGTCCAGAACAAAGGCTTCATAGTGGAGTGGATCTGGGGAGAGGGATTGTAAAACAATGAAAACAATTTTTCTTTTACTTTTCAAAGAGAAGAGTGTACTGGGGTGAGGGGGAGGGCTGGGAGAAAAGTGCAACAAAGAATGAATGGAAATCCTCAGTCTCTGTAAAGTTTCATTAAAATGAATAATAATAAAAAATTTTAAACAAATGTGCTGAAGTCGGTCAGAGGTCAAGGGGAGGGACAGAATAGATCATGTTCAGATTCACTGTCCACAGTGTCTCGGTGAATTGCAGGCGACTCAACAGCACACAACGACAATAGCAACAATCTTTACAGAAGTGGCTAACTAGGTCCTTTTTCTCCCACGAAGCTATGGGGTGCATTTGAACCCACTCAGCACTTTCATACGGTGATTGAGTGCTATCAGGATTAGACATGTGATAAATGTAAAACATTAGACAATTCACCAAGAATGGCCAAGTGCCTCTTCTCTGTCAGACACTGAGTGTGCAGCAGAGAACAGCTGGAATCCCTCCCCACCGCCTCCTCAGAGGCCGAGAGAAGGACACAGAGAGGGGTGAGGCTACCAGGGAGGAGAACTGCTGGCAGAGAGGCACGGGCCACCGGGACATGAAGACGGACAGTCAAACCAGACCTCGGGGATCCAGGAAGGCTTCCTGGAGGAAAGTGGGCAGGCTAAAACAGTGAACACAGGGCGAGGCTGGAGGCTTGTGTCAGGAGTGACGGGGGTAAGCGAGGTGAGAGGAACTAGGGATTTCTCACAAATTACGGTCGTGTTCACCCTAGTCATTTTAACACGGCCAGCTTAAAGGTTTTAGTGCAGTCACCATGTGAGGCAGCCATCACCTCTTGCTGATTCTAGAACGAGATCATCACGCAGAACCAGAATTCCAAGCCCGTCACCAGCCCCTCCTCATTCTCCGTCTTTGTGGATGCACTGACCCTGAATATCTAATAAAGGAGCCCTGGTTGGGTCGTTCGAACCCACCAGGGGCTCTGAGGCTGAAAGAGAAGCCGTTTCACCTCAGGAAGATTTACAGCTTGGAAAATCCAACGGAGGATCATTGTGCATTGGAAGGGACTGCGGGTTTGGAGGTTTAAAAGAATTCATTCACACACACACACACACACACACACACACACGCACGCACACGCACGCACGCACACATATAGAATGGCTCTGTATGCAGCTGTTGGTGTTTGCCTTCTTCCCCTCAGCATCCCAATTTCAGCTCCGTCTACACCGGGGTGGGTGTCCATCCACAGATGCAGCAGCAGCAATGTGTGGCTTCCTCCTTCCTCATCGCCACTGGGATGGATCTGAACCAGAGCTGACCCGCCAGTGCATTTCCCAGGCTGTAAATCACACGGGAGGAGACTGCTCATTGTTCTTCAGACCCACTGGTGGATGTGAACCGCCAGAGTTGTTACCTTTGTGTTGCTAGTGCAACCCCTTATGGACTATTCCACCAGAGATCCCTCCCTGCTGACCAACAGGCTAGAGGTTCAAATCCGTCAGCCGCTTGCTGAGACAAAGATGGACAATCTCCGCCCACAAAGAGTTACAGCCTCAGAAACCCACTGGCAGGTCACATGATAGAACAGACTTGTCAGTGGAGGGTTTTCTGTTCGGTTGACAGCTCAGGGGCAGCTGTATGGAGACGCGGGTTTCTCAGGCTCCTCACAGCTCCTGGGTCAGAGGCAGAGTCCTGAGCCTACGTTAGGGATGGGGAGGCATCCGGCTCACGGCGCCAGTGGTCGGCAGGAGGCTGATGGCACCACAGCCAGTACAGTCAAGGGTCTAAGCCCAGGCCTGGAGGCTTTGCCTGGACAGGATCAGGGTGCCGATTTATGAGCCTACACATCGTAAAACTGAGCAGCAAATGCCTGCAAGAGCTGAGACAGAAGAGTCCTCTCCTGTCCTGGGCTCGGCTGACTTTGTTATTATGATTAAAGCTAATTCCTGGGGCTCTGTCTCCAGATCCCACAAAGCTCCTGCAAACTCGGGGCAGGCTCTAAGAGATCCCCCAGGGAGTCCTGGTAGCCTCGTGGTAAGGAATGAGCTGCCAGGACAAAGGCAAACGGTTCGAATCTACCAGCTGCTCCGCTAGATAAAGATGGACAATCTCCTCCAATGTAACTTACAGCTTCTTCTGAAAACCCCCCCCGGATGGTCAGCTATGAACTGGTTCTGACTGGACAGCACGTAACAAGAGACTCCCAGATCAAGTCTGCTGCTCGCAGGCTGTTAGCATCAACTGAAACGGACTCTGCATGCAACGGGAGGAAACGCTGTCGTGTTGTGCACCACAGCTGCCGTCAGCACTGCTCAACTCTGTGGACCCAGCTGCCACCAGCACCACTCAATGCCTTGGACCTGGCCACCACCAGCACAGCTCAACGCAATGGTCATGGCCACCATCTCACCAGCACTCAACGCTATAGATCCAGCCACCATCAGCACTGTTCAACGCCGTGAACCCCACCACCATCAGCATTACTTAATGCCATGGCAACGGCTGCTATCAGCACCAGTCAATCCTGCGGCCATGGCCACCATCGGCACCACTCAATGCTGTGAACCCAGACACCATCAGCACTGCTCAATGTCATGGCCATGGCCGCCATCACCAGCACTCAATGCTGTGGACCCAGGTGCCATCAAACCACTTAATGCCATGGCCACCATCACCATCACCGCTGTTCAATGTTTTGGCCCTGGTTACCATCAGCACCGCTCAACACCATGGACCCAGCCGCCACCAGCACCGCTCAACACCATGGACCCAGCCGCCA
>NW_006399798.1:9244344-9275990 GCF_000299155.1 Elephantulus edwardii | reverse complement strand
GATTTCTAAACTGGTCAGCAGCCTGGGGGGGGGGGTGAAGGATAAAGAGCACTGTTTCTGCCAAGGCCCCCCCTGGCCCTAACCCCAGGGCTGGGCAATTTATTAGACAGGAGCACCATCAATGCTACTCAATGTCACGACCATGGCTGCCACTAGCACTATTCAATGCTGTGGCCATGGTCACCATCACCACTGCTTCACACTGGAGCTACTGTGTATTCCGAGGACCTTCCAATCTGGGGGTTCATCTTCAAGAACTCTATCCAAGACCCACAGACACACGGGCTCACCATCAGAAGCAGACCGTGAGACCTCTCCCCTCAGTCACCCTTAGTCTGGAAGCTCTGCTGAACCAGGGCTGGGCTGCTGATGGCTGGAACCCTGGGCTGGCAGAGCTTTCTGCATCATCACAGCACTCACGTCATGCCACTGCAGCTCAGCAAACTGCCACCTGGGCGCGGGAATGGGGGGCATTCCCAGGCTGGGGCCCAAACTCTTCCCTTTGCCTGGATGGGGAGGGTGGGCCCGGCGGGTGGTCTTCCCTGGCGAGGCTGCCATGGACCGCACATGACCGTGGCGGGTCTCCCTCCTGCTTTATGCTGCGTGGTCCTTTCCTGGGGCGCCTTCTCCACCATCTGCAGAAGGGGCTTTGGGGTTAACGGAGAGCTGGACGGGGGCAGTGGGACCGCCTCAGGGTAGAGTGTACCATCAAGGTGAACAGACGGAGAGAAAGCATTGGGAGGCTGCGATCTCCTGATAAGGAGCCTGGGAGCCTTGGTGGCGTGGGAGTTTAATGTGTCGGGGTGCTGGCCAAAAGATCAGTAGTTTGAATCCACCAGCTGCTTCTCAGGAGGAAGATGAGCAAGCTACCCCCTCCCCATGAAGATTTACCACCGCGGACACCTGGTGCGTTAGGTGCCACAGAGTCGGGGTGACTCCTAGCTGTCAGAGGGTGTTCAGCGGCTGCCCATCTCTCCCCAGGGAGAGCTGAGGGCTCTTGGGCTGAGGGGCTCCTCTGTGTCTGGGGCTCACTGACCCCACCTGGCGGACAGACACAGAAGGACTCAGTCACATCAGCTGCGGCCACAGGAGCGGACACTTGGCCCTGGGCCAGTGACCTTCGGGGGCTCGGGGGACTAGTGCACTTGGGGCGGCTCTACCCTGGCCTGCCTGTTTACGCACTTTCCACGAGCAGACTGCTTTTCAGGCTTCTGAGGACCAAGAACCAGCCCAGAGCTTCCGGAGTGAGGGCAGCACAGAGAACTCCCATTGTGAGAGGCGACAGGGTGCGACGGGGGCAGGCGAGGCCCAGGTAGCCAGGCATTACCTCAACAGAGAAAAACAAAACAAGGTGACTCGGCCCATCATTTCAGAAGGGGGTGGCCAGTCCTGCTTCCTAGTCTGTCCTAATCTGGAAGTTCTGCTGAAAGCTGTCCACTATAGGTGAACTGGCTATTAGTGGACTGGCTCATATTGAAATATTAGTGGCATTAGTGGCCTCATGGCAGCACGCTGACCACCACAGGATGACAGATAGTGGTTTCTGTTGTACATAAGTTCTTTTTTTGTTTTGTTTTTGTTGTTGTTGTTTTTTTTTTAAATTTAGGTTGTTTATTTTTCATTTCAATGAACATCTACAGAGATTTTGGGATTCCATTCATTCATTGTTGCACCCTTCTCCCCGCACAAACCCCTCCCCCCTCCCCCCCATTTGCTCCTCTCCTTGAAAAGCAAAAGAAAAACTCCCTCATTGGTACACAATCCCCCCCCCCCCCGCACCTCCCCAAACCCCACCCCCTAGCCCCAAATATAATCCACTCTCTAAGGTTTTTATGAGTTGCAGTTGACTTAGAAACACATTAACAATATCACAACAAGAAGTTTACCCGCTAGGGGAATTCAGCCGGCCATGCCTCTTTCCAGAAGCCCCACAAACCAAGCGAGGCCTCCCGCTGAAGACCTATCACCGTATCTCGTTTGTCTGAAGCCAGCTCCTGGTCTGTGGAAGGCAGGTTGGTGCTTAGAGGACATGCTGGAATGCATCCATGGACTCCCAAGGCCTGACGACTTCCTCCACCGGGTGGGAGCAGGGTTGGGATTCTTCACTGCCATCAAGTCAGACCTCTGACCGCTGACTCTCCAGTGGGTTGTCCAAGGCTGTCCACCATACAGTAGGCGATCACCTGTGTTTCTCCAGGGAGACGCTGGTGGGTTCGAATCCCTGGAGAGGTATCACGTTGGAGTTAGTGGAGAGCTGGGGACCCACGGAGCAGCCAGTGCGTTTCTCAGCCGGGAAGGTGTGCTTCTGGGGGGTTGTTCCAGTGGGGAGGCAGAGGATGTTATGGAGTCCTTGCCACCTGTGGCTGGGCATGGCCTAAGCTCAGACAGTCGGCCTTGCATAGGTGATGGTTTCCAGTGTAGACATGACAGTTTGTCAGGAAGACAGTAACATCTCTCCTACAGAAGAGGTCACCAATAGTGCCACTGTTGTAGAACAGGACTCACCTCGGCATTGGGGGGGAGACTGAGAAAGATGGGATAAATAATGTATACTGCATTGAAACAGATGAAGGAGAAAACTGTTTAAAAGGGATATGTGATTAAGTTTTTTTTTTTTCATGATGGGAGTCCAGAACGAAGGCTGCACACTGGAGTGGACCTGGGGGAAGGGATTGATAACAATGAAAGAGTATTTCTTTTACTTTTCAAAGAGAAGAGTGTACTGGGGGGAGGGGTGGGCAGGGAGAAAAGTGAAATAATGAATGGAAATCCAAAGTCTCTGTAAATTTTCATTAAAATGAATAATAATTTAAAAAGAATTTAAAAAAAAAAGAAGAGGTCACCAAATGCTGCAAAGTGATAGTGTTCCACCCCTAACCCAAAAGTCAGAGGTTCAAACCCACCCTGTAGGACCACAGAAAAAAGTCCTGGCAATGGGTTTCTGGAAGATTATGCCATTGAGGTGACTCAGACACATGGAGACTGCACATGAACCAGAGTGGAACTGTGTTTCATCAAATTCTCATTGGCTGGTTTGCAGGGAGGTCGGGGGGTGGGTTGTTGCCAGGCCTTTCTTCCAAGGTACCTGTGGGTGTACTTGAACTGACCACCTTTCTCTCTGCATCATCCATTTGTGCCATTGGCAAAGCTGAGCAGATGGCCACAGCTGAGTGCCTCCTTGGAGAAACACTGAGTGGTGGCCAGGCACCCCATCCTGTATCCCTGATCACATCTGCTAGTCTCCAGTGTCCCTGGAGAACATAGCTGACCACTCCCATGATCCTCTGGGCTCAGCAAATGCTCTTGTGTTTGACTTGATTTCTAAACTGGTCAGCAGCCTGATTTCTAAACTGGTCAGCAGCCTGGGGGGGGGGTGAAGGATAAAGAGCACTGTTTCTGCCAAGGCCCCCCCTGGCCCTAACCCCAGGGCTGGGCAATTTATTAGACAGGAGCCACACAAGCTGGGTTATCACAGTAACAGCCTTGTCCAGAAACAATGTTGCTTTTCAAATGGTTTTCCGCCTTGGATAGTGTATTTATAAACTGAACTGGTGACGAGAACAGCAGTCCAGGCCTCGAAGACTGAGCCCCTTGTTCCAAGTGGGCCTGGTCTCCTATTATCCTGATAAGATAAACACAGATAATAGCTCATTGGAGGTGGGGTGCTTTTATACGTCTGCCTCTCCGTCTGCATTTACATATGCACAGCCTGAAATGGGGGCCTGCTTTCCAGATCAAAGCCCTGTTCTGGGTCTCTTTCCAGAGAGGAAGTTGGACATAATTATAAGCTGTTAGGTTTCTCTCTCCCTAAACAGCTCAGGAATAAACGGATTGACTCTTACTTGCAAGGGGGGGGGGAGGTATCCTGGAACGGTTTACACTGTTTTCGTTGGGGCTGAAACTAAGACGCTCCTGTTCCTGATTGTTGAAGCTGAGTGAGGTGTAAATGGGGGACTATGGCTGTATTTGCCTCTATTTTTTGTGTGTATGTTTACAGATTCCCATAACTAAAAGCAAAACAGACAAAAACCATGACCGTGGTCTGGCTGAATACTTGCTGAAACTGGGTGGTAGTCAGCTGGGGATTTATTTGTCTAATTCACTTTCACACTTGACTCATTGCCGGGGACACAGCCTGGAGCTGACCCTCGGGCAGGTTTCCTGATGTTGTAAATCGCATGAGAGAACGCCGGTCTTCATCCCTCGGGGTTGCTGGTGGATTAGAATCAGCTGCGGGGTGCCACCCTGAGTTTAGCAACGCAACCCCTGTGGACTACGGCACCAGAGCTTCTTGTTTTTATTCTAGTCTCATTGTTTTTGTTTGTGTGTTTTGTTTTTTTTTAATTTCACATCATAAAACAGCCTCAAGTTGCAATAGTGAAAGAATCTATGGACAAAACATTGCAGAAAGCATCAAACAAAGCTTCTCACTCCTGGGCCGACTGGCAGCATCATGATGGACACGAAGAAACTGAGATGTTGACAGCTTCAGTGTGCTTGGCTCCACAACCAACACTCTTTGTACCAGCTGCCAGGAAATCAAAAGAAGAATTGCATTGGGAAAATCCGCTCTCAGGGACCTCGTCCAAGTACTGAAGAGCAACGATGTCAGTCTGGATACTAAGGTGCGCCTGATCCAGGCCATGGTCTTCACAATTACTTGCTGTGCGTCAGAGAGCCGGACAATGACTAGGGATGACAGAAGGAGCTCAGAGAAGATGGAAAGAATACTAAAGTCCCTTTCCATAAAGAACTCGTGAACCTGCAACCATTTCATTGAAACGTCTCACTGAATACATGGATCCAGTGCCGGACGTGCTCATTTGGAAGAAATCTGGAAAACCTGGTTAGCCGAATGGAAGAGGTCTATATTTGTGCCCATTCAAAAACCAAACAAAAACAACAAATCAAATCAAACTAAACAGAACCACCAAAAATCTTGATCAAATAGAATATGGAAATTATTGAACAATATTAATACCTCATGCAAGTAAACTTTTGCTGAAGAGAATGTAAAAACGGAGGAAGTAGTCCATGGAAATTCAAGCTGGATTCAGAAGAGGACCTGGAGTGAGGGTTACCACTGCTGATATCAGAGAAATTCTAGCTGGAAGCAAAGGATACTGGAAAAAAGTTTACCTGTGGGTTGTTGCTTTTTTTTTTTTTTTAATTTCTTTTTTTAAAAATTAATTTTAATGAAAGTTTACAGAGACTTAAGGTTTCCAGTCACTCATTGTTGCACTTTTCTACCCTCCCCCCCCAATTCACTCTGCTCCTTGAAAAGTAAAAGAAAAACTCTTTCCTTGTTATGCAATCCCTCCCCTCCAAGTCCACTCCACTATGCAGCCTTCATTCTGGACTTCTGTAATGCCAAGAATACCCATTCATATGTCCCTTTTAAACAGTTCTCTCCCTCATCTGTTTCAATGCAGTATACATCATTCCTCCCCTCCTCCTCTGTCTTCCCTCAACCCTGATGTCATTCCTGTTTTGCAACAGTGGCCTTATGCAATATTTGTCCTTTTGTGACTGAGATATTTCACTCAGCATAATATCCTCCAGGGTCATCCATTTTGCATAATATTTCATGAGTTCCTTGTTTTTTCAATGTATCATAGTATTCCATTGTGTGTATATACCAGAGCTTCTCTATCCATTCGTTTGTTGGGTTATTTCCAGCTCTTTGCTATTGTGAACAAAGTTTACTTGTGTTTCATCGACTATGCAAGGGCATTTAATGGAAGATCATAACAAATTCTGGATAGCACCATACAGAACGGGGATTCCAGAACACTCAACTGTGTTTGTGGAGAACCTGGACAAGAAGAACAAGACGCAGCTGTTCAAACAGAACCAGAGGCTACTGTGTGGAGCGGGGCAGCGCTGAGCTGGAAACCAAGCTGATGGCGCCTAGTACCACCACATCCATACGTGGGGTCCCCGGGGGATACCAGTGATTGAAGTTCTTGGCTAAGCACTGAAGGTTGGCATTTCCTGTCCACCAAGAGGCACCTCAGCACAAGGACCTGGTGATCCACTTCTGAAAGTTCAGTCACTGAAAACATGTAGAACACAGTCCTGTCCTGACACGCCGGGAGCTGCCTAGAGTGGGAGCTGACCTGACGGCAAGTGTTTGGGGTTTTTGTTTGTTTATTTTAAACAGTTGTTAGCACTGACTGTAAACATCATTAATACATTCATTAACTGGTTCCTGGGTGAGTAATTTATGAAATTGCACGGGGTCCCTTCTCCACAGTTACACCCGGGAAGCCTGACCTCCACACGCAGTTTGAGGCTCTTGATACCCGGCAGGACAGGTGGGCATGCATGAGCTGGCGGAGGCCCACCTCCTCCCTCTGAAGACCATCACAAAGGGCCTGTCATCCTGACACAGTCAGGGCCTCTGCTCCGGACGGCAAGGGCCCGGCTGCTGGCATCTCCGCCCCCCCCCCCCCAGCCACATTCACAACTGCAGAAAGCTGTGGCCAGGGCGAGTTCCTGCAGGGATGTGGGGCCAAAAACCATCAAAACAGAGACCAAGGATCAAACAAAGGCCAGCTCCTCCCTGTGCCTCTACTCTGGGTCTTTCTCTACAATTTCATCATCCCCAGAAAAGCCTCTGAGCTCTTCCAGCCTCGCGAGGTCCAGGGCTGCCAGCTCCCCCTGCCCCCAGGGGACCAACCAAGCTGACAGAGCCCCCAATTCTGTGAGCCAATGGGCGTGGCACACAGCTGTCTGTGACGTCCCTCCGGGGCTTCAGATGCTGGGTGTCACCCTGTTTATTTTCCTGCTGATTGAATTACTCATGCCTCATTTGCCCACTTCACTGAAACCATCCTTTTGGGCTCAGTTTTGGAAACCCGAGTCCTTGCGGTGCATCTGCACTGGCTTCCAGCTGGGTGGGGGGAGGGAGTTCAGAATGGGCTGTGCCCAAGTCACCCCAGCCTGGGTTCCCACCGATCATATTCCTGGAGAGAGCTCCGGGCAGTGGAATTCCTCAGGGCATGCTTGCCTTCCTTCTGGAAGCTTCCACAGGGGAACTTCTTTCCAAACTCGTGGTCTTCCTAACCAGCCGTCAGTTCCCGGAGAACACGGGTTCTGAGGACGAGGAAGGAACCATGGCATCGAGGACAGAGCCGGAGCCAGCAGCAGGACAAACAGCCTCGTGTCTGCAGGGAAACAGCCCTAAGGAGACATGAGAGCTAAGCCTGTTCACACTTGCCTGGCAGACGGAATTTCATCCCATCCCGTGTCTGTTTTCCTTCTACCTGTGACCCAAGTTAGAGCTTGCTCAATTCCTGTTTACGGCGAGGCTTGTGGGGACAAATGGGAAAGAGAGACCCTGGCAGTGTGCGGTGCACTCGCTTCTCTCAGGATAGCCCCCCATTGATCAAGCCCTCCTCACAATCCTTCACACCCTGGTGAGGGTCCCCCCACCGCCTGGCACAGCAGGTGCACCACCCAGCCCCCCAAATTCCCCAGCCTCTGCCTAGCACCCAGTTCCAATGCCATGTCTACATTTCCGGCATGTGTTACAGGGACACCCCCACTTATCGCTACCCAACTCTGTCTTAGTAACTAAGTATTGCCAAGGCAGAAACGCCTACGGGTGTGTGGTTGTTGAGTGTTAACATGGTTGTTCAGTGCAGCCGGCCTGACCACGCCTCACAGCCATCCAGTGACCACCACACCTTGCCCATCCAGGGATCTATCTTCACTCTGTTCCATGCTCAAGTCCATTTTCCCAGTCACCATGTCAGTTCATGCTGTCGAGGGGCCTCCTCTATTTTTCTGACCCTCCTTTCCCAGCATGGTGTCTTTTCACAAGGCCTGGCCCCTCCTGTCAACATGCCCCACGTATAGGAGACAAGGTTTCACCATCCATGGCTCTGAGGGGCATCCCAGCTGCAGTTCCTCCAGGACAGAATTACTTGTTTGTTCCTTTGACAGTCCGTGGGGTAGTCAATACTCTTTGCTAATACCACAATTCAAAGGCACGAATTCTTCTGTCTTTCTTATTTGTTGTCCAACTTTTTTTCTTTTTTCTTGTTATTAATTTTGATGAACATTTAGAGACACTTTGGATTTCCATTCATTCAGTGTTGCACTTTTCCCCCTGCCCACCTCTCCCCACAAGTTTGCTCCTCTCTTTGAAAAGTAAAAGAAAAATTCCTTCATTGGTATACGATCCTCCTCTCTCCTGCCCCAAGTACACTCCACTGTGCAGCCTTCATTTTGGACTCTTGTCCAACTTTTGCATGCAAATGTTGTTGTTACTGCCGTCAGGTTGGAACCAAGTCATAGCTGTCTGCCCCCAGCAGGTTTTCAGGGGCAGTAAATCATACTGGAGATGACCGTCTATCTTTTTCCTGTAGAGCAGCTGGTGGATTGGAAACGTGCCTCTGGTTTGGCAGTGAGGCTTCTTATCACTAGACCCCCCAGAGCTTTCCTGAATGCATACAAAGCAATAAAAAAAAACCCCACCATGCCTTGAGTCAGGGGCACCATAATCTTTAAAGTGACATCCTTGCTCTTTAGCACTTTGAAGAGGTCTTGGACGGCAGATGTCCCCAATGTAACCAGTCTTTTGATTTCTTGACTGCTGCTACCACGAGTGTTGATTGTGGATCCAAGTGAGATAAAATCGCTGAAAACATCAATCTTTTCTCCATCTATCATGTTGCTGCCAACTGATAATAGTGGTGGGGAAGGAATTTTGTTTTCTTGATGCTAAGATGTGGCTTAAAGAGCAGAGGTTTATTTTCTCACAATTCACAAGGTCAGAAGGCGCAATCCAAGGAATAGCTCTCAGAGGCGGTCTGGACTTGTCTACTGGTAGTTCCCCAGAATCATGAATGTCTTACTTAAGTAGGACCTTAGTTAGGTATCAACTCCTGTAAATTTCACAGTATTAAAATACCAAAGTACATCTAATATTTCTTAGTAACAAGTGGGTATTGCTTTGCAACTGTGCATTAAAACATTATTATTAGGTTAAAAATATTTTCGTGTGCTTGGAAATATTTCTTTAGTATTTTTGTGTTATATATTATAGAAAAAGAGCCGTGGTGTCTAGCCAAAAGGATGATGGTTGAAATCCACCAGGTGTTCTGTGGGGGAAACATGAAGCCATCTACTTTCATAAAGATTTAAGCTTTGGAAATGCTGACACAGTGCTACCTTGTCGAGTAGGGGTCCCTGCGAGTCAAAATCAGCTTGGTGTTAACGGGTTTCGAGTCTTTCTAGAGTTCCCGTGTGGTGCATAAGGCCGACACGCTGCTAGTCAGAAGGATGAAGTTTGCAACTACCCACAGATACCAGGAGGAGAGAGCTGGGGATCTATCCCTGAAAAACCAGCCCTACAGCCCCCACAGAGCAGAGCTGGAGTCTGCTGGGCTGCGACCGAGTTCTGTTAAAGGTTCTCTGTGATGAGAGACAAGTTCTAAAAGTCTCAGAAGACGTTCGCCATCATGGTGGAAGCGCCTATCCCATCATGCTCCTTTCCCCCTTCTCCAGAAAACACACAGCTGAGACCTCCTTCCTGTGCAGGCCCAGGGGACTCAGGGAGCCCCTGCCTCCAGCCTGCAGCCGGAGACATGACATAATGAGAACAAGGGGCCTGGGCAGGCCCGGCACAGATGGTCCCCAGGTCCCAGCCCTCAGCTTTGGACAGAATTAGTCTGAGGACCCATCTGTGGGAGACACCGGAGAAAGGAAATTTGTCTTCTAAGAGCAGGCGAGGAGCTGGTGACTGAAGTCCCCAAGAATGCTGTGGTTGAAACTTTTTTTCTGTTGTTTGTTTTCTGGCACAATCTGTCTCTGTGACTGAACCGAGGCTCGTGTTCTCCGTGACAAAGGCCCCTTTCTTACGACACTTTAATAGCTGCCACACGGGGCACAGCCTGGCTCTCGAGGGCTCTCCCCTCTGAAGGCGGCACTGAGGACAGGACACAGGGCCGCTCTGCCTCGCTTCAGTCTGAGCTGACTTAAAAGAGAGAAAGAGTCAGACAGAGAGACAGAGACAGACAGAGATACACAGAGAGACAGAGAGACACACAGAGAGAGACAGAGAGGCAGACAGAGAGACAGAGAGAGAAACAAAAAGCTGAGCTCCCGCCTAAAATTAAAAAAAAAAAGCCACCAATCCAGAGCAAACCAAACTCACCGTCAATTTAAGTCGGATCACAGGATGCAGCAGACGGGACGGCTCCATGGAGTTTCCAAGGCCGAAATCCTTATGGACACAGACCACCAAGTTGTACTAAGGAGTGGTTTTGGGTTTGAACCGCTGAACTTTCTCCCCTTAACTAGTGTGTCCCCAGGATACATATTCTTAAAGACTAAATCCACTGAAATGAAGCTCAGCCTTTCTGAGCAGGTTCTGGATCACAGTACCCCACAGGACAGAGCAGAACTGACCCCGCACCCCCCAGGGTTTCCAAAGCTGCATGTCTTTAGAGAAGTGAACTGACTCATCTTTCTCCCATGAAGCGGCTGGTAGGTTCAAACTGCTGATCTTTTCAGTTCCCAGGCAGCTCTCTAACCACTGGGACACCAGGGTTCCTTAAAAGCCACCAAAACTCTACTCCAAATAAAAGTCTTCGTGGTGGAGTCAGAGCTGACGCTTAGCTGACCCTCCAGTGGGTTTTCAGAGGCTGGAAACGCCATGAAGGAGATGTCCATCCCTCCTGCCATGCGGCTAGTGGGTCTGAACCACCAGAGAGGCAGCACCTTTGGGCTCTCAGAGCTCCTTCCCAGGGACCAGGCCACTGGAGAAGTAGGAAACAAACGTGGATTTGAACTGATAAATTCATAGAAGAATCCATGCCTCTGAATTGTGGGACTGACAAAGAAAATCAGGTGACGTCTGTATGTATGTCCACCATCTGTGTTTCTTGAAAAAGATATTTGTAATGAAGAAATCATTGAATGCACAAGATTCAATTGTTTTTGCCCTCATTTCTGTCTTGAAGTTCTTAATTTCAGTCATTCCTTCTACATTGTTTCCATGTTTAGCATTCAACATGTCAGGGATCTCTCCAGAGTACTGAAAAGCAATGATGTCAGTGTAGAGACTAAGGTGTGCCTGATCCAGGTTATGATCTTTGCAGTTACTCGCTATGCAGCAGAGAGCTGGACAATGACTAAGGATGGCGGAAGAATAATCGATGTCTTCAAGTTGTGGTGCCAGAGAAGAGTCTTGAACATTCCATGGAGAGCCAAAAACTCAAATGTGTCTATCTTGGAGAGGGTGAAACCAGGTTTCTCCTCAGAGGCTGAGATGTTGAAGCTCTGTCTCACATACTTTGGGCACATGGCCAGGAAGGACAGGCCCTTGGAGAAGGACATCATGCTCTGAAGGGTGGAGGGATAGCGCAGGAGAGGAAGGCCCCAGATGAGACAACTGACACAGTGACTAGAGCAATGGGGATGGGGGTGTCAGAATCAGTGAGACTGGCTCAGGACAGCACAAGGTTCAGAGAGGCTGTGCACAGGGTCACAGGCAAGTCGATGGCGTATAACAACCACCACCAAATGTTGCTGATGTGTGTTATGACTGCAGGTTTGGTCACGGGCTGCAAGAAGAACATACACGTCTGTTTCGAACGAACTGTTGCTCCCGAGAGGCAAGGAGAGTGAAAGTTCATCTCACAGACTTTGGGCAGGTTGCCTGGAGGCACGAGTCCTTGGAAAAATGGCAGCATGATTGGAACGCAGAGGGTCAGCAGAAGACAGGAGGAAGCTCAGGAGATGGACGGGCACCGTGACTGTAACTGGGGGCTTGAGCATGGCTGGTCTGTGAGGACCTCACAGGGCAGGGCGAGCTCTCAGGTCAAAGGGCCTCTGGGAGCCATGGCAGACTTGACAGCACCTAATGACAGGAGTGGTGCTGGGAGGTGCAAACGCTTCAGACGCAAACAAGAAGGTCAGCTGTCGTACGGGCACCACCCGTGTAGGCTCCCCATTTCCCTCAAGCGTCTTTCATGTCAAGAAAGTATTACTGTTGTTAAATCTCAAAATAAAAACAATAACACAACACAACACACCAACAAATAATAACCTAGAAAACCCAAACACTCCACCTCCACGGAGCTGGTTCTAACTCACGCTGAGTCCCCACTGGGTGTCTGAGGCTGCTATCACACTCAGAGGAAAATGCCCATCTTTCACCCTCAGAGCTGCTGGTGGATTTGAACTCTGAGACATGTGGCTTCTGAGTGAGCATCACAACTCACTCCAGACGACGCCACCAGAGCACACAGACAAACAGGCACCTGACAGCAACTTCCCGGTGTCATCGGTGACAATAATCACTCTCTGCAGGTGCCCCACTGTCACCCTCCTTTCCTGAATGTCCTCTCAAGTTCTAAAGAGCTTGTGCTCAAAGCAGGAAGGGGGCTGTGTCAATGCGGGATGGGGTCTCACAACATAAAGCAAAACACATATTAATGTGAGCAGAAAACCAATCCGCGCTCTCACGCTCTCAAAGGACAATAAAAAGTTAATAAAATCATGTAAGTTGTTGAGTGTGGGTGGCGGAAGGGCAGTATGCCCCAGGAGACTGTCTATTGATGACCTCGGCCGCCATTCCCATCCTGCCCAGCAGAGACGTCCCTGGATGAAGACCACGAAGAACCAGCCAGGCCTCCGCTCCCTACATGACTGGGCTCTGGACAACAGACTTGCTTTTTGCCCGGAGCCACGTGAGACAGTATACGGGGCAGCAGCGGGGACGGAGGAGAGGACAGCAATGCATGTCCCCTCCAGGGCCTGGGAAAGACACCCAGAGGCCACACTGCCCTTCAGAGTGAGCCCTGGGGGACGGCCCTCCCCCACGCCTGCTCGGCCCAAACAGAGCACACGTTGTGCTGGGATGGTCCCAGTGCCAAGATGGCCAGTCCTGTCGCCAGAGACGTGGGGGCCATGCTGGACCAGGGGGCAGAGGCACAGGCGGTCCCTTGTGTGGGCAGCTGGGGGAGAAGCGGCTGCTGGCACACAGAGAGGGGACAGTCGTCTTCCTTCTTGTTCTCAGAGAGGCCTAAGAGGTAGTCCAGGGGTGGGGAGCGGGTCCAGAGGACAGCATGCACCTGGGGGCAGGGGGCTGTCTGGTGCAGGAATCCCATGCAGGACACAAGCCACGCAGCTTGGCCAGAGAGCAGAGGGGAGCCCCTGAGCGGTGCAAAAGAGCAATGCCAAGTGGACCCACAGAGTCAAAGCAAGGCTAGGGGTTCACTGAGGACCACACCTTCAGTGACTCACATACAAGTTCAAATGGAAGCAGAAGAAAGTGAAAGCAAGTCTACCTTAAGACATGACCTTGAATTTATCCCACCTGGCAGAAAAACCAGACTAGACTCTATGCACTAAAGCTAAGTGGCATTAAGCCTGTTTCTCACAGGAGACGCTGCTGGTGTTTGCAACACTGGTGGTGAAGCTTCCACCTCTGAAGAAACGCGCCAGCTGGCACAGGATGGCAAACCGATGCGTGGTCAACACAAGAGTCCTGGGTGTGTCAGGAGCACTGTGCTCCGTAAGCGTCTCAATCACTGCCTTTCTTTGTTCCACCCCCAGGAATAGATAGCCAGGACTTTCTTCCAAGGTGCCTCCTGCTGGACTTGAACCTCCAATCTTGTGGCTACAGCCAAGTGTGTTAATCACGTGTCCCACCCACGATGCTAAGTTCACTCCCTTCTGGGAGATCACAACTCTGTGGTCTAATGGCAGAAGAGCCCCGAGTGGAGTGGAGAGGGACCATGCAGGCCTGAGCCCGAGCCAGGAACAGGGACCTGAACTGTAACCACCCTGACACACAACCTCTCCCCGCTCCTGTAAAACCAGGGGGGGGGGGTAGGCTAGTGGGCTCCTGCCAAGAGCCAAGGGGCAGCTGCTCGCTCAGGGTGGGGGGACGATCCCCAAATCCATTTAGAAAGACTGCACAGGATTTGGTACGTGAAGATCAAAATATGTTAGGGGTAAGGCCATTTCTTTAAGACACTATATACTTCCCAAGTTGCAAAGGAGCACCTGGTGGTACAGAAGTTAAGCGTTTGGCTGTTAACGCAAAATGCCAGTATTTCATAAAGATGACAGCCTTGAAGTCCCCACGGGGAAGTATCCAGTCCTACAATTCCATCCTACAGGGTGACCACCAGTCAGAACCCCCATTGGGCAGGATTCTGTCTTACAGGGTCACTATGGGTCAGAACCCCCACAGGGCAGCATTCCATCTGTAGGGTCACTTTGGGTCAGAATCACCATGGGGTCAGATTCCATCTTACAGCTCCATCCGACAGGGTCACTTCAGGTCAGAACCCCCACGGGGCATATCCCGTCCTGCAGGGTGGCCACACTTCATAACCCACCTGGAAGGCAGCAGGTCTTCCCAGCTGCACCAGGAAGAACAGTCTAAGATGTGTTTCTCAACAACAAACCTGCTTTAGTGATTCTGCCTCTTTAACTGGGCCATTTCCCGTCCTCTCCTGTCTGTCTGTTCTTCAGTGATGCTGTTGCTGCTGTGTTAGGTGCTGTCAAGTTGACAACAACCCGGAGCGACCCTCAGAACAGCAGAACAGAATCCTCCCTTGTCTTGCACCAACCTCATCATCCAGCCAAGCTCCAGCTGCTGTGACTGTCGCCGTGTCAACTCATTGAGGGGGCTCCTCTCCTTTCCCAAGCACGATGTCTTTTTTTCAGGGACTCGTGCCTCCTGACGCTACGTGCAGAGATGGACTTTCATCAGCCTTGCCTGCAAGGAACACCCGGGTGGATTCAAACCGCCTGTCTTTTAGTTGGCCATACTGACTCCTAGCTCACTAAGCCACCAGAGCTCCCGATCTCTGCTCTGTATAGAGTCCTAGAAGAGGTAGACTGCTGTCTTCTGAAAGAGGAAGAAATCAGACAAGAGGGGACATGTAAAACAGGAACTGGAAGGTGAGGAAGTACCAGAGTCAAAATAGCGGGACTGTATAGATGCTTACAAACAAAACCAAAGCCGAAACCCCAACCCATTATCATCAAGTAGATGTACCCTCATGGGGGTCACAAAGCAGAGCCAATGTGAATTTTCTGTGCTTGTTTTATTAATGAGAGACAATCACCAGGCCTTTCCTCTGTGGAACTGCTGGACGAGTTCAAACGGTCAACTTTGAAAAATGAGTAAACCCATCCATTACCCTCTATTACCTTCTGCCTCACAGCCACCCTGCATTGGGTTCCCAGGTCTGTAAATCTTTATGGACGAGACTGCCCATGAACTGGTAGGTGGATTTGGATCAGTGACCTCTTGGTTGGCAACCCAGCAGGGTATGCACAACATTGCCAGGCTTCCTTTACAAAAGTTAGAATGAAAATGATTCGAAGCACCTCCAGACTAGGTGAGCGGGCTCTGGTGGCCTCGTGGGGAAGGAGCTGCAACTCCAACCCAAAGGAAAGCGCTCTGAATCCATAAACTGCTCCTTAAGACAAAGATGGGCGTGAATAATTTAAAAGTGATGTATGATAGGGTATTATGGTTATCACAAGAGTCCACAATTAAGGTTGCATAGTGGAATGTACTTGGGGCCGTGGGAGGGGTGAGGGTGGGGGATTGTGTACCAGGGAGGGAGTGTTTATTTTACTTTAGAAAGAGAGGAGCAAATTGGGGGTGGAGGGCTGGGGGAGGAGGAGAGCTGGGTGGGGAGAGAAGTGCCGCAGTGAATGAATGGAAATCCAAAATCTCTGTAAATGTTCATTAAAATTATTTAAAAAAAAAAAAAAAAAGAAAAGACAAGACAAAGATGGGCAATCTCCTCCCATGCGAATTACAACATCCAAAAATCCGCGGGTCAGCTCTGAGATGGTTCCGACAACAGCACTAATTACAGACATCTGTCTATAATACACGGTCCTCGGTTTTGAAAGGTTTAACTTCTGCGTATCCACAGATGCTTAATGAGGGCACCTCAACTGCTTTTCCACGTCTAATCTTTGTGTGTGTGCATCACCAGGCAAGGACCACATGGGGGTGCTGTCTGCCAATCGCTTCCTGCCTGCCAACTCGTTCCTTTCCGATTCTGTTGTATCTTAATTCAAGGCAAGGGTATACGCAGGTAGAACTGGAAAGAAATCTTTAAAAGAAGGACCTGCTGTTAATAGATTACTCCACAATTCCAGGCAAGGTCATTTGACAGAGTCAAGGGAAGGGGGTGTTTTGTATTAAAATGAAATTGGTAGTGCAGTCTGTAACTGTAGGTAAGAGATGGCGGTAGAATTCCCTTCCGCTTGAGCTGACTGAAGGTAGGCTTGCTGTGTTATGAACTATGTACTATGGACGCAGGGTGTGAAATCCCTCCTTCAGGGACCTGCCTTGTCTCTGGCTGCGTCTCCTCTTCAGGCTAAAGGCCACGCCCTGTGAAGACCAGGCTGGGCTCTGGCTTCCATGAAGTTATGTGTCAGTGGTCAAGTGGACCTTCCAGCTCTTGGTGACAGCAGAAACGTGCTTCCAAAGGGGTTCTGGATGGAAGGCTTTTCAGAAGATGGGCAGACCTTTCTTCTGAGTGACAGCTGAGTGGATGCAAACCTCTAACCTTTAGCGTAGGGAACTCTGGTGGCCCAGGGGTAAGAAGCTGTGCTACAATCCCCAAGGCATGTGGTTCGAATCCACCAGCCGCTCTGCAGGAGAAGGATGGGCAATCTCCTCTCATGCAATTTACAGTCTCTGAGAACTGGCTGGCGAGTCAGCTACGGGTCAGTTCCATCGTGACATCATCCCCCCCGCTCCCCACCACCTTTAGATTAGTACATGAGCCATTGACTGTGCCATGCAGAGTCCCTCATGGGATCTGACCCACTGGGCTGCAGCCTTGAGGACAGGATGGGCTAAGTCTGTACGCCTGTAAGTCCAGGGGCACCCTAAGAGTAGCTGCAGGGGTGTTTGAGGAGAAAGGCCTTTGGGGGCTTGCTTTGCTATGAGGTTTTTGGTTTTGTTTTTTGCTATGAGTTTTTAAGTGATTGCCAATTTAAAAACTTCTATTGTAACTCTCTAAGTCGGTGGCATAGGGAATTCTGGTGGTCTAGTGGATAAGGAGTTACACTGGGAACTCAAAGGTAGGCAGTTCAAGTCCACCAGCTGCTCTGTGGGAGAAAGATGGGAAAGCTCCTCCCCTTTTTATAATTTATAATTATAATTTAATTGTAATTTATAGCCTCTGAAAATCTGCTGGAAGGTCAGCGCTGAGTTGGTTCCAACTCAACAGCAATGAGGGAGAGGGAGAGAATGAAATCCTGACACTGCTGTAACCCTCTGGTCTCACCTTTAACTGCTACTACATCTAACTTGCAAGCATGATTTCAAGAACATTCTGGAACAAAAATCAGAAAACTACTTAGGCAGATAAACACTTACACACAATCTTTTTTACACATAAAGACATACTGTACGTGTTAATAACCAAAAAACTGTCTATGTCAACATAATTGCCCTAATAACTACTGTCTGAAATAATGGTAAAATACAAAAATGATGGTTTTAAAGTCAAGCAAAATAATACATCTGACTTATATTTTACTCTTTGATTTTGGGGATAACTACGTGGTTTAAAACTCATTTTGATGCCCCTTAAATCTCTAACTTATGGTTGAGTTGGAACTGACTCATAGCAGGTCCTCCACTGGGGTTCCAGGGATGTTGGATCTGATCCCTTAGCTGGCCCTCCACTGGGGTGCCAGGGATGTAAATCCAACAGGAGGAAGCGGCCAATCTCTCTTGGATTGGAAAAGCCAGAAAAGTGTGGCCTTCGGGCTAGCTAGTTCCCACGGATTATGTGCTATTTAAGAAGGGCTGGTGGCATAGTGAGTTGTATGAACAAAAAGATCAGCAGTTCAAATCCACCAGCTGCTCCTAGGGAGACAGATGGGCAGTGCCTTCCTGTATCGATTCACAGCCTGAACTTCCAAGGACGGGTGCTGTGAGTTGGGAGTGACTCAGTGGCCGAGGGCTTACCTGGGCTCAGGTGCTGCAGTGGTTAAGTATTAAATGGCTAAATGACAGGTGGGCAGTTTGAACCCAACCAATGACTTCAAGGCAGAAAGATGTGGAAGCATGTTCCCTGAAGATTGTGGTTGTTGTTAGGTGTCGTCGAGTTGTAGACAACTCATAGCAACCCTATGAATGAAAGACCTGGACACTAGTATAACTTTCATCCTTTCTCCAGGTTCATATGGTTTCCAGAGGCAAGTTATTTCAGAAGTGGATGCCACTCCTGCTTCCAAGCTTGTTTTAATCGGGGAGCTCCACCAAACACTGTCCACCATGGGTGACCATTATCGCATTTGACACATCAAATACAGATTCTACCTCTGTAGCATCTGGCCGCTCCAGATGACTTCCAACCTGGATTCTCTAAAGATTACAGCCTAGAAGATTCTGTGGGGTAGTTCTAGTCCACCACGTAGAGTGTGCTGAGCCAAAATGAATGTTCAGAACAGAAATGAAACACTTGGGTGTAAATGAAGGCAGACTTCATTTTCTCACACTTCATTCTTGCAACTTCACAAACGTTGCTTGTTTTACAAACTGACAATAACACAAGCCTGCGTGTCCAGCACACCTATCAGCGTTCTTCTTCCAGCTGCATGCGCCCACTTCCTGTTTCTGGGTCGCATTTTGGACATTCTCACAATATTTCAAACTTTGCCATCGTGCTATTTCACAATTAGTAGACTGCCACACAATGCCAACCCAACTTCTCCAAGCGGAGAAATGGAAAACTTCCTGTGGCTCCATCATGTGGTCTGGGACCGAACCTGCCCAGCTGTGGTCACCAGCTTTTGTGTGTACAGCTTCTGTGTAATCCTATGTGGATCAAGGCATCAGTAGCGCTACACTGCCCCGTCTGATTTTCCTTGTCTACAAGTCCCATGTGTTTAGCAAACAGGAGGTGGTGTGGTGCTTTCTAATGAGTTCTTTAATGAGCAGTATCTCATCAGGGCATTCAGCCAGGCGACCTTTCCTAAGACTCCAGTGTTGGCCAGCATCAGCCGTGTTGGGCACTTGGTAGGAGACACATCCAGTTGTCTCCAGGGTACATGCTCGTCATTCATCGATGGCATCCTGTGGCCGCCACCTTCGTCTGCTCTTCACAGCTTGTTGCAAGTGGCACCTGCTGGCCAGGGTCTGCTCACAGATGACAAACTCTTCTCAAATGTTGTTGTTATATGCTGTCAAGTCGCCTGCCACTCATAGTGACCCTATGTCACTATGAGAACAGCCCTAAGCTCTACCCTATCCTGTGCCAATCTCACCATCTCCAACACACCTGCCCCCATTACCCCAGTCACTGAAGCACACAGCCTTGGTCAAAGCTTAGAACAGGGAGTGATGTTCGAAGCAAAATGTTTACCAATGTTTATCATTCAACCCTGCCGTCCCTGCTGGGTTGAATGAAGATTGTTGTTGAGTTGTGGGAACCTGAGGGCTGGTGTCCTCTCAGCAGGATGCTCTCAGCGGAGGGAAGGACATGTCACAAACCATGGCCATGTAAGCCTCCAACTCTCCAAGGACCTGGGCTCAAGAGCCTCTTGGTGGTAAAGTGCAACGTCACGATTCCAGGACCACACCAGGAGGGAGAAAGCTGTGCTGTCCTTGAACTGCTGCTGTTCTCTGCCAACTGAGAGTTTACTCTTCAGGGGATGGTGTGTCCATTCTGAATGGATACACAGATAGGAGGCAGGAGGGTGGGCTGGACGGATGAGGACGCGGGAAACCCTCCATCAAGGAGAGGGAAAATAACAGCATCTGAACACCAGAGGGCAGCAGACACACAAGTGACACACTGGGACCTGTGGCTGGTTGCCCTGGAGGGGATTCAAACCCGTGCCAACCTCACCTGGACAGCGCAGAATCACCCCTTCCAGAGAGGCCACGGCTGCAACCTTTTGGAAGCAGATTGTAGGTCTGTCTCCCGAGGTGCCTTTGGGTATGTTTGAACCATCAACCTTTAAGTCTAGTAATTGAACATGTGATCATTTGTCTACTCTGGAACTCTTAACCTCACTTTCTTTCGTGATCAGTGAAAAATGCCTTTAGGAACTTAAAGGAATGCTTCCAGCAATACATTTTATATTATTTTAGTCCTTGAGGTAAGGGGTGATGACAGATATAGAGGAAAGAAGCCAGTCTCCTGCTTCAAGAGAAATATGGAGACATATGTGTCCCACAAAATACAGATGACCTCAAATATTTTTTATCTTCTGCTATCAGCATGTCTTCCATGACTGATAACACTTAGTATCAACAAAAATTTTCCAAGAAGGAAAGATTCAATCATGAAAGAGTTATGTTGTTGTTGCTGTTGTCATGTGCCGTCGAGTTGCTTGTGACTCATAGCGACCCTATGTACAACAGCCCTAAACTCTGCTCTGTCCTATGCCAATCACACTGTCTCTGACACATCCATCCTGATTAACCCAGTCACTAAATCAATCCACCTCATAGAGGGTCTTCACCTCCTGCACTGTCCCTCCACCCTCCCAAGCACGATGTCCTTCTCCAAGGACCGGTCTCTCCTTAGAATATGTCCAAAGTATGTCAGACTAAGCCTCGGAATCCTTGCCTCCAAGGAGCCGCCCAGTTTGACCCTTTCCAGGATGAATCTGTTCATTTTTCCCAGCAGTCCATAGTATTCTCAACACTCTTCTCCAGCACCACAGCTCAAAGGCATCAATTCTCCTTCTATCCTCCTTGGTCATTGTCCAACTCTCTGATGCATAACAAGTGATTGTGAAGACCATGGCCTGTATCAGATGCACCTTAGTCTCCAGAGAGACACCATTGTTCTTCAGTACTTTGGAGAGGTCCCTAACAGCAGACTTTCCCATGGCAATGTGCCTTTTAATTTCCTGGCTACTGGTGCCAAGAGTGTTGACTCTGGAGCCAAGCAAACTAAAGCTGTGTACAATCTCAATCTCTTCACCATCCATCCTGATGCTGCCAATTGGTCCAGTGGTGAGAATCTTTGTCTTCTTGACATTGAGCCTCAATCCATATTGTAGGCTGCAGTCCTTGACACTCTGCAGCAGGCGCTTCAGGTCCTCTTCAGTTTCAGTAAGTAGGGTTGTGTCATCTGCATAAAGCAGACTGTTGATAGATCATCCACCATGGCTCAAAATTGGGAAGGGCGTACGCCAAGGATGCGTCATATCTCCATACCTTTTCAACCTGTATGCAGAACAGATTATCCGGGAGGCTGGGCTCTATGAAAGAGTTAAGAGCCCACTATTGAATGACTTTGGCTATGATGCTCGTCACTGATTTTTAATCACATTGCATGGAGGCTGGAGAGTGAGGCCTGACGTGGGGCATTTCTTCTGACTGTTCCTGCGGCTCTGTAATTCGTCGGTCTTGGGGGACAGGCCTCCTGGTGCTGGAGAAGCTTGGACACTGTCTAATCGCTGGGCCGGGGCTCTCCCTCTCTGCCCATCATAAACGGTTTCATGATATTTTAATTTTTAACTTTTTTGTTATTTTTTTATTTACTCTGTCCCACAGGGTAAGGGTTGTGGCACACTCCCCCAGTGAGACGTCAGTCTTGTCCATTTCTCCCGGCCGTGTGAGTACATGCTCCTTCCCACACTTTGTGGGTAAAGTCGCCAGGTGCATACAAATGCAGGAGCACTCCATCAACCTGGCAGTGTCTCTCTTTTCATTAAACACTGACCTTTTATTCATCATAGCTTTGTGCCTTCGAGCCTGTCTTGTCTGAGGCTAGAATGTTAATAATGCTCTCTGTTCGTTGCTGCTGAGTTTCTGCTGTGTGCTTTTCAACCTTTGCATGTTGTGTTTATTTGGAGGGCCCCTTGTTAACCACACTGGTCCAGAATCCCCAGGGCAAAGCCCTCCAGTGACTGGATTTGTCCACGTTGGCTCTACACGTCTCCTCAGCACCAGGTCACATAGTTTCCAATCCATCCATTCTCTCTCCTTCCCTCTCTCTGGTTCTCACCAGGGCAGACAACCCTCTTTTGGATTTACAAGCATATTTACTAAGGAGTCCTGCTGGTGTAGCCAATTAGATGGCTTGCTGCTAACTGAAAGGTCAGCAGTTCAAATCTACTTGGTACTCCTAGTACCTGCGACCAGCTGCTCTACGGGAGAAAGGTGTGGCCAGCCCCTCTCATGCGGATGTATGGTCTTGGTAGCCCAAGAGAAGGGTCACCGTGAATCTGCCTCAACTCGCTGGCAGTGAATAGCATGTTTACTAATGTCTTCCTTTTTGGTTTTTCCTGATGCAGTTTCTACATAAGTTCTGGTGGCACAGTGATTAAATGTTCCCTGCGAACCTAAAGACCAGGAAGGTCTGGTGGCCTAGTGGCAAGAAGCTGTGCTGCAATCCTGAAGGCACACGGTTCGAGGCCACTAGCTGCTCTGTGGGAGAAAGATGGGCAATCTCCTCTCGTGCAATTAACTGCCTCTGAAAACCTGCCGCAGGGTCAGCTATGGGTCAATTCTGACTCTGCGGTAAACAACCACCACCACCATCACCTAAAGGTCAGTGGTTCTAACCCACCTGATGCTCGGTGAGAGAGCGATGTGGGGGTCTGCCTCTGTAAAGATTACAGCTTTGGAAACCCAGTGAGGGCAGTTCTCTGTCCTAGCGGTTCATGTGCAGTCAGAAATAGGCTTAATTTTTGGCACCTTCTACACAGATCCTACAACAAAGTCTTATGAATAATAAACTTAGTAGCCTGTATTTTCTCTCAGCCGAGTATTCAATTCTTAGCAGACTACTATTAGGGCAAGTGTTGGCTGACTAAAACACACAGGCCAGCCGCCTGTTTCACTGGGAGATGGTCACGCCCATCTGTTGATGTATTTATGGTCACCCTGCATTACCAGGGCAGACAGGAGCAGTGATCACTGACAGAGGGAGGTCACACCAGCCTGCTGGTTCTAACCTAAGGATGTTTGCGCCCCTTTCTCTGGATGGACAGTGACGTGCTCTTGTACTTTTAAGACATTACTCCCTTGTCTTCTTCTGTCAGAGCTGAGATGTCTTCCAAAGGCCTGTCCTGTCTGTGCAGGTGAGCGGCCTCTTTCTCTGGTCTCTTCTCTGACTGCCTGGATATCTCCAGCTTTGCTGTGCCCACACATTTATTCTGAGTGTCCCTGAAGCACTGTTATTCATCGTCTCAGGAGACCTGCCCCCTGTGCTGGAGACGATGGGACAGTCTAATCGCTGGGCTGGGGCATCCACTCCATTAATTCTACCTTCACATCTACCCCCCACCTTGTTAACGATTCTGCTGAGTTTTCATTTCCATAACTGCATTCCTCCCCCCCCCTCCATTTTCGAAGGCCTATTTTTATTTCAAGTGTACACATTCTTCTGGGAAACGATTCTATTACTTTGTTAGAATCTCTATCCCTTTTAAAAGGAGTTAAATATTAAAAACTAATTCTCCTTTTGTTTTCAAGAACTCAAATTTCTTTCAAAGAGTAAACTCTTCATTTTGAATGCTTTGTGATTTACAGGAAAGTCGTAGAGACATGAGTTCTTGGCTATCAGCAGCCAGTTTCACCTCTCGTTGACATCTTCAATTACTTTGGTACAACTGTCACCACTAGGAACCAGCACAGGTACAAGACTACTAATTTCCAACTGAATAAGACTTCAGAATAACTGATGCCCTTCAGGTGAGGTGTTGGTGACGGATACTGAACACAGCGCCCACAGAACAAAGCACCCTGTCTCGAGAGCAGTGAAGCCAAAGACGTGCAGCTTTTGGGTTGATGGACCAACTCCCTGTGGAGCACAACACCTTGCTCAAAAGTATTCAGGCAATAATTGTGTTTGATGTACTCCTGGCTCTGAGGACCTTTCCAAAACCAGATTTCCTACTCCTCCCCTGGACCATGGACTGCTAGGAGAACGAACAAGTTTGTCCTGGAGAGGGTGAAGCCAGGCTGCTCCTTGGAGGCAAGGATTCAGAAGCTTCATCTGACACAGTTTGGACATGTTGCAAGAAAGGACCAGTCCCTGAAGAGGGATGTCACTCTTGGGAGGATGGAGGGATAGCACAGGAGAGGAAGACCCTCGATAAGAAGGATTGATTCAGTCACTCGGGTAATGGGGGTAGGTGTCTCAGAGACAATAAGATTGGCACAGGACAGAGCAGGGTTTAGGGCTGCTGTACACAGGGTCGCTATGAGTCGCAGGCAACTCGACAGCACATAACAACAACAAGATTCTGGAGTGAAGGCAAGTTTTTATGCCAAATTCCTGCACCTGAGGGGTTTTATGCTGTCAGGTGGCCCCAGCCCCCCAGGGACCCCATCCATATACAACAGAATGAAACCCTTCCTGGTTCCAAAGCATCTCTGTAATTGCTGGGACATTCCAGACCAGTGGGGAGAGCAAAGTCTATTCTGAATATCTTCCAGCTCAGGGCACTCATCTGCCAGCACTAGACTGAATGATCTTCGGAGCTCTCACTGGCTAATTTTTGGAATTAGATCACTGGGCATTTCTTCTGAGTCTGTCTTAGTTTGGAATCTCAGCTGAATCCTGTCCACCACAAGTGACCCTGCTGGTACTCGAAATACCATTGGCTTAGTGTCCAGCATCATGGCGACATACAAGTCAGCACAGGATGATGCACCGACCAGTGGGTGGCAGGGAGGATTCACAGCCCTGTTTAATTGATAAAAGGAGCCGTGGTAGCATATTGCTTAATGCATCAGGTTGTTAATCCAACGATCAGTGGTTAGAATCCACCGGCTGCTCCACAGGAGAAAGATGGGTCGCCTCTCACTGCACAAACGTACAGCCTTGGAACCCCAACAGAGGGTCACAGCACCACACCCGACTGGAAGGCTGAGGTTTACTGATAAGTAACGGTCAGAGGCCTGGGCTTCTCTATGCTGAATCTTAGTTCCAGTTTCCTGAGCTGCAAGAGCAAGGCCAAGTCCACTACATGGGTGGTGAAAGCCCAAGCCTCAACCCCCTAGATGGAAATCACGATCTGAATCCAGTGACCATTCCGTCTGTGATTTCTCCCCGCCACTCCTGACATCTGGCATATCTTTCTCTTCTCCGTCCTTGACTGAGAACTAAAAGCTGTGCTGCTTGGTTTCTCGTGGGGTGTCCAGGGCGTCTGAGTTCCCTGTACCCTGTTGATGGGTCTCAAACCTCTGAGAAGAGCTGGGACATACAAGTCTTGTGTTCTCTGCCATGATCTGCATAGTACTCACCAAAGAGAAGCTGAATGAATGAATGAATGAATGAATGAATGAATGAACAAGTGGAGACCAGGTGAGAACAGAAGATGAGGATCTGCCGACTTCAGGGAGACACCGTCACAAAGCACTGAATGAATCCGGGGCGTTAAGGACAGGCAGGGAGCAGACACACAAGGAAGTCCCTGGTGTGATATGACACATCACCACGGTCCCTGACCCCTGCCGACCTGCAACGTCCCAGGACAACGTGAACTTCCCAGCAGCTCCAACCGCAGCGCTTCCTGTTCCAGCTCCAATCCACTGGCATCATCTCCCCCCCCCACCACCCCCCGCCTACTTCTTCCTTCCTCGGCTGGGAGGCGAATGCAGGACACGTGTGGGTGGATCTGACACGGCTAATCAAGTCAGAGCTTCACTCTGGACTTGAAGATGATCATCTAAGGAAGCGGATCATCTAGGGCCTGGAGACATCATTGCAACCTGTTTCCTAGTTCCCTGTCCCTCTTCTCTGGACCCTACAGACACCTGTTCAAAAGCAGTCATATGAAGCCACAGGGGGAAGGCCCGTCCCTTCACCTTACTGTGTGAACAAGCAGAACCTTGGTCCCATCGAGTTACTTCTGAGGAGCACTGCCGGTGTAGTGTGTGTTATATCGTGCTGCTAGCCAACAGGTCAGTGGTTCTAATCCACCAACCGCTCTGTGGGAGAAAGATGGGCAGTTTCTTCCTATTAAGACTGGAAACTCCTTGGCGGGAGCTGTGAATGGGATAGGACTCGGTGGCAGCGCAGGGCATCTGAGGTCCCTGTTGGTGAGAACGGCTTGGTGTTGCATCCATAACCCAAAGGCTGCCTGTGCCGACCCACCGAAGGGGTCTGTACAACAAAGGGGTCTGGCGTCTGATTCTTAAAGGCAGCTGCTGCTTGGTATAGAGTCAAGTCCGACTCACACCAGCCCCTTGTGTTAGGAGTTGAAGTGCCCTATGGGGTCACAGCCAAGCAAACCCTGGGGAGCGGCTGTGCTCTGGGACATAAGCCTCGCCAGGAGTTGGAAACAACTTGATCGCAAAGGTGTGTGGGCAGCTTGGCTGATCCCTTTCCAGCCTACAGGCTCACTGCCTGTCCAGCCCTCAGACGTTAGGTCTTTCCCTCTTGCTACCTGAGTAGTAAGTGTTTGATTTCTACTATCTCCTTCCTCCTGGGAAACCCAGGCCCTTAGCATCAGCAAAGGGCACAGAGAGGCATGTGCAGGGACCGCTCTGCATGGTACCCCAGGAACAAAGCCACAGGGGTGTGGAAAGGAAGGACCCAAACGTCAATGCTTTGCGTGGATTTATAACCCAAAGCCCCACCTTCAGTGACATCACCCTGCTTACAGCTCACAGCAACCTCCCATCACTAAGCCACTCGCTAATCCACACCCCCATCCCTGTGGTTGTTTTTGTTTTAATTTGTATTTTATATTGGTTTGCATACACAACACATACTGTGTTTCACACCTTCCTTCATTCACATTGAGTTTCATGCAATCATTCCCATCCACTGTGTTTTATAATATGAATTCCCCATGGAATTACACTCACCCTCACCCTGTCCTTCCAGATCCCTGCTGGCTCTTACCCATTTCCTTGACCCCCTCCTCCACCACCCACCAAATTTGTGTGACCCTGTGATTTCCCCCTCCTGCCCACCGTCACCCTTCCGCTCGCACCCGTTCTCCCCTGGGGCCCCCATACATATTTTATTAGTTATGCTTCTATTTTTACAAGAATGGTTTTACGCAGTATTTGTCCTTATGAGACAGAGCTCGCTCACTCAGCATAATGCTCTCCAGTCTCTCCCAAGTTATGTAGTACTTTTCTAACTCATTGCTCCTGAGTGCTGCGTAGTATTCCATCATGTGAATGTATTACAATTTCTCAATCCATTTGATTGTAGTAGGACACCTGGGCTATTTCCATGTTCTTATGATTATGAGTAACACGGCTATAAACATTGGTGTGCAAATCTCCATCTGTGTCTAATTTCCTTGGCATATATTTCAAGCAATGGAATAGCTGGGTCATATGGAATTTCTATGTTCAGCTTTTTGAGGAAAACACCAAACTGCCTTCCAGAGTGGTTGTACCATTTTACAATCCTACCACCAACGATGTATGAGAGTTCCAATCTCTCCACATCCTCTCCAACTCGCTAACTGTCCTGCTAAACTCTGCAAGGCTGTAATCTTAACAGGAAGGAATTCACTGCCTCAGCTTTCTCTCACAGAGAAGCTGGTGGATTTGAACAGCTGAGCTTTTGGTTAGCAGCCCAACCCAACATGTCACCCTCTGCACCACCAGGGTTCCATCTGTAAATTTGTGAGTGGTAAAAATAGGCGAAAGGGTGAGGAGTGCTTGAAAGAGAAGGCTCTTTCTCCTTACCTCCCTGCAGTCCACACTGGGGGGGGGGCTTTCTTGGGGATAGTGTGATGACCCAACAGTGGTGATTAAAGACCCCGGCTCTGTCTAACAGCTTATGATGGGAGTGGGGATGGAGTGTGGGGGTGTGGCCCCATCTCAGCGAGGAGATCCCCTTGAGTGTTTAGAGAAAGCTAAGAGAAGAGACTTGGGCAAGAGAAAGAAGAAACTGAGTTGGAGGTATTTTTTGCTCCACTTTCTTGGGACGTGGTGACAACGATGAGTAGAAATTGCAGATGACAGGAGAGAAACATTGAACTTGACATGTGATATTACAGGAGAGCAGTGACGCGGGTGCCCTGGCCACGGGCACCAAGCGTGAGGCCTGCCTGTCACTTGCTGCCAGGCTTCTGTAGCGTGTACGGTTTCCAGGGAAGACTTGGCCTTTGAAAGCGCAGGAGGTCAGCTCTTCCAGCCTCTTCAGCCCTGGGGCACTGCTTGATTCTGGAGTTTTCTCACAGTCCAGTGAAGCCAGGATCAAAATGGCCATGCCAAAGGACCAGGAGCCAACCTCCGCCACCCCACGCCCAGTGGGGTGAGCAGTGTGGATGATCTTATGAATCAACCTCCAGCTGTACTTGGTGGCATTTCTTACATCCTCCAGGCCCTTCCCTAGCTCCTGTCCAATTAGGTTTCCACAGTGGACATCATTTTACAGATCGCACTGAGAAACAGTGTGGACATGACTTGAGAGACTGGTAGACAAGTGTTGAGAGTTGGGAAAACGTCAACCCAGCACATTCCAGACTACACACACAGCCAGGACTTCACAGAGCAAGGTGACCTTTACCACAGAGCCCGAGATTCTGGGGATGAGCAGTGATCACACTTATCACCCCAGGGCCCCACGTCAACAGGTAAAACAGACTGAAGACCTGACATGCAAACAGTCCTCACGGAGCATAAGGTCCACACAATACAACCACTGGGGGTATTGAAGAAAGAAATGTGAGCGACCAGCCCAGGGGGGAGCAAGAGATAGAAAGGTGGTTAACAGAGATGGTGCCACTTCTTAAAAATAATAATTGAGGTTTGCATCAATCTGAAGACAGTGCAAAGAGCAAGATCTCCGGACCATACCAGCCCTTGAACCACATGCTTGAAGGAAATGACATTTTCCTTTTTAATGTATTTTCAAACCAAACCACTTGACGTCAAGTTGATCCCAACTTACGGTGGCCACCCTGGAGCATGGGTAGAATTGTTCTACACGGTTGTTCTTGCTTGTTGGCTTTTTTATAACAGTGAAAATATACACAACACCTTCTCTATGTCAGCACGTTTCCTACTTATGATTCAGGGACATTGAATACATTCTTCATTCAAGTTGTGTTTTGAATCTGAATTCAAATGCTGCAGGTAGGATGCAGGCGGTGCGTGAGCCCAGCATTGCAACCACTGTCCCCACCCATTTCTTTGAGGACCTTTCTCTAAAGATTGACTGGTTCAGATAACATGCCCAAAGTATGTGAGGCTCACAGTATTAGGTCCTATGAAGTTCACCATGAAAAAAAGACATAGAAAGTCTTGCACCAATGCTCCTAGGAAAATAAAAGGTTATGTTGCTAAAATTCTTTGGTCACAACATTTCTGTCAACCTGTAAATATACAATCTTGCTTTATGTATACTCCTGCTTAAAGATACTTCGTTTAATATCTATTATTGATTCAGCAACATTGAACTCATGGCCAACAACACTGTGACCCATGTGTTATCTAATCCCTGTGTTTCTCTATCAGGGCTACCACAGCCTTCCTGTGCTTAGGACCATTAGAGTAACACTTCAACACTACTCCTGGGGTCGCTCAAAGGAGTAAAATCACCAAGGACAATCCACAAAAATGAAAACTAAAACAACAACAAACACAAACGAACCAAACCCAATGGCACCAACTAACTGACTGTAAAAAGGACACTAGTTTACAAGATGATGCTGTAAACAAACAGTAGGCAGAGTGTCACCTTGCTCAGGCCCCAGCTGAGATATGCATAGAAGGTAGCTCACAATTCTGCTACACTGTGTGTGTCCACAACTATGCACGAGCAGGCCACATGTACTGATGGGGCAGGGGGAGGTTTACAAATAACAACAGAATCAGTGACTGGCGAAGACGGACGGCAGACAAGAAATGAAAGCAAGAGAATGGCTAGAGCTGTCCAGGGAGAGGACGTCAGGTGAGCTCTACCGACAGATTCCACATGAAATCTGGTTCACAAATTGATTCCTGAATGTTGATTCAAAGATCAGAACTAGAAAGCAACAGGGATGAGAGTGGAAGAAACCTGGAGAGCCCAGAGTCAAGGAGCCTTCAGAAAGGGGGGCTGGTCATCAGGGTCACGTGCAGCCTCTGTTAGGCAGTCTTTTGCTTCAGTCTTAATATACTTACGGGACTGAGAAAACAGCCAGCGATTATACCCATTTGTTGTTTGAGGACTAGTTTCTCACTTGAAAAACTGGATACCAATCTGCTTCTGGGAAGAACTCTGAGGTTTGAGCTTTACCTTAACTCTCCCCCAAACTAGTTTTGTTCCATGGAATTATGGGCGCTGAACAAGCACAGACATGCCTTATAAATACTGTGGGTTCAGTTCCAGCCCCCTTCAATAATAAATACTGCAATTAGCAAGACACATGACTTTGCTGGTTTCCCAGGGCGTTTGAAAGTTGACACTAGAATGTAGTCTACTAAGTGTGCCAAGAGCATGATGGGAAAGTCTGAAAGATTGTGATGAGCTAAGTGGAACACAGAGACATGAAGTGAGCACGGGCCGTTGGGGAAATGACACCAACAGACTTGCTCCACAAGGGAGCTCTCATGGCCTAGAGGCAAGAAGCTGCACTGCAATCCCAGAGGTACGAGGTTCAAATCTACCAGATGCTCTGCGAGAGAAGGAGGGGCAACCTCCTCCTGTACTAGTCAGACTTGCTCCACGCAGGGCTGCCACACACCTTCCATTTGTGTAAAATGCAGTGGGTGCAAAACGTGATAAAGCCAAGTACGAGAAAACGTGGCTTGCCTGTATGTGCACGAGATCACTCTGACCTCACACGCCAGGGCCAGCCAGGTAACAAGCATCTCCCAGCATCACTTGGGACAGTACAAAGCCCCAGGGCACCAGCTGTGCAGTTGCGGGCTTACCTGGCACTTTCAAAGGTGGCAGATGCAGTCTTCTCTATGGCCCCGAATCCAACTCCAACCGCGAGACCCTCTGAAACATATCAAAATCACCACGTGTTAGGATTCGTTTTCTAAGAAGGTACCTCAGCGCCCATGTATCAGGTAAGACTCCATTCCACCCAGAGTCCAGCTGCCATGTCAATTTCAACTCAGTGTGACCCCCCAGGACAGAGCAGGGCTGCCCCACAGTTTCTAAGCGGCCAGTCTTCTAAGAGACAGACTCTCACATCTTCCTCCTGAAGAGCAGCTGATGGGTTTGAACTGCTGACATGCTGGGTTAGCCGCCCAGTGCTTAACTCATTGTGACACCAGGGATCTGAGAACCACACATTCCACCTGCCAGGAGTTTAATAAAACCCCAGCAAATGGGCCAAATCACCCTCATAACTTGCTTAAATGTGACTGAAAAGCTAACAAGAGTTTTTACACTTTCATACGGTTGAAATAAAAATCAAAGAAACACTATTTCACGCACATGAAAATGCTATAGAACACAAATTCTAGTGTCCATAAAGTTTTATTGGCACACAGTTAGCACGCTCATCCTTGATGTAACGTCTGTGGCTGTTTCTGTAACAGAAACAAAGCCTTTAACATTTATTATCTGACATTTTACAGAGTTTGATGACCCCTTACCTAAACACATACATTTAAATAGTTCTACAGCTAGTATCCTATCACTCACAACATTGTACTTCAGGAAGGATACTGAAATTTCCTTTTTTTTTAAAATTTTTTATTTGTGTGTGTGCATGTACCGTCAAATCAGATCTGACTGGTACAGGAGGAGATT
>NW_006399798.1:9230350-9244079 GCF_000299155.1 Elephantulus edwardii | reverse complement strand
TGTGTGTGTACCATCAAATTGGATCAGAATATCTGGTGGATTCGAACCTGCGCACCTCTGGGATTGCAGTGTGGCTTCTTGCCACTAGGCCACCAGAGCTCCCTTCCATTTCGCTTTTGACAACTTCTTATTTTTCTGCATTCATACTTCATACATGTTCCAATTATTAATGGCAATTTGCAGCTGTTTCTACTAATTTTTAGTGACTTTGTAGCTAGACTCTTCCTCTACTACTATAACTACACACATTCCTCTGTCCACAGAGTTTTTGAAGGCTCCTTGTTTCAGAAGTGGATGGCCAATCCTTTTCCCTAGTCTGTCTTTATCTAGGAGCTCCATTGCAACTTCTCTACCAGGGGTGGACCCTCTGGTACCTGAGATACTGAGACACTGGTGGCCCAGATTCCAACATTAGAGGACCCAATAGCTACACCAGTACAACAGACTGACAGACAAGTGCTGGACTCATTACAGCAAACAATACTACTACCCAAGTCTCTATACATCTACTGTTCACAGGATCACTATGAGTAGTATTTGACTCGATGGTACCTAACAACCACCTAATACACACCTAAGATATAAAGTAATTGGCAATATGCAAATCATTCCTCAATAAATGAACTGACAGACAGGTGTTGTACCTCTAAAAGCAAACCTTAGAGATGAGTAAGTATACACATATCCTGGTACAGGACACCCCTTTCAGACCCCAGCTGAGATCCATGGCAGCAGGGCAGAATGGTGTCCTGGGTGGGGATACTGGCATAGACAGTGGCTTGGCTGAATCTTTAGTACTGGTTCTTAGTATAGGCCCGAGGGCCGCTAGGCCCAACGGCCTGAGGGCACCTGGCAGGGCCTGGCCTGCCTTCCATAATTCCTGTGAAACACACAAAGTTTTTTGGTTATTGTATTTTTTTTGTTGTTATTGTTTTGTTATACATTATTGCCATCCAGTTGATTTTCAGTTTATATTGACTTCATGTGACAGAATAGAAGGTTTTGTCTCATAAGTTTTGTAGGCTGCAACGAGCAAGTTGCTAGGGCTTTTCCGATGGACCCACGGGTTGGTTCTGAATCAGTTACCTTTTGGTTAGTAGTCATGTGTTTAACCAATGTGCCACTAGCTCTTGAAACAAGAAGCTCCAGGTTGACATGGCAACCCAATGACATGGTGACTGACCCAGGCTCCTTCCATCTTTTTGTTCCTTTGCTCTTCAAGGTTGTAAAGTGAAGTCGCTGAGAGATGCAGGAATTCAGAAGCTGAAAAGCTGAAGGTTCAAGTTTACCTAGAAGAACCTCAGAAGAAAGATCTGATGATCTGCTTCCAAGAACTAGCTACTGGAAGTCCACGGAACACACTTCCACTCTGATACGCAGGAGGTCCCAGGGAATTAGAGTGAACTAGACAGCAACTGGCTGGCGACCTGCAGAGACTGCACCATCCTGGGGCTTTTTCCTAGGCAGGAAGGAAGTAGAAAAGCAGAAATCTTTCTCCGACTCAGTCTTTGTCTTATTTGGGAAGGGAAGCCCCCTGGCAGGGCTCTCTCTATGAGGAGAGCCTCATGCCTCCCTGGCTTGTGTCTCCTTGACTACAGCAGAACATGCCCACCCTGGAGAGATGGCAACATGAGTGTCCCATCTGAGGTGCCTGATGTAGGTTAGAGATGCATTTCAGGTCAGCAGCAGTGGCTATGTCCAACGGTGCTAGAGATGAGTCTTCATCATGGGGGAGGTGATCTCCTTTTAGGAAACCATGAACTCAAAAGTTTCCTATGACCATGGCTATGGTCACAAGAGTAGGAAAGTTAGATGCCAACATCAGGCCAGTCTTCTTTCTTCAGGGAGACTAATATTTATAAACATGCCGTCCTCCACATTGTCTGTACCAACACAGCAAAGATTTCAGTCCTCCTCCATCAGTACCATTGGCTCTAGGACCGAACTCTTCCTCAGAGGCTCCTGACTCACTGGAGAGAAGGGACAAACACTTACGAAGGACTGAGGGGGGCACCAGTGGGTAGAAAGTATCAAAACTATAAAGAACAGTTGATGGGTACTTTTGTTAAAAATTTTGCTCAAATTAGTCATTTTAATGTAAACACTCATATAACTCAAAACAATATAACTGACACTAATTAGCAAAATAAACTCCTTTTAATGATTTAGTAGGCATCCCAGCCCTTTGACTTACAGAGTGCTGACATGAGCTCTCTGGGGAAGCTCGAGAGAGAAGGTCTCAGTTAATTGCTAAGAATCTGAACTTTCCAAAGTATAACAGCTGGCTGGGGACAGAGGGAGAGTTTGAACCTCAAACCCCTGCTTCTCTACTCTGACTCTGACACAGCTACCCTCACTGTCCCAGTTACCATCCATCTCATCCAGGGTCTTCCTCTCCTGTGCCGTTGCTCCACCCTCCCAACATGATGTCCTTCTCGAAGGATCGGTTCTTCCTGGCCATGTGCCCCACGTATGTGAGCAGAACGTTAAAATGTTAGCCTCCAAGGAGAAACTTGTTTGTACCCTCTCCAAGACAGATCTATTTGTTTGCTTGGCCATCCTTGGTATGTTCAATACTCTTCTCTAGCACCACAACTCAAAGGCATCGATTCTTCTTCTGCCATCCTTAGTTATTATCTAGCTCTCTGATGCATCACAATTGTGAAGACCATGGCCTGAATCAGGCTCACCTCAGTCTCTAGACTGGCATCATTGCTTCTCAGTACTCTGGAGAGGTTCCTGACGGCAGATTTTCCCAGTGCAATTCGTCTTCTGATTTCCTGAGTGCTGATGCCAAGAGCGTTGATGGTGGAGCTGAGCAAGCTGAAATTGTTAACAACCTCAATGTCTTCTCCATCTAATATGGTGTTACCAACTGGCCCAGTCGTGAGAATCTTTGTCTTCTTGATCTTGAGCTTCAATACATATTGAAGACTATGGTCCTTCTCTTTCTGCAGCAAGTGCTTCCGAAAGAAAATTGAAGCCGATTTTAACTTTTAGGGGAAAATGTGAAAGTGGTGTTCAACATTTGCTTAGCAGCAAGTTCGTAAAGAAGCAACATGTGCCCTCTACCTCCTTCCCCAGGAATTACACACAGCGAGCCCACATCAAGCTACTGAACTGTGCCTGCAAACATTACAGCTTAATGTTATCTGGGACTTTACTGGGTAGTAGGTATGATTTAGCAGGCATTTTTCGGGGTCTGGGAACACTGAAAACTTTCTTCCTGTATAAATGATCTATACTAACTTCTTTACTTTAGAAAAGGTTTTGTAGGAACGCTATGTCTTTGCATAGTGAAGGAAACCCTTAATTATAGACTTCGTCTGAAGGTGGGAGAAACACCTGAGAGCTAAACTTAAAGGGAAGCCAAGACGAACGCCACTTGGGAAGAGCATAAATAGAAGGATTCTGGCAGACGCTGAAGATCGGCAGATGGTGGGGAAGGAGTGGAGGGGAGGCAGAGATGCCCACCGGGACTGGCAGCCTAGGTGAGCCACCAAGAGTGCCAGTTAGTTAGGTAATTAAGACAAGAGGGCTGTTATTAGCAAACGACGGGCTCTTTTCACAGCTTCTGTCATTAACGCAGGTGCAAAGAGAGGGAACACCAAGTGCCAGCATGGATTCCTCAAGTCCAGCTGAAGTTGGAGGGCCTGGAGGAAGCAGAGCCCCAGGGACTTAACTTGGTGATGGACCAGCCCACTGCTATCACCCCTGGGGCAGGGAGGACGGCGTGTCTACCTCTGTCCATCTCCACAATCCTTCTGACCATCTCTCTTTGTCCTGTGTCCCAGAAATGAATACCAGGAAGGCAACAGACTTCAGGATAAGACAGACCTGGGTTCAAATCCTGGCACATCACTTAACGTTCAGTAGAAAAAGAAGCCTAATGGTGCTTTGCAGCCGGGTGCATGTGGTGAGAGAATGTATGTCACGGATCCCAGCCACGGCTTCTCCCTCTTGGTATCTCGCTGTAAGAGCTGCCCTGTGAATTTATCCAAATGCCGGTAGAACCCCTTCTTCTTAAGTGTGACAGAGATTAATCCAAACACTGTGAGAACCTCCTTGGGGGATAAAATCGCTCTCAGGACCGAATCACAGACACAGAGCAAGGCAGACAGCGAGTGCCATGAGTTTTCTTGAGTTTTCCTTTTCTCCTCCCAGGTCTAATGTTAATGAGGACATACCTCGTAGGGTGGATCTGAAACCTAATTCTCAGTTCTAAAATGAGCAGGAAAGACCCAGAGACAGACATCAGGGAGGTGAAAGAGCCAGATGCACCTGGGGGCCCAGAGCATCAGGTTGCTGGCAGCTGCGACAGGAACATTCTCTAGGGCTACACCCTGAACTCAGACTCCTGCCTCCTGAACCTCAGGAAGAACGCTTGTGTTCTGCGAAGCTACCTAACTCTGTTCCTATGACAGCCGCACCGGGAGAGGGCCAGTCCCCTCTGACACTACGGAAAGGCTTGCTGGCCACAAAGGCTTGCGCTCAGTCATCACGAGAGACAGCGGTACATGGGTTTAGACATGCCTCAGGGCAGCCAGACTCTAGGGCCCCCCAGTCTCCGTGACAGCCTTCACTGGACCAAGCCTCTCGTTCCTTGGCCTGGCTTGTCTTCAGACGCCCAGGTCTGGTGGGAAGGGAACCATGGGAGCCACACTGATCCACTTCATGTTTAACGTAACATTGGCACAACCAGGCAGGACTGCCCTGGAACCTACTGAGTTCAGCAAAATCGAAACCAAGCACAGAGATTGTCTCCAAAAAAAAGGTCATTTGATGTCCTTTCTGAACACAGGGTATTAACCCTGTTGTTATTATTGCAGTAAACAGACATGTATTGGGAAAGATAAAAAGGTCTCTGCTCCCAAAGACGACTTTCACTCAAGGTCTCAGCAATAAAGTTATGCCTTAGAGTTCAGTTAGCAGCTGCACAGTAGTTTTGCATATAATTTGCCCATGCCTGTGCAGATATCACACACACACACACACACACACACACACACACACACACACGGCATGCATAGGAAATACATGTGGGAGGGGGACTGCACAGCTCACAGTAAGATACAATGTGCATATTATCTGCATAAAAATACAGCAGCTCATTGAAGATGCACTCATGTAAATCCTCATGTACTATCATTAACCATTTCTTTTTTTTTTAAATTACATTTAATAAAACTTTACAGACACTTAGGGTTTCCAGTCATTCATTGTTGCACCTTTCTCCCTGCCCACCCTCCCCCCCCCATTTAAATTTTCTCCTTGATGAGTAGAAGAAAAACTCTTTCATTGCTGTGCAATCCCTCCTCCCAAGTCCACTGCACTGTGCACCCTTCATTCTGGACTCCTGTCATAACAATAATGCCCAATCATATATCCCTTTTAAACAGATCTCTCCCTCATCTGTTGCAATGAAATATATACATCACTCCTCCCCTTCTTCTCTGTCTTTCCTCAACTCCGATTATCAGTCCTATTTTACAAAAGTGGCCCTATGCAATATTTGTCCTTTTGTGACTGAGATATTTCACTCAGCATAATATCCTCTAGGGTCATCCACTTATTTTATGAGTTCCTTGTTTTTCAATGCTGTATAGTATTGCCCTGTGTGAATACACCAGAGCTTCTCTATCCATTCATTCGTTGATCAGCACTTGGGTTGTTTCCAGCTATTGCGAACAAAGCCACAATAAACACGGGTGTGCATATATCTGCTTGAGTGGCGGTTATGGTTTCCTTAAATTCCCAGAAGTGGAATTGCTGGCTCAAATGGTATTCCTATTTGTAACCTTTTGAGAAAGTGCCATACTGCCTCCCATAGTGGTTGCACCATTTTACACTCCCACCAACAGGGAATAAGGGTTCCAGTTTCTCCACAACCTCACCAGCATTTGGTGTTTGCTGTTCTGTTAAATTCTGCTGTTCTTACTGGGGTGAGATGATATCTCATCGTTGTTTTGCACTAACCACTTCTATCTATCTATCTATCTATCTATCTATCTATCTATCTATCTATCTATCTATCATCTTCACTAACCACTTCTTAAAGAACGTTTTCTAAGTGTGCTTTCCTGGGGCACACATTCCAGTGTCTCACATTGGGTCTCGCTTGCATAGCGAATAGAAGGGTAACAATGAATCTATCGACAGTTACTAACCTCTGCTGCCGACTTAGAATGGGGCAGGAGACATCTTCCTGTTTGGATGAGGACAAACTGACATACATCTTTACACAAGTCAAGGCATCTTGTTAAACACCCACATGAGACAGAGTCCATTTCAATTTGTTTTACTTTTTCTACAACTATACAAAGATCAGATCCCTGTGTTTCCACAAAGAAAAAAAAAACAAAACACCACACCATCACAGAACAGAGAGAATGCCTTTGGAAGTACAGAAAAAGCGAGGCTGTCCCAGCCAACCCTGCTTCATTCCCAGACTACTCATACCTCTTGCCAGCTTCCTTCTCCCACCCACAGTTCTTGGCCACGCCTGAGTTTGCACTGATCTGAAGGAATAACTTTGCAGGCCCGCAGACAGTGGAGGGGCACGACAGGCCACCATGGGCTCCTTCCCGAGCCTTCTCCCTTCCAATCCCAGTCCAGGCAGGCAGTTGTAAGCTTTAAGGTCAATGGGTTCATTGGAAGCAAAGGGCAGGTCAAGTTAGCACTTGTGAATTAGGGCATCTGCAGCTGGAAAGGCCACCTTCTTGGAAATGCAGAGCACTCAGGGTGGGGGTGGGGGTGGGGACACGACTCTGCTTTATCCAGTAGAGGATTAGCATGGAATCCTTGAGTCTTGTGACGGGAGGGGGGGGGCGCGCTCTGACAGCTGTCCTTGTTTGAAGAGACTCTGTTTCATTAACAAACCCCAGGGGTAAGATGCAATCAACTTGGCAATGAAATGCCATCATTTCTGAAACAAGATCAGACCTATCCCCTGACCACTCTGTTTCTCCCTCAGGTCTAATTTCCAGGAGGCAGAGTAGCATCTGGTTGCCAAAACACTGCCCTGATCCATCCCTGGGAAGAACCCCAAACTGGTGGCCAAGGTGTTGATTTCAACTCAACAGCACCTAACAACAATAACATAACCTGAGGCTTCATGGTTCAAACCCACCCAGTTGTGCTGCTCAAGAAAGGCCTGGCATTCAGCTTCCAAGATGTTTTACAGCCTAGAGATCTCCAGAAGGTGTGGCTCTCCTCTGTAACTCATGGGGCCATGGGACTCATGGAGAGTGTGCTGGTGCCCGGCAGCGCTCTGGCTTCACCCCCTCGGCACTCCCTGGGGCTCAGCAGAAGACAGCTGATTGTCCTGCCCTGTGGATCTCACAGCTCCTGGGTGCTGGACAATGGCTCCCTGCTGCCATTTATCTCCTGACCTCACAGGAAGAGGCTCTGTGGGAGGGTCCCATGATGCTTTGGACTCAAACCTACACCACCTGTGGGTGGAACCTGGACACGGGTCACTGTTTGCGCTCTGTGTGGGGAAGAACTAGCTCATTCCCTCCTACTTTTCAGAATTTATCTTTTTCTTGTTATTGTGGGAGTGTACAAAGCAGAGTATGTATCAATACCAATCTGGTCACATTCAGTGACACTGGTCACCTTCTTTGAGTCACACAGACATGCTCACCTTCCCTTTCTGAGTTGTTCTTTCTCTAGATTTTCTAGTTAACCTTTTGATTTGTTGTTGATTTGATCCAATACAGAGATTTCTTAGAAGAGCATGATGCTTAATCCACCAGGACAATATTCTACACTCTACTTCTCACCACTGGACCAATCGGTAGCATCAGGATGGATGGCGAAGAGATTGAGAGTGTTCACAGCTTCAGTTTGCTCGGCTCCACGGTCAACACTCTTGGCACCAGCAGTCAGGAAATCAAAAAACGTATTGCGATGGGAAAGTCTGCAGTTAGGGACCTCTCTAAAGTACTCAAGAGCAATGGTGTCTCTCTGGAGACTAAGGTGCCCCTGATACAGGCCATGGTTTTTGCAATCACTTGTTATGCATCAGAGAGTTGGACAATGACTAGGGAGGATAGAAGGAGAATTGCGCCTTTGAGCTGTGGTGCTGGAGAAGAGTATTGAATGTACCGTGGACTGCCAAGGAAACAAACAGATTCATCATAGAGAGGGTTAAATCAGGCTGCTCCTTGGAGGCAAGGATTCTGGGGCTTCGTCTGACATACTTTGGACATGTTGTAAGGAGAGACAGGTCTTTAGAGAGGGACATCATGCTGGGTAGAATAGAGGGACAGCGCAGGAAGGGAAGACCCTCTATGAGGTGGATTGATTCAGTGACTGGGGTAATCGGGGTGGGTGTGTCAGAGGCAATGCGATTGGCACAGGATAGAGCACGGTTTAGGGCTGTTGTACACAGGGTCGCTACGAGTCGCAAACAACTCGACAGCACATAACAACAACAACAACAACCCTGGTGAGCAGTGACCAGGGACTTAAATGCTTGGGAGTGACCATCTAAGGTGAAACCACAGACTTCTCTCTGTCTAGAACAAGGAAAAATGAAGAAAATAAAAGATACATGGAAAGCATTAGTCCAAAGCACTCACAGACATTGTGACTCTCAACCTGCATGGCTCTGAGACCAGAAGAGTTAGATGGTGCCTGACTACCACTGTTAACAGCTCTGAAAGGAATTACGGTGGCAGGGCCTGGACAGAGTGGGAAAATACGCAGAACAATACTAAAGGGATAAAAAAAAAATCACAATAATGGCCAGGCTTGCCACTCTCAGGGACTGGCAGAACCCCTCCCAAGACTACTAAGCAACCCCTTTGGCTGGGAACTGAACTCACCCTGAGATACAATCTGCAGCTAAACATTAGATAGATCTACCAGGTGAACACCACCACCTGGAAAATACTCATTCCTTAGAACACACAACCTCACAGGATCACAAAGGCAGCCCAGGAACAAAGCTGAGGAAGCAGCAAGGGATGGAAGGGTAAATGAAAATAAGAACCACCCAGAGAGACAGTGGGAGGAGTGACGACACAAGGTGGGGGACGTAATTTATGTCAGAAAACAAACATCCGTGCGTGGCCGAATGGAACAGCCATCTGATTTGTAAAACTCTCATTGTGGCTGATTCAGAGCCAACTCGTAGCTGACCTTCCAGGGGGCTTGGGGGGGGGGGGCTGTACACCACATGGGAGGAGAGCAGCCATCATTCTCACTCAGAGCTGAAAGGGGATTCGAACCGACAGAGGCAAGGCCTCTGGGTCAGCAGCACAGCCCCCTGTGACTATGTCACCAGAATTGCTTCATGCAAATAACAATAAGAAATTAGAAAAGAAAGAAGGGGCACCGTGTTTAAAGGAGCCATTCTCAACACCAGCTCAAATAAGAGTCTCAGAAAGAAAGTTTACAGAACAATCCTGGGCCTTCACAGGAAAAAGACTGACAGCCCAGCTGCAAAATGGGCAAAAGACATGGAAAGAATTCACAGAGGAAGATATTCCAATAGCCAACAGACACATGAAGAAATGCTCAAAATCACTGGAAATAAGAGAGATGCAAAGCAAAACCACAATGAGATACAATCTCACTCCAGTAGCAGTGGCAAAGTTTAACAGGGCAGCAAGTAATAAATGTTGGAGAGGATGTAGAGAGATAGAAACTTGTACACTTTGTTGGCGGGATTGTAAAATGGTACAACCACTCTGTAAGGCAGTTTGCCGCTTCCTCAAAAAGCTGAACGTAGAAATACCCTATGACCCAGCTATTCTACTACTTGGAATATGCCCTGAGAAAATGAGAACTGAGGCACAAACAGAGACTTGTACACCAATGTTCATAGCAGCATTATTCACTATTGCAAGAACATGGAAACAGCCCAGATGTCCAGCCCCAATGGAATGGATTGAGAAGTTTTGATACATTCACACAATGGAATATTATGCTGCACGAAGGAGCAATTATTTTGTAAATTATTACCTAACTTGGGAGGGACTGGAGAGCATTATGCTGAGTGAACTAACTTGGTCCTATAAGGACAAATACTGTACAAAACTATTATTGTAGAATGAATACGAGGATCCAAGGGGGGAAGGTGAGAGAGGAGAGAGAGGATGGGTGGGAGGGGGTTTAATCATAGGGTCGCACAATTTGATGGGGGAAGTATGTGAAGGAAATGGGAAAGATACGGTGTGAAAAACAATGTATTCAAACTCTGTAAATAAGCCATTGTGTAAAAAAAAAAATAAATAAAGCAACCATTCTTTAAGAGTTAAACTAAATTACTGCTTAGTTTTAAGAAGAGTTTGGGGCGTATTTTTGGTCTAAGCTTTAAAGATTATCTAGGGGAAACAGTTTCATAACTAACTCTTGAATATGCACTAGCATAAGACAGCTCTGGGTGTGGAAAGGCTTGTTTACTTCCTTGTAACCTTGGTGGACTTGAATCCTGAGAAAGTGGGAGGGAGGGATTGTTAAACTACCTGGAGGATTCAGGAATGAAATGAGATTCTGGCAGTTCTTCGAGCGTGATGAATCAGCTAAGATACAGGTTCTTCTACTGCTTCTCCAACTCGACCCCCACCAAACAAAGACATGCTCAAGTATTCTATCACTATTCTGTTTTGCTACACAGAGGATGTGCAGTACAGCCCAGTGTCTGTATCTAAGAGGGGACTGTTTACCTTGCAGGGAGCAGTGGCGTTTTACAAGAGGGTTAGCGGAGGTGGAGAATAGCTACCTGCATGAACCATCCCGGCTCAGGAATTGCCAGGTGCCAGGCAGCTAACCTGCTGGCTCTGCGAGGTGTAAGCAGCCAGGGTCACATCACACAAACCTGTCCTTCCAGCTCATGGCTGGCCCAGCACGTGGCCAAGAGAGCACAATCACAGCGGGAATTTTCAACGGAGCTAGAGAAATGGGGCTGAGAGAGGAGTCCCTGAGAAGTACAAGTGGCTAAGTGCTGGCTGACAGGTCAAACCTGCCCAGAAGTGCCTCAGAAGAAAGACCTGGTGATCGGCTTCCAAAAGGTCATGGCCTTGAGTGTCCCTGTGGACTGTAGTTCTTTCTAATCTGCACACATGACTCGGAAGTGACCCGACAGCAATTTCACAAGACACAGGATGAACCCGTCCAGGGCTACCACTCAGCCGGCTTGGTGCCACATGTAAGAACTTGTGAGGTGGGTGAACACAGCAGGAAGGGAAGCTGGGGCAGACAGAGGAGACTGAGCCCCTGCAGTGTCTCTGCCCACATTCTGTTTATTCCAGAAACCTCGTGCCTGGCTGCCCCGTGCCTCTCCAGTGGCCAGCAGAGCCTTCACCAACCTTCCTGACTGCATCCTTTCTGTTCCAAACGCTTCTGAGTTCTCCCTCTGCAATTTGCAACCAAAACCCCCCCCCCTCCAATAATTCAGCCAAACTCTGCCGGGGCATTCTCTAGCATCATCTGCAGGGCAGTACTGTTATCACACTTTCTAGGGAGGGGAATTGGAGTTCAAGATGGTGTACAACGTGACACACCAAAGCCACAGAGCTCAGGGGTGGTCAGCCCCTCCGCCCCTCCAGTTCATGGTGGACCACACACCTCTCCGTTTAGCAAACCACCAAGCCTACCCTCTCATGAGGGAGCTCTGGTGGCCTAATGCAAAAGGCTGCTCCACAATTCCAAAGGCATGTGGTTTGAACCCAGCAGCTGCTCTGTGGGAGGACGGGCAATCTCCTCCCATGAGATTTATTGTCTCTGAAAATGCATTGGAAGGACAGTTCTGGCTCTAAGACAAGTTACAACAGCAACAGCTACCCTCTAACTTAGGATCCAGAGAAATGGGAATGGAGCAAAGACTTACGAGAAGGTCCATTTGGCCCCCACGACTGCTGGTCGGCCAGCTCCTGATGCCCAGCACTGAGGATACAAGCGTGTAGGAGATGAAGTTCCCTGGTCATATTCCAAACTATCCATTTGGAGACATAAACTTAGGACTCTTGTTTCATTGATCAGAACTTTTTAGGAAGCGAGGTCTTTAGAACAATGATGAGAAAGGAGAGAGCCTGGAGTTTTGGGTAGAAGGGAGACGGGGAGAGCGGCTGGGAGGAGTTTGTTACAGCAGAGTAAGAACCAGGCTGGAGGGACGCAGACCTAGAACATGACCAAATACTGACAAGACAGGGTAAAGGAACGCCAAGATGAACTCTAGGACACGGAGACAGTCTTCTCTAACTCTGAGAGAAGATGGGAAAAGACTTCTGGCTTTTATTATTTAAACCAGTAAACCAAAATGCTCCTACTGAATCCATTTCAACTCACGGTCAGGATAGAACGGCCTCTTAGGTATGTTGTGCTTGAATCCTTATGGAAGGAAGCAGTTCATCGTGTCTTCCTCCTGCAGTGAAGTGGGTGGGTTTGAACCAGTGATTTTCCAGTTAACAGGAGAGGCGCATCCACTGTGCTACTAGGATTCTTCCGGGACCTTATCAACTTGATGCTGAGCGCACTCTGACTCATGTCAACCCTCCATCTGGGTTTCGCGGCTGTAAATCTGAGCAGGAGTAGACTGCCTCATCTTCCTCCAACAGCGTGGCAGGTGGATCTCAACCATGGACATTAGGGTCAGAAGAAAAACTGATGCCTTTGGACTCTGGTGTTGGGGGACTAAACATCTGACTCACCAAAAGGACAGATACGTCTTAGAGAAGGTGCAACCGGAGTGCTTCTTGAAAGCAAGGTTGGCGAGGTGTTATCTTGTATACTTTGGGAATGTTGCTGGGAGAGGCTATGTCTTGGAGAAGGACACCATGCGTGGAAAGGTAGGGGGCTGGCAAAGGACAGAGAGACCCTCAACCAGGTGGATTCACACAATGACTGAAGCAATGGGCTTGAGTGTGTCAGAGATTGTGAGGATGACACAGTATATGACAGGGTTCAGATCTGTGGTTCATAGGGTCGCTATGAGTCGTATTCAACTTGATGGCACCTAACAATGGCATACCGCCAGGGTTCCTTATCAAGACTTTGTTGTTATTGTTGTCAGGGACCACTGGGTCAGGCTCTGGCTCAGAGGGACCCATGCAGACAAGGGAACAGAAGCCCACCTGGCCCTGTGCCATGCTTACGCCTCTGCTGTGTGTGGGCCGTTGTGGTTACTCTTGAGTCAATGATCTCCCTCAGGGGCCTCTCTGTCCACGGCCCTCGACCAAGCACGATGCCTTTCTGCAGGGACTTTATTCTTAGTTTGAAACAAACAAAGTTATTTTAAATTGCCCTACTTTTAAACTGAACCTAGGCGTGTTTTGCTTTGTTGTTTTTTTTAAAAATTTCAAAATGCTTTTTTAGTAAGTCTAAAGTACTAAGTCTCCCTGACTTCACCACCTCCATCTCTAACAACACCGCCAAGAGGTAAAAATCTATTTAGGAGTTTCTGACTTTTGAGTCTCTGAGAGATGAACCACTATAATATAAAAGAGCATATTCACACTTTTTTTCTTGTCAATCCTGATTTAAATGGTCTATTGATAACAGTATACCTTCTTAACTTACCAGCCCGAAAGAGTCTCTTGAGTCCTCCTTATAAATATGGAGAAGCACAGTACACTTCCTGCCTACCTCAGCTTCCGTCAATCTTAGTGTGCTTGATCCTATCCCATGGGTCTATTTCATATATACTTTGGTCTGGGGCTAGTTAAAAAGATAATGCAAATTAAAAAGTAAATTTAAAATACTGACCTGGTAACTTTTTTTT
>NW_006399798.1:9224371-9229520 GCF_000299155.1 Elephantulus edwardii | reverse complement strand
TGAGCCTATAGGCAAAGCCCCATCGGGATAGAGAGAATGTTTATATTTGATGTTTGTTTATTTTATTTTATTTTTGTCTTTGTTTTTCTTTTCCACTCTGTCCCTCTGGCCATAGCTTTTTTATTTCCTTTTGTCTTTTTTTTTTTTTTAAATCATGGCAGATTTCAGAGAAAAGAGCAAATGCAGAAAAAAAAATCAGGAAACCAGTTGTTATAAAGCAATTTACAAACCAAAAAACCCCCCCTTGTACAAAACAAGGGGTATTTTTAGAACATTGTATAGAAATAAATTCATGTAAAAGTGGTATTAGTGTTTCTGTGGTAGAATTCTCAGCAGGAATACAGGAGACCAGGGTTCGAGCCCCAGCCAATGCTCCTCATGCGAATCCACTATCCGTCTCACAGTGAAGGCTCATGATGCTGTGATGTGTGAGCAATGATACCTAGCAGATCTCAGCAGACTTTCTGGTCTGAGGCTAGGAGAAAGACCTGGTGATCCACCGATTCTAAAAATCATCACTTGAATGTCCCAAAGATCATCTCAGTCCAATCTGCCACTGATCATGTAGATGGTACAGGACCAGCCAGGGCTTCATCCTGTCACAGATGAACTGCTATGAGTCGGGGTCTGACTCAGCATGAGATAACGGTCATGGTCACTGCTGTGAGGCGCGGATCCTGCACCACCTCACGACCCAGCCATGCTCACGCCCATGTGCGACCACGGGGCCAACCCACCTCGCTGAAGGTCTTCCTACCTTTTATTGACCCTCTGCTTTCCCAGCCTGAAGTGTCTTCCCAATAGCACTGCTTAACTTATTTATCATCTCAGCCAACCTCTTAGGTCCTCTTTGTGAAGGTGGAAAAGCATCGCGGACTTGCGACTTCTGCTTCTCTTAGCCTAACTTTATCAAAGTTTATTGCTTGTTCGACAAGCATATTCCACATTTACCTTGTTCTTATGCCCATTCAAAAGTCAAATAAAATGGAAACTTAAAACATCGAGGCCACAGATTATTCTGTAGCTAAGAAGTTGCATTATAAAGAAAACCAAGAATGGTCTTTAACCTCTTCCCAGGTGTAAAAGGTCAGCCCCAAGCCAGTGCTCAGTGGATTCCTGGGCCTTCCTCCCATCGCCTGTGTCTGAATCGATGCCACACTTGTTTATGACCACACCACTGCTTTCCGCTGGTCCTCTGTTGCTGGAGTAGCATTGTCTTGTGCTCATGATTGTGTGACATTCTTTCTGAGCCATTTTTATTTTGCTTTGCAACTTGATCAATAGTTATTGTCCAAGACTCCTAGCGACCCTATGAACAAAAGGCTTCAAAGCCTTTCTATAACTATCACCATTTATTAAAGTTTATAGAGTTGTTTAGGAAGTGGATGCCACTCCTGCTTCCAAACCTGCCTTGAACTGAGAGCTCCGAGAAACACTGTCAACTATGGGTAACCATTAAGGCATTTGACTCCCAACGGCACAAGGTTCAGCATCACAGCAACCCCAGGTTACCTCAGTACAGCACATTGACAGAAGAGTGCTGTACCACTTAGAAGAATGTTCCTTCAAAATGTAACAACAACCTACTTTTAAATACAAAGGTCCTCCCCAAGGTCTTGTTGCCTCTAAAACAAGAGGTTTAAATAAAAACCAGCCAGTATTGTATGTTGTTGTTGTTATGTGCCGTTGAGTCACCTGCACTGAATAATGACCCTGTGTGCAGCAGCTTTGAACCCTTTCCTGTCTGGAGCCAGACAGCTAGGATATATTTCCACACTGAGGCTGTAAAGAAGAATGTTATTCAGTCTTTGTATTAAAAAAACCAACAGTCTAAAAGGAGATCGATCTCCTACAGGGGTGGAGAAGATGCAAGGGGGAAAAAAAATCCCATCAGTCACTCAATAGATGATGTTCCAGTATATCAGGGCACAAAATCTACAGAGCTTTTACCAAAGAGTTAGAAGGCAACTAATCAGAGGCCTTCAGCTGACGCCTGTCTCATAGCTTAGGACGTGTTGGCTCCACAGGGCACAAGTCCTTCACTTGAAGTAACTCTATTTTTTTTAATTCATTGTAATTCTATATCTTTACATTCACACTTCACTGCTTTTTCTCCTCTAAAGAACTGAAACCAAGACCATTATTGTCTGCACACAATGAACACAAAACTGAGCTGATTTGTTCAGTGGTTACTTGGCTTTAATATGTCTAGACTTGATGGTCTTTAAGGATCTAGTCCCTTATTTTGAGTGTATTTCATTCCACACTGATAAAGCAGTTAACTATAAAGCTAACTATAGTGTTGCTCCCTAAACAATACACGAGAGTAAGTCCTGGAATGTCCTCATATAGTCTGGGTTACCTCGCTCCTTCTTTGTAAATTCTTCAGCATAAAAGAGAATTAAAGGGTTGTCTACCCATTTCAATAGCGAAAATGGACGACCCAATAATTCATTTATAAACTCTTCAATTTATATTTATGTACAGGGGAATATAAAGGGTCTTAGAGTAGAGAGATAAGACAGAGAGGGTATATCAAGTTCAAATGGACTGAAAAGGGCTGATACAAACTTGAGATAAGGTTGGAGCCAATAGTTAGCTTGATATAAAATTCCAAGTCCCAGATGACCTCCCCTCAGAATCGTGAGAATATTGTTTTACTTAGAAGTAATGATGTGAGTTTGATTCTCGTATCCCTGTGTAATTGGCCTGCTTTTTTTTTTTCCAAGAGAGCTCAAAATTTTTCCTTCTTGTTTTTGAAATTCATCAAGAAAATCTGCACAGGGACCATTTCTTTCTTTTTCTTTTTCTGGACCACTTCTTGCTGATCTTCTCTGTATCGTTCCAATCTTAGTATATGTGTTGCCGAAGCGAGCACAGGGACCATTTCTTAACTGACAACAGGTGCACATTCAACCACTCATGGTGACCCTCCTTTCTGTTTCCCAGGTGGCCAATCTTTATGGGAGGACACTGTCCATCTATCTCCTGTGGAGCAGAACGGGTGGATTTGAACAACCAACCTTTTGGTTGGAAACCCAACACACAAACCACCATGAATTCCTTAGTGATAGCTGGATCCTCTAAGGTTGATTTGACATAGTGACTGGGTTCAAGCATATCAGAGAGAGAGAAGGTCGTGGAGACCAGGGCAGGGTTCAGATCTGTTGGCCATCAGCTCATTATGAGCCATAGTTGACTGGATGGCACACAACAACCACAACAACAACAACAACAACAACAACCACCACCACAACAACAACACACAGTTGCACGGTGAAATTTTCCTTCTATTTGGGAAAAATGACCTGCATATTTTATGCTTGTAATGTTTATCTTCGGCTTCGTGCTATATGAACTGGATGGATTTTTCTCTCCTTAATCTTTCAGACGTCTAGCTTGGCCTTTCATCCAGAACATTCTAACCGATCTACCCATTTCATACACAGACACACACATTAAACTTCAGCAATCACAGTATTAATGTGTAGAAAATCTTGTTTGCGGTTTGTTCCTTTTTGGTGAAAGCAGCTCTCGTGTTAGGAGCCCTACTTTACGAGTCACATCAACATTCTCCACATGAATAAGTTACTCAGAACCCCACCACTCCTCCGCTGTCTGAGGTGGGGACTTCCTGCAGCGCAGGCTGTCCTAACTTTTGGTCTTTCTTCTCCAGCCCACTGGTGGTCTTCCCATGTCTGCTGGCACCAGGCTTCTGGGGCACATTCACAGATGCCCGGGTTGACCGATGATCACAAAGCTAGACAGGATTTCTCTGTACTTGCTCCAACTTGTTTCCCCAGCTGGGCTCTTCGGACAAATTGAAAATTTCATTTCCAGAGGTTCTCGCTTCAACTTGGCGGCTGGGTCAGGAAGGATGAGGGAGGACCAAAGAGGACACGAGGGGACGTAAGCCTAATAGAGTTAAGTGCCATCGATTTTTCGATTACAGCAGCGCCACCGTGTTGGAAATGATTTCATGACATATTCTCCGTAGAGCTCCTTCCTAAGCAGAGGCATGAGGCGTGATGAGTCGCAGCCATGGTGACATCTGCCAGCAACACGGTGCAGGAGACAAGGAGCCTCGCTCTCGAGCCAATTAGCTCACACACGTTGGCATGCCACCACAGGGTGAGTGTGCAAACACACGCACACACACGTGCACACACACACACACACACACACACATATCACAGGATGGACACAGACTGGAGACATGACCTCCTACCTACACAGACACAAACATCCAAGTCAGTCCTTGAAATTGGACTCAGACAACCACAAAGGAAGCTCTTTCCAGCTATTGACTGAAAGGGCTACGTGAACAGCTCCTAGCTGGAAGGTAGGGGGTTCAAGCCCATCCTGCAGCGCCTCTGAAGACGAGCCTGGTGATCTGCTGTGGAAAGCTGATGGTCTTGAAAACCTTACGGAGTAGCTCTACTCTGTACATAGGTCTTCACGTGCTGAATCAACCTGACGGCAGCGTACAGCCATTGACCTCACTCTGCACCCGCGAAGATGCTCGGAAAAGTAGGCGTCATGATATAACATGAATCAAAACCGCCCCCACGGCTCTTAGTTAACTCCGACTCACAGGGATCCCTTCACTGGAGTTCTGAAGCTGTCAATCATTACAGGAGGAGAAGGACCATCTTTCTCTCGTGGTTAGTGGTTTTGAACTGCTGATCTTCTGGTCAGCAGGCTGACACGTTAAGCATCGCTGCTTCTTCTGTCAACTCTCTTCATTGTTTAACTTCCGGACACGTAGCAAGTAATTGGAAAGACCCTGGCTTGGACCAGGTTGTGCAGGTGAGGTCTGAAGGCTGCTGGTGTCACTGGTGGAGGATGAGAAAAGGCCCGTGAATTTGGCTGTAAACTCGTTAAATGTGACCAATGAAGGTGATTTGTTTTTTAATTTTTATTGTTTTGTGAGTGTACCGTCAAACCAGATCTGACAGGCACAGGAGGAGATTGCCCCTCCTTCTCCAGCAGAGCATCTGGTGGATTTGAACCGTGTACCTCTGGGATTGCAGTGCAGCTTCTTGCCACTAGGCCACCAGAGGTCCCTGAAGGTGATGTTTTAATAAAGAGACGGTGAAGGCCATCCGGTAAGGGGTTGAAGGTGCTGTTGTTGTTAAATGTCATAGAG
>NW_006399798.1:9215391-9223606 GCF_000299155.1 Elephantulus edwardii | reverse complement strand
AACAACAACAACAACATTCAATAATTCACACACCATGTATTGTAATCCTGACCATGAAACAACACTCTTCCCACTCGCTACCTATGTATCCTGTGTCCACTAATCCTTCGAGCCTATCCCTTCCTGCCTTCTGAGCTTCTCTTTGGGAAAATTCTGCTCTTCTGATCTTGGCTCCATAGTTTTCTAGGCCGTCATCTTTATGGGTGCAGACTGGCAAGTCTTTGTCTCATGGAGCAGCTGTGAGGGGGTCTGAAAATAATCTTTCAGTTGGCAGGTCAATGTGTAACCATATTGTACCATCAGGGATTCTTAGGAGTTGAAGAAGAACAAGGAACTTAGGAAGCGAAGGCAGTAGAACAAGGCAGACAGACCGGCTGAGCAGAGAACGAGAAGGAACGCTAGAATTAAACTTATTGAGACGAGATGACTGTCGCATTTACAAGCCTTGAAACCAACAAACACAAGCAGAGAAGTCAAAGACCAAGGATTGGATCTGGAGGGATGTCACCACGCACCAGCACCCAACCGTGGCAGCGGCCCGAACAAGGTACCGCCAGTGAAGAAGCAAGGCAGATGATCTCATAAATTACTGCAGAGCACTTGCAAATGGGAAGTCCGGCGTAAATGCCAAATATTAATAAAATATGCAGCTCAGCCAGCAAGCTGCTGAGGGCCCAGAGGCCTTCTTTTAATTAATGTCAAACTTGATCCAAGATGCTCCCCGGAGGGACCAGAAGGCATGTGGGGAGGCCTGCCAGTGGGCCTCACCTCCTCCCTCTGACAAGAGTCATTACCTGGTGGTAATGAAGCCCGGCCCGGCCCTCTTGCCCTGTTAGGGGGACACTGGCCGGCACACGCACTGCTGTGCTTCTTAGGAGGGAGATTCAGAACGAAGCTGGGCTGTCTCGTGTCACAGGCAGCATTTCCCTTCAGGACAGATCTTAAAAAGCTCTGTTTGATGATGAACGTGACATCATTCCTCTTCAATCTGCCTTTTCTGCACCGCAGACCACGCGACTGATTCCAAATGATCAGTATCAATTTACTTCAGCACATTAACCCCTATGATATTGATCTCTCAAAGTTTTACTTCATTTTTGACAAGTTCCAATTTTCCAAGATTCATACTTCCTATGTTGTAATGTACCCGGCTAAAAATACTCAGTTCTCCCAAAATCCTCGTGGCTCTGGGTAGCCCAGGACACAATTCTGGCCGGTGACATCCCCAGAAAGTTCTACTTGGTTGACTCTCCTCCACCTTTTCCAGCACAATGTATTTTTCCAAGGACTGGCCCGTCCTGAAAACATGACCCAAGTATGTGAGAGCAAGTGTCACCATTCTTGCCTTTAAGGAGCACTCTGGGGAGCACTCTGGATGCACTTCCTGCCAGAGAGATTTGTTTTCTTGGCAGTCTGTGGTATACCCAATCCTTTCTGCTGACACTACAGTTCAAAGGCCCCAATTCTTCAATGGTCTTCCTTATTTATTGTTCAACTTTCAGACAAGAAGAAGCAATTGAAAATATCATAAATATCAGAAAAACAGGAAACAGAAGGTGTGATTTTTCAGGATGGAGAGAAAGTTTATTGACTATGTGAATCAAATAATCAATAATGATTGTGCTCATTAAGCGTGTCAAGTCGACTCCAATTCACAGCAACCTGTGGACCTGAGATGAAGTCCTTGCCCTCGACCTGTTCACCCTCACATCTCTTCCGTATTTAAGCCCACGCTGTGGTCACGTGTCAGTCCACTCCCTCAAGTGCCTTCCTCTCCTATGCTAACCCTATATTTTCCCAGCATGGTATCTTTGGAACAGATGAAGGAAAGAACCGTCTAAAAGGAATATATGATTGGTTAGGCACTATACGTATGACAACAGCCCAGAATAAGAGGTATAACATTTAAAAAAGGACGGGGTGGGGCAGGTAGGTTATTGTGCAACAGCGAATGAATAATTTTTTTAAAAAGTGAATTGGGAGAGGGGGTAAAATATGCAACAATGAATGAATTAAAATCCAACTTCTCTGTAAACACTCCCCCAAAAAATCAAAGACAGATAACTAAGAGGCTGGGTTATGGATCAAGAAAATGCAACACAGCAGATGCCTCCTTAATGATGCATGTCAAATGAATGAGCATAATTATTTTATAATTTTGTATAATATTTTAGATTCTTATTGAACAATTTCTACACAAAGTAGTCAATGAACAACTTCTACCTGAAGTAGTCAAAGACACTGGCTGCGTTTTCCCACAAGTTCTGCTTCTCATGAATTCCATTCTTTTTGTTCCATGTCCAGTACTCTAGTGTCCCTAAACCCTGACTTTACCATAATTCTGAGTGAACTTCTAACTAGTTAAGCAGGAGGCTGCAAAAGATTAAAAAAAACAAAACACCCATAATATAAGTGGATTCCATCAAGGATTTGGATTCTCATGATACACCATGAGGAGAAGATAAAAGCTGCAGTTGGCATCCTGGTGAAGTTAAATGAATTAATAACTGGCTGGATGATTATACTCAGTAGGTGTAAATAAAGAGATTTATGCAATCCTGCAAGAAAACAGGAAAGCTCTGCTCCTGGACTCGGTGGTTGGTATTAGCCATTCACTATTAATACCAATACCTTCAGTAAGCACAGAAAATGAGAAAGAATGAGAGAACACGGCACTGAGATGGCTAAGGGATGTTCAATAGAAACAAGGCTTAAAATAGTCAAGGCTGGGCAATGAGGTAAAACAGGACGGCATCTGTAAGAAGTAAAGGCAACACTCTGAACTTCGGTTCAAAGAAACAGATGAAACAAGACGGTGGGGCAGCTCTTGGCCTCAGATGAGGCGGGGTCCCTCCCCATTCAGGATCTCAGCACAGAGAATTGCATGTTTTATGGGACTGTTTTATAAGGGGCAGGAAACAGAATCGCAGGGATGTCCCAGCTGATGTCAGCATGGACAGTTAAAACATGACTTCTTGCCAAACCCTGACGTGGCTGATGTTAGCTGCCGTCAGTGGCGACCTCATGCATGTACAACTGAACTGCTCCATAGGACTTTCAATGGCTGAGAACTTTCAGAAGCAGCTCACTTCTGAGGTGCCTGTGGTGGATGTGAACCACCAACCTTTCAGCTAGCAGTCCCATGCCTAGCCTAGGATTCCATTCCAAAACCCTGACTAAACATGTATTATTTCAAAACTTTCATCTTCTGGCTGAGGTCATCAACCCCCTTCTCTGCAGCTTGTGCTGAGCTCACAGAAAAGTTCCATTTGACCGGTTAAAGGGTTGCGATTTTTAGTTTCTGAATAACTTCAGGCAGAGACTCTCTTCCCTAGTTGTTGTTGATTGCCTTCAAGTCGAGCATGACTCACAGTGACCCTATGAACAAAAGGCCTGAAGCCCCTCTTACAGCTATCGACATTTATCAAAGTTCATAGAGTTTCCAGAGGCACGTTGTTTAGGAAGTGGATGCCACTCCTGCTTCCAAACCTGTCATAGTTTGTTATTGTTGTTATGTGTTATTGAGTCATTTGTGATGTATAGTGAACCTGTGTACAGCAGCTCTGAACCCTTCCCTGTCCTGAGACAGTCTCACTAATTCTGACACACCAACCCCATTGCCCCAGTTACTGTATCAATCCATCTCATCCAGGGTCTTCCTCTCCTGCACTGTCCTTCCGCCCTTCCTAGCATGATGTCCTTCTCCAAGGACAGAACTCTCCTGGCCATATGCCCAAATTAAGTGAGGCAGAGCTTCAAAATCCTAGCCTCCAAGGAGAGCCTTGGTTTCACCCTCTCCAAGACAGACCTATTTGTTTTCTTGGCAGTCCATGATATGGACTCTTATCCAGCACCACAACTCAAAGGCATCTATTCTTCTTCTGTCATCCTTAGTCATTGTCCAACTTTCTGAAGCATAACAAGTAATTGAGAAGACCATGGCCAGGATTAGGTGGACCTTTATATCCAGACTGACATCGTTGCTCTTCAGCGCTCTGGAGAGGTCCATGACAGCAGATTTTCCCAGTGCAATTTGTCTTTTTTTTTTTTCATTTGTCTTTTGATTTCCTGACTGCTGGTGTTGATTGTGGATCTGAGCAAGCTGTAATTGTTAACAACCTCAATCTCTTTTCCATCTAATATACGGTGCTGCCAGTTGGCCCAGTGGTGAGAATCTTTGTCTTCTTGTTGTTAAGCTTCAATCCATATTGAAGACTAGAGTCCTTGACCTTTTGCAGCAAGTGCTTCAGGTCCTCCTCAGTTTTAGCAAGCAAGGCTGTGTCATCTGCATATCATAGATTGTTGATGAGTTTTCCTCCAATCCTGACGCCATACTTCTCATAAAGCCCTGCTTCCCAAATGCTCTGTTCTGCGCACAGATTGAAAAGGTACGGGGACAGGATGCATCCCTAACACACTCCTTTCCTGATTTTGAAACATGCAGTGTTTCCTTGCTCTGTTCTAAGGACTGTTTCGTGGTCCAAGTATAGGTTTCATATAAGCATAATCAAGTACTCTGAGATTCCCATTTTGCTCAAGGTTAGCCACAATTTATTGTGATCCACACAATCAAATGCGTTTGCATAGACAATGAAACACAGATAGCCCTTCTTCTGGTACTCTCTACTTTCTGCCAAGATACATCTGACATTGGCAATAATGTCCTTAGTGCCATGACCTCTTCTAAACCCAGCCTGTATTTCTGGTAGTTCCCTCGCTGCTAAAGACACTCAAACGCACACCCAAAACCACTGTCTTGGAATAATTTCAGACTCTGTAGGACCAGACAGAACACCCTTTAGGTTTCTCAAGGCTATCAGTCTTTACCTAAGCAGATGCCACAGCTTTCTCTCATACACACGTGCTGTTTGGTTACATGCCTTTGAATCAGAACTGAGTGAGCACTGACCCTCCAGCAGGTTTTCAGAGGTTGTAAATCACATGGGGCAGCTGGTGGATTTGAACCACCTGCCTTTGGGGTTGCCGGCACTGCTCCTCATGGCTAAGCCACCAGAGCCCCCTTACCTATATTGTTGTGATTGTTGTTAGAGGCCATCAGGTCAACTCCAGCTCACAACTGCTCTGTGAACAGCGGATGTGAGCCCTGCCCCATCCTGTGCCACCCCGGTCATCTCTGATGTGTACCTGAGCCTATTCCTGCAGTCAGGGCGCCAGTCCTCCTCACTGAGGGTCTTCCTATCTTTACCTGACCCTCCACCTTTCCAAGCATCACGTCTTTCTTCAAGGAGCTACCCCTCCTAACAACATGACCAAAATACGTGCGATGAAGCTTCACTATCTCTGTCTCTGAGGAACAGCCAGGCTGCACTTCTCTGAGACGGCAGTCCATGGAATAGCCAGTGCTCTTCTCCAAATCCACAACTCAAAGCCCTCAACCGTTCTTCTTCCAACCTTATCCACTGTCCAGCTCTTAGATGCATAGAAAGTGACTGAAAAGCCCACGGCCAGAATCAGGCATGCCTTAGTCTTCAAAGTGACATCACTGCCGCTCAGTGGAAGTAGGGAAAGTTACGCATGAATCTGTACTTGACCGGCTACCATCAAGCCAGTTCTGACTCCTCGTGACACCATGCGTACAGTCTTTGTTTCATAGGGTTTCCAGAAAGCGATGGTCATTGTCCCCGGTGCCCGAGGGTGCTCACAAACCGGTAGGTAACCTTCCGTAAGCGCGCTAACCATTGGTGCTCACAAACTGGTAGGTAACCTTCCGTAAGCGCGCTAACCATTTGAACGAGTTAGGGACTCCATCTCGATGTCTGTTGCTTTTATGCAGTGTCAAGTTGGAACTGACCCATCACGGACCCACCAGCAGGTTTTCAGAGGCCGTAAAATGCATGGGAAGAGACTGCCCATCTTTGTCCTGCAGAACAGCTGGTGGACTCGAATAATGAACCTTTGGGTTGACAGTGCAGGTCTGTACCACTAGACTATCTGGGCTCCCTGGAGAGCTGGTTTTCTGGTTTTCTAAAGGCCATCGAACAACCAACCTACCAGCACCCTAGACCCCCTGGAGACAGGCTAAGCATAGGCGTGTTGGCCTTGAAAAACCTCCCAATGGGGCAGAGATTCTCATGATCCCCGCCACCCTCTTCCTCATCGCCTCAGCATGAAAAGAGATTCCCTAGACCTACCCTGTAATCCAGACTGAACGCCGCTCGAATACCAATACCAGCGGAGAGGGATTCACAGTTAATGTTAGGCTGAGCAATGAGAACCACTGAAATTTAAATCTATACATGTTTTAAACGACAAAACGGCAATGTGATATGGTTCAACCTAATGAGTTTTGGAAACCTTGAATATTCTTCTCAATAAGGTGCAGAATTCACATTAACATTTTAAAGGCTCAAAGAATTCCCTGCAGTGAAGAAACAGGTCCAACTCTGTTTTCCAAATGTCTCTGACTCCTGCACCTTTTCATTGGGCAACACCTGTTAACATCTTGTAGAAGCGTGTCTGATGGAACTCGGAGGATTCAAAATAATTAAGAGCATTCTGAGCTGTTCACCAGCCCGTCCTCCCCCATCACGTCACTCTATTTAAATATAAGAAAATCCACTCGCTCTGGTATCTGACTCATTTATCCGATCCATGACTGCTAACTTGGTGCTCTGTGCCAAGCATTTTGCTTAGAATTGGGACATATTTAAATATGAGGGTTCTGGCACAGAAAACAACACACTAAGTAAACAGCTTGGTTTGGGGGAGTCAGCTTTCCTGGAATAAGCGAGTTTTGAACTGGGACTTAAAGGAATGTTCTAGGCATGGAGGGAAGGAGGCAGCTCTAACTGCACCGGGCACCGTCCAGGGTGGTTTTCAAAGCCATTTGACAGCAGGCAAGTCCATTCTAGCTCACAGAGATACCACATGTGAACGCAGTGGAAACCCTGGGAAAGCAGCTCATCCAGACTTTCTTGCTGGGTACTTCTGTGGGGGTTCAAACCACCGGCCTTACAGTGAGCAGTCAAATGACGAGGCACAGGCACGACCCAGGGACTCCAACCCTGGTCACCTCCTCAATCCTTTCACCCAAAGGGAGCCACGGTGGCTTCCTGACTCATGCAAACAGAGTCCAGGCAGAAAGGCACAAGGCCTGGAAGACACGGCACGGTCAACGAGGTTGCCTGTGGTTAGCAATGGCTGGATGGACAGGGAGGAAGGACAGCTGTACCAGGGGGTTATAAACTCACTGCTCCATCACACATACATTGGGCATGTTGTCAGGAAGGAAGAAGTTCTTGGAAGAAGGCATCATGCTTGGAAAGACGGGGTCGGAGAAAGGGAGGAGGGCCCTCAACGGGACGGCCTGACATGGTGACCACAACCACGGGGTCAAGGACAGCAGAGCTTGTGCGGACGATGCAGGGCAGGACAGGGTTTGGATCTGCGGTTCACAGGGTGGCTGTGAGCTCGAAGGAACTCGAGGGCACAAAACGACAAGCAGTAGCTGGTGAGTTAAGTGTCGATTCACAGAGACTGTGAATCTTCACGAGTGGAGACAGTTCCTCTCTCTCACCAGTGGATCCAAACTGGTGACCTTTTGGTGAGCAGCTCTGTACATTGTGCACTTTATTGCCCAGGCTGCTTCAAGGAACAACAGACGGCATGTTACTGGAGTCTGGAATCCCAAGGTGGGGAGAGTGCATGTTCTAGTGAAAGTTCTATCTACGGCCGGCCGCTGTGTTCATCGCGTGCTGACTCACAGTGGAACCGGGTGTGTCAGAGTAGAACTCTATCCAATTGGCTTTTTAAGGGCTGGTTTTCTTGGTAGATTGCCAGGCCTTTCTTCCAAGGCACCTCTCGGTAGATTTGAACTCCAACTTCTGAGTCAGCAGGCAAGCCCCATGAAAGTTTGTACCACCCAAGTGCTCCCCAGGGTTCTGCTGTTGTTGCTGTTAAGGGCCACTGAGTCAAGTATGACTCATAGCGACACTATCAACAACACATCTGGACCCTGTTCCTTCTGTGCCGTCTTATCATCTCTGATATACTCCATCCCACTGCTGCCACCACCGTGCCAACCCACCTCATTGAGGGTCTTCCTGTCTTTCTGTGATCTCTTCCTTTCCAAGCACGATGGCCCTCTCCAAGCAAGAGCCCTCCTAACAACATTCACAAAGTATGTGATATAGTTTCACCATAGGGTCGCTATGAGTCGCAGGCGACTCGACGGCACATAACAACAACAACAACA
>NW_006399798.1:9212461-9213814 GCF_000299155.1 Elephantulus edwardii | reverse complement strand
TTTTTAAAAAAATTTAAATTAAAAAAAAAAAGGCATGCGTCAGGGCTATATCCTTTCTCCAGAACTGTTCAGTCTATATGCTGTTCCAGTGTGAATGTTCCATTACTAGCCTGCAATTATAGGGAAGAAAAATGGTAATAATAATGGGGGAGGGGGGGATGCAGAAAGAGACGTTCAGGCCCAGTGTTCCCTAAGATTAATTAAAAAGGCCATAGAAACAGTGATGGCGGAATCATATCTTTCTAGCAGAGGCACCAGCTGGCAGGTGGAGAAGACTGTCAACGGAAGTTGTGAGGAGCTGGGCCAGTCAGGCTGGCGAACTTCCCTTTAACACGAACTTGCAAGCACCGTCTCCTGCATCCACAAGCTGATGATACTGTTAAGCAAGTAACGGCGTGTCGGTCAGCTTCATCTCTGTGTGATAATGTTCCCCCAGGAGGGATTCTTCCTGTCCAGTAAAGGAGCGAGCTGACTCACAACTTGACCCAGGGAGGTAGCAAGATAAGGGGACCTTTCGCATCAGCCTCAACAGCCGGGCAGCATTCCGGACACCGGCCTGTCCAGGCTCCGCCAGGGCCACCCTGTGATAATGGGCAGAGGGAGGGAGGATGAGGACCATCAGGCGGCGAGGAGTCCCTGCTGGTGAAAGAGGCCACAAGTGCCCACGCTGGAGTGTAGGGGGGTGGATTTAGGAAGTGCTGTGATGCTCAGTACTCAACCCTGGAAAAGCAGTGCGTGATGTGCCAAGCTGTTAACTAACAGGTGGGTGGTTCGAATCCATCAGTGGCTCCGAGAGAAAAAAAGACAGGCAGTTCCTCTCTCAAAGACTTATAGACCACAAATATGATGGAGTAAAATAGATGCAGACGTAATGTCCCGAGGGACATTAAGCAGAGTACTAGAGAAGCTGAAACAAGAATTTTTTTCCTACAGCAGAAAGAATCTGTCTTGACAGCTGTTGTTGTTTTGTGCCACAGAGTTGGAACAGACCCATGGTCGACCCTCCAGCACGTCTGCAGAGAAAGGACATTACACAGAAGGAGACCGTCCACCTTCTCCCATGGAGCAGCTGGTGGATTTGAACTGTGTGCCTTTGGGACTGTAGCACAGCTTCCTTTGAACTAATACTCTGAATTTGGACGTCTAGGCACCTAGCCTGTGAGAAAATATACTTCTGTCCATTAAATACCCCTTTTGGTATTACTGTCTCAGTGGAAAAATTAGACTACAGAAAGAAATGCTTGGCACATAATAAGATTCTTAGCACATAATAGGATGCATGTTGTTGTTGTTGTTATGTGCCCTCGAGTCATTTGCGACTCACAATGACCCTATGCACAACAGCCCTAAACC
>NW_006399798.1:9204509-9212231 GCF_000299155.1 Elephantulus edwardii | reverse complement strand
AATCTGTTTTCTTGGCAGTCCATGGTACATTCAATACTCTTCTCCAGCACCACAGCTCAAAGGCATCAGTTCTCCTTCTATCCTCCCTAGTCATTGTTCAACTCTCTGATTCATAACAAGTGATTGCAAAGACCATGGCCTGTATCAGGTGCACCTTAGTCTCCAGAGAGATTCATGGAATAGCCCTTCCCTCAAGGAACGCCAGAGGTGATGGGGCAGCAGGGAAGGGCGCCAGGAGGAGACAGTCACCTCTCTGCAGCTGAGCCAGCAGCTGTCCCCACCCTGGCTAAGCACAGACAGAAGCCTCTGCTAGGTTCCCCACCTTTCCCACCACAAGGCCTCCCAACTCCATTCTGTACCCCCACTTCAGTCCTCTGTTACTGGTTGGGGTGAAGTTCCCGAGGGAGCCGGATCCATCCAGGCCTCTGACAGATGGACAGGTGTGACTGAGTGGCCAATCACAGCTCAATCACATTTTTCAAATGTCTGCACAGCACAGGGATTCCTGCAGTGACAGCAGTGGACCCAGGGGAGGAACGGGGGAGTGGATGGACAGCTCGCTTGGCCCACCAGGTCCACATCGCAGGAGGTACCCCCTCTTTGGGAAGCAGCCCGCTCTGGGGTTTGAAGTTTCAGTAGTTGTTGAGAAGGCATGACATTAAGGTAAGAAAGCATTCTGTCTGCAATTGCTAATAAAACAAGGCTCTGCTGTAATGTGCCCATCAGGCCCGGCTGAGACTGACCGACACACAGCAATGAGAAAAATCAATGTGTGATTTTCAGTGAGAGCGGGTTTCATCTTTTAGATGTCAGACAATCAAGGAAAATGGAACCGCGCACATCAGGTTAATTTAAAAACGGCAATAAACTAGTTATCAGAAAAAGAAGTAGAGATGGTATTAAAAGCCTGTTGGGGGAGAGAGGGCGATGTGGACGGCGTGTTCCCACCGTCAAGCCCTCTTCTCAGAAGGGAAGATGCCCTCACCTGCCTGGCGCTGCTCTTGGCTTGCTGTTAAGTGTCCTTCAGTCAGAACTGACGCACAGTTGACCCTCCGGCCAGTTTTCAGAGGCAGTAAACAGCATGGACGTTGACTGCCCATCTTTGTGTCTTGTAGCAGCTGATGGATTCAAACTGCCAACCTTTACACTGACAGTACAATTTCTTATCGTTAAGCCACCAGGACTCCCTTAGGGCACAGAATTCCGTTCCATGTCCCCCTGCTTTCTTGTATCTTATACAAACAGTGAAGTGTTCAATTGTTAATGAAAAGGTCAAAGGGCTGGGTTTCCCCAGAAGCACCCCGAAGAAACGCTTGCCAACCTATTCCCCTCAATCACCCATGAAAAACACTACGGGGCCCAGTTTGACTCTGACATCCATGCAGTTACTATGAGTCACAATCAGCCCAATGAGACCCAGTGTCAGACGCTTTCATTCTGAATCTTGGCGACACATCTGAGGTAGAAGTCTTGTGCGAAGCGCTCTCTCTGCTCGCCCTGACCCCACGGGAAGACCAAGCACCTCTTCCTGCCATGGCTCAGTTGGCGAGTGCTGGGCAGAAGTGGTTTGAGTTCCTACCCATTCGTTCAAAGTCAGGAAATGCTTGGGATTCCCATCACGGAAATCAAGCACACGATGTTCTCTAACTCACACACGCAGCACGTCAGCACCCTGGAGACTCACTCTCCAACCTGGTGGCTCCAGGTGCAGCCCAAGCTGCCGCTCTTCACGCTTCGATGTTTGTCATTCATCTGCCGAGACTATCAATGTGCCCTGGGCTGCGAGAAGCATGAAATAGGTCTTGGAAGAAATGCAGTCAGAAAGGGGCCCCTGTAGCAAGGATGATGAGACACGTACAGGCACTCTACACACACACACACACACACACACACACACACACACACACACACACACCCCATCATGGTGTGATGCCTGCTACTGCTACCACTAGCCCACAATGCACATACTCACAAAAGCACCATGCATGCACGAGGGTGTGGACACACACACACACACACACCATGCTGCTGGTGTAGCTGAATGCACACACACTGGTCTGCCAACAGGCTGGGACCCTTTTAGAGGTTTCACCAAATCAAGACAAGCAAACACATCTATCTGAAGTCACGTCTGGAGGACACTCTCTATCTGCTATTAATTGGGGGTGACAGTTGGCCTTAAGAATCCAATCAGGCAGGCAGGGACTCAATCAACTGCTGATGAATAGGCCATTTGGTGTGTCCCATTCCTCATTTAAAAAAACGAAAAAGAATCTCTGGAAGGGGATCTGTGGCCTCTGGTTGAAACAGCTCTCTTCTGTCAGGATTTATCTGTGTACGTCTGCCGTTTAGGCTTGGTTGCTTTATTCTCATTTCTAAGCCAAGGTCAAGGACACATCCATTCAGTACAGGCTGCCCTGGAGCTCACTGAGTGCCGCCTCTTTATCTGCTCTTCTCTGTTCCCTCTTGGCCAAGCTCAGGTGTCCCCATGTCTCCCACTCAGCGGCCCTCCTGCTGCCTGCTGTGTCATCTTGAAAGGCATGTCTGTTTGCACTAACCCTTCACCATCAGAAATCATGCTGACAGGCTACACAGAAGAAATGTCTCTCCTGATGCATTTTATGTTGAAAGAGGCATCGTATGTTCAAAGGTGCATCATATCAACCTGATAACAATGACTTAGATACAAGGCTGTTTCAATGGGCACCTGCAGGCTCCATCATCACCCAGGTTTGAGCTCCAGGTCTTTGAAAGCCCAAGCCAAATTCTTAGTCAGCTAGTGCTGCTAAAATAAAAACCATCAAAGTGGGTGGCTTTAAAGAATGATGTTGTTCTATGCCATGGAGTCGCTTGTGACTCACAGGGACCCTATGTACAATAGCTCTGAGCCCTGACCTATCAGAGCCAGTCTCACTGCCTCGGACACATCTGTAGCCATTACTTATTTTCTCACAGTTCAGGAAACCCCAGGTCCACACTCCAGACTCGGCTCTTGGGAAAGGCCTTTATCTGTTTTGTCCAGTTTCTTGGATGTCCCGAGCATGTAGACGCACCTGTCGCCGCGTGTCTGTCTTTGCATGGTGTCTTTCCCTGCGAGTGTCTCCAGGTCTGCTGTGATTTTTGTAGAACTCAGAAGTGATCATGTTTAGGATACATACCACACTGGTATGACCACGACTAACTAATGTAACAAAGGAAACTCTATTTCCAAATAGGGTGCAGGAGTCAGATGTTTAGAATACATTTTGAGGGAACACAGTTCAACCCCTAACACCTTCTTCCCCTGGAGTCCGGAGCCAAAGAGCCCGAGGCAGAGTCGGGCTGGAAGCGAGGGCTCAGACTGCAGCTGCTCTCGGGCAGCTCAGAGCTCCAGGCTCTCCTGCTTCTCACCTGCCTGCAGCTATCTCTGAACCTTTACAGACACACACAACAGGGATCCCCTACCAGCCCCTCTGCAGCCCTCCTGGGGCTCTAAGTTCCTTACAAAACTCCCTTTTCCTGGCTGACCCCACAAAGATGGCAGGCTACCCCTCCCTGGATCACAGAAGACAGGGAAGAGACAGAAAAGACAGAAGGACAAGACCCCCTGCTCCGTTGAGATGTGATTACAAAGAGCAGGACCAGGAGGCGTGCTTAGGAGTGCCAGATGGACGGGTGGCGATGCCCCCTCTGGATGTCCTCTCTGTGCCGCCCTGGAGAGATGCTCAGAGTCTTCAGGACCCACAGGTCCCCGGTTCTGTTCTCCCTTCATCCATGAAACCATCCCCCTCCCCCAGCACCACACTTGCCTCCCGCCAGGTGTTAAGTGGAGAAGAGCGCTGCTAATATGAGAGAGAGAAGGGGGGCGAGGGGATGACCAGAACTAATGGGGAGCGGCGGTGTCACACACGTGCACCCAGAGGTGCTGCAGGGGGAGGCCTGGGGCCAATTTCTGAAAATTCAGGGTGGAAACCCAACTGGACACTGCTCTATTCTGCTGACATTAAGTTGTCATTTAATTTAAATGGAATGTAACTCTCCTTTTCAAAGAGGATGTCATCCATCCTATTTTTTTCTTAATTTTATATTGGTTTGTGTACAGGACTCGTATACATTGTGTTTCATGATACATGTGCACTGTTTCACACCTTCCCTCATTTACTTCATTCTTTCCTAGTCTTTCAGTTACATTGTGCTTCCCACTATCACTCCCACACATTGTGTTATATACAGTTAATCACCATTGATCTATGCCCACTATCACCTCATCTTTTCAGGTCCCCAGTGGATCTATCTCAGTTCCGTTTTAAAGGGGGGAAATGATGGTTTGGAGTCAGGAGGTCTGTAGTAAGACAAGGACCTGGCAGCTCACCGGGCCATTGTCTACCTTGATTCCAGGAGCCTGAGGCCTTGCCTTTGAAGCTGATTTACGTAATTCATGGTTATGTTGCCACCTCTTACAAATGAACTTTTCTCATCCATAAAATGGGCCCATCTCTGGTGGCCTACTGGTAAGACACTGCGATGAGATCCCAAAGGCACGTGGTTCAAATCTACCAGTTGCTCCCCAGAAGGACAGGCAATCTCTTCTCCCGTGTTATTAACTGTCTTTGAAAACCTGCTGTAGGATTGGTTCTGACTCAACAGCACACAACAACAACAACAACCGCCGCCACCACCTGTCTATGCGTCCACCATGACTCCCAAAACAACAAACCAACCTGTCTTGGAGGCAGTGCCACCAGGATGCTCCTTAGAGGAGAGGCTAGTGACAGTCTGTCTCAAATACTTTGCGCATGTCCACTAGGAGGGGTCCGTCCTTGGCAAAAGAGGTGCCGGGAGAGGTGGAGGGTCAGAGCAAGAGAGGAAGACCCTCAGTGAGCTGGACGGACCTAACGACGTCAGCAATGGGCGTGGACACGGCGGAGGTTACGTGGACGGTGAAGGACACGGCAGAGTTTTGATCTGGTGTTCACAGGGTCGCTAAGACGGGCAGCCAGCTTGACGACAACCAGCAAGAACCAACTCCCCACAGGAGTCAGTGACACGCTGGACGATCACCTGAACATCTGTTATTCTGAACCAACGGTCACTCCATGGGAGGGAGATGGGCACTCTCTTCATGGAAGAATTTACAGCCTTGGAGACCTGAAGCAGTCTGGCCCCGAGCGGGGATGGAGTTGGTTGCCGTGGGCTCACCTGAGGGCCCACGGTGGGCCCTGTGATCTTTCTTGAATTGTTTTGATAATGGTTATCTGCCAAGGCCAAGTTCATTTCCCTGCATCCCTAAAGAGTTTCATGTCTGCAGTGATGACTCAGAATCGTCGTGGAAACACTAATTACTGCATGACGGCAGGTCAAGGTGAAGGGCACAGAGGCTGCGGTGGGAGGGGTGGACGGCAGCACCTTCACTAGCATAGTCCCCAACACCCCTGTCTGTGGAGACGGCGTCTGTAGGAAGGACATGTGGCCGTCGGTTTTCTCTGCCCCCTCCTCTGCGTCCCCCACTGTCATTAGGACACCTGCTCTTGTCAGGAGGCTCATGTAGACCATGCCCTTCTCTCTCTCACATTTCATTTGCTTTTCCTTCTTAAACTAATGAAGGTCTGGGAAGCAGACAACCACGTTTCCTAGAACTGAGCAGAGAATAAGGATGAATGGTGCTTTGGGCGAAGGCATTTAGAGGTCAAGTCCGTGTGCTTTAGGGCCATGATTCTTCTGTCTTGTTCTTGGAATATGGAAGTCTTTCTCGCCTAATCTCCTGCTACCCAGCCATCACTCCCACCCACCAGGTTCAGATCTCTTGTTCACAGGGTCACTATGAGTCATGCTTGACTCTACTGCACCTAACAACAAACAACTCTGGTGGTCCAGTGGTGAGAAGCTGTGCTACAATCCCAAAGGCATGTGGTTCGAGGCCACCAGCTGCTCTGTGGGAGAAATATGGGCAATCTCTTCCTGTGTGATTAAATGCCTCAGAAAACCCGCCAGAGAGTAAGCTCTGAGTTGGTTCCAACTCACGGTACACAACAACAACTACAACTCTATCCTACCGGGTCACCATGAGGCAGAATTGACTCTACAGAAATGGGTTTTTCCCAGTGAGTTGGTAGGTCCAACATTAGCTAACGAGCTGATTCCTACTCATAGCAAGCCCATGGGATAAGAGTCCACCCACCTCACAGGGTTTCCTAGACCATAATCTCTATGGGAAGCAACTCTGACAACAGAGTATGTTACAGGTTGGGAAACTAAGTGAAAGGCTGACAGTTCGAATCCACCAGCTGCTCCGTGGGAGAGCAGTGAGGCTGTCTCCTCCTACAAACTGATGGAGAATTGCCATGAGCTGAAAGCTATTTGACGGCAGTGGGTGGACTAATCTTTATGGGAGAAGATCACTTTTCTCTCATGGAGTCACTGCTAGAACAACTGACCTTTCACTTAGCATCTGAGTGTTTAAATCACTCCACCACCAGAGCTCCTGGATTAGTGTAATAAACTAAACCAAACCCACCGATGTTGTGTCGACGTCTACTCATGGTCTACACCAGGTTTCTGAGACTGTAAATCCTTATGGAAAGAGATTTCCCATCTTGCTGCCTCAAAGAGACTGGTGGATCTGAACTGCTAAACTTCTGGTTAGCAGCTTGATACATTCTACGCTACGCCACCTTACGAAAGCCAAGGACAAGTTCTAAGAAGATAAGAGAACGAAGAGAGAGACACAGACAGACACACAGCAGAGAAGCTGGTGTGAAGACAGAGGTAGAGGCAGCAGGGATGTGTCCACAAGTCAAGATCTGGAAGGCAGTCACCGGGGTCCAGGAAGAGGACACAAAAGAGATTCTCCTTCAGAGTCTCCAGAAGAAGCTTGTCCTGCCAACACCTTGACTTTGAACTATGAGAGGATACATCTGCGTTGCTTAAACCACTCAGTTTGTAGTCATTTGCTCCGGCAGCCTCAGGAAACTTGATGCACTCCTGCATCGAGCCTCACGTCCTCGTAGGGGAAGCAGATGGCAGGACTGAGCAAGATGACGGAGCAGCCAACACCCTCCAACATGCTTCCTGGAGCTTGTCAGCGATGCTTCTACTAGTCATTTGTGAATGCTCCCATGTAAGGAACCCTCCGAGGTCACAGTACTGAGCTCTGGGTGGAGAACAAGGCCACTGCCTCAGAACTTGAGGAGCAAACCTAAACTAAAAGAAGCAGGCTACACATTGTCCCCTGCCTCCCTGTACCCAAAATGTGTCACAATCACAGAAAGGGTCGCAACGTGAGTACATTTTCTTTCTTGCCCTGAAAAGCCATTCTACCCTCCCAAATATACCGCTTCCAGCAATGAAATGACATTTATGTTCACACTTGAAAAAACTTGAATTATTCCTGTCTGGCTTTTCAGCCCACAAACCACTATGTCCCCCAGAACATGTCTGTTCTTCTAAAGGGCCCTGAATCTCCTTCTTCTTCTGTTTACACCGCCACAGATCTGGCTGAATAGCTGTCACCTCCGGTGGGAGCGACGAAAACAGCTTCTTAGCACCTTGCCCTCTGACTCCTCTTCTAAAACGGGCTTCCAATTTCCAACTTTTCCAAGAACCTACTATGGCTCCCATGACCTCTCCTTCTGTTGATGTCCAGGGGCCCATGTTCAGTCCTTGCTGTTACACTAGTTATTCAGCTGTGCTCCCCAGGAGGGGGAGAGAGAGAGAGAGAGAGAGAGAGAGAGAGAGAGAGAGAGA
>NW_006399798.1:9190561-9203322 GCF_000299155.1 Elephantulus edwardii | reverse complement strand
TCTTTTTTAAAAAAATTTATTTACTTATTTTTTATTATTCATTTTAATGAATGTTTACAAAGACTTTGGATTGCCATTCATTCATTGCTCCATTTTTCTCCCTGCCCACCTCTCCCCCCAATTCACTCTTCTCCTTAAAAAGTAAAAGTAAAAAAAAAAAATAGTAAAAGTAGAAGTCTTTCATTGTTATACAATCCCTCCCCTCAAGTCCACTCCACTATGCAGCCTTTACTCTGGACTCTTGAACTTGAACCTTTTTAAATGTCACTTTCAGAGGGACTTCTGAACCTGTTGCCTCTCAGATCACTTTCTCATCAAATCCACACTGCTTATACTTTGTAGTATAAACCACACTGCCTGCATGTGGCCAAATAGCTCTGGCTGCCCTCGCTGGTGGGCTGTTCTCCTTCCTTTTTGACTTGCCTCTTTTGCGTCAGGCTCAGCACGGCTGCTCTCTTCTGTCTTCCAAGCCTTACTCGGTGCTCTCATCATTTCTCGTGCATATTCAAGAACATCAACCACCCAGGTTTCAAGTTATTATCAGTTCAATAATCACCTCCCTTAAAGTATAAGAAGCAGGTGGGACTAGCCCACTAAACGTATACATATCCTAGAGTAACTGACGGGAGACTGAGGACGTCAGGATAGATGGCAGAATCAAGAGGCCTTCATGAGGTATAACTGCCATTACACAAGTACCAATTAGATGTTACATGACGGGTCGGGGGTGGGGGGAAGAACAAGGAGCAAGGACAATGAGTTGATTTTCTAAAGGAATGACTTATCTTGATATTAAGGGCAATGGAGGCTATAGCGAATGATGCAGGCTAGAGGTTTCTGCAGGTTGAGTTTGAAGGCTAGAGACCATTCAGAGGAACCTATCCTGGTTGGACTGTTCAAAGGAAGACCATCAGCGACACGGAGCTGAGGAGAGAGGCTGGAATTGCAGCTATCAGTTTGGAAATAATCAATAAAGAGAGGATCTAAAACCATGGTGGCAGATGGGATTGTGCGGGAAGAGAGCTTAGACTCAGAGAAGAATTAAAGCTTGGTGGGGGACATCACCCGACCCCATCTATAAACACAGAGGAAGCTTCAGGAAAGACGCTGCGTATGTCAGGAGAGTCGATGGAAAGCATCTATTCTTAGCTAACACTGTAACTTCAGAAGACTTCGATCCTGCCTCTTCCAGACAATTAAACCACAGTCTGTGCCAACAAAAAAATCTTACATCTATCTTCCTGTCTTACTGTAAATAACCCAATTTCAAAGGCAAATGAACTATACACCCTCCCACAGAAATGTCTTATTTTATACAGCACATCTCGCCTTTTCATCGACTTGGGAAAGGAGTCCTCGAGACCAAAATAAGCCCCCTTTCCCCACCCTTCAAAATCTTCCATTAGTCACAAGAGCTGAAGATTTCAGGATGAACTCTCGTGTATTTTCCGATCCTGGAAGACACTCAGAATATTCCTCGATGACCGGGGAGCACACTCAGCCACTTCTTGGTCTATCCGAGACTCTTTACTTCTGGTATGGTAGGATGTAGGTTGAAAGCTCGGGTGAGTGCTGAGATTAGGGAAGGAGAACTCCGGAATCAGTTACATGAGGGATGCTATGGACCAGGTTCTTTGGACCATCTCCAAGCACAGGAGAGAGTCCATTATCTTTAAGATACAGTTTCAGCCTAGTATCAGCTTACAGATAGACCATGAGAAATAGTATCGTACAGGCATTTAACATGTGTCACGTTTGCTATAACAAAGTATACACCTCAAAGGAATAGTCTCAAAAGTAAAACCCTGGGTTTCAGTAGTTACTTCTCTCTCAAGTGTCTTCCTCCCAAACAAAATCTTCAGACTATCATATATCCTTGTCTTGTGTACAAACCAACAGTGGATGGAATAATATGATCAAATCAATACTACAGATCAGAGAGGTGATGTTCTCTGACACTGAACCCAAGCTCTATTTAGCATCACACCCGAGGCAGGAGGCCCAAGGCCAAACACTGGGCATGACGCATGAAGACTGGTCAGTGGGAGAAGGTGTGGAGTGACTGGAGGGGAAAGATGACTTCCTGCTGAAATGTGACCACAGGGGACAGAGCCAACACTCTGTCCTGTTTTGGGGTTTTTTTTTCACACAAACTGATGGTGTTACCTTCATCAGACTGAACATCCAGTTCTCAGAGGTCAGAATTCCATTGATCTCCTAGTCACTGTAAGAAGGAAAGAATCTGGATGCTATAACAGGTTGAATAGTACCTCCCCCAAAAGACATACTGACATTCTCACCCAAGGTACCTTGTTTGGATGGTGATTTGATTTCATACTTGAGTAGCATGGAGTCTAATCCAAAATGACCAGTATCCTTATGAAAAGAGGAAAAGAGATACTGGAAAGGGTACCTAGAGGGTAGAAGGCCAAGGGAAGGCAAAGGGCACCTCTGGAGTGAGGCATCTACGAGCCAAGAATGGCCAGTGAGCTGGAGAAGTGAGGCAGAGGCAGGGGAGAAGCCTCCTCTAGACTGTCCTTTAGAATTGACTCAAAGCTGACCGGCCAGTGAGTCTCCAAGGCTGTAAATCATTTGGGAGGAGACTGTCTATATTCCTCCTGATGATTTTCACCACCAGAGAGGTATGTCCTTTGAGTTGCCAGTGCAACTTTCTGAGGACCGTGCTACCAGAGATGCTGCTGTAAAGATTACAGCTCTGAAAAGTCCTTGTGGCAATGCTGCTCTGGCATTTGGAGTCGTTACTGGTTGGTGGAGTTGACTCAGGGGCACACACGAAGAGACGCCTATCAAAGAACTGTGGCTGTCCTTTTAACACCACCACCTCCTTCTGATACGCTCGGTTAGAACTGCCTGTGGTCAGGCCCCGCAGCACACTTTGTTCTGCTTCAGACAGCATGTCACAGTGGTAATTAACCAATCAGGCATGTAATTTGTGAGGACTGTCTGTCTCCCTTTCATTCAATTCAAAATTCCATGAAGGCAAGGACGGGCGTTACCCGCCACACCCGGTGAACCTGTCCAGTGTTCAGTACCCTGTGGAGCCTCAGTAAGTATTTGTTGGGTGAACAAAAAAAAATAAAAAATAATTAAATAAGTGACTAGATGAGCTAAAATGTAAACAAATGAAAATGAGGAGTATTGTGGGGGCAAAGGAGCAGGATATGTATGAAAGATGACCCACAAGAAAGACATCAGAGTTGGGGAGATTTTTAAGTAATGCAAGATTAACGGGGACCCTGACAGCACAATGGTCAAGGGCTCAACTGGAAACCAAAAGGCTAAGAGGTTGGTAGTTCAAACCCACCAGCTGCTCCATAGGGGAAGAAAGGGGCCCATCTGCTTCTGTAAAGAACTACAACCTTCAAAACTGTTGGAGCAGTTGCACTATTCCCTATAGGACTGTGATGAGTCAGAATGGATTCAACGACAAGGATTCACAGGTGTAAAAAGAGCAGCTGAATCTGTGTATTGCTGCTGTCCCAGTGATGAGGGGACTTATCTTTGCCTTACCTGATGACAAATTACTGGGCACGGGGGGAGAAAGATTTCTATTTCTTTACATAGAAAGAGTCTGGGTTTGCTCGTTTAAGAGCAATGAGAAGATTGTGGGATGTTGACTGTTTGGCACGCAGCACCCAGTGGAGGCTGCTTTCATGGCTGTGCCCGTCTGTGGCGATCCGTCACCTTTTTACTTTTCACTCTTTGATCACTTTCACTGATGAGCTTAACTCTCCAAACTTGCACTTTCATTTGCTATAATAAATTTAATTTCTTTTTTACCATTTTAGAAACTGCTAAATGATTGAGGGAGAGGTGCATGTGTTTCTGTATAGAGAGTGCTCAATGGGATGTGTCTCTACCAAAATAGAGTTGTATTTATTTAAAAAGGAATTGGTTAATTCAGATTGAATGAGAGACTGTTAATTAATTGGACTATTTCTTTCAAATCCAAGCATATGTCTTTAAATAACAACTGTAATTTTTTTTACACTTTAATTTGGGTTTTTGCTTATTCTCAGTTGTCCATGTATGCGTAGTCATTAAAAAATATATGTATGTTCAAAAAAAAAAGAGCAGCTGAAAGGCAGGGGTGGCTGAGTCTGACATTTACCTGCTTTATGCAGGGGAACTGTCCCCATCAATAATATTCATAGCACCAAACAATTAGCTGCATGGTCAGACATGCCACCCCACATACTTCTACACCCATTTCTACCAATCACTGGGTCCAGTGTTTGTTGATTCACAAAACTTAAAATTGACTTACAACTTTAGTCACAGTTGTGGGGTTTATTAGCAAAGAATAACATACAATGCAACCTTAGCTTTAGTCCAGAAGCTCTAAGCCAGATTAACAAGGCATCTTTCCTCAATTAGTCAAAGTCTAGGTTAAGTTCACCAACACAAATGCAAGAAGCCTCTGGTTTCCTCAGTCATCTGCAAACTTTATCTCTTTAATTGTGGCTCCATCTCCACAGGGTTCCTCTGATCATACCTTGCCACAGTCTCTTCACAGCACTGCCACAATCTCTTCACTCTCTCAGCAGCATCTCAGTCAACAAATTAAAATCTTAGTTCAGTTCACCAGCAGAAGTATAAGAAGCCTCTACTTTCATCAATCATTCAGCAAATTTCATCTTAGAGCAGTTATAAATCAGCTTTTCCTTCAATCATCCAGCAAGATAAACCTTTAACTATGGCTCTATCTCCAACATTCCTCTGGTTACACCTTGCCACAATCTCCTCACAACAGTGCCACAGTCTCTTCTGCCTCTCTACATCACCATCTCTCACAGTGTGGAAAGCGCTCTCTTATAGTGTTCCTATAGCTATTGATGATTTGTAAGACCATGTATCTGCAGTTAAGGTAGCTGGAAACCATGCCCACAACAGAGGCTAATGAAAAAAGCGTCAGTTTTCCAGGTTTCTGACACCACAACAGGCATCCCTTGTTTTTGGCCAAGTTAACATCATGAGGTGCCAACTGCATTCAGAGTAGCTCCTCTATCAGCCTCTATTCTTACACTGCAGCTCAGTCGCCCCAGGTGAAAAGGATGCAGCCCAGACCCCAGCTTGGGGCAGCAGGAAACTCCTTAGATCAACTCAGCAGGATCGAGATAAAAACAGAAAACCTATTTTCCACTCTATGAGACTGAGGAGCCTGAAGTCACGTCTCGCTTGTTAAATGAGGCTTCCTTCACCTCCTCCCGACAGCAAAAACAACAGCGGCTCGAATCTGAGGCTCCAGTCACTGCCCGTCACAGCCAGCCACCAGCCCGGCCAGCCACTGGACTGCCTTCCCTTCGCCCGGAGTCACCCACCAGCACCAGCGGCTCTGCTCATCCCAGCACCCTGCTCCAGATTCCAGGAAACACATCCTGCTGGGGGAGGCTGTCACAGCCAATTACACAGCAGCAGGGCACTGGGCCTTCAGGGCAGAATCTCCCACCTGCCCCTGGAGAAATACAAGGACAGTGAGCAGAGGGGAGGGGAGAGGTGACCGGTAGGGAGGAATGGAGAGGATATTTCCACAAGAAGTAGAGAAAATAGAACCCAGGCTTTAAGGACAGCGTGCTGCAGGGTGAGGTAAACCTCAGGCCTTTGACTCCAAGAACATCCCTGCTCCTCCCCAGTCCTGTGCAGCACTGGCTATGAGCAAGAGTTGGCTAAGTGCTCAGACGCACAGACTTGTCACACTCCAGGGGAAACGGAACGTGCACTAATGGGATAAGTGTCAACACAATGCCGGGTGACAGGTGCCATGGCTCCTGTAAGTGACTGACACAAGATTTGTCAGAGAGTGCTTCTAGGGGGTGGGGTAGTCCCTGGAGACCCTGGAGGGAGTCAGAGCTTGAGCTGTGCTTCAGGGACCAATGCTACCAACAGAGAAACATGGTTTTGCTTGTGCAAGCCCTTGTACGAGGAGCACACGCTGACAGCTTGGTCTGCTTATAAGCTGACACAGAATGCTGGAGCAGGGATGGGTGCACAGAGGAATGACACAGTAGAGGACACTAATTCACACACACATGCTATGACAAAGGTCAATGTGGCGGAGCAGAAGTAATAATAGTGACGCTGTTGTAAAACACTGTAATAATAGCAAGGCTTCTGCGGTGGTGGGCAAGGCAGACCCTCTGTTCCCTCTGCTCAATAACTTCTCAGAGCAGATGCTTGATAGAAAGTGGTAAAACAGAGGACCAGCTTTACTCCACCCTCCGAGCTCAGCCCCTTCGGCCACACGATATCAGCTCCTAGCCACACACCATTCTTCCCAAACCAATACACCAAATTAATCCTTACAGACAATGTCTACAGTTACAGACCCTCCTTCTAAAACATTAGAAAGTTAAAGACATAATTTTAATGATTACACTGTGCCTTATCCAAGACACGGTCTTTCTAATCACCCTCAATGCATGTCAAAGCTGGGTTAGTGAAGAAAGACAATGAATAAGAAATGATGCCTTTTGGTTATGGTATTGGCAAAGAATACTGATGACGCCACGGGCGCCAAAAGAGCAAACAAATCTGTCTCAGAAGAGGAGGAGCCAGGATGCTCGTCAGAAGCAAGGATGGTGAGACTGTATCTTGCAGAGACGTTGGCGATGTTCTAGGAGAGGCCAGTCCCTCGGGAAGAGCATTGTGTACGGGAAAGCAGGGGTCAGCGAACAAGAGGAAGACCCTCAACAAGGACTAACACGGTGCTTCTAACACTGGGCTCCAGCCTTCGGACTGGGCAGCATCTTGTCCTGTTACATACAGGATCTCTGATCTGTGCAGAGGAGAAAGTGACCTGATGGCATCTAACAAGAGCAGTAACACTGTGTGGACCAGAGCCACCGCTGATAATCTGTTTCTGTTCCTTTATAAACATTGCCTTCATGCATTTGATGCCATAGCCTCATGTAAACCAAACCTCTAGGGATCTGAAATGACCCATCCATCATCTCCCTAGTGGCCTGCACAGTGTTCTGCCTAATGGTCATCTTACCACAAGCTTTGGTAGGGTCAACAGGAGGACATGAACTCCCACTGGGGAGCATTCACCTCCCTTCATCCCCTCTTCTATGCCTAGGCAGAAGCGTGCACCCACGGGGCTTAAGACATCTGAGGTTCAGCTACAAGTGAGACCCCACATCATGCTTTGCCAACCTTACCAGCTGGCCTTAGCTGGCAAACATCCCATGGCTCTCCAAAGACCAGGCACAAGGGTGGCCGGTGGTCACGTCGGATGACCGCAGTGGATGGCTAATTCGGCAGGCTTTGCAATTAGTGCCTGTACCTGGCCACACACGACACTCGCTCTCTTTTGTCCTACGCTCTGTTAGGTCTCTGAGGACGGCAGATCAATATTCATGAGTATAGAAGGACTGGCTTGCATTTAGCTCCTCTCTTGATCAGGGAAACAGCCTCAAGTGCTGTCTTCCCTCCGTTCTGGCTCAAATTTGTATATGATCTAATCAGCTGGCCATGAGGATGCCAGCTGGCTCAGAAATCAACTTAGCGGCAAAACAGCAGAAGATAAAGACTCAGCCTAGTGTATTTGGCTCTACTGCACAGAACAAATGGAACACTGGTGGCTAACGGTAAAGTGATTTGCTGCCAGCCAGAAGGTATGCAGTTCAAATCTACCAGCTACTCCGGAAGAAAGATAGGCAATCTCCTCCCATGTAATTTATGTCCTTTGAAAAGCTGGGGGAGGATCAGCTATGAGTTGGTTCTGACTCGACGGTATTCAACAACAACACAGGCCAAAACACCAAACACCCTGACCTCTGTCTGGTACCTCCAAGAACAAGAAAATGAGGAACGAAAGCACAGTTCTAGGTGCAGTTGTTGTAAGTGGCCCTGGTGACTTACCTGTAACAGAACTAAATGGCACCCAGTCCTGCATCATTTTCCAGATCGTTGATGCCTATGATATGTTGTGATTATCATGTCAATCCATCTCCGTGGGGTTTCCAGTGCTTCTGCTGAACTTGATGCTTTGCCTTTTGCAATGACTGGCTTTTCTTGCTGATGTGCCCACAATCAGTGAGCCCAAAGCAGCTTTGTCATTCTCACTGCTAGGCAACATCCTGACTGTACTGTTTCTAGTGCTGATTTGTTTGTTCTTCTGTCAGCCCATTGTTTACTCAATATCCTTTGACAACATGACAATTGTAATACATCAAGTTTTCTTTGTTGTGTATGGGTTTGGGTGTTGTTTTTTTTTTGTTTTTTTTAAATTATTTCCCAGTTTTTACATGTATACGAAGTATTTGAAAAAAAAAACAACAGTAGCTTGGGTCAAGGACACCTTAGTCATCAAAGTCAATCTTTGCTATATAAATCTTTAAAGAGGTCTTTTGCAGCCAGCTGGCCCAGTGTTGTACATTCAGTGATTTCCTGATTGGCACCTCCATGGGCGTCAACGGTTGGTTTAAGGAGAATGAAATTATTCCTGACCACACTGAGTAGTCGTCAACTCTCAGAGTAGTAGGTTACGTACCAGATCTGGCATCATCTCCTTTCTTGATTTCCCCCCATTCTCCAACCATACTTCCTCTAGTCTTCAATAGCTTCCAAAGACAGGGTACCAATCTGCTAACACTTTCCGTCTGTGAGACTTGGTTAGCTGAGTGAATCTAAATGGGTGGATAATTCTGGGTTAACAAGAATTCTTCCCCACAGTTTTGAAAGCCTGGTTCCATCAACCTCTGCTTTGAAACACTGGTGCTGAAATGTCTGGTGTCCTTCGGATTCACAGTCATGTTTCCTTTTCCGGACAATCTCATTTTAGTAATACCTGTGTATTACTAAAACGTCCTTTTTTATACATTCATTTGGCACTTAGGTGGTCTTTTCAGCCTAGAGGCTTAGTACTTCAGCTTGGGGAAAAAAGATGCATAGCCCTTTTTTTTAGAGTGATAATGAGTTGACAGAAAAACTGTACAGAGTACAGAGTATTCTAGCAACTCTGGCTTCTCCTTCTTGCTCAGTTTCTCACATTATTAATATTATATGTTTGTTACAACAGATAATCTAGTAATTAATATATTATTAATGAAGACTATTGTTTACACCAGAGTCCAACAATTTCCTAGGTTCCAGCCAATGCAAAATACCGTATGTCCATCATTATTGTGTAATATAAAATAGTTTCACTGGCCCAAAATTATGTGCTGTTCCACCTATTCACCCTGTCCCCTCCCCCTGCAAACCACTGGCATATTAATGTCACTATTAATGAGAGTTGGGATCATACAGGCTGAACTTGTAAACCTCCATTTCTCTTTGCGGAGTGCTTATTAGTGAATGTTGATACATCATCTCATTATCTTCTTTACCCGCATTCTGCATCTTTGTGTCTTTTATTCCATTACCTTAGACATTTCCTCACCTTTTAACTCTTTCTACGGTGAAAGATGTCAGAAGAGTAGTCAATTCTGAGAGGAAGCCACTGTCTAGAGAGGCAGATGAAGAAGTCTTCGGAGTTGTTGGAAACATTTGACAGGTTGATCTGAATAGTGGGCACTAAGTGTATACAGACAGAAACATTTTTTCAGCTGTATCTTTTAGATTTGTCTTTTACTGCATGTGTGTTATACTTGGATTTTAAAACTTGGGGGAGAAGTACAGATTTTAATTTATCAGGTTTTGGGTAAAACATTATTTGGGATAAGGAAAGAAAGAACACCTAATTAGAAATATATTTGGATCTAAGAAGTACAGAGGAGGAGGGTGGGGAGCATCTTTGAATATCAGAGGTGAACTCACTGTCATGTTGAACCTTGAACGTACTACTCACTCCTTCCTCCCTAGCTCTGCTCTCCTTGGTGTGCTCTTTGGCAAGGTGTTCAATTTCCCCGCCCCACAATTCACCAGGTGATAAATTCCTGGAGGTGGAGAGAGCACTACCTACGTCTCTTGGATCTACGTAGCTCAGTGTGATGAACACAACCACTGTAATTTTGTTAGGTACTCTTTAATTGGCTCTGATGCACATTGACCCTATTCTACCGAAGTTCTGTTTATGTAAAAAACCACTGACCGGTCCTGCCCCGTCATGATAGTCGGGGCTATGGTTGAGCCCAGTGTTGCTGCCACTGTATCAATCTACCTCGTTAAGGGGGCGTCATCTTTTTCACTGAGCCTCCAACTCACCAAGCATGATCTTCTCTATTAACTGTTCCTTCCTGGGAACATTCTCAAAGTGTGTGAGAAGAAGTATCGACACCTTTGCTTCTGAAAAGCATTGCTTCCAGGACAGATTGTCTGTTCTTTTAGCAGTCCATGGTTTATTCAATACTCTTTGTCAACACCACAGTTCAAAAGCACTGATTCTTTTCCAGTCTTCCTTATTCATTGCTCAAAATGAAAGAAACTGGCCATGTAAAAAAAAAAACAAAAAACATCTAAAGCAAAGTTTTTAACTACAGACTTATAAAACAGCATCTACAACAAAAATTGCATCAACAAAGCTCTCTAATGGTGAGAGTCTTATTTCTACCAACCAATTTTATGGATGTTGTTATGTGCCATCAAGTTGCCTGCGACCCATAGCGACCCTGTGTACAGCAGCTCTTAATCTCTCTCTTTTGCTTTCTCCAATCTTAGCCATAGTAAAAAAGGATATTGTTATATTTATCTGGACTGAGGGGAAAAGGAAAACTGAACATATTATTATGTTTGGAGAAAAAGTTACTCCAAAGGTCATCTTAGTTTCATCAGAGAACAAGAAGTCTGGGTGAAGACAATCGTCTAGCAGTCAATTTGATGGGCTGGCCGAACTCTCTCCTTCGATATATGTCCCCCCAGGGTCAGACTTAAGAATCCCTACCACTGTAAACCAGACACTCTGACTGTTATTTGAAGGCAGGACAACAATAAAAATGAATATGAACATGAATGATTTAGAATCTATATAGGGGCTAGTGTTGGATAGGATCTCTTTCAAGATACCAACACAAGTTAATTACATCTGTAAGGTTCCAAAAAAGAAGAGTTAACCACACACTGGAGGACAATGTGCTTCCAGGCAACTTAAAAACATCTGTTGATGAGTGGGTCAGAGTGCAGGGGAAGCTGTATAACACTGCATGAGGCTTGCTTCTGATGCTATCTATGCCATGAACTAATTGTGGACACTTGGATTAGTCACTCAGTTTCTTGATTAGTCAACTGAGTCTATTAGGGTAATGTTGTAAATTGAATTGTGACCTCCAAAATACGTGTGAACTCTGTAAGGCTTATGGTTCTCAGGTGTATGTGGTTATCCTTCATTCTTTAAGCTGATGTAATGATCCTACACGTTGTAAATCATAACCTCTGTGATTTAATGAGATGGCATAAGATTGGGTAGGATTTCGTTCTGCTATTTATAGGATTGTTATGAGACAGTACCAATTTGGTGGCACCTAACAATAACATCTTGACGCTAATGAGGGCAGATTAGAGGCATTTATGTTAATTAGGCAAGATAATAATTTGCATCATAAGGTTGTATGTTGAGTCAAACTCTGTTGAGACATAAATGATTCAACAAATGAGCAGAGATCAGGGGGATCTCGAGTAAAACAAGAGAGAAGAGTTGGGAGAGGAGCACAGCCTTTGGAACAGAGGTCTCTGTGTTGAAAACCTTCTAGATCCTGAGGAAGAGAGATGTGAAGACACGTGAAGACCTGCAGGGAATACTGAGTCCAAAGATGTTGAAAGAAAACAAGGACCTTCCACAAGCAGGGACAGAGAGAAAGTGTTCCCGTAGGGCTGACCGCCTAAATTTGAATATCTAACATCTTACATTCTGGCAGAATCAAGATCTGTTTGTAAAGCTATCTATCCACTTGTGGTGTTTCTGTTACAGCACACTAGATAACTAAGAAAGGTACACTCATCTCTCACTTCCCCTTTATGGAATTAACCCTCGGATGACACCTGGATGAATGACTGAAATGACAGATAAATACCATTTCTGCTCTTTTAACACCTTCCTGTGTCTTAGTGGGTACATGTTGTTGTTGTGGTTGTTGTTATGTGCCGTCAAGTCGCCTGTGACTCATAGCGACCCTCTGTACAACAGCCCTAAACCCTGCTCTATCCTGTGCCAATCGCACTGCCTCTGACACACTGATCCTGATTACCCCAGTCACTCAATCAATCCACCTCACAGATGGTCTTCCCCTCCTGCATGTCCCTCCACCCTCCCAAGCATGATGTCCCTCTCCAAGGACTGGTCCCTCCTTACAACATGTCCAACATATGTCAGACGAAGCCCCAGAATCCTTGCCTCCAAGGAGCAGCCTGGTTTAACCCTTTCCAGGATGAATTTGTTTGTTCTCTTAGCAGTCCATGATATATTCAATACTCTTCCCCAGCACCACAGCTCAAAGACATCAATTCTCCTTCTATCCTCCTTAGTCATTGTCCAGCTCTCTGATGCATAGCAAGTGATTGTGGGTACATACTTAGAAATAATGTGAAGAGCTGGAGAAAAGCAACATGCTTGATAAATTAAAGGGTCAGAAAAAATGAGGGAGCTCTTCCGCCACATGGATTGACACACTGGCTGCAGGAACAGGCTCTAACACAGCAATGTTGTGAGGATGGTACAGGAAAGGGTTGATATTTCATTCTGTTACACAGAAGGTCCTCGACGCTTGGGTGTCTCTCATCCTCTCTCCAGGTTCATAGGGTTTCCGGAGGCAAGCTATTATGGAAGTGGATGCCATTCCTGCTTCCAAGCTTGTTTTAATCGG
>NW_006399798.1:9175671-9190091 GCF_000299155.1 Elephantulus edwardii | reverse complement strand
TTACCCAATGCGAACAGAGAGTGGGGTGGAGCTCCCTGATTAAAACAAGTTTGGAAGCAGGAGTGGCATCCACTTCCATAATGTCACCATGAGTCGCCTGCGACTCGACGGCACTTAACAACAACAATACATAAAAGGTCACTGTGAGTCAGAACTGATTCAGTGCAACCAACAACTATGGAGGATGTCTAGCTTTCGTATGCTCAGCATTCCTCACCACTTTCTTTGGTGACAATATCCCATTTTTCTTTGAGAATTCCTTCCCTTCCATCCTCGCAGCACAGAGACTTGAATAAGCCCATCTCTGAACTCTTATCTTGCCCTGGACCTTCTGACCCAAACTAGGTCTATCAGATTTTCTCTTCCATAATAGAACCGTGAACTGTAAGGTAATACTACTAAATCATCCTGCTTTCAGCCCCTGGAGGTCACTGCCCAATGGCTCAATACCCATTAGTTCAGATGTTGGGTCACTTTGCTATCTGCCCTCCTGAGATCTAGCCAGTCCACATTTCCTTTGTGTCTATGAATTACTCCTTCGCCTTCTGAAAAGCTCCTGCAAATGTTTTAGCCAGAGCTGACCGCTGTTGCTTACAACCATAGAATCTCGATGCAAATGATTTTTTTCCGGTCCATATGGTAAGACCTTCATTTATACTTTGAAAGAATAGAATCAAATTCATTTTAATTAAAAGAAAAACAGACATTTCCCTAATGAGGACTGTCCTTTTCCTCTAATTGGAATAAGCAGAGCTTTGCTGCCCATTCTGAAGGCTAAGCCCACTTTTCTGCAATTATAAACTGGACAGACTTGATAAAGTAGCCTGGTTCTCTATCACGTTGAACCTTGAACAAAGGCCAACAGCATTCAAGCATGAGCCCCTGACACTAGTTCTATCCTCCCATATAACCAAGCACAGGGTAGAACTCTGGGGCGTTCTTGGCATCCTCCAACCGGTGTTGTCTGGAGAGAAAAGCAGAAGCTGATTACATTGCTTCTCGGCTAAATGCCCATCATGACATCACTGGGCATTTCTGCCACGAATGTGATGAGCTTCATTTTACCAGGTCGTTAAAGATATGGCAGGAGCCAAGACTTTACCTTCCAGTGATAAAGGTCTCCAGTCAAGGCCAGGTGGGACAGTGGAGGACGGCAAAGAAGGGTCCTCATCCCTGCGAACAAAACCTAAAGCCAGTCTCATTACAATGTGACTCTGAGAGCCAACACTGGACACTTGCCATCGACAGTGCTTTTCTTGATGACTGGGGAGAGGGGTGAGTAGGTGGCCTGACCTACCTCATGCCGCTATAATGGACAAGGCACAATGAGTCACTTTAACAAGAAGAATTTCTTTCCAGGCGAGCTCTGGTGGCCTAGTGGCAAGAAAGTGTACTGCAATCCCGGAGGTGCACGGTTCAAATTCACCAGATGCTCTGCTGGAGAAGGAGGAACAATCTCCTCCTGTACCAGTCAGATCTGATCTGACAGTACACACACACGCACACACAGACAATAATAAAATTTAAAAAAATTAAAAAAAAAATTTATTTCCTCACAGTTTAAAAACTCCAACTCATTGTCTGTCATTGAGTCAGAATGACATGGCTGGCCCTCCAGTGTGATTTCAGAGGCTGTGATGTGTCAAATGCAATGATGGTCACCCATGGTGGACAGTGTTTGATGGAGCTTCCCGATTAAAACAAGCTTGGAAGCAGGAGTGGCATCCACTTCCGAAATGGCTTGCCTCCGGAAACCCTATGAACCTGGAGAGAGGGTGAAAGTCAAACAAACGTTGAGGACTTTCATTCATAGGATCGCTATGAGTCACCTATGACTCGATGGCATTTAACAACAGGACAACCACAACAACAAAGAGAGAGATCAGTTGGCCTAGTGGACAGAAAGTGATGCTACCAAGCCAAAGATGGGTGACTTTAGTCCGCGGCCCTCAGTCCTGTTTTTCATTGTTTTTGGTCAAACATTCTTCTAGATCAGGTAGCCCTGGTGTGTCCACTTGCTGTACAGAGGTAACTTGTGGTTGCGGTGAAGCTGAACACTGTGACACTGATGTGTCAAATGCGTTAATGGTTACTCATGGTGGACAGCGTTTGATGGAGCTCCCCGATTAAAACAAGCTTGGAAGCAGGAGTGGCATCCACTTCCGAAATGGCTTGCCTCCAGAAACCCTATGAACCTGGAGAAAGGATGAAAGTCACTCAAGTGTTGTGAACTTTCATTCATAGGGTCGCTATGAGTCACCTACGTCTTGACGACACTTAACAACAACAACAACAACAAATCACATGGGAGGAGACTGTCCATCTTTCTTGTTCAGGGCAGCTGCTAGATTGCAAAAGCCTGAATTCAGAGCACTGGCCAGACGAGAAGGCTTCTCTCTCTGTGGACTCTGAAGGAAGGTTCTTGCCTCCTCAGCTCTATTTCTTGTCTTCTTTGTGACCTTCATGTGACAAGACATCTACTTTTCCCATCTTTCCTTCTCCTCCATCCTAGTCTACTCTTCTTAATATTTCTCAGAGGAGATATATACTTACAACGTACGCTACACTGAGACACCCTTCACTGTTGATGTAACAACAACCAAAACTTGAACCTCAAATGTCTTTATAACCACGTATTTTGAGAGTACACATACAATTCATAACCGAAGTTTAGGGACAACTTCCGTAAGAGTAGAGCAGGCTCCAGAAGGGGATGTGTCTAGTTTCAGAACTACTATGGAGAAAAATCGCCGGTAATACTTTCTGAGAACTGCTCTACTTAATACAGTGGCCACACGTGGCTTTTAAATGAATGAAATATTCAGCTGCTCACCTCTCAAGCATTCTAAGTCCTACGCGACTAGTGGCCACTACACTGGACAGAACAGATACTGCATATTTCCACTGTCACAGAAAGTTCCGGCAGTGCTGGTCTACAGAGAGGTTCTCAGTCCTTTCTGTAGGGTTGGATGAGAAGTCATCAGTTAATCTGTTGTTGCTTAATTGACTAACTCACAGCGACCACACATCTGCCACAGTAGCCATCATCTCCACAGGGCATTCAGTAGCTGATTTTCTGAAAATACGTTGCCTTCTTTCCAACGAGTCTCTAGGTGGACTTGAACTTCCAACCTTGCAGTTGGCAGCTGAACATGCTGATCATTTGTGCCACCCTAGAACTCTGTGAATGAAGTAGAAGCTGAGGGGAAAAGAGACCACATAACCTCTTACTCACTGCTGGCCTCTAGGACTAGATCAGACAAGGAGATAGTGAGGTCCTGTGCATTATCTGGGCGAGGCGGAATGATGACTGGAGTTCCTGTAACAGGGCCTGCTGGTATAGCGTGCTGTGTTGCTAACTGAAAAGTCAGAGGTTCAAATCCACCAACTCCTTTGAGGGAGAAAGAAGAGTAGTTTCCTCCCGTAAAGATTTACCGCCTCATAAACCAGACCCCGGGGGGGGGGGGTCCCTGTGAGTCAGATTTGATCACTGGTTGCGAGTTTTGGTTTTGGGGTCTTGGAGATCATGTGGCAATCTTGGACTCCACAACAATCTGGAAGTCAAATGCAAAGCAGAGAAATGAAGGGGGAGTGTACCCCTCAAGATGTGTGTAGCTGTCACAGCTGCAAAGAGTCTTCTTGTTTCTGGAATTCTTCAAAATGAGAAAAGATGGTTGTTTCAGGATCTCGGAATATGCACATAATTCCTTAAATTCCAAACCCACTGTCACTGATTCGAGTCTAACTTGGAGCAACCCTCTGTCAGGTTCAAGGCTGTAACTGTTAGGGAGGAGAATGGGCATCTTTCTCCCTCAAGGTGTTAATAGATTTGACCTGCCATATTTTCAGTTAGGATCCCGACACATTACGAACTACCAGGGCTCTTTCTAAGGAGATCACACGTTGGTTTTCAAGGTCCTGTGTTCTTAATTCAGCCATCTACCCGTGTTCCTGTCGGCTCGGAAAAGCGTCTCGGGACAAGCGAAGGTGGACTGGAAGCTTAGCTGTAGAGTGGACTGTGTTTTCCGTGGCTGTCCCTGGGTGGCCAAATAGTTAAGTCCTGGACTACTAATCAAAAGGTTCGTCGTTCAAACCCACTTCAGAGGCACCTCCAAAGACAAGCTTAACAATCTGCTTCTGCAAGGCCACAGCCTTGGAAACGCACTGAAGCCATTCTCCTCTGTAGCACGGGCTTACCTTGAGTCAGAATCAACTCCACAGCAACCGAAAACAACACCATGACTGTGCTCTGTACAGTGAACTTGAACTTGGGGAATTCTAACATTTAGGGAACGCAGGCTGTTCTAGGAAGAAAGAACTAGTAGACACAGCCGTGCTCACAGGTGAGGCTCAAAGCATCATTTTGAACAACATTTCTTAGCTATTTGTTTTGCTCTTTCTTCCCACCCTCCATTCTCTGCCAGATACAGGAGGGAATTAGCCAGGCAAGAGTACATCCAATTTCTTAATTAGAAACAAAACACTTGGAAATCTGTGTCGCAACTGCTCAAAAACAATTTGCAAGTTATCTACTCGTGCGAGGCTAGCAGATGAAGGGGAGCGGAGGAGGTCGAAGAACGAGTTCCAGGCCAGTGGAGAAAGTGATGCAGATTTGCAGAGGTGTCTATCAATCACGGGTGGGGGCGCACAATCCCCTGCCTTGAAGCTGGTCACGCAGAGAAGGGCCTACAACCAATATACCCAAGCAGTCCCAGGAGCCAACTGCACCGCCAGAGAAGCGGCCATCCCAAACTAACACTCAGGGTCTGTAATGGATTTGAGGGAAACCTTCAGATAAATAATGATTTCCTTGTAGCGGAGATTAGATTTCATACACCAAGGCGCATGCCGGAGCTTAAGGAGAGAGAGAGAGAAAGACAGAGAACAAAGTTCTCTAACGTGAAAGTTCACTTCCAACCCACTGTTGTATTAGACGCTGCTAGAACGAAACCCTTTCCAGGTCTACGTCACCCTTGTGACTGCACGTATGATCCAGTCCTTCAAGCTGCCTGCCCCCTCTCAATCTCACTGAGTCGACCCTGTTCTTCTTGACCAAACCTCGAGTCCTTTTCTAGTGATTGATCTCTGCTCTGCTAACATTTCCCGTCATTGTGCTGAAGTCTTAGATTCTCTCTTCTAAAGAACACTCCGGCTGGATTTCTGAGCCCAATTTGTTCCTTCTTCCATACACCCAATGTTCCTCTTTGGCATCACAGTTCAAATGTGTGACTTCTTCTCCGACCTCCCTCGTTCACTGCCCAGCTTTCACAAGCAGGTAAGGTGATTGGAACGACCATGGCTTGGGTCAGGTGCACCTGGGTCATTAAAGGACCATCTTCACTTTTTTAACTGTAAAGAGATTTTCAGCTGCAGACCTGCTCTATACAGTCTGTCCTCTGAGTTCCTGTGACTGCTGCCTTCACAGATGCGGACCCTCAATCCACCAGGTAGAACGGCAGCACTGATACCTTCAAACCTACCCCACGAATAACCAAACCCTGGTGTCGGGGAAGAAGGCCAGCTGCACGCTCCTGAGCTTTTTCAGACCTCAAGGGCTCTCGATAGCTGACGCTGTATTTTATAAGATGTAGTGATGGTGCCTGTGGCAGGTCCTGGGGCCTCGCGCTCTTCTCAGAGTGATGTGCAGGTTAGCAGATAGCAGTTGACATCTATTTTCTGACAGTTAGAAAGATGCCTGCTCTAGGGAAAGGCATTCTGCCTGTTTTCACTGGAGGAAGCTCTGACTCTTTCATACTTCTTTTCCTGGGCCTCATACTGTCTTTCCCTCCAGCTCTGCTGGCTTAGCTGCCTGCTTTCTCAACCGGCTTCTTTTTATCTCAAAAGAGACTGAGAGAAGACACATCCCACACTGATGCCTCCTCACGAAAGAAGTAGAAGGTGGTCTTACAAAAATGACCCCTTCCCAATTGGAATGGTAACTGTATGGGAACAGAATTTACAACACAGAGTTTGGGAGGGGACAAAATTCAATTTGCACCAATCATCTATATCTCCCCTTCCCCTTTTTAAATCCAGCCTAAAATATCTAATCATTTTAGCCACTGCCTCCCTGGCCCAGTTTCGAGGCCAGAAGGATAGGACTCCTGTGCGCAAGCTTAAACATGGGATTTGCTGTCAGGTGCCACAGAATTGGCTCCAACCATAACAACCTTACAGACAATGGAACAGAGCCCGGCCTTGCTCGCACCAGCCTCGCACCCTCTGCTTCAGTCGCTGTGTCCTCAGGGGTCACTATCTCCCAAGGGGTCTTCCTAATTTCCCCTGATGCTCACTGGTTTGAACTGTGTTACTCCAAACGTTGTTGTTATGTGCCGGTGAGTTGCCTGCGACTCAGCGACCCCGTGTACAACAGCCCTAAACCCTGCTCTACCTTTGCCAATCTTACTGTCTCTGACACACCTACCCCATTACCCTAGTCACTCAATCAATCCATTTCATCGAAGGTCTTCCTCTCTTGCATTGTGCCTCCACCCTCTCAAGCATGTCCCTCTCCAAGGACTGGTCTCTCCTTGCAGCATGACCTAAGTATGTCAGAAGAAGCTCCAGAATCCTTGCTTCCAAGGAGCAGCCTGGTCTCACCCTCTCTAGGACAAACCTGTCTGTTCTTAGCAGTCCATGGTGTATTCAATACTCTTCTCTAACACCAAAAGTCAAAGGCATCAATTCCCTTCCTATTATCCCTTGTCTTTGTCCAGCTTTCTGATGCATAGCAAGTAATTGCAAAAACTATGGCCTGGATCAGGCACATGTTAGTCTCCAGACTGACATTGTTGCTCTTCAGTACTTTGGCAAGGTCCTTGACAGCAGACTTTCCCCATTGCAAAGCATCTTTTCATTTCCGAAAGCTGCTGGTACCAAGAGTGCTAATTGTGGAGCAAAGCAAATGAAAGATGTTAACAATCTCAATCTCTTCATCATCTATTATAATACTGCCAATCGGCCCAGTGGTGATAATCTTTGTTTTTTTGATGTTGAGCTTCAATCCATGTTGAAGACTGCAGTCCTTGACCTTCTGCAGCAAGCGCTTCTGGTTCTCCCCAGTTTCAGCAAGCAGGGTTGTGTCATCTGCATAACGCAGATTGTTGATGAGTCTTCCTCCAATCTTGATGCCACCTTTCTCCTTATAGAGTCCAGCCTCCAGAAAATCTGTTCTGAATATAGATTGAAAAGGTATGGAGATAGGCTGGAATCTTAACCAAACTTGGGAACATAATGTAATATATTATTTTTTCCTTTTTCAGCTTCAGAAAACAGAATTTTATTTCCTCAAGTTTAGGAGTTAGGAGTCCAAATCAATGTCTTGACCATGTCAATTTGTCCCTTATCAATAGCTCTGGGCATTCTTTGGTTTCTTGGAATTACTTAGATTTCATTCATTTTCCTCCATGTAAATCTCTCTCTCTACTAAATCTTTATTTCTTATTTAATTTTTTTATATTACTCTGTTTTATTTAAAAAGTTTGAATACATTGTTTTTCACAAAAGATCCTTCCCATTTCCTTCACTCCACCCACCCATCGAATTGTGCACTCCACTGTGATTAACACCCTACTGTAATATTCTTTTGCACCTAATAGAACCACCTTCTGTAATGTAATCTAACACAGTAAAATAGCCCTTCACAGTGCAGTCCAAGGTAACGTAATCAATCAGGTGAGGCCACATCAACGTCAGGTAGATCCCAACCCCCATCATTTCTGAGCTCTCTAAAGAGCAGCATAGACGACGGTCACACAGGTGGGCACAGAGGAGGACACTCACCACATGAGACTGCTCACAAGTCCAGGGAACTGAAGCACTGTGGGAAATAACTGCTCTTGTTAGGTGCTGTCCAGTTGACTACGAGCTATGATGACCTTGTGTGACAGGAGCAATGGTTAAATGGGGAACGCCGAGTCTGACTGCTACGTGCCTTTTAAAGAGGGACTTCCCCCATCAATAATGTCCAGAACACTATAAAAATAGATATGCAGTCAGACATGCCACCCCACCTGCTCCTTCGCCCATTTGTACCAATCCTTGTGTCTGATATTTGTTGCAAGACTCACAGACTCTACTCTAGTTGTGGGGTTTACTAGGGAAGTAGGCTGGGGGCTGGGGGAGGCAGAGAAAATCTCACAACTCAAGTTCAATTTTACTCCAGTAGTCCCAGGCAAGATTAGCAAGGCACAATTTCTCAATTAGTGAAAGCCTAGGCTCACTTCAGCAGCACAAATGCAAAAAAGCTTCTGATTTTCTCAATCACCCAGCAAACTCTATCTCAGAGCAGTTACAGGTCAGCTTTCCCTTCAATCACCCAGCAAGCAAAACCTTTACCTGTGGCCTTTACCTCCAGGGTGCCTTTAGTTACACCTTGTTAAATTTCTTTACAGCAGTGTCACAGTCTCTTCACAGCAGTGTCACAGTCTCTTCACAGCAGTGTCACAGTCTCTTCACATTCTCTCCACCACCATCACCACTGACTTTCACAGTGTGGAAAGTGCTTTCTTACACTGGCCCCCCAGCTGTAGATGATTTGCAAGGTTATGTGTCCACAGTCAAGGTAGATGGAGACCCTGCCCCTAATCGGGGACTAATGCAATAGCTAGAAGAGCCAATTTTTCAAGTGCTCTGACACCCTAACCTGTGGAAAACAGGTTGAAATCTTGCCCTATCCAGAACTATCCTCATAATCTCCAGACTCAAGCCCACTGTTGCAGTCAATCTAACTCCTTAAAGGTCTTCCACTCTTTCATTGACCTATTTCCCCCAAAACTGGCCCCTTCTAACGACATCCCCAAAGTAAGCAAAGAAAGACTAAGAGTCACTGTCCTTGCCTTCAAGAACATCCTGGTTGTATTTACTCTAAGACAGACTTGTTTGTTCTTTGACAGTCTAACACCACAAAGGAATCAATTCTTCTTTGGTCTTCCTCATTCACTGTCCAACTTTCACATGCATGAAAAGCCACTGAAAATACCATAGCTTTGATTCAGGTGCCCTTCAGTCCTTAAACTGACATCCTTGCTTTGGTGCACTTTGGAGAGGTCCCTGAAAGTAAATTCTCCCCAACACAACATGTCTTTTGGTTTCTTGACCACTGTTACTGTGAGTGTTTCTTATGGATCCACATAAAATAAAATCACTGACAACTTCAATCTTCTGCTAAAGGTGAAAGAAGTCCTCTACAGATGGCTCCGTAAAGCGTGATGCTATTTATATGAAATAGCCAGGACATGCAAACACGTGGAGAAAGCAAGCAGATTTGTGGGTGGCTGTGGCTGGAGGTTTGGGCAGCTATGGCACAGGATGGCTAGTCTGTACGGGTTTCTTTCGGGAGTGGTGAGAATGTTTTAAAATTAATGATGACAGATGCCAAAACTTTGAGTGTCCTAAAAGCCAGTAAGATGCAAACATTAAACAGATGGCTTGTATGATATTTGAGTTATGGATGAGTACAACTGTCACAGAAAAACAAGTACACTGTGTTTACACTCCCTGCATAGGGAGCTCTGGTGGCCTAGTGGTGAGAAACTGCGCCGCAATCCCAAAGGCACATGGTTTGAATCCACTGGCTGCTCCATAGGAGAATGGGAAATCTCCTCCTGTGCAATTAAACTGCCTCTGAAAATCTGCTGGAGGGTCAGCTACGGGGCAGCGCTGCTCCCGATGCCCCCAATCTCAGTCACCGGCACAGCCACCACCATCCTCTCCTGGTGACTGTGTTTCTAGCCTCCTTCCTTGACTGGACAATGTTCCAAATCCTCCTTAAATTCCGACAAGACACACGAGCTCAGAAAAAGACAGAAGGAAGTGTATTCAGGAATGTCACCCTGTGGAGACAGGGTCTGTGCAGACTCGGGGTGGGGCAGGGAAACCAGGAGAGGGACTAAGAATATCAGGAGAGGGACTAAGAATACCAGGAGAGAGACTAAGAATACCAGGACAGAGACTAATAATATCAGGAGAGGGACTAAGAATACCTTGGATGACTGAATGAAGCATTGTGGATCCATCTCTAAACCCTGATCGACAACTAAGGACCACGAGAAAATGCAGAGAAGGCAAGAAAAGACACACACACACAAATCTCTATCTGGAACTTTTTCATGTGTATTTGAAGGCTGGACAGAGAATAAGGAAGACCCACGAGGAACTGATGCCTTTGAGTTGTGGTGTTGGAGAAGAGTATCGAATACAAGACGGGCTGCCAAGAGAATCGACAAATCTGTCTTGAAAGAAGTCCAGCCAGAGTGGTTCTTAGAGGCAGGGACGGGGAGATGGGGTCTGCTATATTTTGAGCACAGTGTTGGAGGGTGGGGCAGTCCTTGTGAGAAGTCATCATGCTTAGAAAATAAAAGATCGATGAAAAAGAGGAAGACCTTCAAGGAGAGGACGGAGCACTGACTACAACAGGGACTCGAGCAGGGCAGAGAATAAGAGGGAGGTACAGGACTGGGCAGGATTCTGGTCTCTGGTACACGAGGTTTCTAAGGGTCATATCTAACAACAACAATGTCAGTCTGGGCTCCACCTCTAGTATTATATATATTCATGTTCCTCTACTGTTCACAGAGTTTTCAGGGGCCTGTTATTTCAGGAGTGGAGGGCCAATCCTTCTGCCTCGTCTGTCAGGAGATCAGAAGACATAATGTCCTGAGAAAGTCTACGGTTGGGGACCTCTTGAAATTATTGAGGAGTAATGGTGTCAGTTTGAGGACTAAGGTGCACCTGCTTCAGGTCATGGTCTTTTTAGTCACTTGCTATGCATACGAGATCTGGACAATGACTAAGGATGACAGACAGAGAATTGATGCCTTTCTACTGTGGTGCTGGAGAAGAGTGCTGGAGACGCCACAGACTGCCACAGAATAAACAGATCTGTCTCGGAGAAAATGCAGCCAGAGTGCTCCTTAGAGGCAAAGAAGCTCGTATCACATACTTTGGGCATCCTGGTAGGAAAGGAGATGGACATCAGGTTTGGGAAGGTGGAGGGGTGGTGAAAGAGGGAAGACTCTCAACCACATGGGTGGACACAGTGCCCGTGGCAACGGGCTTGAGTGTATCAGAGAGGACAGCATGAGATCAGACAGTGTTCACACTGGTTGTTCACAGGGCTACTGTAAGGTGTACTTATATCGACGACACCTAGCAACCACAACAACACAGCCCTGGATGTGCTCATCAGGTTATGCCAAGACATCTGGAAGACAGCTGCCTAGCCAACTGACTGGAAGAGATCCATCTGTATTCTCATTCTTCAAAACAGTGATCCAACAGGATGTGGGAGTTATTGAACAGTATCACTAATATCACATACAAGCAAAATCTTGCTGAAGATTATCCAAAAATGACTACAAGAGTACAGTGACAGGGGGCTGCCAGAAATACAGCATGGTTTAGATAGAAGAGGCTGTGACACGAGGGTTATCATTGCTGATGTCAGATGGATCTTGGCTGAAAGCAGGAAGTACCAGGAAGGATGTCTATTTGTTTTCTACTGACTATGTAAAGGCATTTGACTGTGTAGATCACAACAAATTGTAGCTAACACAGAGAAGAATGGCAATCCCAGAACAACAGATTATGCTCACGCAAAATCTAGGGAACACTGTATGGTTCCAAATTAAAAAAGGAATATGTGAGGATGTATCTTTTCTTTATACCTTTTCAATCTATATGTGAAACAGATCGCTTGAGAGGCTGAACTTTATTAAAAAGAATGTGGCCTCAAGATTGGAGGAAGACTCATCAACCATCTGCATTATGCAGATGGCACAACCTTGCTAGCCAAAACTGTAGAGGACCTGATGTGTTTGCTGCAGAAGATCAAGGACTGTATCCTTCAATATGGATTTCATCTCAAAATCAGGAAAACAAAGATCTTCATTTCTAGGCCAATAGGTAGTACCATGATATATGGAGAAAAGATTAAAGTTGTTAACAATTTCATCTCGCTCAGAACCACAATCAACACCCTTGGCATCAGAAGTCAGGAAATAAAAAAACAAGTTGCATGGAAAAATCTGTTGTCAGGGACCCCTCCTGAGTGTTAAAGAGCAATGATATCAGTCTAGAGACTAAGGTACACCTGATCCAGGCCATGGTCTTTGCAATTGCTTGCTATGCATCCGAGAGTGGGACAATGACTAAGGATGACAGAAGAAAAATTGAAGCCCTTGAGCTGCAGTGCTGGCAAAAAGTACTGAACATCCCATAGACCACCAAGAGAACAAACAGGTCTGTCCTAGAGAGGGTAAAACCAGGTGGCTCCTTGGAGGCAAGGATTTTGAAGTTCCATCTCACATACTTTGGACATGCTGTCAGGAGAGGACAGTCCTTGGAGAAGGGCATCATGCTTGGAAGAGTGGAGGGTCAGTAAAGGAGAGGAAGACCCTGGATAAAATAGATCAGGTGTATCAGAGATGGTGAGGTTAGCTCAGAACAGGGCGAGATTCAAAGCCACTGTTCGTAAGCTCACTATGAATCTTAGTTGACTTGATGGCACATAACAAAAACAACATCAAAGTGATTGTTCAGGCTCCCAGCATGGGGAGCTAAAATTGTTCTCCCTGATAAAGAACAGAAGTACCTGTATTTGAAATTCCACGGGAGTTAGGGAGAGAGTATTTGGAGTACTCCTACATACTGGCCCCTGCCCTTCAATGCCCTGCCTTGGCAACAAAGAAACAGATATGATCTTTCATAGCTTCAACAAGGAATTCCTTCAGGCTGGCTACAATGCTTTCTAAATTGCAAACACCAGAGCTAAGAGGAAGATGTCTAAGTTTATTATGTGAAATGTGCAAATAATTGGAAGATGGGAGAACAGAAAAGAGAACGCTGCTGGCAATCTCCAAGAAGCAATTTAAACCCCACAACAACAGAAAAGTTAGGACAATGAACGACAACTTGGAATTCAGCAGGTAGCGCAGTGTAACATATGGGGCTGCTGGCTGAAAGGTCGGTGGTTCAAGCCACCAGCTGCTCTGAAGGAGAAAGAGAGAAGGTCACTGTGATTCAGAACTGAGTGGAAGGTACTGGGCTTTTGTTTGGTTTGGGAATTTTAACACAATAGGCTTCAACAAGTCTCAAATTGATTCTAAGAGCCTAAGAAGAAGAACAGGTTATATAACAGTGGTATAGGGCTCTTCATAGTTGAAGTGAAAAAATGAAGACTAACGCAGCTGCTTCCTTCTGACTAGATCAGAAAGCTCTCACTGATAGAAGAACCAGGGGAGGAAACTCAATACCTTGGCTGTCAGCTTGGATGGTGGTGGGACAGAAAGACACAATGCAGCAATTCGTGAAACAGACACACAGACACTACATTTCGACAAGTTGTCACAGTAAAAATCCTTCAGTCCTCTGTCCGGTAACCCAAAGAAAAACAAGGGAATTTGTGGCTTGGTTTCCTTGACAACCTTATCTCCACTGCAGGCACCATTTCTGGTCTCTTAGCAACAGGACACTAAAATTATTGTTGTTAAGGGCCACTGAGTTGGTGCCAACTATTAGTGACGCTGATTACGGCAGAAAGAAACACTGCCCGGTTCAGTGCCATCCTCATGCCCACCAGTGTGGCTGTGTTCCAGATCAGTTGAAGTCACTGACTCAGAAGCAAAACCCCGAGCTTATCTTAAGTCCTCTAGTCCAGTGTGCTGTTGTTGTGTACCACTGAGTCACAACTGATCCACAGGTGGCCCTCCAGGAGGTTTTCAGAGACATTAAATCACACAGGAGGAGAATGCCCATCTTTCTTATGCAGAGCAACTGATGGATTCGAACCACATACCTTTGCACTGTCAGCACCACTCCTTACCACATATAACTGAGTTGATTCTAACTCACGGCGACACTTCAATCTCTATGGGTTGAGTGCTCAGTGGATTCGAACTGGCAGCCTTTGGGTTAGCAATGTAACATATACCACACTACAACACCAGGGCTCCTAGGACTAAGTATACTCAGGACACAGCAAGCAATTGGTTCTTTACAAGAGGCACACAAGGAGCAATGGGCAGATGCACGCCCCCATCCACCCTCAGGAGCCCCATCTTCCCTTGACCTTCCTTAAGAACCTGAAACTGTAGCTCTGCTCCCTCAAATCCTTCCTTGGCTTCTTCCACCAGAGGAGTGACACCGTTGTTTTCTTTGGGGTTTCTGTGCACTGGCCGGCCTCTCCCACATTCTCTGTCTACCCCCAGAGAATCCCAGCGTTGTCAGTTACCACAGAGCCAGGTCCTGCTTAGAGAGACCACATGTGTGCAGAGAACAAATACTCCCTGAGTTTTTCAAGTCTTAGAGAGTTACATCAGCCCTACCTTCTGAGGCATCTCTGGGTGGGCTCGAACCATCAACCTCTGGCCAAGAGTCAACTATATAAACTACTTGCACCACCCAGGGACTCCTGGTCATGG
>NW_006399798.1:9169197-9174686 GCF_000299155.1 Elephantulus edwardii | reverse complement strand
ATTGTGAACAAAACCGCGATAAACATGGGTGTGGAGTCATTTCTGACACCTGGAGACACATGGGCAGCAGAGTCCAGTTACATGCCAGCGGGTTTCCTAAGCTCTGATCTTTCAGAATCAGATTCCCAGGTTTTTCTTCTCAGGTATCTCTGGGTGGGTTCAAACCAACAACCTCTCAGTGAATCAACAGCCCAGCCCTTTGGAAAACACCATCCAGAAGACAACACCGAAAAGAAAGGAAAAATACCAACCAACTAAAGTGCCGCTCTGTCTGGTGATTCGGTAAACAAGTGTCCCTGCCTGGAGAAAAGCATTTGATTAAAAGAGGATGAGAAACGCTGCTTAGATTGCTGTACTGACATTTAAGAAGATCTTGTTTGGCACCTGAAAACAGAATTTAGTATTTTTTCCCCCATTAGCATGCCCCCAATCTCTTCCCTGGCATCTGTGCGAGGCAGAATCTCTGAGAATAAAGGGGAGAAGAGTAAAATATGAACAAAATATGGAGAAATGACAGCCCTGAACTTTAATCAGCGCGAAAGAAGAGAGTTGATGAGTGCAATGCGAGGGAGCTGAAAGGAAATGGGATGTGGAAGCAGAAGGTACTGACAAACAGAGCTTTTAACTGCCACCTCCAATCATCAAGAGAATTGCTATTTACCCGATACCTTTATCTCTCAGGGCTGCTCCTGCCCGTGACCTCGCTGTAGCCTCATCTCACCTGTGGAGGGCAGGGGGAGGCGGAAATGCATTATTCACCTTCCTCTGCCAATCTGGAAATCACAACCTACAAAAGTTTATCTCGCATACAATCATAGTCATTTTCAAATAACAAAGACATACCGAGTTCTGACTCCACACCTGGTTATCGCTGGTTGAGGAAAGCACATCATCGAGATTGCTACGATTCAAATGGAATTTCTAAATTGTATTGTCCCTTAGAGCTTTGAGTTATTTTCCAATTAAATTTTCCAGTAGTCCATCAATAAAACGGATCTATTGGAGATTCCTCTGCCTATTCATTCGCCCTTGAATAGCATTATTAAGTCGACTGGATTAATTTTCGCAGCCCTCATTGGAGCTGTACTCACGAGGGTCTGGTCTTTGTATGTGTGTACCGTCAAATTGGATCTGACTGGTACAGGAGGCAATTGTTCCTCCTTCTTCAGCAGAGCATCTGGTGGATTTGAACCGTGCACCTCTGGGATTGCAGTGCAGTTTCCTACCACTAGGCCACCAGAGCTTGCCCGAGGGTCTGGTCTTATTGATGAACTGAAGTACCAACAGTCTACACGGCTGAGAGAGGGGCATAGAGCCATTAGGACGAGCCACAAAGATCAGCGGCTTGTTGCTGTTAGGTGCTGTCAGCTGGCTGCCACTCACAGCAACGCTACAGAACAGAATAAATCCCTGCCCAGCGCTCCCCCCTCCGCACCACCGCTCAGCTCCTTAGGACCATGGCTGCAGTCCATCTCACTGAGGGTCTTCCTCTTTGACACTGGCCCCCATCCGCTTTTCCAAGCACCATGTCCTCCTTCAGGGACCAGACTCTCTTGATTATGTGCTTAAAAATATGTGAGATGTCGGGAGCTCTGGTGGCCTAGTGGCAGGAAGCTGCACTGCAATCCCAGAGGTGTGCGGTTCAAATCCACCAGATGCTCTGCTGGAGAAGGAGGGACAATCTCCTCCTGTACCAGTCAGACCCGATTTGAAGGCACACACACACAAATAATAAAATAAATTTAAAAAAAAATGTGAGATGAAGCCTCACCATTCTTGCTTCCAAGGAGCACACTGCCTGCTGCCCCTCTGCCAAGACAGATTTGTCTGTTCTTCTGGCAATGCCTAGGTATATCCAGCACGCTGTGCCAACACCACAATCCAAAGACATCAGTTCTCTCTGGGTCTCATTTAGTCAATGTCCAACTTTCACGTACATATGTTGTTAAGTGCTGTCGAGTAGGGTTGACTTTGACCCAGAGTGACCCCAGCCCTACCCTGAGCCAAGGTGTCTCTGACACACCTGGACCCATCACGCTTGACACTGTGTCAAACCATTTGGTCCATGGTTGTCCTCTCCTGTGCTGACCCTCCACCCTTCCAAAAATGATGTCCTTTCTCGAACATGATCAACGTGTGTGAGATGGAGCTTCAAAATCCTTCCCTCCGGGGAGCTCTGGTGGCCTAGTGGCAAGAAGCTGTACTGCAATCCCAAAGGTACACGGTTCGAATCCACCAGATGCTCTGCCGGGGAAGGAGGGACAATTACCTCCTGTACCAGTCAGATCTGATTTGACGGTACACACACACAAAAATAGTAAAATAAAATAAAAAAAATCCTTCCCTCCAAGAAACAACCTGGTTTGACCCTCTCTAGGGCAGACCTGTCTGTTCTCTTGGCAGTCCATGGCATGTTCAATACTCTTCTCTAGCACCACAACTCAAAGGCATCGATTCTTCTTCTGTCATTTTTAGCTCTCTGTCATGTCCAGCCCTCAGATGCACAGCAAGCAATCATACGTTATTGTTACGTTAAGTGCCATCGAGTCATAGACAACCCACAGTGACTCTATGAATGAAAGTCTTGAACATGAACTTTCACCTTCTCTCCAAGTTCATAGAGTTTTTGGAAGCAAGCTTATTTTGGAAGTGGATGCCACTCCTGCTTCCAAGCCTGTTTTATTCGGGAGATCCACGCAATCATATGAGGCGACTTAAAAAAAAAAAAAAAGAAAAATCAGAGTCCTATCTCTTCATATCGAGCTCCTCCCCTGGGTGACCGCGGATGTACAAGCCCAGCTTTCTCACCTTTTCCCCACAGCGCAGCTGGTGGGCTTGAACCATAGGCCTTTTAGTTAGCAGTCTGATATGCTATGCCACTGGGGCTCGCCCACTGCCTTGGGATCCTGCACCAGAAACACGTGCAGTCCCGGAAGCTCCGACTCCTGAGGGCCCCGGGAAAAGCAGAGGAGAAATGTGCTCTGAGGGGTTTTCAGTGGCTAATTTTAAAAGAAGTCCACCCAGCGTCTCTTCTGCACTGCCCCTGGGTACACAGGCACCACCACTTTAGTCAGCAGCCTCGAATGTTACCGTGTGCATCTCAACGACAAAAATAACCTGGAGACCTTTTAAATACTACTGAGCCTTGGCGTCTCCCCAGGAGATGTTGCAGTAAGTGGTCTTGAGAGGGACCCAGACATCACTATTTTCTCCACAAAAGCTCTTCAGGAGATTCTAAGAAATACACAGGAAACCAGGGTTATGAAAACAAAAGAGGAATCCTAGACAATGGAGAGGAAGGAGGGGGGTGACTGGGATCTAGGAGCTTACAGGACTGTGGCTCAGGACAGACTCGGAGACTAGATCCAAGACTGAAAAAAATGAATGAACACCAGCAACAATTAAATTACACGAGCAGGCAAGAATACAGCCGACCGGGAGGTCATCCTGAGAGGAGATGTGGTTTCCTTTCTGGGCAGGTAATTCTGGTAACTATTCAGCATCAGGACGGATAGTGAAGAGATTGAGACTGTTCACAGCTTTAGTTTGCTCAGCTCCACAGTCAACACTCTCGGCAACAGTAGCCAGGAAATAAAAAAAATGTATTGTGATGGGAAAGTCTGCTGTTGGGGACCTCTCCAAAGTACTGAAGAGCAAAGGTGTTACTCTGGAGACTAAAGTGTGTCTGATACAGGCCATCTTTGCAATCACTTGTTACGCATCAGAGAGTTGGACAATGACCAAGGAGGATAGAAAGAGAATTGACGCCCTTGAGCTGTGGTGCTGGAGAAGAGTACTGAATGTACCGTGGACTGCCAAGAAAACAAACAGATTCACCCTGGAGAGGGTTAAACCAGGCTGCTCCTTGGAGGCAAGGATTCTGGGGCTTCATCTGACATACTTTGGACATGTTGTAAGGAGGGACAGGTCCTTGGAGAGAGACATCATGCTTGGGAGGGTGGAGGGACGGCATAGGAGGGGAAGACCCTCTATGAGGTGGATTGATTCAGTGACTGAGGTAATAAGGATGGGTGTGTCAGAGGCAGTGCAATTGGCACAGGATAGAGCAGGGTTTAGGGCTGTTGTACACAGGGTGGCTATGAGTCACAACTGACTCGATGGCACATAACAACAACAACATTCGCCACAGCATGGCCATTTCCATGTGAGCTGAGTCACTGGGGTAGCTGTGGCGTGGCCAGACGTGGAAGCCACCTTGGTGGTAGGGGCCTGTGATGGAGCAAGGCCCTGCAAAGCCTGAACTGACAGATCTCCCAGCTTTCTCTATTCCACGTAGGGCCACCTCTCATTTGCTTTCCTCTCCCAAATCCAAGTGCTGAACTTCTCACCTTGGCATCTCCATGTCAACAAGAAGACGGAACCAACAGCACGGAAAGTCTTTTCATTGCAGCGATGATGCATCTTTTCTAAATGGGGGCCCGAGTGGCAATTTCCACCCCAAAGAGTCAGATTAAACCACAGAGGACTGAGGGGCCCACGAGGGCACGTAGGTGCCATTCTGCGCACCGCATTTAATCAGAGGGAAGAGAAGATGGAATTTTGATTTCAGAATTTCATCTCTGCTTAATTGTTATTTGCAGAACACAAGTAACATTTTAATTATTTTCGACTGCACACCATCACAACTATCAAGAGGGTAGAGACAACATGGAATAAACAAGGGCTTATTAAATACATAATTAATGTGCACTAAAATTAGCATGTATGAATAGAAATGAGGCCAGGGCATTTTAAGTTATGCACCTTGAATATTATCAATTGATTAAAACTGTTATCAGCTGCAGCTTCTGAACAAATTAGGGAGAGTCGAGAGCGAGGGGCTTGTGGACCGATGCGTCAGCTTCCCAGCAGCTCAGTCACCTTTAAGGGTCCCAGGTGCTTCGGTACCTGGAAGCTCACAAAGCCATGCAGGCCCACCTTGACTACTGTGCTTCACAGATGCTGCGATTTTAAGTCTACCAGTGCCCTTTTTCCAACAGCATGTGCTTATTTCATGTCTCTGTCACATTTTGATCATTCTTGTTGTATTTCAAACTTTTTTTCATAAGCTACTGCACAATTTATGTTGTTGTACCAGAGAACTGGAGCCGACCCATAGCTGACCAACCCTCTGGCGGGTTTCCAGAGGCAGTTAATCTCACGGGAGGAGACTGCCCATCCTTCTCCCAAGAACAGCTGGTGGCCTCGAACCGTGTGCCTTCAGGATTGCAGTGCAGCTTCTTGCCACCAGACAATTACAGACTACCATAAACCCCCAAATCACTACTTTCCAATTCATTCCGACTCCCAGTGACCCTCTGTTGGGTTTCCACAGCTGGACAGGTTTATAGGAGGGGACTGTCCATCTTGCTCTTCGCTGAGCAGCTGGTGGATTTGAACCCCTGACCATTGGGTTAGCAGCACAACATGTAATGCAGAGTGTATCATAAACAAGCCTTTCATATGCTCTGGGATACCTACAATTTTGT
>NW_006399798.1:9146697-9166697 GCF_000299155.1 Elephantulus edwardii | reverse complement strand
TGGTAGATTCGAACTACGTATTTTCTGGTTCGCAGCACAACTTCTTACCACTAAGCCACCAGAGGTCTGATGTTAGCAGCCAAGTGTTTTAACCACATCACCAGGGCTCCTTTCAAGGTTAGAAGGCCTGATAGATACTTCTAGTTAGTACCTGCCTGGCCACAATGAAAAGACCAAAAAGAAAAAAAAATGCCTGAAAACTTGGCGTTCTAATGGAAAAAAGTACTCAAGTTCTCCTGCTTCAAGGTCTTCCCCCCAGTTAATTTACATATTGGGTAGGAGGATGACATAATGCAGTAGGTGCAGAAATTAACCCTGTTTTTAAACCCCAGTCCCAGTGCTGGCTCTGAGGGCCAGGGAGGGAGGAGTAGTCTGTGTGTCTGTCTGCTGCCTGTGGCAGCTGTTGATAGCCAATCTAGAAGCTGCCCTGTCCCTTTCAATCGGGTTTAACCAGGGACCCCGGAGCTGTGACTGAGGCCATGGGTGTCGGTGCCAGTGCCCACGCTCAGCCCGACGGTGTACTCTGGAAGTGGGGTACGGGCCTCTGACGCAGCACGCGGCCGGGAGCAACACAGTACGTTGAGCAAATGTCATCCAGATGGGAGCCTGCGCTAATTACAATGTCAGGCTTCCCGGGGAGAAAACAGATCATTAAAGGAGAACATTACAATGTTTTCAAACTTCTGGGGTAAATGAGCAGCATCCTCGGATATAACCTGGCGGAGGTGGAAATGAAAGTGAGCCGAGACCCACGCCTTTGAGGGCACCAGAGCCGGGAGATCTGTGATGACCAAAGCCAGGGATTGGCGAAGGTCCCGAGGCAGTGAAGGAAGAGGAGGAGATGGAAGGGAACTGGTCTTGGCTGGGCCTGCGGGGCTGGAGGCACCAGGAGGTGGCTGTGGTCAGCGGCCATCGTGACGGCCCTCGGCTCGCGGTGTCCCCGAGTCCTGGGCTGCCCCCAGGAGGGGCTGTACTCTGGACCCCTGTGATCTGTATGGCTTTGCTGGCTCATTTCAGAAGGACATGGCCAGACCTTTCCTCCTTGTCTATCTCAGTGTGAGAGGGGTGCTGAAATAGCCCATATGAGAACAGCATGCACATTTCATTGACAGGGTTGTTGTTGGTGTTAGGTGCCGTCAACTCTAACTCTCAGTGATTCTCTGAGCCTCGCCCTATCCTGCACGCCCCGCAATCTCTGCCATCCTCAAGCCCACACTGCTGTCACTGTGTCTCCCCATCTCATCAGAAGTCTTCCTCTCTTTTGCTGCCTTTCTACCTTCAGAAAGGTGGTGGTTGTTGTTGTTAGGTGCCTTCAAGCCAAGACAACTCATAGTGACTCTAGGAATAAGAGATCTGAACCTTGTTCTGTTCTGTACCAGCCTCATCATTTCTGACACACTCCAGCCGCCTGCTGCAAGTCACGGTGTAAATCAATCTACTTGGTTGAGAGTCTTCCGCTCCTTCACCGAACCTCTGCCTTTCCGATCAGGACATCCCTTTACGAGGAATACTTCAGCTAGCAAGATGCCTAATGTTCGTGAGATGAAACCTCACAATCCTTGAGTCCAAGAAGCACTCTGGCTGCACCTTCTCCAAGCTACATCTGTTTGTTCTTCAGGCCGTCTGTTCAGCACTCTTCTCCAGCACCAGAGTAGTGACTGCTTATGTGTTATTACCTCAGACACCAACTGAAACTTCATCTCTTGCATGGAAGGCAAGACTTGTACCACGGAGCCTCCGAAGCCCTCACACCAACCAATCCAACTCTTCGTAACCGTACAGGATAGAGCACTGTGGCCTGCAGGGTTCCCGGGGCAGAAGGACACATCTTTTTCTCATGAGAACTAGCGTGTTGGAACCACAGACCTTTCAATTAAAACTCAAGTGTGTAACCAATGTGCCACAAAGCATCCTTGGCACCGTTCAAGGTACCATGAGATGTACGTGAAAGTAGAGAATGTGGTCCATGGCCAGGCTTGTTGCCCCTGCTGTCACCTGAATCCTGAGCTTCTCAGTGGACATCTGCTCCAATTTACAGATGAGAAAGCTCAGACGCCCAGGAATATCCCTTAGGTCACTCGGCTAATGGAAGCATTTCCAAGCCGCGACCTTTCCGAAGTGAAGTCTGCACTTGTCCCATCTCTCCACCTCGCCCTCCTTGATATGATCTGGGGGGTGACTAGCTAAGTGAGGAACCGACGAGGAACAGCCACACTTGGTGACGGGGGTGGCGGGCACAGGCGTGCTTCGCTGAGTGTTCATTCCATGTGTCTGTGTCTGCACCGTTGCTGGCAGGCCCTGTGTCCAGCTGGGGCTCCTGGTCCAGCCTCCCCATCCAGCTTTCCTTGCTGGATCGAGCTGGTAGCATCTGGAGTGATAATGACACCAACTCACCAAAACAGTGTTGTGGACGTTAACATTCAAGGAGGCAAGCTCTAAAAAAATACCGAAACGGTGTGCTGTAGACGTTAACACTCAAGGTGGCAAGCTTTAAAAAATAAGAACCACTACCCGAACTTTCCTGGAACCACATCTGATAAACCCTTGGATCTGCTGAGAGGGAGAAAGAAATACAGACCCAAGCGTAGCAAGAGGCAGCTTGAAGGCAGTATATCACTGTTGATGGGTGTCTGGTGGTGCTGTAGCTGGTGGCGTGACCTTGGGCTTTAAGCCTTAAGCCCCTCTGGGATTTGGTTTCTAAACTATAAAGCAGAGCTTCAAATAGCCCAATAACACACAAACAGCATTTAAAGCAGTGTTTGGAGCTGTGGAAGGCCGGGTAAGTGGTAGCTACTGGTATTATTACTGGGCTTCCTAATCGCCAGCAGTTAGCAAGTTCGAGAAGTGCTGTATTTGCTCATTAACGGCGCCGGGGCAGCGGTGCTGAGATGCCCCTCTCCCTGGAAGCAGAGCAGCAGCGGGCAGAGGTTGTTGCGTCAGTGTTCGTCCTGGAGGGTCCCCATCGAACCTAGAATTTTCTATCTAGTCCCCGTTCCAGGAACATGAAGAGCCGGTACGTCCTTTTACACAGCTTCTAGCTCCCTGCCGCGGGCTGCAGGGCCACCCTTGATCTGGGTGCCGTCACCCCGGAGACGCCCTTGTGGCATCTACAGACCACACGTGGGCATGCCGTATGATCGAGGGTCACGCTTCACCCACACATGACCTTTGAGCTTCCCACGTTGTTGGTAGGTGCTGACGAGTTGAGTATGACTCATAGCAACCGTATCCTGTGCCATTCTCAACATCTCTTACACACTACAGCCCACTGCTGCAGTCTCCGTGTCAATCCATCTCACTGGGCGCCTTCCTCTCCTGCACTGACCCTCCATCTATCCAAGCATGACGTCCCTCTCCAGTGAACAGCCTCACCTAGCTACCTGTCCAAAGTGTGAAAGGCGAAGCTTCTCCACCTTTGCTCCCAAGGAGCGCTCGGGCTAAACTTTTCCCAACATCTACCTGTTTGTTCTTCTGGCAGTTCATAGGATATTCAAAACTCTTCTCCAACACCACTACTCAAAGGTATCAATTCTTCTTCTGCCATCGTTATTCATTGTCAAGCTCTTGGATGCATAGCAGGTGACTGAGAAGACCATGGTCTGGAGCTGGTACAACTTACTCTTCAAACTGTCAGCATTTTTAAATTTTTTTTTTAATTTTGTTATTTTTTTTGTATACCATCAAATCAGATCTGACGGTTACAAGGGGAGATTGCCCCCTCCTTCTCCAGCACTCTGCTAGATTCAAACAATACACCTCTGGGATTGCAGTGCAGCTGTTCCTCAGTATTTTTGAGAGGTTCCTAAGAGCAGACTTGCCCAATGCAGTACATCTCCTGATTTCCTGACTGCTGGTACCAAGGGTGTTAAATGTTGATTCAAGCAAGATGAAATCATCAACAGCTTCAATCTTTTCTCCACTGATCATAATGTTGACGGTTGGTCCTGTGGTGAGGACCTTTGCTTTCTTGATCTTAAGGTGTATTCCAAAGGCTGTATAGCCGCCCTTGACCTTCTGCAGCAAGTGTTTCGTATCCTCTTCAACTTCAGCAAGCAGAGTTGTGTCTGTATAACACAGGTTGTTGCTGACTCCTCCTCCAATCCTGATGCCACACTCTTCTTCATAGGGTCTGGCTTCATGAACTATTTGCTCAGCATACAGACTGAATAGGTTGGAGAAAGGATACAACCATGACACACACCCTTTCTGATTTTAAACAATGCAGTGGCTTGCTTCGTCCGGACAACAGCTTCCCACTCTAGGTACAGATTCTATATAAGCACAACTAAGTGTTCTGGGCTTCATAAACAGATCGAAATCCAAAAGGATCCAGCACCACCCGGAGAAGCAGGGGATGTGGACACGCTAAAGTCAACACCTTGGTGGGTGCATTGAAGCGAACCCTCAGTCACAGAGGGCCGGCTCCAACTTTGCAAGCATGCATGCATTACGCCCAAGGGGTAGGATGGACTCAGCAAACAGAAAGAGCTGGTACTCAAAAGTTACAAGCGGGTAATGGAAATAACGCCACCTGCTTCAGCAATTTCACTACTAGATATATAAGCTAAAGAGATGAGAGCCGAGATATAACCAGATATGTGAACACTTATGCTTACTGAAGCACAATTCACAACAGCAAAGGGACGGAAACATGTCACATGCCCCTCAACAGACAAATGGATAAAGAAATCGGGGTACGTTCACCCAGTGGAGAACTGTGCAACACTGAGGAACAGCAGACTCTGTGAGACATAACAGAGGACATTATGTGAGTGAAGTAAGTTCAGCATAAAACGATAAACATTGGCTAAGACCACGATTACAAAAAGCTAAAAGAAAGGTTTACACACAGATAGAATCATTCTTGGGCGCTTACCAGGGAGAGGAAGGGAATGCAAATTAGAAATAGAATATAAACACTTATTAAGATGGTTGAGGGGAGCTCTGGCGGTACAGTCCCCAGGGACTCAGGCAGCTAACCCAAAAGCCATCTGCAGTAACGTGAATCCACCAGCAGCTTGGTGGGAGATAAATGGGCAATCTTCTCTCATGCAACTTTCAGGCTCAGAGACCCAGCTCAGAAAGTCAGCTAGGAGTCAGTTCTGACGCGATGGCAATGAGGCTGAGATTTTTAGTTTGAAGATGGTGAAAGGAAAAGCAACAGAGAATTAGTGAATGTTCAGAGACTGGGCATGTCAATAAAGCTGTAAAACAAAAGGTGGGTGAGTGAAGAACCAATATGCTTAGAAGCTCTAAAAAAGAAAAAAGTTAAGAGATTTTAATGGGATACACACATGGCGGGGAGGGGGGGGTAAGATAGATAGATAGATAGATAGATAGATGGATAGATAGATAGATAGATAGATAGATAGATAAGAAGGAAGGAAGGAAGGAAGGAAGGAAGGAAGGAAGGAAGGAAGGAAGGAAGGAAGGAAGGAAGGAAGGAAGGAAGGAAGGAAGGAAGGATAGATATATACATACATTCATACATACTTGGTTGCCATGATTTGGAACCAGAGAGAATGCAATGGGTTTGGGTTTTGTTTTTGGGATAATATTTGAATAGAAATCTGTGTTTCTGTCCCTAAAATGGAATCACTTCTGATTACAGCTCCAAGCATTTCTTGCAAAGCCACAGATGTATATGTAACAGAGGCTATTTCTACAGGTCTTTTATTTGCGCCGTCTGTCATCGTGTGTGTGCATAGCTGATCGTCCAGCAGACAAAGCTGTGACCTTTCTTAGTTACGGTCAAACACCTTGAGAGAATAACGTTCTGTGTCTGGCGCTCAAGGTACTGTTACAGTTGGGGGATTATCTCCATAAAGCAAAAGGTACATGAATGGTTGAACAGACAAGCCATTTGTTCTGCAAGCTTTCCCCAAACAAAAAGAAAAAAAAATCCAGGGTTTTTAATATGACCCTGAAATTCCACTCTTAAGTTTGCACACCCGAGAACTGAAAACATATGTTCAAACAAACACAGATGCATTAATATTCACAGTATCATTAGTCATAATAGCCGAAGACAGAAACAGCCCACATGCACAGTAACTAACGAGTGAAAAAACTAATAACAAAAAAATTAGTAAAAAAACATTATATATACACATATAAATCTAAATCTAAATATAAGTATAAATCTAAATATATGTTGTTGTTGTTATCTGCCATTGAGTCATCTGCAATTCATAGCGACCCTATGGACAACAGCCCTAAACCCTGCTCTATCCTGTATAAATCTTATTGCCTCTGACACACCTGTCCCCATTACCCCAGTCACTGAGTCAATCCATCTCATGGAGGGTCTTCCCCTCCTGCGCTGTCCCTCTACCCTACCAAGCATGATGTCCCTCTCCAAGGACCTGTCCCTCCTTGCAACATGTCCAAAGTATGTCAGATGAAACCCCAGAATCCTTGCCTCCAAGGAGCTGCCCAGTTTAACCCTCTCAAGGATGAACTGTTCATTTTCTTAGCAGTCCATAGTATATTCAATACTCTTCTCCAGCACCACAGCTCAAAGGCATTAATTCTCCTTCTATCCTCCCTGGTCATTGTCCAGCTCTCTGATGCATAGCAAGTGATTGCAAAGACCATGGCCTGTATCAGGCGCATCTTAGTCTCCAGAGCGACACCATTGCTCTCCAGTACTTTGGAGAGGTCCCTAACAGCAGACTTTCCCATCGCAATATGTCTTTTAATTTCCCGGTTGCTGGTGATGTACTATGGAGTCAGAATGACCCATAGTTGACCTTCTAGTGGGTTTTCTGAGGTAGTACATGACACAGGAGGAAACTGTCACTCTTCTCCTGAGAAGCAGCTGGTAGATTCAAACTGCCCACCTTTGGAATGGCAGCACACCTCCTTACCACTAAGCCACCAGAGTGCGCGCGCGCTCTCGCTCTCTCTCCTCCCCCCCCCACACGATATTCAGTGTTACAGATCCATTTGGTAGAATATTATGCAGCTGTAAAAAAGGAATGAACTCTTAAACGGCTTACAATATGCATGAATCTTGAAAAAAACATTATGCTGAGTGAAGGAAGCCAAATATAAAACACTGAATATCGTATTAGTCTAAAACAGTGAATATCATATGATTCCATTTATAGGAATGTTCAGAATAAGCAAATTCATACACGGTGTAAGAGGTGGAGTGGAAGGAGGGGAGGGACTGCTGGTGGGTACGTGATCTATTTGGGGGTGATGAGGAAGAGTGTAAAATTAGATAGTGGTAATGACTGTACAACTTGTGAATATAGTAGAACCCACTGAGCTGTACACCTTGGAAACGTAGCGTTCATGACAGGTGATTTGTGTCTGAATATAAAGAAGCGGATGGGAAGATGATGTCCCCATTGTAGAAGATGATTGACAAGCCTGTAATCAATCAGCCGGGCTTGAGGATTTTCTTCTCTTTAAATATAACATATCTCGGAAGAAATATCACAAAAAGAGAGCTGCTTGAGGCAGCGTGAGAGTAACGGGGCTGGGGAGCAAGGCTTCCAGCCACCAGAGGTGCCACTGAGCTTCTGAAGAGAACCTCGCTCACACACACAGGTGGTGGGTGCCTTAGTTGTCCCTGCAGATGAGCTGCTCACAGAGACAAATGAGAGACAGGGACAGGGCCCTGTGGGACAAAGGAGGGTGGCAGGTGCCCACAGAGACATGGTGGCAGCCCCCCAGTCCTGTCATCATAACCACACTCTAGTAAGCACCAAGTCACTTTTTATCATCAACCAACACCTCTGAGTTGATGAAAACGCAGGGAAAACACTTGGTTAATGGCCTCAGCTAGTCAAATAACTTCAGAAATTGAAAGGGTAACAGTAAAGATAGGGAGAATGAGGAAGACTAAGCCACCAGCCCATGGTGGTTCAAGGGCAAAACCAGGAGAAAGCCGAGGGCTTCAGAGAGGTGTGTTGTACTGTTTAAGGCAGTTCAGAATTCACAGTCAACCTCCCTGCTAAAAAGTCAAAGATTTCTTTTGGTCTCAGTAGGTGGCTGATTAATGGTGTCCAAATACATGCAGGTTCTAATTTGCAGAGCCAGTAAGGCTGACCTTCCGTGCCAAAAGAGGCTTTGCAGATGTGATCCCACTTAGTATTCTGAGATAAGGGTATTGTCTTGGATTATTCTGTTGTTGTTTTAGGGGCTGTCAAATCAAGTAGGACTCTTAGTAACCTTATGAAGACCCACTGTGAACACCATCTGGGCCCAGGCCATCCTCACAATCTCTGACACACTCAAGCCCACTGCATCAATCACCGTGTATGGGAAGCCAATACCAAATATTTTAATAAACTGAATGCTATTTCAGGATGTGGGGGAGGTGTGGTACACACTAGAGTTCACCCTGAGGCACTAAGGCAATCCTTAAAGGTTTACAGATTCTTGCTTTGCTGTCCCCTCCCTCCTGAGTCAAGGGGAAGGTGTTTATGGAAAGAGCTTGGCTTCATTTGCACTGAATTCTCTTTGTGATTTACTTCCTGATAGTTAACAGTAAAACTGCAGGGAAGCTGGAATGGGGGTCTTCAGCGGAGAATTTCTGGCCCCCTGAGGAAGACCTTCGATGAGATGGATCGATTCTGTGAGTGGAGTGGTGGGAATGAATGCGTTTGAGACAGCGAGGTTGGCACAGGATAGAACAGCGTTTAGGGCTCTTGTACACAGGGTCGCTGTGAGTCACAAGTGACTCGATGGCACATAACAACAACAAATTCTATCTCACTCCTGGCTGTCTGTCTCATTATTAAATAATTATAAAAATACTTTACCCTCGGTCTGCAACAACCACAGCAGCCCACCTGGTGGAGAATCTTCCTCTCTTCCGCCATCCTTCCACCTTCCCAGGCATCGTGCCCTCTCTAAGGAATAACCTCTCCTAGCGACACGCTCCGAGTATGTGAGAGACCACTTTGTTGTTATTGTTGTTTGATGCCATCGAGTCGTAGATGACTCATAGCGACCCTATGAACGAACGGCCTGAGCACTGTTCGTACGTAGAGTTTCCGGAGGCAAGCCATTTCGGAAGTGGATGCCGCTCCCGCTTCCAGGCTTGTTTCAGTCGGGAAGCTCCAGCCAACACTGTCCACCATGGGTGCCCATTACCACGATTGGCACATCACTGTCACAGGCTTCAGCATCACAGCAACCACGAGTTACTTCTACAGCAACACACAGACCAATGCTATACCACGTAGAAGAATGTTTGACAGGAAAACAGTTTGAACCTGGCCGAGGGCGGCAGATGAAAATCACCCACCTTCTGCTTGGTAGCACAGCTTCCTTCCACTAGGCCAACGTAGCTCTCTCTTGGTCGTCATCATTCTTACTGTTGTTTGATGCAGAAGAGACCACTTTAGTGGAGCTTAAATGTAATCACTTGTTAGAAGGTGTGGTTGACTTGGTTCTGACTTCTTGGGACCCCATCTCTGCTGCTGTTAGGTGCTGTCCAGCTGACCCCTGACTCATGGCGACCCTCTGAACTTCGCCGTATCTGGCACCTGACCCTACAACCCTACATACAACAGAAGCAACACTGTCCAGTCCTGCCCTGTCCTTGTGACCTCTGCTGTTCCAGCCTGTTGATGCGACAAGTCTGTCAATCCACCCTATTGAGCGTCTTTTTCTGGATTTGTTGATCTTCTGCTCTACCGAGTGGGATGTCCTTCTCCAGGGACTTGCTCCTCCAGATGACCATCCCAAAGCCCATGAGACGAGTTAGGACATGGAGTCCTTGGAGACTGGACTTAGCCAGAAGGAGATGTGACCACGGGACAAAGACGACATGGGACAATGACTATCGTCTATGAGGTCACAAGGCAAGGGCAGTAGCAACGTCCAGGAGCTGGAAGAGGCAGGAAGAACCTTTTTCTGGAACCACTCAAGTGGCCACAGACCTGTCAAATCCTTAACATTCACACTAATGGTCTCTAGAACTGTGACAGAATTAACTTGGGTTGTTCCAAGCCACTAAAGGGTGTGGTAATTTTGTATAGCACCCACCAGAAACTTATTCTATGAACCTGGAGAAATTACGACAGTCACAGAAAGGCATTTGGTCTTTTGTTCACTATGAGTGGTGCTCAACTCGACAGCAATCAGCAACAACAACAAACATATACTATCCCAGGTTCTACTTCTAACTCTTCTAGTAATAAAAAAAAAAAAGACCCAAATAAGACCACCACTGGCATATGATTGTTAGATCCACATGTTTTAAGTGTTGGGGTCTAGAGGCATTGAAACAGTTAGGTGCCCTAATTCCTCTTCTTAAAAGAATAAAAATTATAGACAAGGAAAAATATCCGCAATAACATACTATACTTGAAAACATCAGAATAACATACAACTAAAAAAAAAATCAGTCTTAATCTCATCACTCAAGAGTAACTAAACCATTTACTCTGAGTTGTGAACAGAAAGGTTCACAGTTCAAACCCACGAGCAGCCTCTGGGGAGGAAGAAGAGCCTTCTTCTCCCTTGAAGATTTACAGGCCTTGAACCCCGATGAAAAGTCACTGTGATTTGGAAGCCACTAGATGGTAAAGGGTGTTGCTTTTTTTTGGTTAGATAATATTTGGACATAGAAATTTGTGGTTTAGTCCCTAAAGCAGAATCAACTCCTAATTCCAGCTTCAAGCATTCCTTGCAAAGTCATGATGTGTAGTCATATGAGAAGCTGTCGGAGAAGACTATTCAGATAATAGAAACCATTGGATTTGCTGTCCTGGGGACACAGAGGTGACACCCCCACTTCTTGCTGTCACAGCAACAGTCAGCAGAAGGAACGTGAGTCTAGTGAAGAGAAAGCAAGGTGTATGTGATTCATTGAGCCTCTTCCTCCAGGGCTCTTCATACAGAATTTAAAATATAAAGAGTGGCAAGTGTCTGTCATCTGCCTCGTCAAGACTCTCACCAGTCAAATGCTCTCCCCGAGACCGCCGAGTGGACAAGGCAGCAGCAGAACAAGGGGCGCTGGGCTCTCAATGACCTGTCCCTTCCGACAGTAAACAGGCATCCTAGGGGCTCGAATGTAGAGTGACCTCCAAGGTGGGTTGTGACTTGGGATCCCAAAGAGAACGCCGGTTGGACCTTCTAGCAAGAAGCTTCATGCGGCAGAGAAAACAAACGCGCTTAAATAATTGCAATCATTTTCCGAGCGGAAGCAGACACTGACACAAGAAGGTGTCACAAAGGAGGCAGTGATTAATTTCAATGGAAAAACGGGTTTGATTCTATGCTGTTCATGTCACTTATGAATCACCCAATGTCAAAGCTGGCAGGCAGCGTCAGGACCGTCAGAGGTAAGCCCGGAATGTTCCAGCAAGGAGGATTTGGATGAAATATGCTCTCGGTCCCCTTTAAGCTCTAACCCTAACTTCTGCATCTACAAAGCAGAGCTGGATTTCACTGCTGAGAGTGCGAGTGAGGAACCTGGATGCCACTGGATGTTTAATTGCACTCGAGCACAGAAAGGAAGCTTGTTTTCCTGGGGCCCCGCAATCGATGGCAGGGATAGAGTCCTTGACTTTATACGGCATTGCAGGAAAAGCACTTTGACTTGACTAAGAGTAAGCTCTCCAGGGTACAATCTGGGCTGCTTTCACAGAAGACAGGCCGCTGCCCCCAGCACCCCCTACCACCCCATAATCTGAGGTGTCCGGTCCACCTGCGTGGGGGCATACAGGCAAAGGCCCGGGCAGCTGCTTGGAACGGTGGTTACAGTGCGGGATTTAGTTAAGGTCCTAAACCAAAATATCTGAATTGCTGAGTTGAAAATCATTTTGCTTTGTAGACTTTCACTCAAATAACAATGGAAACTTTTAAAACATGTGGTGTATGCACTAACGGCTGTGCAGGATTAGTGATAACCGCCAAAGCTACCTTTCTGGCTATTCCTGGCAACACGGCGAGGGTCCATCAACAGATGAGTGGACATCTCTACACAATGGGATATTCCTCAGCCATAAAGAGAAACGAAGTTGTGATGTGTGCCACGTGACTAGTGAACCCCCAAAATGTGACACTGAGTGAAGGACGTCAGAAAGACAGATACCTCTGACTCCATTTGTAGTTACTATCGAGATGAGACAGAGAGTAGACATGTGGTCACCAGGGGCTGGGGAAAGGAGAGACAGGGTGTCAACTGCTCAAGGGTGCTGAGTTTTGACTTGGGATAACAACGGAGAGTTGTGAAATCTGTACTCCTTCTACATGGATACAATAGACGGTACAGAGCGCTGCCATCCAAAGGCTCAAGTCCACCAGCTCCTCTGAGGAGAAACAGGAGCTGTCTCCTCTTGTTCCATTCACAGCTTCTGAACACCCACAGGGGGTCAGCTCTGAGCCAAATGGGTTCAGTCTCAAAGGGCAATGAGGGTGAACGATATCTGTACATAATATAGATTTATTTACCCAGGCATAAATTGTATTATAGCTTATAACATTTATGAAACAGAATAAATTTTCTGTATTTAAAACAGATGTATTTATAAATTTATATGAATTATATGTATTTTTTTTAGTTTCCTCAATTTTTTAACGGTATTTTCCTTCTACATACTTATCTGGGCTTTCTAGATACTCTATTATTATTTAAACAAAACATTCATTTAAAAAAAAACACTCATGAAAGTCTCTCTTTTTTTTCCCCCAATATAATTCCCCCAAACACACACACAAATGCTAAAAGGGAACAATTACTAAGACCTTAAAGATGAGAAAGATGTCTGCATCAAGGAGCACTGTGAACAGAAAGTGTTGAGAAAAGACTGAGTATTTCCAGAAAGCACTGCCCAGAGGCATTTTGTACTCATAAAAGGCATCCTCCATAGAAAGCATACACCAGCTGTGAATTTCTGCTAAAAGAAAAAGAATTTAAAAAATCCCTCACTAATCAAATATGTAAAGAAAAGATGCAACATACAGAAATGGGAAAAGAAACTGTCTACCTGGAATGAGACATGCTAACATACGGTGATCAGTCCAGAACCTCAGTGCTGAACTCTGAGTCAGAAGCGACCCTCCCGGGTTTCTGAGGCTGCTTCACGGGGAGACTGTCCAGCTTTCCCCCTTGGAGACTCTGGCGGGTCCCAACAGCAAGAAGGACGCAGCCTTCAAGGTGAGCAGATCAAGTCTCTACAGATTACAATACCTGAGCTCCAGCCATCCAAAAACTAAGGCCAAGAAAGAGCTACACTCCCCTGGACAGTTCTGAGTTGTAGCCACCCCTCTCCCCTTTCCAGCAAGACCTCTGTACGCAGAAGTGACGCAGCTGCAGGCAGGTGGGGAGACTTCACTCACCTGGGACGTTGTGGATGGTGATGGCCAGGATGAGTAGAGCGATCCTCCTCCAGCTGCCGGCCCCGGGCTGTGCGGGGCTCCCTCGGGAGGGTACGAGGGGAACAGGACCCTCGGGGAGGCCGGCCGCCTTCCTCCTCTGATACACTTCACCATTCTCACTCTTGTCTGTAGAAGGGGAGACAAGGAGAGAGCATGCTGAAAATAAGCAGGCTGGCCCCATGGACAAGCAACAGGGCAAGCTTTCAGGGCCCAGCACGTGCGCTTCCAAACTTCCCGCAGACCAAGCCTTCCTGTCTGTCTGTCCACTTATTCATTCATTCACTCAGAAAATGTCCACTGAATACAGCTCAGTGACTAAGATTGTTGTTGTTGTTGTTGTTATGTGCCATCGAGTCGTTTGCGACTCATAGCCACCCTGTGTACAACAGCCTTAAACCCTGCTCTATCCCATGCCAATCGCATTGTCTCTGACACACCCATCCTGATTACCCCAGTCACTGAATCAATCCACCTCATAGAGGGTCTTCCCCTCCTGCGCTGTCCCTCTACTCTACCTAGCATGATGTCCCTCTCCAAGGACCTGTCTCTCCTTGCAACATGTCCAAAGTATGTCAGATGAAGCCCCAGAATCCTTGCCTCCAAGGAGTAGCCTGGTTTAACCCTCTCTAGGATGAACCTGTGTTTTCTTGGCAGTCCATGGTACATTCAATAGTCTTCTCCAGCACCAGAGCTCAAAGGTATCAATTCTCCTTCTATCCTTCCTAGTCATTGCCCAGCTCTCTGATGCATAACAAGTGATTGCAAAGACCATGGCCTGTATCAGGCGCACCTAAGATACAGAGTAAAAAAGGAGACGTCGGTGCTGACTCACAGCTGCCCAAAAGGAAAGAGGGGACCGTACTTTTGTGTCACATTTCAGTTATTCTCAAAGTGTTTCACACTTGCGCATCAGCTGCCACTCACTTGACAGACCACAGGAGGTGAAGGCATAACTCTGATACGCGTTTGAAGCCAAACAACTCATGGAACTGGCTTTATCGTCGTGGTCGGGAACCGAACCCGCAATATCCCCGAGGTTGGCCTGTGTTCCTGTGCTGCACTCAGGCCAGCTCACTTGCAGGAGGGACGCAATACAATGGGCAGGTGGACGCACTTCCCCCACGTCCTGTCCAGCTCTCTCACACCAACAGCAGCACCCCAATGCCCGCAGGGAAGCCAGGACCCTGACCCACCCTCGACGTCAGGATGTCAGCCCTCCAACGGGCAGTGACCTGGCCTCGGAAACTGTCCCGGGAAAGCATGATTCCTCCCAGACACAGCACTGACCTGAGAGGAGTCTAACATGTGTGAACCCACACCACGTGTGTGACTGTGCATAGGTGTGTATGTACACGTGTACATGTGTGTACAGGAGCACTCTCTGCTCTGTCTAAGCCCACTGCTGCAGCCCGTGCACCAAACCATTCATTACGAGTCCTCCTCATCTTCAAATGTACCGTCCTCCAGGGATTAACTCTTCCTGAGCGCACGCTGCAAGGTATGTGAGATAAAGTCTTATCATCCTGGCGTCCGAGGAGCATCCTGGCTGCAGTTCATCCAGCACAGACCGGTTCTTTCCACGGCCCCTGGTATATACTGTGGTATGTCCTTCACCAGCACAACTCCAAGGCATCAACGGGTCCTGTGGTCTTCCTTATTCATTTTCCAGTTTCCACATGCATAGGAAGCACACAAAAATACCATGGCCTCGGTTAGGCGCACCTTAGTCTCTGAAGTGACACCTTCATTCCTTAGCACTTTTAAAGAGGTGTCTGATGCCAGATTTGCCCGGTGCCCTATTTCCTTTGATTTCTTACTCTTCCTAACATGGGCATTGACAGTGCCTCCAAGTGAGATGAAATCCTTGACAAATTCCATCATTTCTCCATTTATCCTGATATTGTTTACTGGTTCCCTGGGGAGGATTTTTTTTTCCTTGGTGTTGGGGAGTAATTCATACTGAAGGCTGGAGTCGTTGAGCTTCTGCATAGGCAAGTCTAAAGCCCTGGAAATGTTTCATGAAAATGAGGGCTTCTTAATACATCACAGTCATTTTTCTGAGAGCGAAGGAATTGTAATTAGAAAATGTTTATCAACTCCAAGCACAGAAGGAAAGGTCTGAAAGGTCATGGGTCTTTCAAGAAGGAAGAAAGCAAAGTCTCCAGAGCTGTTGATCATGAAAACATTTTCTTTGTTGTCTTAATTTAGAAGTGAAGCACCTATAAATCTGCACAAAGAAGGGACGCTATGTGAGGCCGTGGCTGCTGGCTTCCCTTCTGGCCTCCTGGAAAGAGCATCTGCAGAGTGACCACCACAGGGGAGAGGCAGAGGAGCCCCAGGCTCACCTACCATGGAGTCAGGGGTGACCTTGTCCCATGGTGTCCGCTTCTCTGGTTTCCTTTCCCCCCCAAATGGGCAACATGATTCTCATTCCAACACACGGGATCCCAATGGAGCTTAATAACACTGTTCCAGTCGGGGTGAGCCTGGGGACCAGAAGGGAGCCGGGGGGCAGCCCCTTCGCCCAGTGAAGGGGCCCCAGACATCCTCCAGGACCCTTTGAACTAGAACTGCTTTGCTAAGTCTGGCGAAGGTTCTTCTCTCTTTCAGCAAACACTGCATGGAAGGTTCTGAAATGACTGAGAACGTGTCATTAGCTAAGTGCCTGGAGGACCTGCATCTTCACACCCTGGGCCCAGCTGCTCCCGGAATGGGAATGCAGCATGCCTGCTCAGGGCCCCTGTGCCGTGGACCCACCACGCCTAAGGGGCCGGGCGATGGAGTCTCAGGAATGAGGCGATGCTAATCACCGGGGCGTGAGAGCTTTAAATGCATCCCCAAGACATCCCCGGAAAGGATGTGGTTGGATTAGCACAAGTAGGCAAATCCTCATCTGCTAAGCCCACAGCTCTCCAAACACCAGCAAAAATGCCTCCTTACCGCAGCCCTGTCACAAAACAGCAACTGAAGAACAGTGAACTAGCCAAGTCCATCCAGTACGGAGCGTATTGACAGGCAGGAGAAACAAAGGCAGCAGGAGACAGGATTCCATCTACACACACTGCTCCTGTCTTCTCCTTTCCCAGAGAATCAATAGGATCTGGAGAAAGAAACTGAAATGTCCACAGAAATGAGAAAACACTTGCTAAGACTTGCCTTTTGTTCTTTATGTGTGCAACTTGAACCAGCTTCAACTGGGTCAATTCTGACTCAGCTGACCCAGTGTGTCAGAGCAGAACCTCCGGAGGATTTTCAATGGCTAAGTTTGTGGTCACTACCGCTGTGTAGTTGGCTTTGAGGTCAGGGAGTGCTATGCCTCCCACTTCATTTTTGTTTTTCAGAAGTGCTTTGCTTATTTGGGTTCTCTTTCCTCTCCAAATAAACTCCAATTTTCCCTTTTGATCTCCTTGAAAAATGATTTTGGTATCTGTATTGGGATTGCATTGAACACGTAGATTGCTTTTGGTAGGATTGTCATTTTCACTATATATATTGAGTCTTCCTATCCATGAACACGGCACATTTTCCCATTTCTTTTTCTTTGTAACATTTTCCCATTTCTTTAGGTCTTTTATTGTGTCTCGCAGAAATGTTCTGTAGTTTTCTTTGTGTCTCTTTTGTGTCTTTTCTTTTGTGTCTCTAGTTAGGTTTACTCCCAAGTATCTCAATTTGGGGTTGGCTACTGTAAATGGTATTGCTTTCTTGCTTCCCTTCTCTGAGTTCTCTTTGTTACTGTAGAGGAATCCCACTGATTTTTTTTATTATTAATCTTATATCCTGCCACTCTATTAAATTGGTTACTAGCTCTGGGATGGGAGTGTCAGAGACAGTGTGATTGGCACAGGACAGAGCAGAGTTTAGGGCTGTTGTACATAGGGTCGCTATGAGTCGTAGGCGACTCGATGGCACATAACAACAACAACAACAGCTCTAACAGTTTCTTTGTTGGGCCCTTGGGATTTTCTGAGTACATTATCACATCACCTGCAAATAACGATAGTTTAACCATCTCTTTGTTGATCTGGATGCCTTTTAATTCCTTTTCTTATGGTATTGCCCTACCAACTGGCTGAGTTTATGGAGGTGGAGTGCCAGGCCTTTCTTCCACTGGACCTTTGAGTGGGTTTGAACCTCCAATCTTTCGTGTATAGAGTTGGAATCATTTCCTCCATATGAGTCACCTAAATTTGAGCCTAAGATGACTTCTCAGAATTGTTTGGCATCAACTTTGGCATCGAAAGAAACCAACTTCCCAAGAGACCTTCTTAAATCCAAAGCCACTGCCATCAAGTCAACTACACTGAGAGTGACCCTGGAGGCCCTTGCACTGGTAGCACAGTCTGCAGGGTGCAGCGCTGTTAACCGGAAGGCTGAGTGCCACCAGTGGATTGAATCCATCAACCGCCTCAAAGGAGAAACCTTCAAAACCTGGTAGAGGGTTGCTGTGAGGAGAACCAAATTGAAGGCAGGGAGCCTGAGGCATATAGGACAGAGCAGAACTCCCCCACCAGGGTTTTGAGACTGTGAACCTTTACAGAACACAACCCATCACATTGACATCTCTCATAGTGGCCGGTGGGTTCAAACCGACCACCCTCTGGGTAGCAGCTGGGCACTGCACCCACTGCAACATCAAGACTCTTATCTTCTTGAACGTCATATGGAAACTCAAGGCAGAGCCAGTAAAGTTCACAAGGGGCAGTGGAGGACCTTAAGGGACATCACAAAATAAGCCGGTTTTTAAAAAACTCTCTTTATAATTCTCATACTGTTGCCTTTTGCAATGCTATAAATACAGCTATGTAAAAAGTACCCCCCCCCCCATCCCTAACAAAGATTATCCAGGAGTCTGGGCTCTATGAGGAGAAATGTGGGGTCAAGATTGGTGGAAGATCTATCAACAATCTGCCTTATGCAGATAACACAACTCTGCTCGCTGAAATTGAGGAGGACCTAAAGTGCTTGCTGCAGAGGGTCAAGGACTGCAGCCTCCAATATGGATTGAGGCTCAATGTCAAGAAGACAAAGATTCTCATCACTGGGCCAATTGGCAGCATCATGATAGATGGTGAAGAGATTGAGACTGTTCACAGCATTAGTCTGCTTGGCTCCACAGTCAACACTCTTGGCACCAGAAGCCAGGAAATTAAAAGACATATTGCAATAGGAAAGTCTGCTGTTAGAGACCTTTCCAAAGTACTGAAGAGAACTGATGTCACTTTGGAGATTGAGGTACGCCTGATACAGGCCATGGGTCTTTGCAATCACTTGCTATGCATCAGAGAGCTGAACAATGACTCAGATAATGGAAGGAGAATTGATGCCTTTGAGCTTTGGTGCTGGAGAAGAGTACTGAATATACCACGGACTGCTAAGAAAATGAACAGGTTCATCCTGGAGAGGGTGAAACCAGGCTGTTCCTTGGAGGCAAGGATTCTTAAGCTTCGTCTGACATACTTTAGACATGTTGCAAGGAGAGACCAGTCCTTAGAGAGGGATGTCATGCTTGGGAGGGTGGAGAGACAGCACAAAAAAGGAAGACCTTCGATGAGATGGATTGATTCAGTGACTGGGGTAATCAGGGTGGGTGTGTCAGAGACAGTGAGATTGGCACAGGACAGAGCAGGGTTTAGAGCTGTTGTGCATAGGGTCACTATGAGTCACAGGCAACTTGATGGCACATAATAACAACATCCCTAACACAATGACTTTCACTTGTTCCTACCCGCGCCTGGAGCACAGGCACTGCTGGTTTGTATATTCGTGGTCAGTGCACTGGCTGGCACTGTGGTGACAAGAACCAAAGTCAGGCCACACTGCCTTAGGTTCTGGCCTGGCTCCGTCTCTTACCAGCTGAAAGGCTTTCAGGCAAAATTACTTAACGCTGTGCTTCCATTTCCACATTGCAAAGTGGATTTAATAACTGCACTTCTTTCATAAGGTTGTTGTGAAAAGAAAAAAGAATTCATATGTTTAAAGCACTTGGCATAAGTGCCTGACACATTAAAAAGAGCAATACATACCAGCTATTATCGTTAATTACAAATCTTAAGGCACAATTTCAAATCTCACCTTTATTTGCTTAGAAGGACAAAAATATTTTCTAAACATCTTAGCTTCTGGAACGCCAATGTTTAATGGCTAGCGGGCATTTCAGTTAGTTCCAAGCCAAGCGTTTGCATAATCACCTCTCTTTTGTGCAAGTCTAAGTGGACACGGTCTTTACCAGACTCTCCAGATGCAGTGCCTCGCTCTTGCCACATGGGGGCACACTCTTTCTGCTCCCTCCTACACAGGATGGGGACCCAAGAGAGAAGCATCTTTCTCCTGGTCTTCATGGGCTTGTGCCTTGTTTTGTGACTTCATGATTCACACATACTATTGGAACATGCATATCAGCTTAGTGTATGGGGTGGAGGGGCGTTCCTGTCACAGAGATCTATACATCTGTAAGGTGCCTGGCTCTAGCTACGTGTTGATCGGCGACTGTATCCTGAAGTTGGACTATGTCGGAGGCACTAACGCCCAGGCATTTGCCAAGTGCAAGTGCAGGGATATGCATTTGGAAGCAAATAGATAAGAGAAAACTCCTTGCATCTACCCACTCCCCTCTTTTCACCTTCCTCCGGTCCAACTATCCCAGGAAGGAAGGA
>NW_006399798.1:9143086-9146485 GCF_000299155.1 Elephantulus edwardii | reverse complement strand
GGGAAGGGAGGGAGGGAGGAAGGAAGGAAGGGAGGAAAACAACAACACAAGCCCCTGGTGTTAGCTTCTGATTTTCTCTGGCGTTGTTTTGAGAGGAAAAGATCTGGTCTTTTCAGTCTGGTGGCCTGGGGGCAAGAAGCTGCACTGCAATCCCGAAGGCAAGCAGTTCAAGGCTGCCACGGGAGAAGGATGGGCAATTTTTACTGTGAAAACCTGCCAGAGAGTCCGCTATGGTTGGTTCCAATTCTGTGAACACAACAACAACAACAATGGATAAAAAGATATTTGTAAGGGGAGATTTGGACCCTTCAGCTCCCCCCTCCCCTCCCCACCTTAAGAGCTGTGTTTAGAATCTGTTGGGCACTTGGATGTGACTCCAGTGTCAGAAATGGAGGAAGTGGAAGAGCTGTCGGTTGGCAAGGCACTCGGGTGCCTCGTTTGTCGAGGCCGCAGAAAGAGGATGAGAAGAAGAAATGACCATGGTAATTTCCAGGAAGAAATCCCCCAGTCTGCCCACCCAGGGGTACCGCCCCAGCCCTTCACAAACCCATCGGAACCACTGTCACGCATGCTGTGGATGTGTCAGGGAGGGGACCAAGCCCAGGGCGCACGGCCCCTGAGTCAGCTCCTGGCTGTGACCCATTGAGTCACGCAGGCTGCAAATCGCGTGCGAGGAAATTGGCTCCTCTTTCTCCTGGGAGCTGGGCTGGTGGGTTCACGGACAGCGAGGTGTGGACTTTGGGTTAGCAGGGCAACTGCATGAACTGTACCCCGAGAGCTGGAAAACAGGGTCTGAGCAAAGAGCCACCAGCACAGCACCCACCTACATCTCATCAATATTGTAAGTTTAATGGACTTAAGTGGCCAAGTCAACGACCCCATCCACCTCTCCCCAAACAACATGTCTCTGCCACTCACCTCCTTTCTGATTACAAAGCATAAATGCCCACTAAGCAAACATGGGAAAATCTAAAAGCATAAGGAAGAGACATTAAATAACCCATAATCATGTCACTAAAAAAAAAGCCCAAATTTTTGTGGGGTTCTTTGCTTTTTCATGTGGTTTTACACAACTAAGATATTATATTCTACAACTACAGACTGAATTTTCTTCCCACCAAATAATGTATGAAGTCAGTGGTGGTTTAGTTGTAGAATCTTTGCCGGTCATGCAGGAGGCCAGGGTTCAATTCCCACCTGATACCTCACGCCCCACCACTACGTTACTCATCAGTGGGGTCTTAACAATGGTCATGATGATATGAGGGTTGATGCCTTTGAGCTGTGGTGCTGGAGAAGAGTATTGAATATACCATGGACTGCTAGGAGAATAAACAAGTTGGTCCTGGAGAGGGTGAAGCCAGGCTGCTCCTTGGAGGCAAGGATTCTGAACCTTCATCTGACATACTTCGGGCATGTTTCAAAGAGGGACCAGTCCTTGGAGAGGGATGTCATGCTTGGGAGGGTGAAGGGACAGCACAGGAAAGGAAGATCCTTGAGGAGATGGAATGATTCAGTCACTGAGGTAATGGGGGTAGGTGTGTAAGAGACAATAAGATTGGTACAGGACAGAGCATGTTTTAGGGCTGTTGTAAACAGGGTCGCTATGAGTCACAGGGACTCAACTGCACATAACAACAACAACAACAACAACAACAAGAGGGACTAGGAAACAAGACCTGATTACCTCCTTCTGCAGATGCAGCCAAGGAGAACCCTGTGGATGCATAGATCTCATGGGAAGGGGACTGGGCTGGACTTGGCACCGTTTTGTTCTGACAGGGTCACTGGGAGCCAGGGGTCAGCAACGGAAGAGCTAACAGCAAACAAAGCATTAGCATCTTCTCTCATATGATTTTAAAACTTCCAAGCATTCAATCAATACAAAGATCTTACATTCCCCTAACACTGGGCACAGACCATTCTGTTTCCTTGTTGTTATCTTGCAAATTTCCCTGCAAAAGCTTTAAATTGCATGAACATTAAGAGATCCGGATAAAGTTCCCCGAAGCTGAACTGTTGATCAAAGGGCCTTGATGGAGTCATCTGATTAATTTCCAGGAAGGCTGTGCTGTTTACATTCCTAGGAGCAGAGTTTGTGGGTCTTCTTCACGCACCATCTAAGTGAGCTCTGGCTCTTCTCCATTTTAAAATATAAAAGTATCCATTATTTTTTTTTTTTAAAGGAAAGAGTGAAATTTTCCTTCATTTTTATTGCTCTGATGTCAAGGTGAACGTTTTTCTTTGTTTCAGGCATATTTCTTTCCCCTTTTGTGAAGCTCCCTCCACCCGAATGAGGCTTCGTTAAGTTGTGATAAGATGATTAGCTGATTCCTTACAGACACAGTAATTTTCCCCGTGATCCACTTATGATTGTCAATGACTAATGAGAGCAGGCAGGAGGCAGCAGGCTTTGTTATCCGCTGTCAGACGGGGCCCACCTGGCCAAGCTGGAGTCTGGGCCTCCGTATTTTTCTTTTATTCCTTTCTGAGATGCCTCACAACATCCTATAATACCTTAAAAACAAAATGCTGCTGCTTTCTTTATGCCACTAGATGACAAGGTCCCGAAGGCTCATTTTCTCTGGGTATTTTATCTTGAATTATTACAACAGCATTCTTACTCCAAAAAGCAGGGGACTGACTGTGAGTGCTTCTCCCCCCTCCCCAGTCATTTCTTCGTCTCTGGCACGGGGAGGGGGGCGCGGGAGAGGAGATTCTCATGCCAGAAACGCAGGAGCTCCGTAAAAACAGTGTACACAGCACAAAGGATCTATTCAGAACCTGGGGAATCCATGGAGGGTGGCCGGATCGGGCAAGTAACAACACGGGTTGTTATTGTGTGCTGTTGAGCCCAGTCTGACTTGCAGCGACCCTTCAGAGCAGAGTAGGAGGACCAGTAAGGGTTTTCTAGGCTGTGGTGGCACAGTACATTAAGCATTGGGCTGCTAATCAAAACGGTGGCATTTCGAATCTACCAGCCACTCCATAGGCAATCTGTTTGTGTTTTTGTTTGTTTGTTTTTCTAAAGTTTTTTGTTTTGGGGGTGGTTTTGTTTTTTCGTTGTTGGTTTTTTTTACAGCTTTGGAAACCTGCTAGAAGATTTCCATGAGTCAGAACTGACTGAATGTCACTGGATTGGGTTCAGTTTGAATCTTTATGGGAACCAGGTCTATGCCCTTGGGGACTGCTGGTAGAGTCAAACCCTTGACCTTTTTGTTAATGGTCAAGTGCTTAATCATTGCACCACTTGAAAGGGCCAATTTAAATTTGTGTTTAAATATCTGTTTTGTTGAGGTTCTTCTTTTGGTTGAAGTATGTCCCGAAGGCAGCTGCGACTGTTGTTGGAACCAAATCAGACCTGACCCACCACTGGGTTTTCAGAGGCAATGAAATGCT
>NW_006399798.1:9142286-9142815 GCF_000299155.1 Elephantulus edwardii | reverse complement strand
GATGAAGTCTCACCACCTTGCCTCCAAGGAGCAGCCTGGTTTAACCCTCTCCAGGATGAATCTGTTTGTTTTCCACTGGAAAACCAGGCCACTAGAGCTCCCTAAATATTGCTGTGAGGAGTTTTAAAAAAACGTTATTGTTGATGTTTATTTGAAATTCAAATTTAACTATGTCCCCTGTATTATTTTTTTTTCCTTCTGGCAGCCCTACCTGCGTCCATATCAAAGCCGGAGTCTGACAGTGGGAAGAAGCTGGGTACCGACAGCATTCTGAAAGGACCCGCATAGGCGCCGCCTTGTGCAATGGCCCAAGGAAGCCTTTCTTGGGCGATACATGTCTCAGAGCACGAAAAGATACTGCTGGAGACCAAGACAGCTTCCCCGGATGACAAGTGCAGTAGGAATGACGCTTAGTTACTAATCACCAGCCAGGGAAGCATTCTGGAGTTTCAGAAACACAATGGCAGGCTTATTTACATCGGAAATACAATAGATAGCGCATTTGCCATTCTAATCATTACAAGCCACA
>NW_006399798.1:9138800-9141732 GCF_000299155.1 Elephantulus edwardii | reverse complement strand
ACACACACACACACACACACACACACACACACACACATCACACGTCCCTTCCTATCAGTGTGCATGTTCCTGGCATGGAAAAAGAATCCAACTTTACCTCTGATGCTTATGAATAAACAATTGCCTAGCGACAACACAGATACAAATAGATCGGCATAATTGGTAAAAATTAAATGTACATCAGAGGAAGAGATGGGTTCACTATTAGCTTAAGATTTCTCATCCATTAAGCAAACCACCCACTAAAATGTTCCTTGTTCCAAGTATCTAAGTAAGATAATAATTTCTACTCTTAGGCAACGGAGCCAACATTTCCAATAATATTAAAACACCCACCTACCGGGTCAGCTTCTCTGCATTAAAGGCACAAACAACCATTTCATCACCGGCAACTTATTCCTCAGGAATTAACTGTGGTCTAAAAATACGCCTTGTGTGGGTCCCGGATCCAGCTTCTCAGCTCACCCTAGGACTAACCAGATGTATCCAACGGTGATTAATTTCATCAAGCATGATGCATGAGAAGGATCGTATGAAATACAATGTGAATAAGAATAGTGTGAAACACAATGTATACGAACTTTGTAAGCAAAGCAATATAAAAGGGGAAAAAAATATCCTGAAATAACAACAACAAAAATGAGCTTTTTTGGGGGGTTGGGTTGGGGTTCACCGCGGATAACAGTTGCTTCAAAAAGTCCCACCACACTTATTGGAGAACGCCAACAGTCCAGCAGTTCTTAAAACGTCACATAAAGGGCGCCCAGATTCCTCCAGAAAACGGGAGCTTCTGAACTGTTGTCGCCACTGAGTCAACTCCGACTCTTAGGGTCTCCACCTCCAACAGAATGAAACATGGCCCGACTCTGTGCATCCTCCCAAGTTCAGCTGCACCTGAGCCCACTGTAGTAGCCAATGAGTCACCCCAAACCACAGAGGGTCTTCGTCCCCTCTGCTAACGCTCTACCTTCCTAAGAATGATGTCCTTTTCCAATGACTGTCCCCGCCTGATAGTACATCCAAAGCCTATGAGATGAAGTCTCACCACCTTGCCTCCAAGGAGCAGTTCAGTCCAAGGATGTGGTCAAGAAAACGTATCTACTGCAGAGCTCATGGCCAAGTTCGGATATTCACAGCGTGTGCATGTGAGGTGAAGTTGACATTTTAACGAGTTTTTGGTGCACAATCCAGGGGTATTAATGATTGTCATCACTTGACATATTCCTCACCAATCTCCACTTCCAAAGCTGTTTCACCACCTCAGGTAGAATCTCTACACCCCTAAACCATAGCCCCACATCCCCCTGCCCCTAGTAACCATTTATCTACCTTCTATCTCGCAGTGGTCAAGTCTAGAAGTTTCTTGCAAAGTGGCATCGTGCAAAATCACGCTATTGTGCCTGTCTGAATTCACTCAGCGTGAGGCTTTCCTGTACGATGTGACAGGTCCCCATTTATCTCACAGCTGAGTAATATTTCATAGGCAGACCATATTGTGTTCACCCATTCATCTGTCGATGGATACTTAGGTTCTTTCCAGCATTTGGCAGTTAGAGATAGTGTTGCAGGGAATGTGAGTATATAACTGATGTTAAGATTTGTCATTAGACTCCCTTTCCACCTTGCGGTAACTACCACTTTCTCCAATTCTGGATAATTAGCTGCCTGGACCGCTGTATTTCACCATCCACTGTAATGTCATGTGGTTGTTAATTGCCTTCGAGTTGAGCACGACTCATAGTGATCCTATGAACAAGAGGCCTGAAGCCTCTCTACAACTATAGACATTTATGAAAGTTCATACAGTTTCCAGAGTCATGTTGTTTAGGAAGTGGATGCCACTCCTGCTTCCAAATCTGTCATAGTATGTTATTGTTGTTATGTGCCATTGGATCACCTGTGATACATAGTGACCCTATGTACAGCAGCTCTGAACCCTTCCCTGTCCTGAGACAGTCTCACTAAGTCTGACACACCAATGCCCATAGTCCCGGTTACTGTATCAATCCATCTCATCCGGGGTCTCCCTCTCCTGTGCTGTCCATCCACCCTTCCGAGCATGATGTCCTTCTCCAAGGACCGATCTCTCCTGGCCACGTGCCCAAAGTAAATGAGGCGGAGCTTCAAACTCCTAGCCTCCAAGGAGAGACTTGGTTTCACCCTCTCCAGGACAGACTGATCTGTTTTCTTGGCAATGTCATCAAGGGAGTGCCTAAAAGGCAGATTCCCAAACGCCACGTGCGCTCAGTCATGTGTTGACAAAGAGTACTGACCATGCCATGGACTGCCGAGTGAACAACCAAGCTGCCTTGGAAGGAGTGAGGCCAGAGTCACCTGGGAGGTGACGGGGTGACACTTAGGTGTCACAATCTTCAGGCATGTTGGCCAGGGGGCCAGTCCCTGAAGGACATCAGGTGACAAAGTAAGTGGTCAACAGAAAGAGGAAGACCAAGATGGATGGCATGGTGGCTAAACCATCTGACTCGAGTTCAGCAGAGACTGTGAGGACGGCACAGCCCTGGGTAGGGATTTGCTCTGGTGAATCCAGGCTTCCTATGAGTTGGAAGTGATTTAAGTGCCTGACCGCTACCACCATGGCCAACTCTGAGCTACTAGGTTAGACTATCTGGAAGAGAAGTCCAGGAATCTCCTTTGTACAAGTATAAGCACCCCCTCGAACTGCTGGCCTCTGAACTAAAATAGCTCTGATACAGATGAAATTTTCACACATCACATTTTAGGTTACAATGGGAAAGTCTGTTGTTAGGGACCTCTTTAAAGTACTGAAGAGCAATGGTGTCTCTCTGGAGACCCTATAAGGTGTGTCTGATACAGGCCATGGTCTTTGCGATCACTTTTTATGCATCAGAGAGTAGGACAATGACTAAGGAGGGTAGAAGGAGAATTGATGCCTTTGAGCTGTGGTGCTGGA
>NW_006399798.1:9103474-9138665 GCF_000299155.1 Elephantulus edwardii | reverse complement strand
GACATCATGCTTGGGAGGGTGGAGAGCAGGCGCAGGAGGGGAAGGTCCTCTAGAAGGTGGATTGATTTGGTGACTGAGGTAATCGGGATAAGTATGTCAGACACAGAGCGATTGGCACAGGATAGGGCAGGGTTTAGGGCTGTTGTACATAGGGTCACTATGAGTCGCAAGTGACTTGATGGCACATAACAACAAACAACAACATCTACAACTGAGCCCAGGTACTCCCATGTAAATACACCCTAGTCTAAATCTTACTGCCCAGTGAGGTGTGCCAGATGATACTTTAGGGATTCACATGACCTTCGTATTTTCTGGGCATTAAGGATAAAAGAGCCCTTGGAGGTGTGGTGGTTAAGCATTCACCTGCCAACTGACAGGGTGGCGGTTCAAACCTCGCAGCCGCTCCCAGGAAGAAACAAGAAAAATTCTCTTTAGTGCATAGGAATGTTTGTATTACCCAGAAATATTTTCACAAATCTTATGAAAAGGTAATGTTTTTGACATCATGTTTTGTTGACAACAGTCAACAAAGACACGCTGAGTTTTCTGGGCAAATGGATCTCCTCATTTAGTGACCTTTCTTATTTCCGTGGACAGTTGGGATGAAGTAAAGGTCTTCTTGGGAAATGTCACAATTTTTCTTGCATATATTACCTTTACAAATCCTGATTCTCTGTGTATATACATACAGATAAATATACACAGACATGTATGTGTGTACACACACACACACACACAGACATGTACACACACCTAGGAGTCCTGGTGGCCTCACAGTAAGAAGCTACACTGCGAATCCAATGGCCCGTGATTCAAATCTACAGTAACAATTTCCTCCCATGAGATTTACTGCCTCTGAAAACCTGCTGGAGGGTCAGCTAGGGGTCAGTTCCGACTGAACAGTGCACACAACCAGAAGGGGTGTGTGTGTGTGTGTGTGTGTGTGTGTGTGTGTGTGTGTGTGTTCAGACTGAATATGTGAGTGTAACGTGTGCGCACATACACTTTTTTCCCGACTGAACCATATTGCTTTGAAATAAGACCTTACAGGAAATCATTCCCCCTCACTGGCCAAGTCATTTTCCTGTGCCAGTGGCTTTTAGCTGCAACTGACTAGCTAGAGGTCGAGATGGGACTTGGTGGCACAAGAGTTAAATATTTAGCTGCTAATGGGAGGGTTGATGGTTCAGACTCACCCAGGAGCTCCACGGGAGAAAGATCTGCTGACCTGCTCCTGCATAAAGAGTATAGTCTAGAAAATGCTGTAAGGCAATTCTACTCTGTGACATAGGATCACTACGAGCTGAAATCCACTCAGGGGCACCTAGCAACAGTGACAGGGAGGGAAGAATCCAGGCTTGGTAGATTCCAGGTCACCTGTGAACTTCTTTGTCTCTCAGGACCCTCGAGGAAATACATCAGAAAAACACGCACGTGTGTCGGGAGTTTTGCTTTGCAGCCTGTGTCCTACATAATATTTGACCTGTTTTCAAGGACATAATTTATTTGCTGTAGGGCACCTGTGAGCCCACTTCTCATGTATGTTTTTCTAATATATTACTTAGGGTGTTCCTGAGAACAGAAGGGTTCAGGAGCAATCATAAAGGGGACATCCATATCCCAGCAGCCCCAGGGGAAGATATGTCCCCTTTATTCAGGTGACATTTTACCAATTTTTAAATGGCAATTTATAATTCCAGGCCAGCTAGCTTTCAGTGCTCTAAGTACCCGGGACTCACAAGAGACTGGAAGATGATTGATTGCTACTGGTTTTTAAATGAGTCAGGCCATGAACACATCTCTCCTTCGAACAGGAAAAAGTAAGGGAGAGGTTTGTTCCGTCTTGTTCCCAGTTGCATCTATGAGATCACACATAGACCCGAGTACATAAACAAATAGGTATTCAGCTATGTGTATAACTAATAATGAAATCCAAAGGGACCCTCTTTCCCAGAAAAAAAAAGGCCCACATACAAAGAATGTTTTGAACATACATTTTCAGAAAGCTTGAAGTCTTCCTGAAGACTAAACAAACTGATTCTATAAATAATCTAGCTGATTCTTGGACCAGCCTTTATCTAAATGGCTATTCTTTTTTTTATTGAGGGGACATACTGAACAAAAGTCAACAGATTCTGTAAAGGGCAAGATAGTAAAGAGTTGAGACTCAGCAGATTATCTGCAGCAACTATGGTAACTCTGTCCTTGCAGTTTAAGGACAGCAACAGAGCACTGGTAAATAAATGAGTGCGGCTGTGTTCCACCAAGTTTATTTAAACAAAACCAAGCAGCAGGTGCGGTTTGGTTTTCAGGCTATAGTTTGCCCATTCTTGGTAGAGACTGGTAAAAGTATCATTTTAACATTTGGAAAACTTTCCAGACAGGTATATTTTTTGGTCATTCATGGGCATCATGAGAATTATTCCAGAGCTTTTCTGCTCTTCGAAGAACGACATTTCATGCCTGGGTCCACCCAGCAGCTGGTGTGGAAGAACTGACTAGAGGGAGGAATCACCAACGAGTTAGTAGCCAACTCGAGAAACTCAAAAGAAGGATCCAACCTTCATAGCAATGAGGGTGAGATTTCAATGAATTCCAATCCACCTGCTTTGCTTCTTTCAGCAGATTCAAACCCAGACCAAGAAGACAGACAGGATGAGAAGTACTGGACCCCAAACCATTCCAACAACTCTTGAGCTAGACCTAATCTATCCCCTCACCCCTCAACATGGTGGTATGTGACTAAAGTTGGTCAGAGTCCTTCCACTCGAACTGAAGTCATACTAAGCCAAGCCATCACATTATTATTATCAGCCATTGTCAAGTCCATCCTCAAGTCATGGTGATGCCATGCATGACAGAACAGGAATCCAAACACTCTTCATGCAAATCTCCAGTAAGAAATGGGTGGTCCTCAAGCCCCGTTGTCCCACGTGAAGGGTGGTGATGCTGTTACTGACCCACCACCACCAGTACAGCCAAGCGGGCATGAAGGGAAACGGCCAGATGGAAAAAGAGCCTGGATGTTGTGAAGTCCCATTCCACACCCTAAGGTTTGGTTCCTGAAATTCTTCCTTCGGTTCTGTGCGGTACTAGAATCCTTCCCAACGATACCAGTTCACCAATATCATCTCCCTGACTTCAACTCACCGAACTGGGCTTGGCCATTGGCAAGTGGAAGAGTTAGGGCTCAAGTCCAAAAAGGCTAAGGTCAAATGCACAATGACCTTGCTAGGACTGAAGGGTGGTCAGGCAGAGGAGCGGCCTTCTGGTTGTTTTCTCAACACAGACTACTCTCTTTGACTCTTTCCACTAACCCCGCCACGGCAATCCCTTTTCCCTCCAGCCTCTCCACCACTTCCACCAACTCCAAAGTCACCTCAATTAGCTAATCCTCTGAGGCATTTGGGGCATGGCTATTCCTGTCTGGCCCACAGTGGTCTCAGGATGCATTTTCCCATGCTCCCTGAGCCCCCTTGCCTCTGTCCACTGTGCTGTCTCATCACACACTGAGCTTCCTTCACCACCGAGCGGGGGCGGGAAACTTGGAAAGAAGGTGTCTGCGGTTTTAGGGGATCTGCCTGGTCTCAGTGTTGAGAGAGAGAGAGAGTGAGGAGGGAGAGTGAAGAAGGAGGGAGAGAGGGGAGAGGGAGAGGAAGGGAAAAAGAGGAAGGGAGAGAGAGAGAGAGAGAGAAAGAGAGAAGAAGAAGAAGGAGGGAGAGAGAGAGGGGAGAGATGGGAGAGAGGGGAGAGGGAGAGGAAGGGAAAAAGAGGAAGGGGGGGAGAGAGAGAGAGAGAGAAACACCCTCAAATAATCCAACTGAGGTTTCAGAAAATCATCTGAGAAGCATTTTAAGAACTCAGATTCCCAGCCTAAAGGCTGGGCATCTCTGGAGGTGGAACGTGTCCACTAGGATTTGAAGAAGGTTCTGGGGTAAGGCTTACAATGGGTTGACCACTCCACTAGTCCGTGAGACCCTCTGTATCACACAACTACAGCTTCTCTCCAGTAACAAGACTGACCCTGCTCTGGCCAGCAGGCCACCTGACAGGCACCCTTTCACAGGGCCCTCACTGATGCAGCTCTGACCGCTCGGTGCAAAGGTGAAAGCTTTGTCCTTCCAGAGCCGCTGACCAAGTGGCTCTCAGCTCCGATGACTTCATCTCAACTTGAAGAACAAAACTAGAGGGCAATGCAGACGTGAAGCCCCTTTATCCGTCCCTTCAGGCCAAGACCCCCAGTGGGCAGGGCCTGCAGGGCTGGGCGAGCGAGCCACCTGAGGTCCTGGGCTCATTCATGGGTGAGCTGAGCTCATTCTATCCACATCAGCACCGGCTTGTAAGTAAGGACCAACCAGCAAATCGTTCAGACGTAAATGATTTATGCATTAGGTAATCACAGCTCAGTGTCTCTAGAAGGTTTTCTTACTTAGCTAAATATTTCCCCTGCAATATTTCCAGGTTATTAATCCAATCGAGAAACACTTCAGGCGGTGCAAAGCGGTATTTCAACACAGCAACGTGATGTTAAGAAAAACTCAACTCTGGGAGAATGGGTGCCCACCCACTAAAGTGTCACCCTTCTTTCAGGTGCACTCCTTGAACAAGGACACAAGTCAAATCGAGCGACGGCAGCCTTCCTTCCACTGGGGAAGGGAGAGGCGTGGGCCATGCACAGAGAAGTCCGCTGTCACCACAGGGAAGGCACGTGGGGGACATGGAGCAGGTCTGCACTAGCTTGCTCATCTGCGTACTCCCTCCCTCCCTCCCCACTCACCTGATCAGCCAGCCAACGACAGGTTTCTAACATAGATTTAGAGAGAAGTTACCGTGGCTGGGCATCTAGAAGGTTCTCCAGATCCACCTTTTCAGAACATGCATATTGTGCATGTGTATGTTACACTGCTGTCATTTGCATGTGCCACTGGGTCAGAACCAGAGGCTGTATTGTTGTAAGGGGGGGAAATCGCCCCCTTGGGAGATTTGAACCACCTGCCTTTGGGTCTGCAGTGCAACTCCTTACCCACCAAGCAGCCAGAACGCCCTGTATGTTATGTGTACTCAGGTGTGTGTGTCTGTGTAGGTCTGAATATGTTTAGCCTGTGTGTTCACGGGTGCTTGTGTCTGTGTGTAGTGCTCTCAGTGTCTATGTGTTTATATGTATCTGTCTAGGCAAAAGCACATGTATGTATACTTGTGTATACACCAAAGTTATGCATGTATGTGTACCTGTGCTTCTCTGTATGTGTTTATACAGAATGTGTACAAATGTGAGTGCGTAAGTATGTGGGTTTGCATGCCTTTGTATTTCTATATATGTTTATGACAGAGAGAGAGGGAGGAAAAGGGAGAGAGAAAGAGAAGGGGAGGGAGAGAGAGAGAAGCGGAGAGAGAGAGGGAAGGGGGAGAGAGAGGGAGGGAGAGGCGGAGAGTGGGAGAGAGAGGGGAGGGAGAGAGAGACAGACAGACAGACAGAGCAAGAGCAAGAGCATGTCTAAACTCCACTCACTCCCATCGAGTCATTTCAAACCAGTGGCTCTCTGCCAGGTCTCTGAGGCTGAGGTCTTACGAGAAGACTGCTCATTTTTCTCCTACACAGTTGCTGATGGATTCGAACCTCGAAATCCACAGTCTTCTAGTTAGAAGCACAACTCACTTCAGATTATTTCACCTGCACTAGTTCAATGATGCAGGGGACATGATTTATGTGAGTTCGTCTAGTACTGTCTCCACACCCTCACCTGGGGACGGTGGATCAGAGCACAGGCTGGTGGGTGTGGCAGGAGGGATTCAGGTAGAGACCTCCTAAGGAGCTGGCCCAGCAGCTGAGGAATCCTGTCCTCTGAGGAGACCCAGTGGAGGCAGACCCGGGGAGAGCTCCCAGGCGGCCCATGAGCGCGCTCCTCTCCGCTGACCCTCCAGGCTCCTACAACCTATTTATCTTAGTGACACAGAGGACACTGCATGTCACTACTTAAAAAGAGGCTGAGAAGAGGGTTCGGGGTGGGGGCAGGACAACTGGTCCGTTTTGTTCTTTCACTTTGAAATAGCCCAGTACTGGTAACTGGCAAGAATCTGCTTTGTAAGCACAGTAGTTTCAAAGTACTGGCTTTTTGGTCACACACTATACACCAGTGCTCACCATTTAATACAGAAGATTGCTGGCCACAGCTCTGACCCAGTAGTTCCTATTACACAGAACGAAGGGGGATCCGGGCACGGCTGCACTTTTGCTGGTGTTACATGTTTTGCTTTTTTATGTTTCCCCATATAATTTTGAATTCCCTCGGAGTGGAGTCTGTGATTCTAGAAGACACCAATCAAACCAATCCACGGGCCAATGGAAGCGAAAGCAATCAATCATATTGATCTCCTGGGTCACCCTACTTCCTACTTTGGTCATATTATCAGGAAGGACCAGTTAGTTTCTGGAGGGCATCCTACTTAGGAATGATGGATCAACCCAACAAGTGGAAGACTCTCAAAGAGATAGATTGACAGAGGCCTGGCAACCACGGGCTCCAACATGACCATTGTGAGGCCTGCCCAGGAGGAGCCCAGATTTCGTTCCATGATGGTGCTGCCCTAAGAACTGGCTTGACGGTCCCTCCCAACAAGGGCACTCAGTACCCCGGAGCAGTGCAGTGGCCACAAGCAGTCCCCGCCTCGGCCCCTCCCGGAGCCTCCACGACCTGCCCCAGTTTTCAATGGTTCAGCTCTGGAAGGCTTGTGGATGGGGGGGAATTTGCAAAGGTGAGCTGGGCAGGAAGGCCTACGTCTGCCTCAATGAGCCTTGTTTTTTTTACCTCCTAATTCATAAAAGAGAGATTGTTGTTGTTAAGTGCTGTTGAGTCATAGGCCACTCATATCGACCTTATGAACAAAAGACCTGGACACTTGTATAACTTTGGTCCTTTCTCCAGGTTCATAGGGTTTCCAGAGACAAGCTATTTACAGAAGTGGATGCCACTCCTGTCTCCGAGCTTGTTTTAATCGGGGAGCTCCACCCAACACTGTCCACCACGTGTAACAATTACCACATTTGACACATCAGTGTCACAGTGTTCAGCTTCACAGCAACGACGAGTTAACTCTGTATGGCAAGTGGACAGACCAGGGCTATATGGCCTAGAAGAATGTTTGACCACAAACAATGAAAAACAGGACTGAGGGCTGTGGATTAAAGTCACCCACCTTTGGCTTGGGAGCATCACTTTCTGTCCACTAGGCCAACTGGTCTCTCTCTATGTTGTTAAGTGCCATTGGCAGAGAAGCTATAAAAGACAGTGTGTGCAAACTATCTAGCAAGTGAGTAAATGTACCTAGAACAATCAGTAAAGGGATAATTAGCGCTAATCACGCTCATTAGGACATGACTAATAAACAGATTCAGTCTCCAGAGTCCAAACAAAAGGAAGTTTACCCAAGATGAGGGCATGGAGGAGAAGCGGACTTGACCTCTATTAGATCTGTTGCCTGACGCCTGTGGATCTGATGCCAAGGTCCTTTCACAACAGAACACTTCCGCGCTCATAAGCTGCTGTTTCACCAAGAGCGGCGCTGGGCCAGAATCTTCAGCATCACCTAGGAAATTCCTGCTGCTGGGAGCTGAGTCAGTCCTCACTCCTGGGGACCCTGTATCCGACAGAACAAGCCACTGTCCGGGCCTGTGCCCGCCTCACTCACACCACTCTGCGTGAGCCCACTGTTGTTGTTGTTATGTGCCGTCGAGTCGTTTGCGACTCATAGCGACCCTATGCACAACAGCCGTCAACCCTGCTCTATCCTGTGCCAACCGCACCGCCTCTGACACACCCATCCCGATTACCCCAGTCACCGAATCAATCCATCTCATAGAGGGTCTTCCCCTCCTGCGCTGTCCCTCCACCCTCCCAAGCATGATGTCCCTCTCCAAGGACCCGTCCCTCCTGGCAACATGTCCAAAGTATGTCAGACGAAGCCCCAGAATCCTTGCCTCCAAGGAGCAGGTTGGTTTAATCCTCCCCAAGATGAATCTGTTTGTTTTCCTAGCAGTCCATGGTATTCTCAATACTCTTCTCCAGCACCACAGCTCAAAAGCATCCACTCTCCTTCTGTCCTCCTCATTGTCCAACTCTCTGATGCATAACAAGCGATTGCAAATACCATGGCCTGTATCAGGCGCACCTTAGTCTCCAGAGAGACACCGTTGCTCCTGAGTACTTTAGAGAGGTCCCTAACAGCAGACTTTCCCATCGCGATATGCTTTTTGATTTCCTGACTGCTAGTGCCAAGAGTGTTGACCGTGGAGCCAAGCAAACTGAAGCTGTGAACAATCTCAATCTCTTCGCCATCCATCCTATCATTACCACAGGTATTAAATCGACGCACCTCACTGCTAACCTTCCTCTCTTTCATGACAGCTCAGCCCCATTCCAGAAATCTAAGATCAGACACTCTAGAGGTGGGGCCCAGCAGTCTGGGGTTTTAGCAAATCCCCCAACTGGTCCTGAGGCTCAAGTGTGAGACTCACTGCGCAAGAGCAGACCTGGCTTCTCTCGTCCATCCTCTGAGCAGCAGAGCTGTCTCCAAGGTCCAGACCTTTCAGTTCAGCTCCCAGGCCACCAGGACTTGGTCTGAGCCGGGGAGTTTATGGTGCAGAGACAGCAGGTCCCAAGCGCCCCTAAGGACTCTGAACACCTACCTTCCAGGGAGACATCTGGCTCCAGCTCCAAAATGGAAACAGAGAAACGTGAGCCAGGAAGAAAGGTAACAAAGCAGGCCATTACTCAAGCAGGCCGGAGAGGGAGACGCAAAGCAGTTTGCTAACACGGATCAAGAGGTTTAAACTGATCATGGCTATTAACCCAGTAATTAGGCTTTCAACAGTCGACGCTAAGGAAATAATCAATGATTTAGTAGGATGGCCGGCTGAGAAACTAAGCCACGTAAATGTCAAACAACTGGATAATGGTTAGCCTCTGGACCATCGTAATGAGGAAACAGTACAAAACCATTAGAAAAGAATAATAATTTATGGAGTAATCACTCCTGTTGGGTTGATTCTGACTCACAGTGGCCATAAAGGACGGGGAAGAACAGTCCCACGGCTGCCGGGGCTGTGATCACCATGGTGACTGACTGCACATCTGCCTCCCATGATCTGAATGGTGACCTACCTTTTGTGAGCAGCTGAACAGTTCAAAGCTACACCATCGTAATGAAGGCACCTTCATTCAAAGAATAGAAGCTTCACTTAAAGCCTAAAAATCTCATTGTTATCAAGGAAGCACCCACTCATAGCTGACCATTCAGTGGGGCTATTTGGGAGGAAACTCCATCAAGGTTTCAATTCAACATACAACCACATGTTACACCTAAGGCGCCCAAGGAGATTCCAACTCACGGTGACCTTTCTTTGCTGGGTTTCCAAGCGTGCTCAGCTTTATGGGAAGAGAATATTCATCTTTCTCCCTCAAAGCAGCTGGTGGATTCAAACTGCTGACCTTCCGGACACACGCCATAGCACGACAGCTCCCAACTTCATACAGAAGATTGTAGTGTGTTGCTCTTATACTGCTGGGTCGGAACAAGGTCATAACTGAGCTTCCAGCTGGTTTTCAGAGGCTGACAATTGACCCCGGAAGGAAATCACTCATCCTTCTCTTTTTTTTTTCTGTTTAGAATGCCAACGTGTTTATTTAGAGTACCTACATCAAATTCAACCAAAATCCAACAAAGATGGGAACACACAAGAATAACAGCTAGATGAGACTTAATTAAATAGAACAACATTTGTGGTGGACGGGTACAGGTGGCTAGTAAAACTCCTAGCCATCTGGTGGATCATCCTTCTCTTTTGTCCTGAGCATCTGTTGGTGGATTTGAACTTCCTGCCTCTGGCATTACAACTCCTTAGCCACTAACTAAGTACGTCACCAGAATTGCTAATACGTAAGATTAAACTATGGTTCAGGTTAAGTCATGGCCAACCAATTCTTGAGAATTCTGTTCCCGGATGTCCATAGAGCACTTCTTCCTCAGACCTGGACCACTGGAGGGAGGGTAGATCTTGAGTTAGAGAAGGGTCACGGTCTTCCAGTCTGCTCTCACACACCGGCCCCACAAACCCCAGAACAATGTTCTCGAGTCTGAGCTGCTGCCCACAAACTCAGGACACCAGACAAAAGCTCAACAGTCCCCAGGCCCTCAATCACCTGTTGGTCTGCGGGCTTCCATTACCCCCTCAAGTTCAATAATGCGCTACACGAGTTCTGCAGAACTCACAGAAAGCACTCGAGGGTTCCACAGAACTCATCGAAAGTACGAGATGGGTATAGTTCTGTTCTCTCCAAAAAGGAAACACATGAGATGTGTATGCAAAGTTGGGGAAGGCTCCTCACGGGGACCCACTATGTTCTACTAAGGATGATCTGTCCCCACACTTACATCTACACTTGTCATCCACCAGGAAGCCCAAAAGTGTCCATGTCCACAGCCTGTTACGAGGCCTCATTAAGTAGGCCTGACCCACTGCACCACGAGCCTATCCTGTGAGGTTGGCTTGTATCATGTGATGCGTCCCTCCTGCCTGGCTCTCCATCTCATTTGCCTGCATCCTCAGGTGTGGTCTGCAGGCCTCATCAAAGACCTTTCCCCAAATCACTGCAGAAGTCCCAAGGTTTTAGAGGTCATCTCTCAGGAAGCCGGAAGAAAGAGGAAATTCTTTGAATAAAGGCAATTGTACACTCCACAGAGATCTACATGCATACATGCATATTGTTGCTGTATATCTTGACCCACAGCTGACCCTTCGGCGAGTTTTCAGAGAGAGTTAATCACCTAAGAGGAGACTGTATGTGCCCATCTTTTCCCCCATGGAGCAGCTGGTGGATGCGAACCATGGATTGAGGCTCAATGTCAAGAAGACAAAGATTCTCACCACTGGACCAATTGAAAGCATCAGGATGGATGGTGACAAGATTGAGATTGTTGACAGCTTTAGTCTGCTTGGCTCCACAGTCAACACTCTTGGCACCAGTAACCAGGAAATTAAAAAAATGTATTGCGATGGGAAAGTCTGCTGTTAGGAACCTCTCCAGGGTACTGAAGAGCAATGGTGTCACTCTGGAGACTAAGGTGCATCTGATACAGGCTGTAGTCTTTGCAATCACTTGTTATACATCAGAGAGTTGGACAATGACTAAGGAGGATAGAAGGAGAATTGATGCCTTTGAGCTGTGGTGCTGGAGAAGAGTATTGAGTGTACCATGGACTGCTAGGAAAACAAACAGATTCATCCTGGAGAGGGTTAAACCAGGCTGCTCCTTGGAGGCAAGGATTCTGGGGCTTTGTCTGACATACTTTGGACATGTTGTAAGGAGGGACAGGTCCTTGGAGAAGGACATCATGCTTGGGAGGTTGGAGGGACAGCGCAGGAGGGGAAGACCCTCTATGAGGTGGGTTGATTCAGTGACTGGGGTAATCGGGATGGGTGTGTCAGAGGCAATGAGACAGGCACAGGATAGAGCAGGGTTTAGGGTTGTTGTATATAGAGTCGCTATGAGTCGCAAGCGACTTGACGGCACATAACAACAACAACAACCTTTGCATTGGCAAAGCAATTTCTTACTGGTAAGCCACCAGAGTTCATGCATGGATATATACATATATAATGCCAAGTTCTCAACAATGACGTTTTGAGTGGTGATTTCAATATGTTCAAATCCCTAAAATAAACAAGCCAAGTTCAAATCCTAGCCCTCATATTCGCTGGTACCTCCATGCCTTAATTTCCACATTTCTAAGAAACCTGTTACCCTGCAGGTGCTTCAGGGTAATAATGGCTCTCAGCACCTTGGGGGCTGTACGGAGAAGGTGAGAAGGCATAGCCCTGCCTGGCGTATAACAAGAGCCCCGCTATCCACATGCCTGTACCTTTCAGAGTACGCCACTTGTACAACACTTACAAAAATAAAAAAAGACAGAATAATGACATGCCTAGTACAATGATCCGTTCTTAATTTAAATCCAAAAGGGCAAGAGGTCTGTGTTGGAGGAGGGGATAAAAAAATTAGACCAAGATGGAAACTAGGGCGGAATTTTCAAGAGCCATCAAATCCCGAGCCTCCAAGCCAGCAGAGGAGAACACGTTGTGGTTTCAGTGCGAGCGCTTCTTAAAATTCCACAATCATGTTGACATTTTCAACTTTCAGAAAAGGCTCACCTGCTGCTAAAAATAATAGAGATTCACCATCAATAAAAGGACAGGGCTCTTTGCCCTTTCAGTCAGTTTTGTGTTGGAATACAAAATAGCTTTCTCATATTTTCCCCCTTTTCCCTTTCCTTTCTGTAGTATTTTTAATGCAGAATTTACTCTTCTCAACGTAGTTTATTTTAAGTTAACATTAATGCTATTTTGTAGCTCCTAGAAAATGTTACCACTCGAGAGCTATTTCTCCTACTGCTGTCAAGCCGGAACTAACGCACAGGAAACCCTCGGAAGGCTTCCAAGGTTGCAAATTAAATGAAGAGATTGCCTATCTTTTTCTCAAGGTACAATTGGTGGATTTGAACAGCCAGAGAGGTCCAGCCTTTGCCTCAGAGGAACAATTCTCAAAGGACTGAGCCCCCACGGCTCCTCTACATCCTGTGTGAGTGTGTGTGTGTACACACACACACACACACACGTACGGCTGTTCTCTGTCACTAAGTTGGTTCTGACACATGGTAACTTCACAGACCGCAGAACGAAGCACTGTCCTGTCCTGCTCCAGCTTTATAAACCCTTCTGTGTGGGTCCACTGTGGTCGATCCATCATGATGAATGTAAGTCTTTTCTGCTGAACCGCTTCTTTACAGAGCATGATGTGAGAGACAGACAGGACCCGCCAGTGGGATCTTAGTGGCAGTAAATCCCACAGAGGAAAGATTGCCTATCTTTCTCCCACGGAGCAGCTGGTGCATTTGAACCAGGTGCCTTTTGATTGACAGCGCAACTCCTGACCCTTAATCCACCAGACTGGCTGCATTTCAGCAACATGAAGCCAGCACAACATGACACACTGCTCTGATGACCTGCAGCAGCTCGCTGGCGCTGGTGTAGCCGTTATGTTTTCTCAATGGCCCCTCTTGGGCAGGCACAGGTGAGCACAGGGTAAGCTGCCTGGCTGGAAGTGAGCAACTGAAAGTTTAAGGCCAAGGACAGGGGCTGGGCCTGGTGGTCAAAGTCTTATCGAAAGCTCTGGATGGTCAATTCTCATGGGGACATGGAGGGTGAGGTCAACTAGCCAGAGGAGGAGGATGCTGGAGGGACCCGGAGAGCAGAATGCACCCCCATGGCATCCAGGTCTTCCCATTTAAAGCCAGGGCGCTCCTGACCCCATGAAGGTTCCTCAAAGGCATTTCTGAGCCATTCAGGGGCAAAGCCATTCATCCTGAAAATATGGTGAGGGCCAGAGAAAGAGGGGACTCCTCTGAGCATTGACTGGGCAGAGGTGGTGCTTAAGGGTCCTTGGCTCTAAATGGCCCTTCCCTATGTACAGTGATGGAGGAAAACTCTCCTGAAGGAACTTGGGGTTGGGGAAGTGGTGGCAAGTGGCAAGCAGGGGCCTGATGGGACAGTCAGCCATGGTACCGGGGAGGGGCCGAGATGATACGACCAGCCTCCACTTTTACATAAATCCAATTCTGGAACAGTGACCCTGTCTTTAGAATTTAGTCATGCTGATAAGTGGGGTGTGTGTGTGTGTGTGTGTGTGTGTGTGTGTGTGTGTGTGTGTCCTACTTCAGTGATCCACTGCATTTGTTTTCAAAATTACATTTCTAAGAATTGCATGTATGATATTGAAAAATTCACTCTGAAACGTCATTGCTTAATTAAAGAGCACATGATAGCTAAAAAAATTTTAAAAAATTTAAAAATTGAAAGCCAAACAAAAGACCCTAAAAACTGCTTCCATCAAGTGGATTCTGATTCCTAGTGACTCCCTGTGTTGGAGAGCAGAACAGTTCCAGGGGATTGATTGTCTCAGCTGCTATTTTTACAGAGGCAGATGGCTAAATCTTTCTCCCACAAAGCTTCTGGGTAGATTTGATGCGCCAACCTTTAGGTTAACAGCCAGTCGCACAGCAATTGTGCCACCCATGGGCCTTCACAGAGCTAACAGCTGAGGAGAATTAGTACTGCTCCACCTGCTCCAAGGCATGGTATTTTCAACACGGTCGCTATGCGTCACCCACGACTCAACAGCACCTAACAACAACAACAATAGAGCTCTGTTGGCCTAGTAGATAGAAAGTGATGCTACCAAGGCAAAGGTGAGTGATTTTAACCTGAAGCCCTCAGGCCTAGTATTAACTTTTTTTTGTCAAACATTATTCTAAGTGTTACAGCACTGGTCTGTCCATTTGCTGTACAGAGGTAACTCGTAGTTGCTGTGATGCTGAACACTGTGACACTGATGTGTCAAATGTGTTGGTTGCCCATGGTGGACAGTGTTTGGTGGAGCTCCTCGATTAAAACAAGCTTGGAAGCAGGAGTGGCATCCACTTCCGAAACAGCTTGCCTCCAGAAACTCTATGAACTTGGAGAAATGATGAAAGTTATACAAGTGTTTAGGTCTTTCGTTCATAGGGTCGCTGTGAGTCGTCTACAACTTGATGGCACCTAATAACAAAAACAACAACCAGTGTATCACAAAGTAGACAATGGAATACTATGCTGCATTGAAAAACAAGGAACTCATGCAATACTATTCAAAATGGTTGACTCTGGAGAACATTATGCTGAGTGAAATATCCCAGTCACAAAAGGACAAATATTACATGATGCCACTGTTGTAGAATGGGACTAACCTCGGGGTTGGAGTGAGACTGAGTAAGATGGGTTCAATAATGTATATTGCACTGAAACAGAGGAGGGAGAAAACTGTTTCAAAGAGATATGTGACTAGGTATTTCTGTCATCACAGGAGTCTAGAGCGATGGCTCCATGGTGGAGGGGACCTGGGGGAGGGTTTGTAAAACAATGAAAGAATCTTTTCTTTTACTTTTCCATAATTTTTGACTCATGTACTTATAACTTGTTAGTTAAATTTGTGTCTTCTAGGTTGCAACGCCCCCATGATATATCTTCAAAGGTATGAACATGTACGGCTAAGCACAATTAATAAGAGTGCACCTAAATTCCAAAATCAATCTCCATAATAGTCTATGTGTTTCTTACTGCCAAAGGGGCCCTTTAGAGTAGTGAGAGAAGATCTTTACCCTGAAACCCACAGCGTCCCTTTTCAGCAGGAAGTAGCTAAGAGAATACGCCATCCCCTTTTCCTTATGAATCAGGGTGAAGTCTCTCTCAGGGAGGAGTGATAGGGAATGGCAAAGGACACACTGACAAAGGAGATTAATCAGAACTGACTTTGACAAACACTGTGGCATTTGGACAATTAAAACAGATATTCGGATGGTGGAGGAAGAAGAACAAACTGGGGAGGAGGGTAGAGAGAATGGTGCAGCAATGAAGGAATGAAAACCCAAAATCCCTGTAAATGTTCATTAAAACTAATAAAAAAACAACAACAAAGTAGACAATGGACAAGCATGACGGATGAAGAACTGAAGCCTTTGAGTTGGGGTGTTGGGGAAGAGCATGGGATAACCCATGGACTATTTTAGAGGAAGTGCATACAAGGTACTCCTTGGAGGCAAAGATGGTGAAACCTTGTCGCTCATGCTGTGGGCATGTTGTCAGGAGGGATCAGCCATTGGAAAAGCCATTATGCTGAGAAAGGTAGAAGGGTCATCGAAAGAGAGGAAGAACCTTAACAAGAGGGATTGATACGGTGAGTCAAAGTGTAACCACGGGCTTGGGCATGTCAGAAATGGTGAGGTTGGTGCAGGATTTCGATCTGCTGTTCATACGGTCTCTACAAGTCTTGTAGAGGACTTGACAGCACTTAACAACTGTTCTACATGGGTGTTACTATAAACTCAGATGAGAAGGGTAATGGCCAGGAAGAGAATTAGTTTCTGGAAAGGAAACAACTAATCAATCCTTCAGAAAGCTGCCTCCTCAGGAGAGGCGAACCTCTTCCCATATCATGTCTTGAAATAATTTGGGAGCCACCAGGCTCCAAAGGGTTGATTCCGAGTGGCCACCACCATACCTAAGCTCAGTGGTAACCCAAGAGAAGTGACCGGAGGAACTGTTCTGAGAAGATGGTGATGATTCCCCCCTGGGTCCTGGGGAGAGGAGCTCCACTCTGGAACAGTCTGCTCTCTGAGCCGAGGCACCGGACCAGAACGGAGGCTGCCAGGCAAAGCTATCGCGGTCAGCCTGAAGTGGCTAGGAGCTAACTGAGCAGAGAAAGGAAAAATTGGTTCTGACATAGCAGAAATAAGATAAATTAGAAATCAAATGGATTGGGACTTAGAAGCTAAATCAGAGTGGAGGCAAAGAAGTCCACCCTTAATGTGCAAGGTGGGCCCTGCCGGCTGAGATAACGAGATCTAATTGAGTTGAGTAGAAACATTGGCTGGGTGGAGAACATCCTTTCCTGTACTTGGAGGGAGACCACAAGGCGTGTATGAGAAATGGCTTTGTTCCTGAGGGGAAAACAAGTGCCACTTAGCAAAGGCTCAGAGAAGAGGGTACACGCAGCCAGGGAGGGCTTTGTGTTCTTCCAGCTCCAGCTAAAAGCCGAAACGTCTGATGAAGAAGAAAGACTTCAGAATCAGGCTCCTCGGTGGCATTCTGAGAGGTGCCCTCCATTAGTACCGGAAGGACCACTGGGCTGGGTGATGGAGGCTAACTGTCCTCACCTCACATTCTTGATCCACAGAGGAAAGAGGAGGGCTGAAGCTGTGTGTGTCTGGAGTAGCCTCTCTGAGGAGCAAGGTCTAGGACACTAATCATTGTAAGACTCTACTCAACCTGAGAGTTTCACACGGAAGTTCTCAACATTGAACTTGTCTCCACATCATACAAAAAACATCGAGGGAGCAGCTCGATCAACACGACGGTTCCTGGAATCTGTGATCGTCTTGGGCCAGGCTCTGGAGTCTGAGGGTGTGGTGGGTGCCCTGGGAGACATGATGCAGGCAAAAAAATGTGGACCTTAAAAACTCAAGAGAAGCTCTCACTAAGAATGGGCAGACCCCTCAAACCCCCAAGTGTGGCTGTCTTGAGCTGACCTCTTGTTGACTGTTTCCAGGATGCTTCATGTGGGGGTGTCCCAACAGACGGAATCATCACCATCTTCTCAGAACAGTTCCTCCGGTCACTTCTCTTGGGTTACCACTGAGCTTAGGGATGGTGACGATCACTCGGAATCAACCATTTGGAGCCTGGTGGCTCCCAAATTATTTCAAAATGTGATGTGGAAAGAGGTTCGTCCCTCCTGCTGGAGGCAGCTTTCTGAAGGATTGATTAGTTATTTCCTTTCCAGAAACTAATTAAACTAATTATCTTCCTGGCCATTACCCTTCTCGTCTGCGTTTACAGTCATCCAGGTAGTACGGTTGTTATTGTGTTTGTTGTTGTTGTTGTTGTTGTTAAGGGCTGTCAAGGCTTGTATAACTCATAGCAACCCTGTGAACAGCAGATCAAAACCCTGCCCTCACCTGCACCGACTCACCATTTCTGACATGCCCAAGCCTGTGGTTACACTTTGACTCACTGTATCAATCCCTCTTGTTAAGGGTGACTGACTCTAGAATGTCCCCATTTAACCAGTCTGGGGTGGTGGTGGATGCAGAGGCCCCGTGGAGCACAAGGGGAGAAACTCCACCAGGAGGACTTGGGGGAACCTGCAGAGACCCTCACCCACCACGCTGGGTGAGCGAGAGCTAAGGGGAAGAGGCATGGAGGGTCACCTGCAGTGCCCCCACACATATTCCTGAGACCAGTCAAAAGCTTGTGAACAGGATACAATATTGGATCCAGGCAGAACTGTTGAACACACTGTCTTGATGTTATTTGAGGGGAATCATTGAGCCACTGAAAGTGGCAAGTTCTGACCTCGCCCCCTGAATCCATCCACATCACTGCAACCCAGGGTCTGCGGAGAAGGCAAGACCTGGCTCCACTGCTCCAAGTTGCAGAGCTGTTGTATGGGAGCTCTGGTGGCCTACTGGCAAGAAGCTGCACTGCAATCCCAGAGGTATGCAGTTTGAATCCACCAGATGCTCTGCTGGAGAAGGAGGGCAATCTCCTCCTGTATCTGTCAGATCTGATTTGACTGTACACACTCACTCTCTCTCTCTCTCTCTCTCTCTCTCTCTCTCTCTCACACACACACACACACACACACACACACACAGAACTAGGTAGTAGAGGCGGGCTCCAGATAGCGGTGTGCCTGCTGCCATGGCAACCAGGATGAGCCAGGGATGGGGAAGAAGGTGCTTGGCTTAACTGAAATCCAGGCGACGTTTTAATACAAACCTCAAGGAAGCTAATGCTCAATTAGATTCTCTCCACCCTCTCTCTCCCTTTCCTTTCATGCCACCGGATAACTTTAAAACACTGTCCTTCTGAATAAAAAAAAGAAATCTCTGAAGTTAAGCCCTTCAATAAACCACTGAGATTAATCCCCTTCTCCTACACCAATCCTGGAGGAAGGACATCATGCTTGGACAAGGAGAGGTCCGGTGAAAGAAAGGAAGATCCTAAATGAGACGGGCTGGCAGCCATTGCAATGACGGGCGTGCACTCAGCAGAGGCTGTGGTATGGTGCAGCATTGGACCAAACTTCCTCTGTTGGACACAGGGCCACTGTGAGTCTGCGGGTCTCAATGGCACCTGATCAGATACCAAACTCATACGCAAAGCCTACTGTCCCTGAGTCCTCTCCATTGGGGGCTTATTCTTCTCAAAAGAAATGCTGTTTGCCTGAGAAAGTCTTCTTGGTTTTTGTTCTCCGTCAAGGTGGAATTGATTCATAGCTGAACCTCCAACAGGTTTTCAGAAGCAGTAACTTGCATGAGAGGAAGCTGTTCATCTTTCTCCTGTGGAGCAGCTGGTGGATTTGAACCAACTGCCCTTGGGTTGGCAGTGCAACTTCTTACCACCGGAGTATTATCCATTCTCACGTTGGCCACTTGGGACAAAAGGGTATCACATTTTCCAAACACTTGGGCAGTTATTAAATGCAGATTCCCAGGAACCATGCTAATAAGAGCTTAATTTCAGCAAATCAGAGGCAGAGCATATACATGTGTGTTTTATCCAAGAAAGTCAGACTTCTGATGTGATCAGATCAAGATTCACTGGGTGAGAAACACTGACCACCAGATCCACTTTGCCCACAGAATGATCCTTTAAAGAGCAGACTGAACTGAGCCAAAAGTGGACGCCTGATGACTTAGTGCAAATTATGGGATGTGAAGGGTTAACGGCTCATGCCAAGACTGCAGTGGCGAGGCCATGGCATGTAATTCTGAACACAACTACACTGAAAAGACATTCTTGGTAGCCTTACTAGGAAGCCATTTCTTGTCTAAGCTTCAAAGTCAAACAGAAAATCCAACAATCTCACACATTCGGGAAGGAGCAGAACACTCACAAATGTGGTCCTCATGCAAAAATCCCTCCCTGCCCATTTTCATGAAAAGGAGATTTACTAGGTATTCACAAGTCAATCATGAATGAATCACAGTGTATGAACAACAGATCAGAACCTTGCCCTAGCTCCACAATCTCCACCATGCTCAAGTTCATTGCTGCAATCACTGTATCAAGGCATCTCTTTGATTATCATCCTCCTGAAAATTCAGCATGCAGTGGTTTTATCCTGCAGTACACAGGGTCTTCATGATTCTGACTCACTTTGAGGGCAAAGGGTTTCATTTGAGTGTCATTGTCAATGCACTAGAAGTGACAAGGTCCACATTTGGTTTTGGGGTTTGCCTAAGAGCTTGCCAGAAACTCTCCTCTACCACTTGCATCATGATTTTGGTGGCTGTGAACTTCTGGTTTTTCTCTTTTTGTTTTGTTTGTTTTTTACTTTATTGCCAAGAATATTACAACATCAGATCCACAGTCTTGCAAAAGGCAGAGTTGATGAAGGTCAAGGAGGACTGTTCAAGACCTCTGTTATCTATAAGATCCCTACCTCACACCATACCCAAACAATGTCTGTTTATCTGTTTGTTTTAATTTCTTATTAATTTCAGTGGAAATTTATAGAGACTTTGGATTTCCATTTATTCATTGTTGCACTTTTCTCCCCTCCCAACCCTCCCCCATTTGTTTGTTTTTAAGTGTGAGCTCTTCATTTTTTCAATCTCTTCTCTAACCAGACCCATAGCATTGTAGTCAACTCTACAGTACCTAATGGTAATAACCAGCAAGTTAATGTTTCTAAAGACTAAAAGTAAGCGAGAATTATACCACGAAGGTGCCCTAAGGATGAAACAGAAGACGGCAAGAAATACCATCAAATGTTGAGCTGACAAAAATGGAGCTTGTCCCACACCATTCAGGTCTGTTTGCTGCACACACGTATGCACACATGTGTGTGTTTGTGCTTGGCCTTGAGATTTCCACAGACACCAATGTGGAGTCTCAAACAGCTAGCTAAGCCTGGTTTTAAGAATCTGGCTCTTGTGCCACATTAAATAAAGTGCAAGAAAGTACAATCTGAGGAAATTCTGCAGATTGCTACCTGAGTCGCTTGTTGTGGTTGTTGATTGCCTTCGAGGTGAGCACGGCTCATAGTGACCTTATGAACAAAAGGCCTGAAGCCCCTCCGCAACTCCCAAAATTTATTAAAGTTCATAGAATTTCTGGAGGCATGTTGTTTAGGAAGTGGATGCCACTCCTGCTTATTGAAGGTTATTTGCAGGCCCCACTCAGAATCACGGGAACGTTATTTTAGGGGAGGAGATTCGGGAAATCGCATTTGAAAGGAGCTCCTGCAGCAATGGTGCTCCAGATAAGAAGCCTGTGTGGTAGCAGCAGATAATGGCAAGTACACGAGCGTTTGGTGTCGGAGACGTTTGTCACGACATTCATTTAGAGGCACCTGAGATGAAAAGGCAGGACCTCACACACGCACGGATGTGCTCATTAAATATCAAATCCCTGGGTTCCTGCCCAGAATCTGTTACAGTGGAGATTCAGATTTCAAAAATTCTACAACTGATTTTTTAAAAAAAAAATTATAATACTAGTTTACTTACAAAATTGGAATACATTGTTTTCAGACCAAATTCTTCCAATTTCCCTCACCTCCATCCACCCATCAAACTGTACAATCCCATGGTTAATCCCTCTGCCCCCGAACATCCTCATCCGTCTGCTTCCACCCTCTCCTCCCCTTGGATCCTCCTCATACTCGTTCTACAATAATGGTTTTATACAGGCGAGCTCTGGTGGCCTAGTGGCAGGAAACTGCACTGCAATCCCAGAGGTGCGTGGTTCAAATCCACCAGATGCTCTGCTGAAGAAGGAGGAACAATCACCTCCTGTACCAGTCAGATCCAATTTGACGGTACACACATAAAAAGAATAAATAATAAGAAAAAATAAAATAAATAATGGTTTTATACAATATTTGTCTTTGTGGGACTCAGTTCAGTCAGCATAATGCTCTCCAGTCCCTCCCATGTTAAGTAGTAATTAACAAAATCATTGCTCCTCTGTGCTGTGTAGTATTCCACAGTATAAATACACCATAATTTCTCAATCCGTTCAATTGTGGTTGGACATCTGGGCTGTTTCCACTGATTTCATTAATTTTTTTTTAAAAAAAAACATAAAGAAGAAAAGAAAATGCTACCACAATATCAAAACCTGAATTATCTCTGGTGACATTTAAAAGCATAAAACCAACAAACAGACATAGTTAGAATACACAAACAAAACAGAAAGGGATGGAATTAAAACCAGGAATCTCATCTCCACCACCCTCAAGTCTTTCTCCCCAATAACCACTGGTCATGGGTTCCCATATATTCTTCCAGGGGAAAAAAAATATTAGTAATAGGAAATGTATACCCAAAAGGAATGAGATTCTATGTGATTTCTGTAGGTTGCTTTTTCCGATTAATACAGGATGTAGGTTTTTCTAAATAATGCACCCTTAAAAAAATCCACCACACTTATTTGCTAAGGTCTTCTCAGGAATGAATTTGCATTTCTAAACAGGAGAATGCAACATGGGAGGTTCCCAGACCAGCCTGAGAAACCCTGGGCTGGAAAATGGGCAGTTCCTGGGAGGCTCACTCCTGCTGCCTTGTTGATGTCAATCCACACAGAAGCCTCAGAAACATCCTTCAAAGTTACATAACAAGCAGAAGTCTGTGTATCTCTAATCAATCACCTAGAACGCAAATAGACAAGTATCCCTACCAGACTGCACTTAGCCACCTTCAAGTGTTTCCTATTAGATGTTGGGGCCAGGTAGCACAAGGAAGGGAATTACTCCTGGATGCACCTATGAAATCCAAGCACCCAGACGCAACCTGTGGACCTGCAAAGCATCATGGGAAGACCTCCAAATAGCCACTCAACCATCCTTAGTCACCAAATCAGAGCAAAGGTAGAGGACAAAAGCCTGGCCCTGGCCAGCCCCAGATGCTCTCCAGATGAAGAGACTCCTCCCGTCACCTCTGTCCACTTCTTGTCTACAGATTTTTGGCTGACGTTAAGTGGCTCCAAAGATAAAGTTGCTGCCGATTTCCCTGAAGCATCATTTGCAGTCTTACTAAGCTTTTAATTGGAAAATGTTCACCTGCTAACAGACTTATGTATTCTTCATGTAATTATCTCTGGATTTTCTCAGCAGTCTCTCCCCGCTTTCCTGGCTGCAGGGCGAAAGGAAACCCACAACTTGAGCCTTGTATTTGGAGAGGGAGAGAGGTAATGCCCATAGGTTTGCTCTGGTCCAGGTGCCTGAGGAACAGTGATGGCCTCTGCCCAGCCAACTGAGTCCTGGAGGTGGAAGAAGCAGGGAGCTGAGACCTATCTCCCAGGCTTACAGATGCTCTGAGCTGTGTGCCCGGCTCTCCACCCAGTTCTCACACTTGCCAGGATATAGCCCTGCCCCGCATATACTGCCCCAGTGCGGCCAGCAAGACCAGGCATGAGCAGTTCACCAACTTCTCAAAGTACACGATCAATTGTTCTCTAGAATAAAGGCATCGTCCTTGGGAGACCTGAAGGAGGCTTTACCAGATGAGCCATGGGGAAGCTGAAGAGGTCAGTTTGAAGAACAGACAAAGCAAATGAGAAGCAGGAATGAGAGGCCTTGAAGGGGGAAGTAGACGGAACACACCTTGTCCTCTCATCAGGTTTGCACAGTGTAATTCCTGTGCTTCACCTTGCCTGACTTATCTCGCTGCCTTCCAACTCTGTCTCCGCAAAAGGAACTCTTCCCCTTTCCTGAAGCTAGTCCATTCCCTTCCTCCAGACTGGAATCTGGGGCCCAAGTTTCTCTACAACATCTTCCTCAATCTGCAGCCTAATCCTTTATTCCTCAAAGAACCTAAGGGGTGTTAGCATGGCCAAGGATAGCATACATCACAGGTAGACAGACTCCCAAATAAAAATGTCTGGATGAATATGTACATGTCCACCAGGGAGCCAGAGAACAAAGGACTGCAGAAAGATGGAAAGGAGAAGGCTGCCGAGGGAACAGAATGTCGGGATCGTTTGACTGGGTGCCGGGAAAGCATACTGGAAGCAGGGGGGAAAGCCAGACAGAATGTAATTAAGTGAACTGTGTACATTACTTTAACTCCTGTTCACATTAGCGCTGTAAACATCCCACTTAATTCATCATTATCGAGCTTGCCAGCAAAGTTGCAGGGGAAAACTTCAGCCCCAAGTTTAATTACACCCAGGCGGCAGGGAACATTTGTCATGTCCTCCAGAGCTGTCCAGGGAGAAAGACGTCGTTTTCCTTAGAGGCCAGCGTGAGGGCACTTTCCCAGCACATTGCCAATCTCAGAGGATATACCAGGGAGAAACCTGGAGACCCCTAAGAAGTCTGGTTAGCAAATGCCAGTGAACTTGCAAAGAGAGGCAGGGCTTCATGAAAAGGTGTTCAAACAGAGGGATGTCAAATACTCCAGCAGCCTGCCATTCTCTTTCTGCCCTCCACATCCTTAAATGCACATACATAGTCATGTGTGTTGGTATATGCATATGCATATCTCCACTAGGAATCCCTAGGTAGCCTGGTTAGGTGCGAAACTACTATTCGAAAGCCTGGCCACTCAGAGTCCCCTCCATAAAAAAGTACTGGTGATTTTGCCCTTAGCCTTGAAAAACCCAATGGTGGGCAACATTGCATTAAAATCAACGCACGGTAACAGCTTTGGATTTGGGGTTTTTCAGACCTACACTAATGTTTTATTATTTATGGATTGAGGCTCAATGTCAAGAAGACAAAGATTCTCACCACTGGACCAACTGGCAGCATCAGGATGGATGGTGAAGAGATTGAGATTGTACACAGCTTTAGTTTGCTTGGCTCCATAGTCAACAGTCTTGGCACCAGCAGCCAGGAAATTAAAAGGTGCATTGCAATGGGAAAGTCTGCTGTTAGGGACCTCTCCAAAGTGCTGAAGAGCAATGGTGTCTCTTTGGAGACTAAGGTGCGTCTGATACAGGCCATGGTCTTTGCAATCACCTGTTATGCATCAGAGAGTTGGACAATGACCAAGGAGGATAGAAGGAGAATTGATGCCTTTGAGCTGTGGTGCTGGAGAAGAGTATTGAGAATACCATGGACTGCTAGGAAAACAAACAGATTTGTCCTGGAAAGGGTTAAACCGGGTGGCTCCTTGGAGGCAAGGATTCTGAGGCTCCATCTAACATACTTTGGACATGTTGTGAGGAGAGACCGGTCCTTGGAGAGGGACATCATGCTTGGGAGGGTGGAGGGACAGCGCAGGAGAGGAAGGCCCTCTATGAGGTGGATTGATTCAGTGACTGGGATAATCGGGATGGGAGTGTCGGAGACAGTGCGATTGGCACAGGACGGAGCGGAGTTTAGGGCTGTTGTACATAGGGTTGCTATGAGTCGCAGGCGACTCGACGGCACACAACAACAACAACACTAATGTTACTCTTGCTGATTAGTCAGTGTGTGTTTGCTTATTTATTAGAATTAATAAGCTGGAGTTCAAGTCTCTAACTCAGCCTCCTGCTGCTTCCTCATAGCACTTTCAAGGCTTCCTGGCTCAGCACTTCTGGGCGTACGTCAAACTTCACCTTGGAATGGTTCCTTCTCAGCGTCATGAGACATTCCAAAGGCTACGATCGATGGACAGAGCTAAGCCTTGGATTATGATAGTCAGATTTAAAAAAAAAAAATCAATAAAAAGCTACCAGAAGAATACTTATGGAGGGAAGTGGTCCACAGTCAAATGCTCCAGGTGATGATGGGCTGACCCTTCTGACCTCGAAGTCAAAGTCAAGTTGAGAAGAGTCAAAGTATGCTGCCAGGCAGACTTAGGCAGGCTCCTTTGCTTCTGCTTGTTAAAGCCCTGTGCCAGCAATCTTCTCAGCTGTGAACCAAAAAGTCACTGGTTCGAATCCCCCAGGCGCTGCTGGGGAGGGAGATTCGACAGTCTCCTCCCAGGAACATTACAGCCTCGGAAATTCAGTGGGCAGGGCTGCGGCACCACTACGCATGAGAATCGACTCCCCACAGACAAGTTTGGTTTGGTTTGTGCCAAAGGCTGTGAAATAAGCCTCCAGATTTCACCAGCCCTCCAGCAAATGCAGGAACTGAGATGTGCGAGGGGGAAAATGCCTGGCTTATTCAACTAGATTTAGCTAAAACCTAATCAAGCATCATCTCACCAAAAGATTAGAAAGAAGAGTTTCTGTGACGAAAGACATCTCTGTATGGATCTAAGTCAGAGAGGGAAGCCTCGAGTTACAGAAACACTGGATGTGTTATTAAAGGAAAATGCTGGAAAAGCCTTCAGGTAAGTACCCACTTGCTTTTTTCCAATCTAACTGCTTCAGGCCATGGCCTTTTCCAATCACTTGCTATGCATCTAAGAGCTGGACAATAAGGATGACAGAAGAATTGATGTCTTTGAGCTTGGATTTTGTTATGTGCCCTCGTGTCACTTGAGACTCATAGCGACCCTTTGTACAACAGCTCTGAACCCTGCTCTATCTTGTGCCAACCTTATTTTCTCTGACACACCTTCCCTCATTACCGCAGTCACTGAGTCAACCCATCTCATCGAGGGTCTTTCTCTCCTGCGCTGTCCCTCCACCCTGCCAAGCATGATGCCCTTCTCCAAGGATCAGTCCCTCCTTGCAACATGTCCAAAGCATGTCAGACGAAGCCTCAGAATCCTTGCCTCCAAAGAGCACAAAAAAACAAACAACAAAAACCAACACTGTCTCAACCTTGAAGGAAGGGGATATGTTCCATCTCCTCAAGGATAAAGTGGTTTTAAAAATGAGTTTAAATGGTTTTTTGCCTGCCCAATCCAAGCTATTATTTATTCAACAATTTCTTTATATCAATAAGGACCCACAGTTCTTTCTTTTACACTCTGGGTTATAAGCCAATGCTATGCTATTGATTTTATTGCTCAAACGGTCCCTCCTGTGGTTACTGGGAGCTCCTTCAGGTTGGCACCTGACCCAGCTCCATTTTAACATCCCAGCCAGAGTGCGGAGACTATAATTAAGAAACAGAGATTTCTTCCCAGGAAGAACTTAGACTGCGCAATGAAAACCTCTCCTCTTAAGAGAGTTTTCCGATTCCTCTTAATAGGCTTTCCAAAAGATTGAGACGGTGGGCCGATCCCTTTCCGCTTTGTGCCTGAACCTGGAAGCGCAGCCAGGAAGTAACTGACATTCAAGCACATGGAGCCCTGGAAGTGGGAAGCTGGGATTTCCATCCAAAGAACACAGGCAGGGCTGGGTGGTGGGTGGAGGCCGCTCCCAGGACTTCTCTATGGGAGAATCCTGCCAAAATAATACGGTATCAGAAGCTTCCCTCAGACCAAGTGGAAAACAACGGAGGTAGATTTCAGGCACACGGACGAATATTCAAGTGGAGCTTGGGTCTCTCTCTGCTCCACATCCCACCCATCGTCCCACACAGAGCTGGTGCGTCGCCAGGATGTGAGGGAAGAGAGAATGGACATCTGGCAAGTCCCATGTTTATGGTGCTAATTATTTCAAATCTCTCCCCACAATCCCTTCTGTGGCTGGACAGAGTAATGGAGAATATTCAACACTGATTAATTTGTGTTTCATTTGCTGCACCTCCTCCTGATCTGAACTCACAGAAGACAGGATAACCCTTTGCACATTTTTTAAAAAAATTTATTTTATTTCATTATTTTTTGTGTGTACCGTCAAATCAGATCTGACTGATACAGGAGGAGATTGTTCCTCTTTCTCCAGCAGAACATCTGGTGGATTTGAACCGTGTACCTCTGAGATTGCAGTACAGCTTCTTGCCAAAGCCCTTTGCACATTTTTAATGTTTGTAAAAGAAGGGCTGCACTGCTAACCGAAGAGTTGGCGGTTCGAATCCACCAGGAGCTGTTTCCACAAGCTGACATCAACTAGCCCCAAGTTGGGGGAACGCACGCCTAACAGCAAAATGCCACCGATTTTGTGCCACCCTCATGACCAATAGTGGGCAGAGCTTTAGTGAAGTCGAGGGTTTTCATTGGCTGCATTTTTATTTTTTTAAGGAGTTTGCTAGATCTTTCTTCCTAGTCCATGTTAGCCCATCTGGAAGCTCCACAGAAACCTCTCCAGCATCCTAACAGAACACGAGTCTCCAGACACGGACAGGACGTCACTGGTTCTGAGGTTCAGTGGTTGAGAATCAAGCCCAGGATTCCTGCATGTTGTTGTCGTTGTTATGTGCCTTAAAATCAACTATGACTCCTCGTGAGTCTATGAACAAGGGATGGGAACTCTGCTCTACCTTGTCCTGCCATCCGCGTCTTGAGCCCATTGTTAAAACTGTGTCAGTGCAGCTTCTGGAGGGTGTTCTGCGTGCAAGGTGGGAATTCCACCACAGAAATCACCACTGGCCTCAAACCTAGAGAATAAGGGGCACATGTGATGCAGGGCCTACAGCCAGAGCGATGTGTATCCCTCAGTGAGAGGCTTCAACAGCCGCAACAGGAAAGGAACAGGGCATTTCACAGGACACAGTGAAAGAGCATCCTGTTGTTGTTGTTGTTGTTATGTGCCGTCAAGTCGCCTGCGACTCATAGCGACCCTATGTACAACAGCCCTAAACTCCGCTCTGTCCTGTGCCAATCGCACTGTCTCTGACACTCCCATCCTGATTATCCCAGTCACTGAATCAATCCACCTCATAGAGGGCCTTCCCCTCCTGCACTGTCCCTCCACCCTGCCAAGCATGATGTCCCTCTCCAAGGACTTGTCTCTCCTCACAACATGTTCAAAGTATGTTAGACGGAGCCTCAGAATCCTTGCCTCCAAGGAGCCAACCGGTTTAACCCTTTCCAGGACAAATCTGTTAGTTTTCCTAGCAGTCCATGGTATTCTCAATACTCTTCTCCAGCACCACAGCTCAAAGGCATCATTTCTCCTTCTATCCTCCTTGGTCATTGTCCAACTCTCTGATGCATAACAAGTGATTGCGAAGACCATAGCCTGTATCAGGCGCACCTTAGTCTCCAGAGAGACACCATTGCTCTTCAGCACTTTGGAGAGGTCCCTAACAGCAGACTTTCCCATGGCAATGCGCCTTTTAATTTCCTGGCTACTGGTGCCAAGACTGTTGACTACAGAGCCAAGCAAACTAAAGCTGTGTACAATCTCAATCTCTTCACCATCTATCCTGATGCTGCCAATTGGTCCAGTGGTGAGAATCTTTGTCTTCTTGACATTGAGCCTCAATCCATATTGTAGGCTGCAGTCCTTGACACTCTGCAGCAGGCGTTTCAGGTCCTCTTCAGTTTCAGCAAGCAGGGTTGTGTCATCCACATAACACAGGTTGTTGATAAATCATCCACCAATCTTGACCCCACATTTCTCCTCATAGAGCCCAGCCTCCCGGATAATCTGTTCTGCATATAGGTTGAAAAGGTATGGAGATAGGATGCATCCCTAGCATACGCCCTTCCCAATTTTGAACTATGCAGTGTTTCCTTGCTCTGTACACTGAGAAAAATCAATGCAGAAAAACTCAAACCCAGACAACTCCTGCTTAAGTTCTCAAACTTCAGAGTTGAAGAGGAATTCTTAAACAGGGGTGGAAAAGAAGTCTCTGGAAGGGGAAGAACAAGCATTCCAGCCTCCCCCTTCTCCACAGGCACAGCCAGGGCGGGAGCCAGCCGTTCACACAGTTCTGAGGGGGAAATGCATGCGCCAGAAAAGATCATACCTATTTGTGTAAAAACACAGTGCTTCGCTCAGCAGCAGGGGTTCGCTCTTTAATGTTTAAAATTTCAATATATTATGTAAAGGGGGGAAAAAAAACTCAAAACACAGCCGTTCTTCTTAATGGCCTCTTCAGAATCATTCCGCGTTTCTCAAGAGGGTCTTCTACAAATGACGATTTCTCAGTGAAGAAATATTTATAAAAAAATTAGCAAGTCCTTCTACAAGTTAAAAAAAAAGAATATTGAATCCTTATTTTTAAAATAGTATATCCATCCTTGGATCTGCAAATGGCTTGGCTGTTTGTATCTCCAGAATAGAGAGTGTTTAATTAAGAAAGAAAGATATGTGAACAACCTTCTTGTATCTGCAAATAACCTTCGTCATTCTATCTGTAAATTGGTAGATGGAGGTTTTTAGAATGACATTTCTGAAGCATTTATACTAGTTATTTCTGGAGAGTAAAACTTGGGGAGATTCTTTTTTTTTTGCTATTGAATATGTACCCCCTGGGCTGCCAAAGAAGCAAACAAGTATATCTCGGAGAAAGTCCAACCACGTTCTCCTCGGAAGCGAAGATGGAGAGACTTCACCTCATGCACATTGGGCATGTGGTTCAGAGGGGTCAGCCCCGCCTATGAACCTGAAAAACATCGTCCTTAAAAGGTGGAGGGTCCACACAAGACAGGAGGAGCCTCGCTGGGATCGACTGACGCAGTGACAGAAGCCAGGGGCTCAAGTGCATCAGAGATGATGAGAATGGCACAGGAGAGTGCTGGGCTCACACCCACTGTTCATACAGTCACCACGAGTCGCAGTCGACTCAATGGCACCACACAACAGCAATCTAAAGCTTAGGCGTTCGAATCCACCCGAAAGCACTTTCAGCAGCAAGGCTTCGTTCTGGGCTTCAGAAAAATCAGCCAATGAAAACATGAAGCACCATCTCTTCTCTGGTGACACGGGATTGTCATGAGTGGGAATCGGGCCAATAGCAACTGGACGGGACAGCGTTGCTTTATAAAAATAGCCACGCTAATACGTTCTTAATATTCCCTGAGGCCAACTTCAAACCCAATGTGGAATAACTGGGACAAGAAAATGTTTGCCTTGAGCATCGCCTTACACCAAAGAATTATGTATCGGAGATCAAAGGGGCCCTGTAACTCTTTAGAGATGTGTGTGGAGCAGTGAGGCTTGATGGTGGTGACAGGACAGTCTGGGTATTGATAGCGAGGCTGACAACACCGCATGAAGGATGCAACAGAGGCCTTGAACTGTGCGCGCAGACCTGCTGCAACTATAGTCTGACCAAATTACACAACAGTATGAAGGATGAAACAAAGGCATTGAACTGTTTACGCAGACCTGCTGCGACTATATTCTGACCAAATTACACAACAGTACAGGAGGGCTCCTTCTGGCTTAATCCTAACACCTTCTATTGTGAGAATCATCAGCACTGACAACTAGAAATGTGTTTGTTTACGTCTGTTCCCACAGCCTGGGCTGCAGGGCCCCAGGGTGCAGTCAGGACAAGTGTCCTGACATGGACAAATGACACCCTCCGCCCACAACACTCACTGTAGTCAAGTAAATTCTGACCCAGAGTGGCCCTCCAACAATTTTCCAAGGCTGTAAACCTTCATGGGAAGAGACTGTCCATCTTTCTTTTGCAGAGAGAGCATCTGCAGGACTTGAACCACCGACCTTGTGGGCCACGCTACACAGGCAGAGCTCTTGAATGGAGTAGCCCAGCAGATCTTTTCTGAATAAATGATATGAAGAAAAGTAAGTGGGTCCATCTCTCTGCTGAAACATTTCCTAGATTTAAAAACAAACACCGCAATCCTAAAATACCAAGATGTTGGACCCTGCCTCGGGGGTTTTCACATCTACTTAAATCGATAGGATATTTTCCAAATCCTGCAAACCCAGAGGGCTTCATCTACACTTTTTTTTTTCTGGGAGAACAAGAGGGCAGAAGTTCTGTCACCTGGATAATGCATTTGTAATCCTGGAGGAAGGAAACAAATCCTTCCAACAGTTTTAAGTAAATGAGAGGACTTGAGATGTCAATTCTTTCCTAAAACTAATTCCTGCAAGTCTCAGAGAGGCTACTTCTTTACTTTCCTGGTGCTGCTGTTCAGAGAGACATAGGTGGGTGGTTTCAGAGGACAGAAATCTATTCTCTTCCAGTTCAGGAGAACGCCGCTGTGGGATGAAGTCAAGTCAATTCCAAGTCATGTTGGATTTAGGTGCCACTGAGTCAACTATGCCTCTCAGAGACCCTAGTGAACAGCAGATCTGAAACCCTCCCTGCCCTGAAGGATCCTCCTGCCCTCCGACATACAAGAGCCCAATGTTACAAGCAATGCGTCAACTGGTTTTTCTTCTCAATCTATCTTGTCGAGGGTCTACCTCTCTCTATCTGACCTTCTATCTTTCCCAGCCTGGTGCCTTTTACCAAGGATGGGCCACTCCTGATCCTTGCTGTTAGGAGCCACCCGGTCACCCGTGACTCACAGCAACTGGAGAACAGATCTGAACCCTGCCCTACCCTGTGCCATCCCCCTCATCTCCGACATACTCTGAGCCCATTGATACAGTCGCTGGAGCAAGCCATCTCTCTGAGGATCTGACAATGACCTGCTACCTTTCCAAGCATGATGCCTTTCTCCAAGGACTGGTCCATCCTCACAACATGACCCCTCCTGACGTTGTGCTCAAAGTATCTGAGAAGAAGTTTCACCAACCTGTGTCTACGGAGTCCACTGGTCTCACTTCCTGATCATAAAAGACAAGGTTCCTAGACTGTAATTGTTAAGCAAGTCAGTTCTTTTTTTATTTTTTTATTTCTTTGTATCTTTTAATTTTAATTTGTGTGTGTGTGTGTGTGTGTGTGTACTGTCAAATCGGATCTGACTGAAACAGAAGGAGACTGTCCCTCCTTCTCCAGCAGAGCATCTGGTGGATTCGAACCACTCACCTCTGGGATTACAGTGCAGCTTCTTGCCCCTAGACCACCAGAGCTCGCCAGCAAGTCAGTTCTTAATCCCATGGATTGGCTGGGTGGGTTCGAACTGGTAAACTTTCAATTAGCGCAGTATTTAACCATTATGCCACCGTGGGTGAGAGGACAAGCCATCCAAACGCGAAAGTCAGCTCCAGCACAAACTCTCTCTGCCAACTCTGGGAAAAGACTTGTCTCAGCTGGTCTACCGCTGCTCTTAGTGACCTTGGCGAACCCCATGTGACATCTAGTCACCCTCCATTTTCATGTCTTTCTGGGGCTAAGGTGTCCTTTTCAATCTCAAAAGTCTCTAGGGTTAAGGCACATCCATAACGTCCTCATTAACACGCAAAGAAAACCTTACTCCCAAATGAGATGACACCCACAGACATGCTGTTGTTTTACGGTGCTGTTGAGTGAGTTCATACTCACAATGACCCTGTGGGGTGATGGTGTTATGTGCCGTCAAGTCAACTACAACTCATAGTGACCCTATGGACAAGAGCCCTGAAATATGCTCTATCCTGAGCCAATCTCACAGACTCTGACACACCTATCCCCATTACCCCAGCTACTGTGTCAATCCAACTCATCCGGGGTCTTCCTCTCTTGCACTGTCCCTCCACCCTCCCAAGCACGATGTCCCTCTCCAAGGACAGGTCCTGCCTTGCAACATGTCCAGAGCATGTCAGACGAAGCTTCAGAATCTTTGTCTCCAAGGAGCAGCCTGGCTTCACCCTCTCCAGGATGAGCCTGTTTGTTTTTCTAACAGTCCATGGTATATTCAATACATTTTTCCAGAACCACAGCTCAGAGGCATCAATTCTCCTTCTATCATTCTTAGTCGTTGTCCAGCTCTCTGATGCACAGCAAGTGATTACAGTAGTCTTCTTCAATACCACAACTCAAGGCATCAATTCTTCTGTCATCTTTGGTCATTGTCCAGTTCTCCGATGTATAGCATTTAATTGCAAAGACCATGGCCAGGACCAGGTGCATGCTGTTGTTGTTGTTGTGTGCCATCGAGTCGTTTGCAACTCACAGCGACCCTATGTACAACAGCCCTAAACCCTGCTCTATCCTGTGCCAATCGCATTGCCTCTGATACACCCATCCCGATTACCCCAGTCACTGAATCAATCCACCTCATAGAGGGTCTTCCCCTCCTGCGATGTCCCTCTACTCTACCCAACATGATGACCCTCTCCAAAGACCTGTCTCTCCTTGCAACATGTCCAAAGTATGTCAGATGAAGCCCCAGAATCCTTGCCTCCAAGGAGTAGCCTGGTTTAACCCTCTCTAGGATGAATCTGTTTGTTTTCTTGGCAGTCCAGGGTATATTCAATACTCTTCTCCAGCACCACAGCTCAAAGGCGTCAATTCTCCATCTATCCTCCCTAGTCATTGTCCAGCTCTCTGATGCATAACAAGCGATTGCAAAGACCATGGCCTGTATCAGATGCACCTTAGTCTCCAAAGAGACACCGTTGCTCTTGAGTACTTTAGAGAGGTCCCTAACAGCAGACTTTCCCATCACAATATGTTTTTTTATTTCCTGGCTGCTGGTGCCAAGAGTGCTGACTGTGGAGCCGAGCAAACTGAAGCTGTGAACAATCTCAATCTCTTCACCATCCATCCTGATGCTACCAATTGGTCCAGTGGTGAGAATCTTTGTCTTCTTGACATTGACCTTACAGAACAAAAAACACTGCCTGGTCCTGAATTATCCTCACAATCGCTACTGTCTTCAAGCCCGTTGTTGCAGGCATCAGAGTGAGGATTTACAGCCCCTGCAGCGGGGGAAGAGAATCCAATCTACAGTCATTCTCATGCCAGAAACATTCCTCCCAAGTTAAGGGAGATGGTGGTGATTACAATCCTTTTCTATTTCAAGGTAACACAGGATGGGTGGTCTCTCTCTTCTCATTACCAGACCTCTCCGCATTAGTTAGCTCTGCATTCCTTTTCCTTCCCTGAAAAAGGAGTTTAGGTAATTTCTGCTCTTTGATAATGAATTTGCTTTTAGCATCTTAAGTGGTCTGTACTGGAGCTTCGTAAATTTCTCTTAGGAAGATAAATTGAGAATGCTGAATGTCAACATCTAAGTGGTTCTCTCATCTATCAGAGAGATCACGGTCAATGTGAGATTTAAAAAATAATTAAATAAAAACAACAACAACACAGAATTTCCATGCCATTTATCAAGTGTCCTGCAGTATGAGGTCTGTCAGAAGGACTTGTTGTGAGCCTGGACCCCTGGAACTGATCCATGTTTCCATGTGCTCATATTTCCAAAGTAGATCCTTGGGAAATATCAGGCGAGCTTCTCTTAACAGTGCCATTCAAAACTTGAGATTTTGCCTTTCTACGAAGATGGCGCCGAAAGCTAAGAAGGAAGCCCCTGCCCCTCCCAAAACTGAAGCCAAAGCAAAGGCATTAATTAAAGGCCAAGAAGGTGTCCTGAAGGGCATCCACAGCCAAAAAAAAAGAAGATCCATAAGTCACTCAACTTCTGGTGGCCTAAGACGCTGAGACTCCGAAGGCTGCCCAAATACCCCCGGAAGAGCGTCCCCAGGAGAAACAAGCTTGACCACTATGCCATCATCAGATTTCCCCTGACCACTGAGTCAGCCGTGAAGAAGACAGAAGATAACAACACACTTGTGTTCACTGTGGATGTCAAGGGCAATAAGCACCAAATCAAACAAGCTGTAAAGAAGCTCTACGACACTGATGTAGCCAAGGTCAACACTTTGATTAGGCCTGATGGAGAGAAGAAGGCCTATGTTCAACTTGCTCCTGATTATGATGCTTTGGATGTTGCCAACAAAATTGGGATC
>NW_006399798.1:9095451-9103153 GCF_000299155.1 Elephantulus edwardii | reverse complement strand
TCATCTTAAAAAGGCATTCTTCTTATTTTTAAGAACTCCAAGGATGTGTTTCACTGGGAAAATCTGCTGTCATGGGACCCCTCCAAGTGACTTACTCCGAGAGTAAGTATATGACTTTGAAGACTAAGGTATGCTGATCCAAGCCATGGCATTTTTCCATTGCTTTCTGTGCATCTGAAAGTTCGGCAATGAATAAGGTTGACAGAAGAAGAATCTATGCCTTTGCATTGAGGTGTCAGTAAAGAGCACTGACTGTCCTGTGGATTGCCAAACAAACGAACGAAACGGTCTCGGGGAAAGTGTAACCGGGCTGCTCCTTAGAGGCGATGATGCTGAAACTTCATCTCATACTTGCGGCGTGTTGTCAAGAGGAACCAGACGTTGATAAAAAAACATCATGCTGACAGACAAGTGGTGGTGGGTTCCGAGATCCAGAGGTAGACATTCACCAAGACGGATCAAGCCAGTGATTGTAACAAGGAGCGCGAGCATGGTGGACACACTCAGGATGGGACGGGTCAGGGCAAGGTTCAGAGCCGCTGTTCATACGGTCACTGTGGTTGTAAGTCGACCCCACAGCACCTAACAACAGAAACTTTAGGGGAAAGTACTGAAAGCAAGCACTTAGAAAAAGGCTCCTATATACAAAACTGAATGAATGCAATGCCAAATAATTTTGAGACCTGAGTTATTCATTCCTGGTTTGGAGCAAAAGCTGCAGAAAACAGAAGTGCCCGGGTCCTGTAAGGGTGGAGCTTAAGAGTCAACAGGCAGGCCCTGCATCTCTGAATCATGAACTCTTGATTCCATTACAAGAACGTTAGCAGCAAATTTAAGAGAAATTAAGTTCCCGCCACACTATACCTATGACTCATCCCTAGACCGGGAATTGCAATCCAAAGAGTTTAATCCATATGTCAAAATTTGATTATTCTTCAAGTTAAGGCTTCTGCCTTGCTGTAACAGCTAGTCTGTGCATCTAAAGGCACCCTGCAAGCAGTTATAATAAATTATGTGAAGGGTAAATGAAAATAATAAATTCAGAGCAAATGTACTTAGAACTATTTTTAAAAGTACTGACATCAAACTGCAGTGACTCAGAATCTCTGACATGAAAAAGAAAATAAAAAATTCATACTCGGGAATCTTTTTGAAATATCTTATTCTGTTGTAACTTCATGGCCCCCTGGACATAGAGCAGAGAAGGATGAACACTTGCTTTGGGAAGGCAACCCAAAGGTCGTCGTAACCAGGGAGCACACATTCTCTGCTAAAAAGTCGCATCTTCATCTTCAAAACCAAAATGCACTGCCTCAGTTAAAACCATAACCAAACCAGAACAAATATCAACAGCCAAGGTATGACCCCATTGTGTGGAATTTAAAAGGTGAATGGCCTTTGGCATAAGATCCAACACAGGCCACATCGACCTTTAGATCAGAACTAGATGGGTCTAAAATGATTGACCATTCTGACTAGAGTCTTCATAGATAGCTCCTAAAAGAATCAAAAGCTCTGGTGGCCTAGTGGTAAGAAACTGTGCTGCAATCCGGAAGGCAAAGGGTTCGAACCCACCAGCTCTGTGGGTGAAGGATGGGCAATCCCCTCCTGTGTGATTGCTGTCTCTGAAAACCTGCTAGAAGATCAGCTACTGGTCGTTTCTGACTCAATGGCACACAACAACAACAACAACAATAAAAGAATCAACAGGACTGACTCATAGCTGACCCTCCAGTGGGTTTTCAGAAGCTGTACATCTATCTGATGGGAGGGAACTATCCATCTTTTTCCTGCAAAGAAAATAGAAGAAAAATGTGAAACAGAAATTCAAGGCCCTTAAAAAAGAAAAAAAAAGAGACTTATACTCAAATGACTGTGAATGAGGTCTCCCCAAGACTATTGTCCTGAGATGATCTGCAAAATGCAAAGCGAAACTAACCCCAAACTCACCTGACAGCTAAATAATAAATGTGCTAAATAATAACAAATGTGCTAAAAAAATGAGCGTCAGCTGTAAACATGATGCTCCTTTAAAAATTTACTGATGTCAGGTCAAACAGACAACGATTCCTTTAAAACAAAGGTAAGGCTATCAGAGGTCCAAGAAATGGGGTTAACAGACATGGAACAGCTAGAAGGCAGACGAGGAGAACTATATGCACTGTGAAGAATTTGTGATCAATGTCACCCAGCAATTTGTGAAAATGCTGGAAGGGAGCCCTAACCTGGTGAGTAAACCCTCACTGAAAACACAACAAAATGTGTCTATTTTAAAAATTAGTTTAAAAAAAATATTAATTTTTCATTTTAGTTAGATTGCAAAATGATGTCATTAAGATGAGAGTTAAGAGTGGGGGGGGGGCAGACAACCTTCTTTACACTCAAACACTCCTGGAGTCAAAATCAACTCCTCGTTCTCTCTCCATGGGGTTTAAAAGGGGGTAAATCGCACAGGAGAAGAATACCCATCTGTCTTCCACTGAGAAAGCAGATGCAAGCGGAGAGTCTTAGTCTACAGAGGTCCTCTTGGGATTTCTGAGGCTGTGAAGGACCTCATTTATTTAAACCACCAGGGAGGTTTAGCCCTTGGGACAGCCTATTGACTAAGCCATCAGAGCCCTCTCAACGTCCACTCTAACAGTGAATTTTATGTGAAAATTGCATTTCAATAAAACTATCGCAAAGGAAAAATGTACATGTAAAGTTTCATGTGAGAGGTGAAAGGGAAGAATTCTGAAACAATGTTAGACTCCTTTGTGGCTCTGGAAGAACAGTCAGTAGGGAGCCACTGATCCAAAGATCATGACTCTGATGGTTCAAATCCACCATCGTCTTTCAGGGTCAGGCACACTCACTGATTATTTGTTGAGAAAGTTGTTGCACCAGGGAGGAAATACTGTCATTGCAAGCCCACCCATGCATGCCACTGCCCGAGGCATGCCAGGGAGGGAGGAACAGACAGAAAGCAAGTCCTGCCTCCAAAGAGCTACCATCCAGCATAAGGGTGGAGAGATATCTGGGTAATTTGAAGGCATAACAGAAACACTAGGGCGAGGTTCCCCAGGACACTAATGGAGCCCTAGTGGAGTGGTGGATTAAGTACTGAGCTGCTAATCAAAAGGCCAGATGTTCAAATCCATCATGCATTCCTTGGAAGATAGACATGGCAGCCTGCTTCTGTACAGAAATCCTAAGGGGACTTCTTCATGTTTTCACTCTGTCTACCTGGATTGCTTCACGTTTCTACTCTGTCTACCTGGATTGCTTCACGTTTCTACTCTGCCTACCTGGATTGCTATACAGCCAAATTGCCTTGATTGCTGATAATGTGTTAGAGTGTAGCAAGGTAGATGGACAAGAAGACAGGTCTGGTGGTCCCTTTCTGAACTCTGCAGACCACCAGGGTGCCATCCATAGTCGAATGAGTTGAGAAAGGACAGAGAAGTACTTTATTTGGTTGTATGCCTGGGGTCATTGTGACTCAAAGGTTAACATGATGGCAACTACAAAGTGGCTCTAACTGGAAGCTCCAAGAAGTTTAAAAACAGAAGGGCTGCCTGGATTGTTTGAAAGGATCGAGGTTGTCCAAGCAGAGCGAACAGCACGTCTTACAGGGACATCGTTAAAGATAATGCGGTATGCTTTTTGGAATGGTTAAGTGACTCCAGATGGCTGGACCACCGGTGTGCAGGAAGCAAAAAGAACGCGAAGCTGGAAAGACAGCCAAGGGACAGGAAAGAAAAAGATTGCTGTATCAAGTAAAGGATATTTTACTTTATCCTGTGATTGGTGGGAATTAAGCCCCTGAATAGGAAAAAGAACGTCATTGAGTCTGCATTTTTACAAAGTTCATTCTTAGAATCATGTAAGACCAGATGAGACACAAAGTCCACATTCGTCTCAATACTCTGTATGATCCTGAAAGCTTCCAGAAGATCAATAAAGGCAAACTGGTTATTTCTCGTATGACACATGGGGAATTGGAGACCATCGGCAGAAAGATAGGCGGGCTCCTCCTGTAAAAATGTACAGCCTGGGAACCTGACCAAGGGTCACGCTGTGAGCTGCACCCGGCATGACAGGAGCAAGTGTGTTATCCAGCAAGGACCAGTACTACCGAGAGCTAACCAGTGAACATTTATGTGCTGCTTTCCTCATGTTGGAAATGGAAAAAAAAGACCATCTCCACCTCCACAGTCAATCTGATATGTGGAGTAGAAACGCGCACGCCATCCCCACTCCATGCCATGAAGACGTAAGAGAATCTCACTGTGCCTGTGAGACCCATGAATCCGGAGTGTCTGTCATTCCACCATCATCGTGGTTCGTGCCACCAACACGAACCACATCATGGACACACGGCAAACTGTACATATTGAAAATGGTGTTGGTAGGTGTCGTTGAGCAGGCACCAACTTATAATGACCTTGTTTTTGTCAGAGGGAAGCTCTGGTGGTGAGGTCCACAGACAGCAGCACCAACACCCAGTGACTGTACGTACGGCGGCCCGGAACGTGGCCTGTTCCTGCTCCATCCTCGCAGCCAGCTCTACGCTTTGACCCCACAGTCACAGCCACTGCGTCCGTCCACCCTGCCGAGGGCCTCCCCCTCTCTCACTGATCCTCTACCGGTCATGACGACCTTCTCCAGGGGCTGTTATTCCCTAATAGCACGTCCAGCGTACCTCAGGCAGAGTCTCGCCGTCCTCGCTTCCACAGAACATTCCAGATGTCCTTCTTCCAAGACTCATTTCTTCGTTCTTCTGGCTGTCCCTGGTGTCTTCAATAGTCTGTCAGCAACCTCACTCAAAGCTATTGATTCTTCAATCTTCCTCACTTCTACATGCATGGCAGTCTCCTGAACATACCATGGCTTGGGGCAAGCACACCTTGGCCCTCACGTCTTGTTAACTCTCTATAGTGGTTTTGGTAACAGATCTCTCTAATGCAACACATCATTTGATTCCTTGACTTCTGCGTCTAATGGAAGTTGACTGTGGGACCAAGTAAAATTAAAGCCTTGACCTGGTCTTCTTGTCAGTATTTTTGTTTTCTTTAATGACTATCAATAAGGAAACACATATCAAAGCCAGAATGAGCTGTCCTTACACATCTGTTAAGCCGCAATTACAAAGGCTGGCCAGACTAAGGGCTACAAGAATGTGGAAGAACTGGAATTCTCAAACCCTTCCAAGTGACAACAGGAAATGACAGCACCACTTTGGAGCCAACCAACTGAACAGTCAAATAAAGTGAAATCCACACTTACGATACAATCCAGGCATGCCACTCCGAGATATGCGTCCAAAGGAACTGAAAGCCTAAGTCGGCACATTCACCTGTCTATCTACTGTAGCGTATCTGAAATAGCCTCTACCTGGGAACAACTCAAGTGTCTATCAGCAGGTGGATGGATAAATGCATTCCCTCCTCATACAATGGATTACAACTTGGCAATAAAAAGAAGACATTGTAGACTAGATGTAACAATATCGGTGCATCTCAAAGGGTTTACGGTGAGTGGGGGAAAGGTAGAGAATGAAAGAGTAAATGACCTCTGATTCTATTAAGATCTAGTCCTAGGAAAAGTAAGCTAATTTACAGGGACAGAAAGAAAACCAGCCACTGCCTAGACTAGAGATGGCGTGGCAGGAAGAAGGGATTCTAAACGGGCTTGAAGCAAACGTTAGAGCTAAGACTATATTCCTTATCTTAACTGTGGTGAGGGTTTCACAGTGTCTAGAAATTACTCACTTGAAAGCAAGGATAATGAGATTTTTTTCTTTTCTTTTCTTTTTCCTTTCCTTTTTCCTCCCCTTTCCTTTTCCCTCACCTTTCCTTTTTCCTCTCCTCCCCTCTCCTCCCCACTCCCCTCTCCTCCCCTCTTCTCTCCCCAGCCCACCCCTCTCCTCTCCTCTCGTTTCCTTTCATCATGCTATCAGGAGGGATCAGCCCTGGAAAAGGGCAGCATGCTTGATGGAGAGTCATCAAGAAAAAAAGAAGACCTTCACCAAGCTGGGTCCACAGTGGCTGCTAAAAATGGGCCCAAACATCTCATTGACTTCGAGGATAATACAGGACCACACAAAATTTCTATTATATCCAAAACTCACTCATGGTCTTGGAGTCTGTCTGCCTCACGCTAGCCCTCCAGTGAGTTTCTGAGACTTATCAATCACACCGGAGCAGACTAGACTGCCCAACTTTTTTCAGCAGAACTGCGGCTGGATTGAACCACCAGAGAAGCAAAAAGCCTTGGGTTCACTGTGCTGCTGTCTGTGGACTACACCACCAGAGCTTCCCTCTGATAAAAAACACGGTCATTATAAGTCAGGGCCGGCTCGACGACATCTACCAACAACATTTTCCATATGTGTCCATTATTCCTCAATAAAGCTGTTGAAAGTTTTGCACAATTCTGGGTTAAACAAGATCTTTCCAGGTGGTTTCTATTAATACTATCTCAAACAATGCTACATGTCATTTTTCTAACTTACATGACAACAGGGGCTCTTTTCCTTATTTGTTTCTCTTTCCTATTTTTACTTGTGTCAATGTTTCACGGAGTAGTTAGGCAAATACGACAGAATCTGTGCCTGATTTAGCTTATTTCGAGGTGGCAAACGACAAGACCTGTCCTGAATACTTCTCAGCATAAAAGAGCTCCAAGTTTCACAGAACCCACCCCCAGTATATCTGAAAACACCCCAGCTGCCTAACTGGACACCTGTACTTTGCCCAGCAGGCGGGAGACTTACTTTAGCTCTAGAGTAAACTTATTTTTCCCAGCAGTTTCCATAAAATGGGAAGTCGCTGATGAGAAGCCACGGGTCTGTTTTATCCCCTCAGCTCATGGCATCTGGCAAAGTGATGGTTACCAACGGTGATGACGATTCTTCCTTGGCTCTCGAGTGCTGCCATACCAGAGACACCACAAACGGATGCCTTTGACAAGCAGAAATGTATTCTCTGACAGTTCAGGTGGGTGGAAGACTGAATTCAGGGTACTGGCTCTCAAGAAAGGATTCCTCTCCATCCAGTTCCACAGGAAAGTCTGTGTCTCCTTCAGCATCTACAGGCCCAGCATTCCTTGGAGATGCAGGCTTAGTAGATCAGGAGTAGTGCTGCCTATTCAAAAGGCAGCTGCTCTAAGGGAGAAAAGTGAGCAAACTCGTCCCGAGTATTTTAAAGCCTCTGAAAGCCCACCAGAGCATCAACTGTGAGTCACTTCCAACCTGAGGCACATAAAAACAGCAATCACTTCTCATGCCTTGGACATCCCTGTGTCCCAGAGCTCCTTAGTACAGGGGCCTTAATCCAAAAGGGGTGCTCTGTCCCTCATCGTCCGTGATGTGGTTCTGAGGTTCCCATGTCTGCTCATTTTCTCTTCCTTTTATCTCCTCTAAGACAAAAGGTGTTACAAGCCACACCCCCGAGAACCTCCCCCTTTGACCAGATCAGAGCTATGAGCCAATGAAAGGCGTTGTTTCCCTAATCATCTTGCAGCTGATTGGCTGATCACATCTCAGATCACTCCAACAATACAGAACCATCTCTAATGCGATCTCCCTGAAGCTGACAGCACATAAGATAATGACGTACTGTGAATCACTGCCGAGCCAAGTGGACAAATATTTTTGGGAGAGGGAAAAATTCAGTTCATGATAAATGCTAAATGGTTTAGCCCTCTCCATCCTAGAGAG
>NW_006399798.1:9062387-9095351 GCF_000299155.1 Elephantulus edwardii | reverse complement strand
GGTTGTTCTCCAGATTTCTTGGCACAGCTTGGTGAGCACATCCAGGGCAGCATCTGTTAGCTCAAATATGTCAATTGGTATACCATCTATTCCAGGGGCCTTATTTTTTGCTATTTCCCTCAAAGCAGCTTAAACTTCTGCCTTCATCACCATAAGCTCTTGCTCAAATGTTATTTCATTAAATTCTTCTGTATCTGCCAATTCCTTTCTACAGAATGACTCAGTATATTCCTTCCATCTTCTTTTGATACCTCTTGGATCATTTAGCATTTTGCCCAAAGCATCCTTGATTGTAGCAACTCGAGGTTTGAATTTGTTCTTCAGTTCCTTGAGCTTAAGAAATGCTAAACGAGTTCGGTGCTTTTGACTTTCCGACTCTAGCTCCTTGCACATTTCATTGTAATATTTTGCTTTGTCATTCCGTGCTGCCTCTTGGAATCTTCTTTTCATCTCATTAGTGTCTTCAATCTTTCCTTGTGCTTTGAGGCTCAATGTCAAGAAGACAAAGATTCTCAACACTGGACCAATTGGTAGTATCAGAATAAATGGCGAAGAGATTGAGATTGTTCACAGCTTCAGTTTGCTCGGCTCCACAGTCAACACTCTTGGCACCAGAAGCCAGGAAGTCAAAAAACATATTGTGATGGGAAAGTCTGCTGTTAGGGACCTCTCTAAAGTACTCAAGAGCAATGGTGTCTCTTTGGAGACAAAGGTGCGCCTGATACAGGCCAGTTTTTGCAATTGAGAGCTGGACAATGACTAGGGAGGGCAGAAGGAGAATTGACGCCTTTGAGCTGTGGTGCTCGAGAAGACTATTGAATGTATCATGGACTGCCAAGAAAAATAACAGAGTCATCCTAGAGAGTGTTAAACCAGGCTACTCCTTTGAGGCAAAGATTCTGGGGCTTCGTCTGACATACTTTGGACATGGTGCAAGGAGGGAGAGTCATTGGAGAGGGACATCATGCTGGGTAGAGTGGAGGGACAGCGCAGGAGGGGAAGACCCTCTATGAGGTGGATTGATTCAGTGACTGGGGTAATCGGAATGGGTGTGTCAGAGGCAGTGCGGTTGGCACAGGACAGAGCAGGGTTTAGGGCTGTTGTACATAGGGTGGCTATGAGTCGCAAACGACTCGATGGCACATAACAACAACAACAATTTGAAGATTCTAGTGTATAATAATTTGAAGAAACAATGAAAACAGTTGCATGTTCAACTCCTTCTGTAGGAATCATAACATGCACACGTTCAAGATACAAGAGACAAGAAATGCTCAGAAAACCCAAGGATGATGTTTAGAGAGATGGTGAGATTCCTGGAGCTTGGAATGAACAGTTCACAGCACTGCTCCATGCTCAGCTTTCTCCTACCAACTCCTGGATCTGCAGACCGATGAGAGTATCTTTAAACCATGCTCCTAAGCTGACTTGAACTACTGGTTTTCTCACCCAAGTCACTTAATGCAAGCGGTTATCTAGTCAGATATCTGAGTCCCATTGGCAACGCTAGCTGCTGGCAAGGAAAAAATGGCTGCCTTCAACACAATTAGGTTCCCTGCTTCTCTTAGTGAAAGGAGGCTCTCTCACAGCCTGCTTGAAGCCAAAGAGGCTTTCAAGTGGAATTATCAAGAAGGTTCACCACTGAGCCACTCACATGAGAGGAGGGGCTCAGTGGAAGTAAATGGAAATGCAAAAAGCTCGACCCAGAGCTGGATCCCAGGCAGAGCATGCACCGTCCCTGTTAACACATGCACGTTCATGCTGACCTGCCCTCACAGGCCTGGTGCCATTGTCTCTGACACACCTACCCCTATTACCCCAGTCACTGAATCAATCCATCTCATCAAGGATCTTTCTCTCCTGCACTGTCCCTCCATCCTCCCAAGCATGGCGTCCTTCTCCAAGGACTGGTCCCACCTTGTAACATGTCCAAAGTATGTCAGACGAAGCTTCAGAATCCTTGTCTCTAAAGAGCAGCCTGGCTTCACACTCTCCAGCATGAACCTGTTTGTTCTCCTAGAAGTCCATGGTATATTCAATACTCTTCTCCAACACCACAGCTCAAAGGCCTCAATTCTCCTTCTATCATCCCTAGTCACTGTTCAGCTCTCTGATGCACAGTAAGTGATTGCAAAGACCATGGCCTGTATCAGGTGCACCTTAGTCTCCAGACTGTTATCCTTGCACTTCAGCACTTTAGAGAGGTCTCTAACCACAGACTTTCCCATTGCAATACATCTTTTCATTTCCTGCCTGCTGGTGCCAAGAGTGCTGACTGTGGATCCAAGCAAACCAAAACTGTGAATAATCTCAACTTCTTCACCATCCATTATGATGCTGCCTAATGCCCAATGATGAGACTCTTTGTTTTCTTGATACTGAGTCTCAATCCATACTGAAGACTGCAGTCCTGACCTTCCACAGCAAGTGCTTCAGGTCCTCCTCAGTTTCAGCAAGCAGGGCTGTGTCATCTGCATAATGCAGATTGTTGATGATTCTTCCTCCAATCTTGATGTGCCACACTTCTTATACAGCCTAGCCTCCCAGATAACCTGTTCTGCATAAAAATTGAAAAGGTATGGAGAAAGAATACAGCCCTGGCATACACCCTTCCCAATTGTGAACCATGCAGTGTTTCCTTGCTCTATATTCTGATGACTGTCTCCTGGTCCAAGCATAGGTTTCACATTAGCACGATCAAGTGTTCTGGCTTTTAGTCATGTTTAAAATGATCTCTGACTCTCCCAGTGCTCTGGGCCCTATCCACCAGTCTGGGCCTCTCACACATGCTCCCCTCATGCACATAGATTTTTCTGGGCATCCTTCAAACATGTCAAGCATGTCCAACTCCAAGGCCTTCTCACCGACTGGGATGTTCCCGTGGACAAAGTGATCCCTTTGATAAGGTGCTCCCTCTGACTAGGATGCTCCCCTCAATCTGGATACTCCCCAAAACCAAGGTGTTTTCTCTCACTGGGAGGTTCCTCTCACCAAGACGTTCCTCTTGACCGAGGTGCTCCCTGACTGCATGGCTTCTTTCTGGCCAGAGTGTTCCCTCTGACCTGGGATGCTCACTTTGACTGGGGTGCTCCCATCTGACGAGGGTGCTCCCTCTGAATGAGATGCTCCCGCTCACTGGACGCTCCTTTGGCCAGGACGCTGCCTCTGACATGAACGCACCCTCTGCCTCATTGTTCCCTCTGATCGCCTGCTCCCTTTGGCTGGGACACTCACGTTCCCTCTGTCTGGAGCACCTGCTAAGGCTGGGTGCTCCCTCTCTGTGGTGGAATGCTCTCTGACCGATGCTCTCCCTGATGGGGTGCTCCCTCCACAGATGCTCTCACAGTCTCTTCTCTCCTTTCATTCCTGTCTTTCCTCCAAAGGCATCCCCGTCCTCAGAGAGGTCTTCCTGAGGAAGGCCCACCTTCTGTAAGATGACAGCCCAGCCTCACTTCCCTTCCAGTACTCTGCTCTATCTCCCCTTCCGAACCAGAGAACTATCGACTGTTTCTCACCCCGTCTGTCCTGGAAGGACAATCACACATTCCATGGCACAGCAGACTGGTTCAAGTCCACAAGTTGCTGTCCATAAGAACGTGGAGTGAATCCACTTCTGCAAGGATTACACGCTTGGACGCCCTAAAGGGCAGTTCCCTCTATCCCGCAGGGTCAGCACTGAGTCAGAATCAATTCAACAGCAGGGGATTTGGTTTGTTGTTGTTGTTGTTGTTGTTGTTGTTGTTGTTGTAGCAAGGATTAGAATGGCAGGTTATCAATACCCATTGAGTAAGTGAATGAATGGGTGAACCAAATCCATCCATCGACTAAAGGGTCATCCACTGATGTTAGAGGTCAGACCGCTTGTAGAGTCTGTGCCGGCTCGGCCATTCTGCCTCAGAACAGGTGGTGAAGGTGCAGGGAGAAGGGTCCGGGCAGAGGACGCACCTCAGACACTGCTTTCAAGTCCACGGGCAGCAGCCACACAGCCCGCGAGCGGCCCGCCTCTTTCATCCGCACCCTCTTCCTCCTCATCTTCCGAGCCTGTATGCACAGTGGGTGGCTCTGAGCGGCAGGGAGGGATGTCAGCTGCAGGACCAGGAACTGCTCCCGATGCCTTTCTTCAGAAGCTCCCTGTCTGTCTCCGTGTGGGGAGCCCGACGCAGCTGCATCTATAATTTTCCGTTTAGGTAACGTCTTATTTGCATGCAGTAAAACATGTCCCTTCCCCCCTTATTACTGATGCAAAAGATTGCCTATTTCTAATTATGTTGCAGGCACTCAGAGAATCCAAAGAGCAGAACATATATCAGGAATAATTTACAAATTGTGGCTATTTGAGTACACGGCTGCCTGGACCACAGCAAGCGCAGAAGAGAAAGAAAAGTGCTCATTAAAAAGACCAGCTCTCCTTAGCAGATCTTTGCCTCCAATTGTTATTCAAGTGCTCACCAGCCACCAAGCTAAAACTGAAATATTAATGTGCTGTGGAAAAAAAAAATACATCTTTTCCCCCGTTCTCAGGTGTTTTAAGCAGCATTTAGAAATGAAACTGCCCCCATTCATATCACTGCTTCCACAAAACTGCATTTTTCTCCTTTTTTTTTTTTTTTTGCCAGTGGGGCTGATCTCAGAGCTCCCTCCCCGGTTTTCAATCAGAGGAATGACTGACTGTCCCACAGACATTTGGACAGAGGCGTGTGAGACGGGACTCTGGACTTGCATCACACGACTCTGAGTCTAAACACATTTTTCTTCTAGGTTTTAAATCCCATTAGATTAGAACCTGCTTGAGGATCTAAAAGGTGTCATTTGTTTAGTTCGTGTCTCGTCATGGTGCTGAGAAAAGGCTCATTCAAAACGATCAACAGTCACCAGGCAAACAAGTCAGCCCAGGTGCCGCGGAGCAGCCTCTGCTGCATGGTGACCCCGTGGCTGTCAGAAGAGAATTCCGCAGCTCTCCAATCGCTGTGCTCTGTCAGGGGCAAACGCCAGAATGTTCTCCCAAAGGACCTCTACACAGACCGAACCGCCGACCTTCCAATCAGCAGCGGAGCCTTTAACCTTCTGCACCGTCCAAGGACTCGATAAGAGCTAACTCTTCATCCGGGAACTTGGAAAACATGGCTCACAAGAACAGCTCACAAGAGCCTAGCTACATCACCTCTGCCCACGTTTACCCAACAGCTGGGATTAATGGTTGCCTGTCAAATGCTGCTTCGATTTAGAACAAAAGATCTTTTAAAAAAACAAAAAAACAAAACCACCAAACTCAAAGTCTCCTAAGAGTTGAACTTGCCTATCCATAGTGACCTCTGGTAGCCTAGTGGTAATGAATTGTACTGTCAGCCCCAAAGCATGCAGTTCAAATCCACCAGCTGTCATATAGAGAGACACTATGAGTCGAATGAATGGCACCTAGCAACAATATAGGAGTACATCTGATTTATGTTATAAAATCAACGAGCTGTCATTTTGTCATTCTGTGGTGCCTTGTGTATTGTTCCAGTTCTAAAAGTTTTGCCTCCAACATTTAAATACCAGCTAGTTCACCCATGGTGGACAGATCTCATCAGAGCATACAGGCTGGAAAGAAAGGACTGGCTATCTACTTCCAAGAATTATACCGTGAAACCCTGTCGGTCACAAAAGAATACTGGGTGCTCCAGTGTGTAAGGCGAGCTCGTCATAATGCCAAGAAAAAAGGAGACAAAAGTCTAAGGTCAAAGAATAAAAGATCAAACAATGTACTCCATTTTCAACCCACCTGACTCCAAGTGGCTGCTGGATAAAGAAAGAAATGCAGCATGCAAAGAGAGTTTGATCCCGACGTTCGTGAAAGCAAGCTCGGCTGAATAATCAACTTGTACATCTGGCTCAAATGTATTTCCCAGCATTCCTGGAGTTTCAGTTGATCTTGTGACTCAGTTCTGGCCAAGGGAATGCAGGTAGAAGACACACAGGTGCCATTTCTAGACTTGACACCTACCATCCCTCTGACAAGAGCCTCCTCTGTTCTACTCTTTCCTGAAGTCGACTGTCAATGAGATAGGAACATTAACCCCCGATCTCCAGATGACCACACAATGGACAGAGGAAAGCATGGAACAGAGCAGCCAGCCTGCCCTCATCAAAAGGACAGCAGTGTGACAGAGCAAATAAATGTTCACTGGGGCTTCAGGACATGCTTATTTAGGACAGGTAACAGTTACTTTATTCTGACTGAAGCCAAAGGCATTTGCCTCAGAGAGGAAGGTTTTCAATTAAGGGGAAGTGCAGCCTTCAGTGGAGCAGGTGAGGGAGGAAGCAACAAACAGAGGCAATCTACCATTAGAGATGGTGACACAGTTGATAAAATGTTTCCCCGAAAGATCTGGGAAGGAGGGCAGCAGTTGTCAGGAGACCAGGGAAGAAAACTGGAGGAGGAAAGGGAAAATTAAACATCTCTGGAAGGTCTGTCAAGCACTGGGCTCTATAGCACGTATTATTACAAAAGACCAGACTTTTCAGAAAACCAAAATAGCGGAACTGACAAATGGTTCAATGAGCTGGACATGCCCCACCCCCTACCCACCCTTAAATCAGGCAAAATTAAAGAAGCTTCGATAGAGCCGAGGAAAATTCTCCAGGGTAGCTGCAGCTAGCCCTGCTCCACAGACATCACCCCACCTCAGGGCCTTTGCACTTGCTGTTTGTTTGACTGGAAGTCGGCTGATCAGTGTCTTTCTGGAACATTCCATTCAAGTTATAAGAACCCGTGTGGCACAATGATTAACCAGGTGGCTGCTAGTCAAAAGGTTAGCATCTCAAATCTGCACAGCAGCTCCGTAAGAGAGCCTGGTGATCAGCTTCAACAAAGATTAAAAAAAGCACCAACCCAAAACCAACCAACCTCAATCTCATTGACACTGAGTCAAAATCAACTCCTAGGTAATCCTCAGCGGGTTGTCAGAGGCTGTAAATCCCACCGAGAGGGAATAGCAAAGGGACACGCTGCCGATGGAGATCAATCAGAACTGGTCTTGACAAAGACTGTGGCAATATAACAATAGAAACCGACTCTCAAGGAATGCCGCTATATGACAATAAAAACAGACTCTTAAGGAATGTGGGGAAAAAAAACCAGACTCATGGACAAGATAAGAGATAGCCAAAGTCACCATATCTATTAGAAGGAATACACCTTCAGCTGTTTAAACCCCACTCCCAGCTAACAAAAGATACATAAAACTTTTTATAAGATAAAAACAAAGTCAGTATGTCCTGACCCGTTCAGTCTGTTATGACCATCTAATAAACCTCCATTTTTTTCTCTTATGACCATCTAATAAACCTCCATTTTTTTCTCTTGCTCTCACTTGGTATTGCTATCTTTCTTGTATTTCCAAGCCACAACTTTCTAGTTCTTACTCAAAGAGGCCCCTGGACCTCTGTTGGAAATCATCCCCTTGACACCATGGGGGGGATGCCCATCTTTCTTCTCAGAGCGGTTGGTGGATTCGAACTGCCAGCCTTTGGTTTGGCAGTGCAACTTCTTATCCACTATGCCAACATTCTATCAGGTCTTTGTACCCTGTCACATGGAGTTGCTCTAAGTACGAAACCAACTCAGTGACACCCAACGACTACTATTTAAAACATAAACCCTCACCACTCTCTGTCTCTCTCTTTGGCACTACCTGGCTTTACCTACCTCTCTTTCGTATTTTCTCCCTACCTGACATTATATTTGAAACACGAACACAACTATTTTCAAAAGCCATTCTACCGACATGCACACGGTGTTAGGCACTTGTATGATGATTTTAACACTGATTGGAGAATTTTCAGGATTTTTCTGTTACCTTTTGTTTCTCTCCGCCGTGAGCCTCGAGCCTCCTCAGGCTGGGACTCTGCGGTTCTGGACTGTCGAGCCTGGACCAGAGTCAAGGGCACAGTAGGAGCTCAATAACGCTAGGCTGAATGGAGGCCGTGAAGAGTCGACGGGGAGGGAAGAGCCTCTCTTTCAACCAAGTCTTTATTTTCACGCCGGTTTAAATGAGCTTCCTCAACAATATAAAGGGAAAGCATTTATAATTTTCTCTTCTGATTCTAAAAGTTATTGGGAACTGGAACAGATGATAAAGCAAAATATAGAATCTTCTTCTCTTGAGAGTCTTGGGAATAAATAAATGAGATAATTATCTTTCTGGGCTGGAAGAAGGCAGATGAGAAAGAGATGAAATAATACTGTCTGGCCTCTTCCGCATTGAAAAGTCAGTCTCCCCACTGGTCTGGGTGATTATGTTTTTGTCCCACTTCTGCCTTTTCTACCTGAGCAGAAAAGGCTAAATTGAATTTCTCAGGACTAAAGACACTATGAATTTCCCTGGGTTCTATGTGAGACGACACAGCTGAGAAGTGACTGAGTCCACAAAACCATGCACTGGGCTGGCTCACGCACCATCATCTCTCCCATTCCAGAGAGCTCAACGCGAGAGCTTTCAGAACCATTTCTTGGACAGTGACCCTGAAACTCGGTCCCCTAATGCACAAGGCAGAAGGGAGGCCGGGGAATGGATTCAGCTCATCGCTCTCTCTTGGCTTTCATGCACCTTCCAGGCTGCTGCTCTATCAGGCAGTTCTTAATTACAGTCTGTCACCAGGAAACAAGCTCATCAGCATGATTGCTGTGACTCTGATTTCAAATACTGGGCCATGAGAATGGGCGCTTCTATGCCCACAGGAGAGACCACCTAAAGAAAGTTCTAAGAGAAGGATGCCCTCCAATCAGCCTCCAGCAAGATAAAAGAAACCTAATCCTATTACAATTAAAGCCTGGGATAAAGGGCAGGGAGAGCTACTTCCACTGCAGAACTGCTTTCTGAAATGCCCTCCTGAATATCCCATGGACTGCTAGGAAAACAAACAGGTTCATCCTGGAGAGAGTAAAGCTGGGCTGTTCCCTGGAGGCAAGGATTCTGAGGCTTTCGTCTGACATATTTTGGACATGTTGTAAGGAGGGACAGATCTTTGGAGAGGGACATCTTGCTTGGGAGGGTGGAGGGACAGCGCAGGAGGGGAAGACCCTCTAGGAGGTGGATTGATTCAGTGACTGGGGTAATCGGGATGGGTGTGTCAGAGGCAGTGCGATTGGCACAGGATAGAGCAGGGTTTAGGGCTGTTGTACAAAGGATCACTATAAGTCGCAAGCGACTTGATGGCACATAACAACAACAACACATCATTTCAGGCAGTCTTATGTCTCAAGACCAATAGGTGAAAAAGGAGAGTGTGGGGTAGTTTTAATTTTCTATTAAAACCCAAGCCATAGAATATGAGGGGGGGAAATGCATGATTAGGACTAGGGAGCTCTGGGGACATGGTCACAGGGAGTTGTGCTGCTAACATGAAGGTGGCCAGTTTGAATCCGGTCGCTCTCAAGGATAAAAATGGGCAATCTCCTCTTGTACGACTTACAGTCTCCAAAAAACCACTTGGCGGGTCAGCTATGAGTCGGTTCTGGCCCTACGGCAAGGAGCTGAACTGAGTTCCATGCAGGACTCAGTTAACCTGGTCACTGTTGGTGGGACTCTTATTCTGTTGGGGTGCTAGGAGGAAGAAGAGGCCAAGAGAAAAGGATGAGTTTGGGTAAATCACTTGTTGACTAGAAATAGAGTGATTTTCCTCTTAGGCAACAAAGGCATTTACCACACCAATAAAATAAAAAAATACTGTCTTCCTCTTAGATATTTCCTGAACACCTGTCACAAGTCATGTGTTGTTAGGTGATAGCAACGCAGACACAACATTGGTATTTGAATCTGAAGACCAAGAGCTCAGCTACTGTTGCTGTTGGGTGTGAGCAGGTCAGTTCTGCCTCACAGAGACCTGTGCATAACAACACAGTGTCCAGTGTGTTCCTTCATCACAAAGGCTGTGACCGAGGCCGCTCTTGGCGTCACTGTGTCAACCCATCTCACTGATGGCCTGCTTTTCACTGACCCTCTAGCAAAGATAACATCCTTCTGCAAGGACTGGCCCCTCTCCTGACAATCTGCCCAAAACCTGGGAGATAAAGTCTCCCCTCCTTGCTTCTAAGAAGCATTTGGGCTGCACTCCCTCCAAGATAGATTTGCTTCCTCTTCCAGAAGTCTGTGGTCCAGTCAATACACTCTTTCCTAACACCGTTATTCAAATGCATCAATTCTTCTTTGGTCTTCCTTGCTCATTAATCATCTTTCATTTGGTTGTTGTTGTGGTTGATGTTGGTGTGTGTGGTTGAGGTGGAACTGACCATAGAGGAGCCCTGTCAGTGGGTTTTCAAAGGCAGTTAACTGTATTGGAAGGACACTGTCCATCCTTTTCCTGTGGAGCAACGGGTGGATTCGAACCAAGTGCCTGTAGGATTGCAATGTAGCTTCTTACCACTAGGCCACCGGAGCTCTCTTCATATTCATGTTGTTGTTGCTTGTTGTTATGTGCCATCAAGTTGCCTGCGACTCATAGCGACCCTGTGTACAACAGCTCTGAACCCTGCTCTGTCCTGAGCCAACCTTGCAGTCTCTGTCTTCACATGTCTTCACTTGCATAGGAAGATGGAAAATAACATGGCTTCAATCAGGTGCAACTTAGTCCTCAAAGTGGCATCTTTGAGTTTCAAAACTTAATGGTAAATAGAGAAGTAAATCAACAAGGCAGAGCCCCTGGAAAATGCTGACAGGTAGGCAGTTAGACTGCTGGATGAAAGGTTGGCAGTGAGTAGGAAGTGGGGTTTGATCATCAGCACCCAAAGAACCGTGGGGCACCCCAGTGGTGTAGTCCACTGGGGATTTCGCTGCTGACCTCAAGGTTGTACCTCTCCAGTGGTTCGAATCCACTAGCTGTCCCTGTGGGACTTGTTGTTGTTGAATCAAGCACGACACATAGTGACCCTATGAACAAAAAACCTGAAGCCTTTCTATAACTATCGTCATTTCTCAAGGTTCACAGAGTTTCCGGAGGCACGTTGTTTAGGAAGTGGATGCCACTCCTGCTTCCAAATCTGTCCTGGGAGCTCTACCAAATACTGTCCACCATGGGTAATTACAGCCTCTGAAAACCCGCTGAAAGGTCAGATATGAGTCGGTTCAGACTGAATCACAATGAGTTTTGAGTATAATAAATGTAAAAAGCTCTGGTGGTAGAGTGTGTTACCTGATGGACTTCTAACAGAAAGGGCGTTTGACTCTGCCAGCCTCCCTGGGTGAAAAGATGGGCAGTCTCGGCCTTAAAACCTCAGAGCCTTAGCAACCCAACGGAGAGTCACTGTGAGTCAGAATCAGCCAGGTGGCCACAGGCTTGATTTCTCTGTTCAAGTAATAAATGTATGAAAAGAAACTGATGAGGGAATTGAGAAGAAGGAGCTGGAACCTTGGCCTGATGAGTCAGAAAGGAAGTCAAATCTTAAAGACTGGCTTTGAAACTGCCAGGCAGACGGGAATAAGCCGCAGGTACCAAGGGCCGCCCCAGGATGGTAGAGCAGGACAGGATGAATTACAGAAGATAAAGGTGGTTTGCTGGGTGGAAGCCAGTGGAGAGGGCTTCCTGTGCCAAAGCAAAGTTTGGATTTGATCTAATAAACATCAGGAACAGACAGAGTCTTTCAGGGAAAGCAGAGACACCCCCCCCACCCTCCCTGTCTCTCTCTGTCCAGCACCTAACACAGTGCTCCCTGCACATACCATTGCCTAATGGAGCAAATAAACCGAGAGGGGTGACTCCTTGTTTGCCCCATGTCAATACCTATTGAGATGAGGCTGTGGATGGGGGAGGACGTGAGGGGACAGGTGAGAGACAGGAGAAGCTGGGAAGATGCAGGATGTGGAGACGCCAGCTTGGAGACGCATTTCCTGAGATGTTACAGCACAGAGAGAGAAGGGGGACATCGGTGCAGATCTGAAACATCAGCTAAACGGGTAAAATGCTTCCTTTTCCAAATGTGCTGTTCAGAGAGCTCTTTCCACTCTCCCTCAGATGAGAAGCCAAGCCTTAGCTGCCACCTCCCCAGCCTTAAGAAGGTCCTCCATCTCCACCTCTCTCTTCTGTTCTCTATTTCTGTCTTCTCACTGACGTCTTTCACCATCACCGGTTGTGAGTTCACGGAGGAAAATCCCAATTTCATATTATCTCGCACAACCGAGTTGAGAATGTTCAATAAACTCTTTCTCTGTAAAGAATGGCTGGAAAGGGATATTTTATTCAACCAAACACAGTAGTTAAATGGAAATTGCTAATATAGATCATATATAAATTGCCAATTTTCAAAGAATTAGTGTTTAATAAAGTGCACATAATCTCAAAGCCCTGGTAAAGATTTTAAATCTTTTTTGCTTTTCCTCTGTGTGTGTGTTTATGATTTTGTATCTGAAATCCCAATAGTCCTTAGTAAAGCTAATTTATGAAAGCTTAACAGACAGTGTTTTTCTTACAGATTATCAGAGGCATATGATGCAATTCAAACCCCAAGAGTCATTTAAAGAATGTCCCCATCACGTCTCCATTTGCTTCGTAAACATGTATTTGTACTGGACTTCACACAAACACTGAAAGATGAATGAAATCCAAGCCTGTTCTTTTTCAAAGTGTTTGTGGAAGAGGACGAACCTATGTTTAATGGTATTTGTAGAACATCTGGTAACCGGACTAACATAAGTACCACAAAGGACACAGAGGAGAAAAAGCTTCCCAACACTCCAGCTGGCAGGGGCCAAAGGAAAGGTTCACCTGACATGGTGAGACCTAACTTTTGACCTGTCAGGAGGGACAGTCCTTGGAGGGTCATCATGCTTGGAAAAGCAGAGGGTCAGTGAAGGAGAAGACCCTCAATGAGGTGGACCAAGGCAGCGACTACTACAATGGGCTCAAACACAGTGGAGACTTTGAGGCTGGTGTAGGAGCTGCTAGAGTCTCCTCCTGTTCCACGCCGGGTTCCTATAAGCTGGAGGCATCTCGACAGCACCTCACCACAGCAGGCAGAACTTGAACAATGGGACTGGCTGGGGACACAGATGTGAGACAGATCAGCCGTGACCGTGCTGAGTTCAAAGGCAGGGTATAGATCCAACTAGGGCAGGACATTCTGAGGCTGACGGAAGTACAGATGTGGCGGAGCCCTACCCCGTGGTCAGAGTGCTCAGGTGGTAACCAGACAGCATCCAACCACCAACTGCTCCCAAGGAGAAAGATCTGGAAGCCTATTTCTGTACATTCACAGCCTTAGAGAACACACGAGGCAGCTCTGCTGTCCTGGAGGGTCACCCCAAGTCACAACAGACCATGTGCCAATGGACTTGGGGGTTTTCTCCTTTCATTCATGGGTTGGATTTGGGGTGGGTTTTTTCCCCTCAAAGTCTAGGGTAGAACACACATGTACATAGACACATAACACATGCAGGCATGTCCGTGCACAGGGGTATGTCTACACACAAACACACCTATGTGTACACATGCACAGGTGCACAACGGCACACACACACTCCTCGCACCCTGCTCCTTCCTCATGCACTGCACTAACATTCTCTTCTCTGTAACAGCTGCCCAGGCCCTAGGAAGCCAGTGGAAAAGGAAGCAGAGGCTTCCTGCTGGGACAAAGGTGTGCCCTTTGTTGGATTAGGCAGTTCCACCCTGGAGTGGTGTGTCCAATGTCCAGAACAGTCTAAGGAACGGCCACTCTGCTGGTCTCCATCACCCCAGGTAATCAGGCTGTGCTCACTGTATCCAAGAGCTCTGGCAGCCTTTCCAAACCCAACTGGGAAAAAAGAGAGGGCAGTGACTGCCTAAGGCAGATCTCAGCCATGGCGTTCAAGGGTGACTGGGCTGAAACAGCCCTGCGTAAAGCGCCCAGCTCGGGGAAGGGGAGCTCCAGCGTCCCTCAGGCAACTCCACAGTTCTCTTCCTATTTCATTCCTCTCCCCACAACTCTCCACTCTAACTTACTCCACACACTCTCCCACAAGACTTTGTTTTACCCTATTTTAACCTTTCTGTCAGTCCTCTGCTCTACCCTTCTCCATGTCTACCTTCAAGACCCACTGCTCTTATCCCACTCCACCTGTCTCCCACAGTCCCCTGCTCTGTCCCATTCCACCTGTCTCCCACAATCCCCTGCTGTCCTACTCTACCTGTCTCCCACAATCCCCTGCTCTGTCTCATTCCACCTGTTTCCCACAATTCCTTGATCTAATCCCATTCCACCTAATTCTCCCACAATGCCCTGCTCTACCCCACTCCACCTAATTCTTCCACAATCCCTTGCTCTATCCCACTCCACGTAATTCTCCCATGATCCCCTTCTCTATCCCACTCCACCCAATCCTCCCACAATTCTCTATTCCACCACACTCCACCCATCCTCTCACAACCCACTGCTCTATCCCATGGGTTCACATGCTTGCATCACATCTAAAATTCTGTTTCTAGCTAAAGCTACCCTCTGTCTCCCCCAGTACCATAGCATCTTCATCAAACCCTCTCTGCAAGTTTGCAATCCCTAATAGGGACAAAGCACCAATAAGCAAGGAAGCACAGGCTCATTTATTAACCTCCAGTGAACAGTTTCTTTCACATGGGCTTATGATGTGGTGAAAACCATGTGAACTGGTCTCTGTAGATGAGTAAGTCAACCCATGCTTATCTTGCTTCTGGGGTATCCAACCCTTGGAGGTGACGGCAGAAGAGGCCAGAGGGCACCTGGGAGCCTCATCCAGGAAGGCTGTGGGCAGGGCTGTGGGATTGGCTCTGGCGGGACCCAATGTTTATTTTTATAGGGTTCCTACTGGCTACATATGAGTGTTAATGTGGAAACAGAGGATAGTGAACAGCAGACAAGTGCAGCCACCCAAGACAGACAGAGAAGAATGGATGAACCAGGCAGGATCTTTAGGTAGAACCTTGCCAGTGTGTTTAGAAGGACAGTCACAGCACCGGGCAGCAGACTCCACAGAGGCAGGTCTCTGGACCACTGTGAGAACACAAACACTAGCGATGGGACAGCGACCTGTCTACACCAGCGACGGGCAGACACAATCCTTGAAGTCAGTTAGCCTCCTCCTTCTCCTAAGTGGAACCTGCACTTCAAAATATCACCTACAAGCCTTTGCCGATTAGAGAAATTGCCTTCTGAGCAATGCTGCTACAGAAGGCCAGAGCACTAAAGAAATCCCTCAGAGTAGTGGTGCCGCTGGTAAAATGTTTTCAAAACAGGGCCCAGGTTAAGTTGGAATGAAAGCTTTCTCCCAGATGGCTGATGAGAACAAAGGCTGAACCATCAACGTGCACACCTTGGTGGCCAGCATACCAAGCAAGCTGGGACCGTGGGTCACAGAGCACACGGAAGATACAACCTGGAACCAGCTGGAAGCCTTCCTCACTCTCAGTCCTCCACCATCTTTGACAAAGAGGCAAAGAAATCATTCTCGGCTCTGTTATTGTTTCTAACGCAAGACTCACTCATTAATGTCTGCCTTGGGGACTGTGCTTTTTTATAAAACTAGGTATACAGGATTAAATTGACAACAGCAGCACAAGAGACCAGATGAGGTTAGGAAGCATGGGCTTGTGTTAGTTAGAAAGGAACAATTAGGAAAGGGGGGGGGGGGTAAGGATAGTGTTGTTGTTGTTGTTTGATGCCGTCGAGTCATAGGCGACTCATAGCGACCCTATGAACAAAACAGCCTGAGCACTGTTTGTACAGAGTTTCCAGAGACAAGCCGTTTTGGAAGTGGATGCCGCTCCTGCTTCCAGGCTTGTTTTAGTCGGGAAGCTCCAGCCAACACTGTCCACCATGGGTGCCCGTTACCACGATTGGCACATCACTGTCACAGGCTTCAGCATCACAGCAACCACGAGTTACCTCTGTACAACAACGCACAGACCAGTGCTATACCACCTAGAAGAATGTTTGACAGGAAGACAATAAAAAACATAAACGATGTCATGAATTGCACAGGCGCAAGTTTTTCAGTTGATATCTGTTCTGCAGTGTGTACTGACAACAAAACTAAAATTGAATTAAAACCAAAAGGCGCCAGGCTGCAAGGCTGCCGTGAGAGGAGCCAAGCACCACAGAAAACGAGGAGTCCTAACTCAATGCCGAGCAGAGTTCTGAAGCCGATACATCTTCCAGTTTATTTCTACCTGCTGCAGGTGAAGTTATCGCTCCTTTCCTGGACTTTCCTAATAGATTCAGCTACTCCACACACATACATGTACTCATCCTTGGCACCCAAAGGTGTTCAGTGCGTGGCTCCCACTGACGGAACCAGAGGGAGGCGCGAGCTGTGAATAGGAGTCAGACACTCGAAACTAACAAGGGATCAGCCCCCCCTGAGCTTTGGGCAAAGACAGCAGCATGACATGTGCGCTGATTCTATATAGAAAACAAGGAGACATGAATGGCTTATGCCTGGAAATGAAGAGCTGGACAAGAGGCCCAAGGAGGCTGAGCCCAGGAGAAGCCCTCGAGCTTGTATCGGGACAAATGTGCTGATTCGCTCACTCGTTGTCCGCCCCATCACACTAAGTTCCAGGAAGGCGGGGCATGGCTAGGTTTTCTCACTGGCATTATTCTCAAAGCAGATGGCACAGTGCCTGGCTCATGGCAAGCTCCTGACGAACACCGACAACAGTGAGTTGAATACAAAGTCCCACCACAGTTCCTATCTGCTGGAACCTCACACGTGCCTTATTTGGGAACAGGCTCTTTGGCAGATATGATTGGTGAGAGCAGGTCTTACTGGACTCAACTCAAACTCTCCACCATAGAGTTGGCAACATTACTCATCGCTGACCTTCCAGCGGGTTTTCAGGGGTTGTAAATTGCATAGGAGATTTCCCAACTTTCCACCACTATACTGGATTGTTGTTGTTGTTGTGTGTCATCAAGTTCAAACACAGACTCATAGCTGATCCTCCCACCGGTCTTTAGAGGCAGTAAATCACACGGGCGGTGACTGCCGATCTTTCTCTCGCAAAGCAGTTGGTGGATTCAAACAGCATGCCTTTGGGTTGGCAGTGCAATTCCTTACCTTCAAGGCACCAGAGCTCCCTCCAAGATGGTCTAGACAGTCCCTAAATTCAATGGCTGGTGTTTTCATAAGAGGAGACAAACAGGCACAGGAGAGAAAAGACAGACTGTAGAAAAAAGGGATCCATGGAAAGACTGAGAATGAGAGTGGAGTGATGTTACTTCAAGTCAAAGAATGCCAAACATTGTCAGCAACCCCAGAAGTTGGCAAGAGACAAAGGGTGATGTGTGTCTGTGTGTCAGCCTGGCTGCCTAAGACTTTGTGGTGCTCAGTTATGAGGTGATCATTCCCTTGGTGGGATCTGGTGGAAAATGCTCATTCCCTCAAGGAGATCTACCATGCACAGCCAGTTGCCTGAACAAGAATGTTACTGGGGGTGTGTAAAGCATCAAGTATATATAGACGACTGGCAAAGTTCTCTTGATTGCTGCCAGACCTGGATCCGGAAACTGTCTCATCACCTCCAGTTCTCTGGATACATCAGCTGTGGAAACTACTGGCTTGAGATCTGAGCCTTGGATTTGAGGTTTGCCATCCTCCTAGTAGGGAAGGAACTGAGCTGCCATCCCCAAAGGCAAGTGGTTTGAATCCACCAGCTGCTTTGAGAGAGAAAGATGGGCAATCTCCTTCCATGTGATTCAGAGCCTCTAAAAACCTGTTGGAGGGTCAGCGATGAGCGGGTTCCAACTTGAGAGCCTCACACAAGAACAATCACCACCAGCCTATGAGCCATTTCCTTGGGAGAAGTGTAAGTCCCTTGGCTTTGCTTCTCTGGAGACCCCAGTCTAAGACAGGCAAGAACATGGAAATAGCCCAAATGTCCAACCACAAACAAATGGAGAAATGATGGTACATTCACACAATGGAATACTACACAGCACACAGGAGCAATGGTTTGTAAAGTATTAACAAAAAAACCCATATATAAATATCTGAATATCTGCAATCGCAGAGGCACGCAGTTCAAATCCACCAGATGCTCTGCTGAAGAAGGAGGGCCAATCTCCTCCTGTACCAGTCAGATCTGATTTGATGGTACACACGCACAAAATAATTTTAAAAAAATAATAATCTGAGTATCTGAGCCTCTCATCCATGGGCTAGTTGCTTTGTTGCGTGCATTCTGGGTTTTTTGGCTTTTTTTTCTTTTGGCCATTCAAGTCATCCCACTGGATTTTTAGTGGCACCATTAGACGTGCATTTTTCAGTTAGGAAAAACGAGTTCTGTTCTTGTTCTAGGTATTCTGCCATCCCAAGTTGGTGGCCCAGGTGGTCTCGGCTGCACCCAAGCTGATGGCCACCACCAACCACTGGCCTGTGTCCTGTGCCCCCGCACCCCATGCATGTCATTACCCCGTTTTGCTCATGTGCTAATACCCTGTTAGTCCTGAAGTCAGCAGAGCTGGGCCGGTCCCATGAACAAGAAGCCAGATGGTCCAGTGTCATCAGCCTGGGGCAGCTCTCACCAGGCAGCCCCTGGATTCACACCTCCACGACCACTTTAAACGCAAATGTCCCTGGTTCCGTAAAAAAAATCAATAACCAGTCTGCAAAGTAGACATTTTTCAGAAACCTGCACTTTCTCTCTGTGTAAATATAGCCAGCCCCCTCCACCCACACAGCAGATGGCAATGTCTGGTGCTGTCTACTGCACACACAGCCAGCCTGGCTCACCCAGGAATACCCACAGACACAGAGAAGGTGGGCCCTTTGTTTTCCACGAGGGGTCTTGTGTGGGAGTCAGTCTGTCTTTTGAAATAATGCACATCTCTCTGTTCAGTCAAGTGCTCGGGGTAATTGCATCTGAGTGCTCCATTAATCTCAATGCTGCGTTCTGTCTCCTGGGCAGACACGGGGCACAGCCGCGCTCACAGCAGTGACACAGGCTCAGGTGCATGTACATGTCACAGAGAAACACACACGTGCACATGCGATCGTGCCACATACACATACAACTATAAATGAGGACCACATTTGATGCTGTATACATACAAACCTACCTCACCGTCTTACCCCTGGCTCTCCTGCATTCATAATCAATACCCTTGGAACCAGCAGTCAGGAGATCAGGAGACTTTTTGCCTGGGAAAGGCTGCTGTCAAGGACCTCTCCAAAGTCCTGATGAGCAATGATATCAGTTGAAAGACTAAGGTGAACCTGATCTATTCCATAGTCTTTTCAATTGCTTGCTATGCGTCGGAGAGCTGGACAGTGAGTAAGGATGAGAGAAGAATAATTGATGTCTTTGAGCTGTAGTGTTGGGGAAAAATACTGAATATCCCAAGGACTGCCAAAAGAACAAACAAGTATGTCTGGAAAGAGCTCTGCCGGAATGCTCATTAGAGGCAAGGATGGGAAAGCTTTGTCTCAGTTTTAGGCACTTTGCTAGGAGAGGCTATTCCTTGGAGTGGGGCATCACGCTTGGATAAGTGGAGGGTCGCTAAAAGAGAGGAAGACCCTCAACCAGAGAGATTACACAGTGACTGTGGTAATGGGCTCAGGTGTGCCACAGAGGATAAGGACGACACAGAATAGGGCAGAGTTCAGAACTGTTGTTTATAAAGCCGCTACGAGTCGTATTCAACTTGACAGCACCTGACAACAGCAACTACCGCTGCATTCTCTCTTTTTAAAATGTTTACACTCTGTCCATCAAAATGTTCTTCATTCATTTTTATTTTGTAATATATTAAAAGAATGAAACGATTTTTCTTTTCTTTTTCAAAGCAAAGAGCGAACTGGGGAGAGGGGAAGGGTGGGTAGGCAGGGAGAAAAATGCAACAATGAATGCATGGAAATCCAAAATCTCTGTAAATGTTCATTAAAATTAATAAAATAATTTAGAAAAAGAAAGAATGTCTTTGTTGATTACCCAGCCACTATTCTGACTCCTAACCACTTTCCAGGGCAGAAGGTGGTCTGGTGGTGCAGTGTGTAAGGTGCTGCACTTCCACCCTAAAGGTCACACCACTCTGGTGATTCAAATCCACCAGTAACTCCCAGGGAGAAAGATGGACAATTAAAACAGACCCCCTTTGCTACTGTCTTAGTTCTCCAGTGCTGCTGTAACACCAAGTCCCACCAGCAGGAAGCTTTAAAGAGCGAACAGCTCTTCTCCCGTCACTCTGGAGGCTGGAAGTCCCACGTGGATGTGAGCTGTGGCGAGTCCTTCTGTGAACCAGTCTCGGGGTGCTGATGTTTGCCAGTCACCCTTGGCCCCTGGCATTCTGTGGGTTCTGTCTTCCTCTCTGTCTATTGTGCTCTTTTTGAGAATTCAGAAGTGATTAGGATTGGCCCACCCGCCCTGTGTAGGACCTCATCCACCCAACAACCAAAAGAAGAATCTATTTCCAAAAAGGATCACTTACTTTCACAGGCCAAAGGATGCATTTTCGACAGATTCTTGTTGAGCGGAGACAACATTCAATTCAGACCAACTTTGATCATAGAACTCAACCTCACTGCCTTTGAGTCGGAACAGACTCACAGCAAATCCTCCATAGCCAAGGCTGCACAAGGTAGGAGACTGCACAGGAGAAGACCGCCCATCTCTCTCTCAAGCAGCAGCTGGTAGATCTGGACCAGCACAGAGTCAACAGGCCTTTGAGCAACCGGTGCAACTTGCTAGGTACTAGGCCCCCAGAACTGCTTCTGCTGCAGGAAAATGAGACGGGAAAGAAACCCAACTTTAGCCGACTACAGCACCAGTGCCATGTGGCACAAAGGAACTTTGGAGAAGCTACACGGTTTGCAGGGAGTTCACTAGTGGGTCTATCTTCCAGAAGCAAAGAAAAGGTCAGGAATTGACAACTCAGATGGACAGAAGGTCAGGGTGCTCTGATCTCAAATGGACCCCATCTGGAGTAGAGACAGAGCACTTGAAGCGGCATGTAAGCCACTAGACCTGTCTCTGTGACTCTCAGATGCATCTCCAGCATCCTGCCAGGAATGCAGCCTGGGACAAATTCATTTATGGGCAGCTGGGATCACAAGGACAAATCAGGTGGCAGTGAATTCCAAGGGCCTCTCCAAATATTTTCCACTGTTGCATGCCTCTGTGCGATGTCTGTGAGCAATGGGCTGCTAACTGCATCTTCAGTTCCTTTCTTTTGGGGTGAATGATACAGATTTTCAAAGTTGGTCTATGGAGAAATTACCAAAAGAGCTTCCTTTATTGTGTGATAACTAAGCATATTACAACCCTAGGCCTTCTCCATCCGCTAAACACAGCCGGAGCAATTTTAGACAGAACACATCAGAGGAGTCAAGAAAGACAGGGGGACATTAGTGTCCTTGTTACTGTCCACTGTGGCACACCATCAGACAGAAGGCAAACACTGATGTCAAAGATATTATAAGCACAAGAATGTGAGTCTCAGAGTGTATTAACCACAGTGCACATCAGACACTGTGTGAGTCCTGTCTGCACCTGATTCCCACTGCCTCGTGGGACAACGAGAGGACTCAACATAGTGACCACCTCTGGGCCTGAGCAGGACAGAGGTCATGAGGACGGTGTTCTTCATAGGCTTTTTGTGAGTCATGGTTGACTCAGTAGCACCCCACAATGCTAACAAGATAACTGGTGTCGCTGACTGGTGCAGTTAACTGGGATGGCTGCTAACTGAAAGGTTGGCAGTTCAAGGTAACCCAGAGACATCTCAAGAAGAAAGCCCTCCTGGAAATCACTTCGTGAACTCAGCCATCAGTCACCCGGCAGCACAACAGTTCTACTGCCGCACGTGCAGTTGCCAAGAGCCGGAATCACTCGATGACACTGTTTCTGTGACACTGAGATCACTGTTCCTTCTTACAGACAATGCACTGCCTCTGAAACCCCGCTGGAGGGTCAGCTGTGGGTCGGTTCTGACTCAATGGTGCATAACAACAACATATCGTATATACACCCAGGAACAGCCAGGATTCTCAAGAGATTTGAACCCACGCTGGCCTGATGGCCTTCCACGGGGCATACTACCTTCTGGTGGTTCCTTCTGCTGGGACTCTTGCAGCCAAGTGTAGGATAAAACCAGGCAGATTGGCTGTCATCATAGTGACAAATTCAGAGTGACCCTAAAAGATGGAGCAAAACTGATGCACAGAGTCTCCAAGGCTCTGGTTTTTATAGACGTAGAATCCCTCATCTTCAGTGGGCAGCTGGCCGGTTCACACCACCAAGCTTCTGGTTAACAGTCAAGTGCTTTAACCTCCACATCACTGGGGCGCCACCCGTGTGGGACGGAAACTTCTAGACCAGCCAGTCGCCCTGTGAGGCACTGAGAAGTGGTTAAAGTTGGCTATCAATTACTTGCAGGAGCATACAGCTTCCAGCCAGTGCAATGGCTCAGACAGACTTCCAATGCCCAGGGGAGAGAGCTCGGCATTTATTATTCTAAGGAGCATCTGCTTTGCCATCAAAGTTATAGGCCTTTCTCACCTTGACAAACAGCTATTCATGTGGAATTTAATGATGCAGAACAGAGAGTGCTCTGGATTGATAGCGGGACTGGGGAATAAAAGGTGCCGGAGCCCTTATCAATCGGAAGGCACAGCCCTGTTATCCGTGGAGTTGGTGGTGGTGGCAGAGTTCTCTCCTTCCGTGCGGAAGCCCTGGGAACCCAGCCAGTGCCCCTCACGCCTGGCACCGCCATCTGTCTATCACTGGAAGCTGGCATGCTGCTCTAATGCTGAACAGGCTCACGTTTCCAAACTAGGATGGACTAGGACACAAAGCCTCGTGATGTGCTTCCAAAAACCAGGCAGTAAAAACCCTGTGCATCTCAGTGATCGCACCAGCAACCGGACATGAGAAAGCTGCACGGCGGGACAGCATCGCATCCCACCTTGGGTGAGGTCACTGGGGGTCCCAGGGCAGACACCACAGTAGTTAGTGGCACTAACTACCCTCAAAGGATTAACAGAAGAAAGCCCGGAAGAGAGAGCTGGGACAGGTGTGCAAACAACTATACCTGCTTCCATACTGAATAAGGGAAGCAGAGAGAGGTTTTTGAGGGGGAAACACCCTTATCGTTGGGTCTCTTCACAAATAGGATACACAGGCACTGGTATGGGTTTTGGTTTTTAAACCCATCCACGGGAATGGGTTTTGTTTTGTAAATAAATTTTCCATTTATATTGGTTTGCTTACAAAGTTCACAGACATTATGTCTTACAGTATCTTTCATTCACATCGTGTTTCATATAATCATTCTCCTAATGGGTTTTTAAAGAGCTCAGTGAGTAAGGTAACCACCAGGTGATCACCTGAATGAGATCTCCGCAAAAGAACAGACTTTCAAATCCTTTTGGAATCCAGACTTTCTGGAGTCATGGAAGCTGGAGGAAGCTGTCAAACAGCTGCCACCCTGAGAGATCCTCTTTAAACCTTAAACCCCAAGTCCTCCCTCAAGTGTCCTGAAGACTAACTACTGTTGTTGTTGTTGTTATGTGCCGTCGAGTCGCCTGCGACTCATAGCGACCCTATGTACAACAGCCCTAAACTCCGCTCTGTCCTGTGCCAATCGCACTGTCTCTGACACTCCCATCCCAATTATCCCAGTCACTGAATCAATCCACCTCATAGAGGGCCTTCCTCTCCTGCGCCGTCCCTCCACCCTCCCAAGCATGATGTCCCTCTCCAAGGACCGGTCTCTCCTCACTACATGTCCAAAGTAAGTTAGACGGAGCCTCAGAATCCTTGCCTCCAAGGAGTAGCCTGGTTTAACCCTCTCCAGGACAAATCTATTTGTTTTCCTAGCAGTCCATGGTATTCTCAGTACTCTTCTCCAGCACCACAGCTCAAAGGCATCAGTTCTCCTTCTATCCTCCTTGGTCATTGTCCAACTCTCTGATGCATAACAGGTGATTGCGAAGACTAGTTTAGCTTAATTAGTAAAGAAAGCCCACCCTGAGCAGCAAGCTCTTTTAAGGTATAAACACAGTAGGTCAAATTGACAAGAGCAACTTCAAAGATAAGACAAGACTCTTGGTGGTCAGTGATGGAGGGACAACGCACACAAAAGAGAATGAGAAGGTGGCATAACCAGAAGGAAAATAACACGGAATTAAACCACAGACTGTTAACTGGTCCATGTGTAGCTGCTTATATTCTCTATTAACAGCAACAAAATGGATAAAAGTTTTAAATAAGAAAATCTGTGCCCCAAAACCCCCATGACGGAGGCATGCTTCATTTCACTGCACTTCCCTTTACTGTGTTTCATGAGCAGTGCCTGTTTCCCCTACAGATTGAAAGTGTGTGGTAACCCTGTGTCAAGCAACCCAATCAGTACCATTTTCCCTAAGCAAGACCTCACTTCATCCCATTTTGCTAATTCTCCAAGTACTTCCAACTTTTCCACACAAGGAGACCAAAAACATCACATAACTCACTTTACTATGCCACTTTCTTCACTGTAAAGGTCTGAACCCCAACTCACAGATCTCTGAAGAAATGCCCATCCCTCGACCCCACAATTCTTCTCGAGCTTGAAGAGTTTAAAAGAGGAAGCAGTCCACTCCTGTAAAGACTGACAGCCTCGAGGTCTGCACGGGGCAGCCCCCCTTTGCCTGTCATCAGCATCATCTTGGTGGTCACGGGTGTATCTCTACCTCCTTTCTCTCCCCATCATTGGCTCAAAGTGTTCAATCCTCTCTTCATGTAAGAGATTCACACATTCCTGCTCAACGCCATGTAATCTGTGCAACATGAGTCCTGCTTGGACCACTGGCTGATGAGACCAAGTCAGGTTGTCACTGCGTCAACTCCAACTCACGCAGACCTCATGCTGACAGGGTATGTGTACTCCACACAGTTTTTCTGTGACTGGCTTTCTAGAAGGAGATGATCAGGCCTTTTTTTTCTGAGGTGTACTGAATGGAGTGTCTACAATTGGCTAATTCTCCCCTGCAGACACAATGAGTATTAACTAAGAACTTGCAGAGCCTCCCTATGGGCCAAGTATGTGTCCTATCCCAGGCCAGGCTTGGCCATGTGATTTGTTGGCTGATAGAATATGACTGGATAGGGACCCACCATGTCCAAGCAGAACTGTTAAAGGGCATCACAGTTTCCTCCACTCTCTTATTCTTCCACTTGGTCATGACCTTTGGCGTGTTCTACACTGAGGTTGTTTCTTCAGCCTGAGACCAGAACAAGAAGACACGTGGGGTATCCATGCAGACAACTCACACTCTACACTAGGATGACACATTACACACCTAAGTCCCTCCCCCAGCTACCTGTCAGTGTGGTGTACTGTGCAGGCTTGTGGGTTGTTGCACCAGTGGCCACGATGCCAACAATCTCTCTAGCACCATCACCGTTAACCACGGAAGACAAGTTCCAGCAGAAGGTCTAGACGTAAACAAACGAGGGAGAAAAAAACCTGGAAATCCACTTCTGAAAACCTGGGGCTGACAAGTGTCCAGTCCAGCACTGGAAAATGCGCCGCTTGGCTTAGAAGGCAATCCAAACACACAGATGCCCTCACAAAGCACACCGGTATGCTAGCAATCATGGTGATAGAGCAGGATGGGAGGACACTCGAGTCTCCAATACGTCGCTAATTGACTCGATAGAAATGCTTCTTCAAGTTCTAAGTCATTCCGTCCTCTTTCTGAGTCATCTAACAATCCGAAGTAATAACAACATAAACAAAACACTCAACCCATTTTTCTTCCTTAAACAAGTCATGCACTTAACAATAAAGGAAGTTACCCAGGGCCTTCATCTCCGTTCTCACTGACGTCTTTACTGCCATATGTCATCCAACCTTAATGATGCCAGCGGCAAAGTGAAGGTCAGCTAAAGCCACAAGGGCCAAGTCAGCAGGAGAAAAGTCCCGGACACAGTAGACGGGCTAAGTGTACAAGGAAGCCCTATCTCGCTCATTTAAAACGTGGAGTAACTTGTGGTTTTGGAATAAGCATTTAGAAAGTCTTGGTGCTGCCAAACCTTGTTCACTCAGTGAATCTGACACTGGGATTGGGCATAAGGTTACCAAAAGTCAAGTCTGGCGAATAAAGTGAATCCTGAAACCAAATGAGGCTGACTTTTGGCTTTTACTTGTTGGGGAAGTATATAAAATACACAAGACTCAACTATAGAATCAGAATGTCGGTTCTGATTCTGCTTATCGGAAGCGGAAATGCAACTTGTCATCGGGGGATGAGGTCGGGTGCCAGGAACAAGGATGTAAAGGAAGGTGGAGTCCACGTTCCAGCCACACTTCCTGCCCAGAAACCTGCTGTCAGCGTGTGCTTCCCAGGCACAATCCCCTCCATTTCCCCATCACATATCAGGAGGGAAATAGGGTGCATTGAACTTGACAGCCTGCAAGACCACTAGATGATTTCTCCTCTGAGGTGCAACAGAAGTAATTTTTGATGGAAAGGAATCATGTCAGCATGTGTGCACGCAAGCGCGCGCGCACACACACATATGCACACATATACATGTACCTATACACACTCATATACACACTCATATACGTGTATACACACATACATATATACATGCATGAGGACATATACACATATAAGTGCACAGATACATCCATACACACATAAATGTACACATACTTACACACGTGTACACACACCCACATACACACATGCCCACACAGCTACATAAACACAGACCAAACCCCACATTCCTCCGCCTCATGTAACAGGCAGGAGGAATGGGAGAGGTCCATCAGCCCAATCACCCTGAGCCTGTATACATCACAATGGAAAACCTTCCTGCTGTTGTTAGCTGCCATTGGTCCAACAGACAGTGACCCTACACACCACAGAATAAAACCCTGCTCCGTCTGAACTATCCCCGTGATCGGTTATGAATCAGACAGCTGCCACCCATAGGGTTTCCACTGGCTGAATTTTGGAAGCAGACAAGCAGGCCTTTCTGCCTAGTCTGTGTTGGTCTGGAAGCTCTCCTGAACCTCCTCCAGTATCACAGCAACACGGACACTTGCAGTGATAGACAGATGGTGGCTGTGTGTGAGCTGTGTTGACTGAGAAATGGGCCTGCATGGTCTCTCACGTGGAAGGTGAGCACCCTGCCCCCGGGTCATCACTGCCCCCTGGTCTAAAATGCATGGGTGAATAAAGCAGGACATCAGCTGACGCATGGTATAGTCAATTCTAATGTGTCAAGACAAGAGTCCCTACGAAGATGGCACCGGAAGCCAAGAAGGAAGCCCCTGCCCCTCCCAAAACTGAAGCCAAAGCAAAGGCATTAAAGGCCAAGAAGGCGTCCTGAAGGGCGTCCACAGCCAAAAAAAAAGAAGATCCACACGTCACCCACCTTCCAGCGGCCTAAGACGCTGAGACTCCGAAGGCCGCCCAAATACCCCCGGAGGAGCGCTCCCAGGAGAAACAAGCTTGACCACTATGCCATCATCAAATTTCCCCTGACCACTGAGTCAGCCATGAAGATAGAAGATAACAACACACTTGTGTTCACTGTGGATGTCAAGGCCAACAAGCACCAGATCAAACAAGCTGTAAAGAAGCTCTATGACATTGATGTGGCTAAGGTCAACAACTTGATCAGGCCTGATGAAGAGAAGAAGGCCTGTGTTCAACTTGCTCCTGATTATGATGCTTTGGATGTTGCCAACAAAATTGGGATCATCTAAACTGAGTCTAGCGGGCTAATTCTAAATATAAAATTTTCTCACCAAAAAAAAAAAAAAAAGACAAGAGTCCGTGTCCAGAAAGGCAAACAAAATTCCTGCCAAGAGAACTCCACGTATAATGATTAGGATCTTCAACTATTATCACCTTCCGGAAGCGATAAAAGAAATCAAGCCTCAGACTCACAGGGCGATCCTTTGCAAGGACTGTGCAATCATTTGTGTTAGGCGTCTGTTTCCCCCACAGTCCAGGTTTTCGTTGTCAAGAGTCAGCCCAGCAGAGCAGCTGAGTCAATGAAATATGAATGAAACATGAAAACAAGACCACAAGCGAGCTCTGTGCAAAAGAAAGGAAAATGGTGCCTCTTAGCACCACGCCTGATCATCTCCCACTAGAAACCTGGCGTGCAGATCGTGAAACAGAAGGATTAGGAGGAAGTCTCCATTCAATCCCAGCTCTCAGAATAGAACACGGCCCCAGAGGAATTCATGAAGAGGTTGTGTAAGAGACGAGACGGGGAACGGAGATAAAGAAAAGCCAGATGGGACAGTGGCTGGAGGCAAAGTGGGAGAGGGGAGACAGAACACCTTACGACTGTGAAGTCTGAGCTGCAGCTTCTGTGGGAAACTCAGGTTTTAAGTGTCCAGTGGCCTCAAAGGTTGATTTTCCTGCTTCAAGTCTGTACAGATATAGTCACATGGATGGACATTTTGATGTCATTGGGACCTACTTGCTGCTTCAGAGGTGAACCCAAGAAGGAGAAGCCTACAGACAGAAGAGCTATAAACAAAGGTGAGTGGAAATCCAAGCTTTTCATGAACTTTCATTAAGATTAAAAAAAGAAAATATACACTCCTCAAAAAAAAAAAGGTAAGCGGTGATCTGGTACCAGGTAGAGACACCCATCACATGAGTCTTTCGGACTTTATGTACAACAGAACAAAACGCTGGTCAACATATCCTATCTTCATGAGAGCTGGCGTGTTAGAGTCCACTACTATAGCTATTATTCACATTACTGAGGTTCTTTTTTTATTATGTATTTTTTAATTATAATTTCAGTAAAAGTTTACAAAGCAGATTAATTTTTCATTAAACCAATCACAGATATTTTTGCTAACATTATTTCAGTATTCCTAATGTAATCATACTTTTTTTATTATTTGTTAATGAATTTTAATGAAAGTTTACAGAGACTTTGGATTTCCATTTATTCATTGTTGCACTTTTCTCCCTGCCCACCCCTCCCTTCCAGTTCATTCTTCTCTTTGAAAAGTAAAAAAAAAAAGAAAGAAATTCTTTTATTGTTATACAATCCCTCCTCCCAAGTCCACTGCACTATGCAGCCTTCGTTCTGGACTCCTGTCATGACAGTAGTACCTACTCATATATCCCTTTTAAACAGTTCTCTCCCTCTTCTGTTTCAGTGCAGTAATTTATCCCATCTTTGTCAGCGGTAGAAAAGACCATGAGAAGTAAAGTAGTGGGTGAGTGAAGACAAGAGAACCTCTACTGTACTTCTCATTGCCTTTTCTACCAACGGAATCTTTCCTGATGATACGTCCCCAAAGTTTTCCCGTCCTCACTTCTAGGATCATCCTGGTTATATTTCTTTCGAACACAGATTTGTTAAAACAAAACTTATCACAACTGGGCAGATAAATAGTATCAGGAGACTCGGAGAAAAATCCGACGTTGTCAATTATTTTCCTTTGACTCAGGTCAACAATCCAAGTTCAAGAAAGTAACAGAAGCAGAGACAGGCTTGATTCACTTCACTTGGACAACAGATGTGTCCTGACAGGCATGGACCCACACAGGGACATTATTTTAGTGAGAGAGTCGCCAGGAGGGGTTCTCAGACAGGCTGTCCCTTTTCTAGAACACTGGTTCCATGCTGGACTACACTACCAGTGAAATAGACTAGAATTCGACTCTTCCTGGTCTAATACATTCTTGTGCACAACTCCATCTGCCCGTCTTCTCTGATTCCTTGCAGAAAGTCTTCCAGGGGTCCTCGGGAAGCACTGGATGCATTTTTGGGCGTCATACAGACTGGCGGGATTAACAGGTCCTTAGTGGTTAGAGACCAAGGATAATTAACAGCCTGTAGTATATCATATATTGCTGTATCATAAAGAACTCTCTTGTCCCAAATGCTAAAAATGTAAATGCTTATGCATCTCACCAGGTAGTCAACATCCCACAAATGCAACAAGAGGAATATTTTAAGGATGATGGGGTGTATTTTTTGGGGGGGAGGGACTGGGAATAATCATGGGAGAACTCATATAAAGAAGGGGTTAATTTCATCAAAACACGTAGGCACAAAAGACAGCCACCTCAGAGGACTGGCGATCTAAAGTTAGACAACATTTCAGTCTAACTTAAACTTCTTTCAAATACCTGAATTTCACATCTTGAACCTGAATCTCTAGTTCTCAAGAGGAAGCCAATCAGTATCAAGGCCCTTTGACACAGCAGACGCTGCCGCACCCCCCACCCCAGCCCCTCAGTGGTCTTGCAGCCCATAACGGTGGGATTCATTTCTGCTGAGCACTCCGTTGATTAAAGAAAACAGCTCCCATTTGGTTCAAAGACGGCACTGTACTCAGGCACTGAGACGAATCTTCGTGTTTAATGTACAGTCCTGAAGAGCCTCCTCTGGAGGAACACGGAGCATCTGCCGCCCTGAATGTACCCCGTGAAGCGGGATCTTGAAATGCCCCTCACTCTACACATGTCATTTAAGTGGGAGACTCAGGCAGGAGGGAAAAGGAAAGAGAGACCAGGAGAAGAGAGCTTCTGTGGCCTTTTCCCAGGATGACTCCTAACCCAGCAACTGAACCGTGAGCTCTCCCACTGTGCCAGTCAAGATGTATGAATAAGAGGTACATTGCAAAGAAGACTGGGGGGTGGGGGAGAAGTAATTATGAAATAATGAATATTTTTTTTAAAGTCCACTGGGTGGTGCAACCACTGTGGAAGGCGGTATGGCGCTTTCTCAAAAAGTTGCAAATATGCTGCACTGCAATCCCAGAGGTACGCGGTTCAAATCCACCAGATGCCCTGCTGGAGAAGGAGGGACAATCTCCTCCTGTAGCAGTCAGATCTGATTTGACGGTAGACGTAAAAATAATACAATAAAAATTAAAAAAAAAAGAAAACAGATTTAAAAAAAAAAAGTTGCAAATAGAGATACCATTTGACCCAGCAATTTCACTAGTAGGAATATACCCCAAAGAGACCATAACTGACATCCAAGAAGATACATGCACACCCATGTTTATTGCAGCTTTGTTCACAATAGCAAGGAGTTGGAAACAACCCAGGTGCCCATCAACAAACGAATGGATAGAGAAGCTGTGGTATATTCACACAATGGAATACTGAGCTGCATTGAAGAACAAGGAACTCATGCAATATTATTCAAAATGGGTGACTCTGGAGGACATTATGCTGAGTGAAATATCTCAGTCGCAAAAGGACAAATATTGCATGGTGCCACTGTTATAAAATGGGACTGATATCAGGGTTGGGGTAAGACTGAGAAAAACAGGATAAATTGTGTATACTGCATTGAAACAGATGAGGGAGTGACTAATTTAAAAGCGATGTATGATAAGGTATTATGGTTATCACAAGAGTCCACAATTAAGGTTGCACAGTGGAATGTACTTGGGGTGGCGGGAGGGGTGTGGGGGGATTGTGTACCAGGGAAGGAGTGTTTCTTTTACTTTTGAAAGAGAGGGGCGAACTGGGCGGGGGAGAGGAGGGCTGGCGGGGGTGGGGGGAGAGAAGTGCAGCAATGAATGAATGAAAATCCAAAATCTCTGTAAATGCTCATTAAAATTATTTTTTTAAAGTGCACTGGGGAGGGGGAAAGGAGGGAGATGGGGTAAAATGTTCAACAATGAATGAAAACTCTAACCTTTATGTCCAACCACAAATGAATGGATTAAGAAATTATGGTGCATTCACACAATGGAATACTATGCAGCACGCAGGAGCAACGACTTTGTAAATTATTACCTAACGTGGGAGGGACTGGAGAGCATTATGCTGAGTGAACTAACTCAGTCCCACAAGGATAAATACTGTATAATAACGTTACTGTACAATGAGTTTAAGGATCTACGTGGAGTGGGAGAGGCTGGAAGCAGAGGGATGTGGATGTGCAGGGGAAACGGAGGATTAATCACTGGGTTGTACAATTTGATGGGGGAGGTGAGGGAAATTGATAGAATTTGTTTGAATTTGTACTTGAATTTTATAAATAAACTAGTAGAGAAAAATTAAATTAAATTAAAAAAACTTCTCAGCAAACTTTCGTGATGCACTGCAACAGATGAGGGAGAGAACTGTTTAAAAGGGACATATGATTGGGTATTATTGTCATGACAGGAGTCCAGAATGAAGGCTGCACAGTGGAGTGGACTTGGGGTGAGGGATTGCATAGCAATGAAAGAGTTTTTCTTTTACTTTCAAAGGAGAAGAGTGAATGTGGGGGAGAGGGGGTGGGCAGGGAGAAAAGCACAACAAATGATTGACTGGAAAGCCTAAGTCTCTGTAAACTTTCATTAAAATTAATTTTAAGAAACCACAATTAAAATGTTAAAGAATGTATCAAAGTAAAAGCTTTTGGGTGGCTGACAGCCCCCACTTTAAGGAAGCCTCTGCAGCCCCAGGGTGGCCCAATGGCAGGCGGGTGGGAAACTCGAGGCGCTCATTACTCATTAGCTCTGGCAGCGTCATCTCAATTCCATGCTAGTTGCAGCCAGCTTCCTGCTCCCTCCTTTCCTGAGGTTCATTCTGCCAGTGAGTGAATGCTTGCTCTGCTGGCCCTGCTCCGGAAAACTGTCTGAGCTTCACGACGGCTTAATCCCAGTGTTGGCCGAGCTCTGCTCTGCGTCCCTCACATAACAGGATTCCGTCAGACGCCAGCATAGCCTGGGTCCTCCTCTTCACCTTTCTTTCTCCGTCCAGGACTGGCAGAGGGGATGGCCGACGTCTAGCACACATACACTAATCAAGGGGAGCAGTTCAAGGACATAAGATCCTACAGGAAGGGAAGTTACCCCGGCAAAATCTTCTCTTGCTTCGTGGCTAATACAGACAGAGGAAGTAACTCCAATTTGACATTGATTAGTAACTTTAATCAAAGATACCTGATAAGGAGCCAGGTTAAGGACTGTCATCAAGTCTTGAGAAGGATGACTTCCAGGAGGGATTGGCTTTCCCCAATAAATTCCCTGGTAAGTGTCACGAGTGGTATCTGGGT
>NW_006399798.1:9059741-9061242 GCF_000299155.1 Elephantulus edwardii | reverse complement strand
TCTGGGTAGCACAAACTATTAAGTGCTTGGCTAGTTTTAGAAAGGTTGGTGGTTTGAACCTACTGAGAGATGCCTCAGGAGACTCTGAAAACCCACTGCAGCAGGTCGACTCTACACACACAGGGGAGGCCGGAGTTACACTGACAAGACGGCAACAATAATCTCCACCCCAGATGCCCGAAGAGTGCCCAACAACAAAGCACCTGTCTCTTAAGCAGACTCTCAGATCATCCTGCACAACAGAACAAGATGCTGTCCCGTGCCATCCAGTCACTGAGTCTGTGGTTGCCACCCTGTCAGTCCGTCCACTCAAGAACTTCCTCTTCCTTGTTGATGCTTCACCTTATCAAGCAGGAGGTCCTTTCTCCAGGGACCAGTCCAATTTGCTAGCGTGTCCAAAGTGGGTGTGACAAAGTGTCCCCATTCTCCCTGCTAAGGAACTTTCTGGCTGTTCCCCCAAGACGTATCTGTTCCCTTAACTACCAATCTACAGTATAGGCCATATTCTTTGCCAACACCTTAACTCAAAGGCATTGACTCTTCCTCAGACTTTCTTACTCATTGTTCCGCTTTCACATGTGAACAAAGCTGTTGAAAAATACCACGGCTTGAGTAAGTCACAGCTCAGTCCACAGGTACGAGGTCTTCTGCAAAAGATCTGCCCAGTGCAATAAGTCATTTCATTTCTTGACGGCTGTTTCCATGGGCATTGATGGTGGATCCAAATAAAATTAAATCCTTGGCCATCACACTCTTTTCTCCTTGTATCACGGTGTTGCTTAAAGGCCCAGTTGTGAAGATTTTTCTTTATGTTGAGGAATACATCATAGGAAAGTTGTAGTCTTTCAGCTTCGTTAGTAAGTAATTCAATAATTCCTCTTCACATTCAGCTAGCAAAGGTGTGTCATCTACATATTATGTGTTCACGGTCTTCCAATTCTGATGCCTCATTGTCCTTTCTATGATCCAGCTAGTCAGATTATCTGCTGAGAAATCAAAATAACCAAAAATGGTCTAAAGGTACAACACTGACACACTTGTCCTAATTTTAAACCACAAAGTAACCTTTGTTCCATTTGTGCCAGTGTCTTTTGGTACAGGTATAAATTCTGCATGAGCACAATTTAGTATCCCCATTATTTTCAAAAATAATAATGTGATCCACACAGTCAAATGTTTTTGGACAGACAATAAAGCACAGGCAAACATCTTTCTGGTATTCTCTGTCTTCGGCCAAGCTCCATCTGATATTATCAGTGATATTCCTCATCCCATGTCCTCTCCTGAATCCCAGCCAGAATTTCTGGTAGTTCTCTGTCCATGGACGGCTGCAACTATTTTTAAAAACATTTGCAGTGTCATTTTCCTTGCACGCTCTATCGCTGATATGGTCTTAAAGTTTCTGAATTCTTTTAGATCACTTTTCTTTGGAAGAGGTATGAATACAGATATCTTCTGGTGGTCCTAAATTCTTGGCTTAGACAGGTGAGCACTTCTGGAG
>NW_006399798.1:9056332-9059641 GCF_000299155.1 Elephantulus edwardii | reverse complement strand
AATACAGATATCTTCTGGTGGTCCTAAATTCTTGGCTTAGACAGGTGAGCACTTCTGGAGTTCCATTCACTTGCTGAAGCATCTCAGTTAGTTTTCAGTCAATTCCCAGAACTCCCTAGTCCTCCCTTCTGTAGCTCCGGTTCCTGGACAATAGCGTACATGCCGCAATAAAGTGAATGTCAACTAATTCCTTTTAAAAAAAATAATAATTTATATTTGAATGAAAATTTACAGAAAACATTGGTTTCCATTCATTCATTGGTGCACATTTTACTCCCTACCCTGTCCCTACAGTTCATTTTTCTCTTTAAAAAAGATTCTTTCATTGTTGAGGAATTTCCTCCCTCCCTCCCATCCCCTAGCCCCCTCTGCTATGCACCTCTTATGCTGGGCCATTGTCATACAACTAATTCCTTTTGACACTATGACCCTATATATTCCTTCCATCCTCTGTCAGGCGACACCTCACCATTCTTGCCTCCAAAGAGCACTCTGGCTGCACCCTCTCCAAGACATTTCTGTTTGTTCCTTTGGTCGTGCGTGGGATGTTCAGTGCTATTCTCCAACACCACAGCTCAAAGGCATCAATTCTCTTTCTGTCATCCTTATTCACTGTACAGTTCTCAGATGCATAGCATGTAATTGGAAAGAATACAGCCAGACTCAGATGCACAAAATGATATCATTACTCCTCAATAAACGTCCCTAACTGCTGACTTTCCCAGTGCAGTGCCTCTCCTTACTTCCTGACTGCTGGTTCCTAGAGTGTTAACTGTGAATGCAAGCCAGATGAAGCTGTTCACAGTTTCAGTCTCCCTTCCATCCATCGTGATGTTGCCTATCAGTCCAGTGATAAGAATCTTTGCTTTCTTCACATTGAGATGCAATCCAGACTGAAGGCTATTTACTTGATCTTCTGCAACGAGGGTTTCAAGTCCTTCTGCTTTCGGCAAGCAAGTTGTGTCATATGCCTAAGGCAGTTTCTTGATGAGTCTCCCTCTAATCCTAATGCCACACTCCTCTTCATAGAGTCCAGCTTCTTGGATCATTTTCTCAGAATACAGATTTAATAGGTATGGAGAGAAAATACAATCCTGATGCACTCCTTTCTCAATTTTAAACCATGCAGTGTTCCCCCGCTTTGTTCACACAACAACCTCCTGGTCTAGGTATAGGTTCTGCATGAGCACAATTTAAGTTTTCTAGGACATCCATTCTTCTTAATCTGGTCTTCTCATCAAAGACCAGATGAGCTGTGGGATGATATCAAGAATATAATACATGAAGAAAGCAAAAAGTCATTATAAAAACAAAGGAGAAAGAAAAACATTGAAATGGGTGTCAGAAGAGACTCTAAAAATTGCACTGGAGCATCGAGAAGTCAGAACAAAGGGAAACACATGCCAAAGTAAAACAGCTGAACAGAGATTTCAACAAGCAGCTTCGGAGGGCAAAGCGAAGTATTATAATGGAATATCCAGAAAGCTGGAATTGGAGAATAAAAAAAGGAAGAACTCGCTCTGCATTTCTCAATCTGAGAAAAACAAAAAACAAATGTAAGCCTCATGTCACAATACTGAAAGATGCAATGGGTAATATAGTGAATGACCCAGAAAGCATCAAAAGAAGACAGAGGGAATACACTGAATCTCTGTACCAGGACGAACTGATTGACAATGAAAGTTTTCAGGAAGTGAACAGGAGTCAGTGGTAATGAAGGAGGAAGTGGAAGCTGCACTGAGGGCATTGGCCAAAAATAAGGCTCCAGGATTCAATGGAATACCAATTGACATGCTTCAATTAACAGATGTAGCCTTGGACGGGCTCACCAGTCTATGCTAGGAAATTTGGAGGACAGCTGTCTGGCCAAGGGATTGGAAGAGGTCTATACCTGTTTCCATTCCCAAGAAAGGTGATCCAACTGAATGTGGAACTATCTAACAATATCATTAATATCAGATATAAACAAAATACTGTTGAAGATCATTAACAAACAGCTAGAACCGTACATAGATAGGGAACTACCAGAAGTTCAGACAAGGTTTAGAAGAGGCTGTGCCACCAGGGATATCATTGCTGATGTCAGATAGATCCTGGCTGAAAGTAAACACAAGAATGTCTATTTGTGCTTCATTGACTACGCAAAGGCATTTGACTGTGTGGATCATAACAAACTGTAGCTGACTCAATGGTAAACAACAAGTATTTTAAGAAGGTAGGTCTTCCCCAGTCATAATTTGAGTGTCTTCCACCTGACGGGCTCACACCTGGCACTGTCAGACAACGTCCCACTTCAGTTCATAAGGTTTTCAGGCCAATATTTGCAGATCCCCAGATGCTTCTTCCCACCCTGTCTGTAAAGTACTGAAGTTCCTTTGAAGCCTATTCACCACGGATGATCCTGTTAGCATGTGAAATGCCTTCCAGCATCACAAGATACAGTCACTAGAGTCTGGTAAACCCAGAGCAACTGGTGGAACAGAGCACTTGGATGGGTTTAATTAGCACTGCAGGCTAATGGGCTTCTGTTCAGCAAAACCAACCCAGAGCAAAGGCCTAGAGCAGAACTCTACTCAGATCTCATTTTCCAGAAAGAGGGAAGGAGCCCAAGGGTAGCATTTGCCCGTATGGATCTCTGCGCATAAAGAAAATGCCTCCGAAGAGTTTTCCAATGCCTGGGGCCTCCTGGGGCTACAGATGGCACCTCTGTGCCCACCAAAGGTGGAGAGAACTCTCCAAGGAGCCACCTCGCTTAGCTAAGAGGAGGCTGGGACAGTGCGCCAGACTCAGAGGGAAAGGAATCGAAGTAGATCATCTGAGAGAGGACATAAAGTGAAGTACAGGTAGAGAGGAAGACGGGGAAAGGGTGAGAGACAAAGAGGTGAGGGAGGCGAGATGGATCGAGAGGTAAGAAGGGACGAGATAAAACACAACAAGAGGAGGCACCTGGTTAATGAGGTCAAGAAGTATTGCTGGACTGCAGGAAAGAAGGGGAAAGGTTACCATGGCAACCCCTTCGCTTAGTGGTACCTTAATCTGCGCAGGAACTTGGAGAATGCCAAAGCTGTGGGGCTAAATGGGCCCAGAGCGGGAACGCATGGCCCGGCCGCTGGCAGCCACACCTGCCACTCCTGGGCCCCTGCTCACCTGTATCATGAAGCCGGGGCCGGGGCCACCAGTCCCAAACTCTCAGACACTATCTATGATCAGTAGCTCACTCTCGGTCCGTCAGTTTCCCCAGGTTTGAAGGTCACTCGAGCCTTTCATTTATGTGTGTGTGTGTGTGTGTGTGTGTGTGTGTGTGTGTGT
>NW_006399798.1:9041181-9056232 GCF_000299155.1 Elephantulus edwardii | reverse complement strand
TAGCTCTTCGGGACCAAGCTGTGGCAGTGTGCTTCTACAGGGATTACAGTCTTGGAAACCCTCGATTGTGTCTGCCAGGGTCACTGTGCATTACCATGAACTTGAGGGCACTGGAGGTTTTGCTCAAGTCCTGAGATGTGTGTGTGTGTGTGTGTGTGTATTTTTTTAATTTTTATTTATTTCCTTCTCCACAAAGCAGACAGGCAGAAGAGGCCGGGGAGCTGTGGGCCCTGGTACATGCTGGTGGGATGCATGCAGGGTGCACGCTGGGTAACAACAGCAGGTTACCCGGATCAAATGCATGTGTTACGGGATGTCTCGTTCAACCATCCCAGATCCCTGGTCACGAAGCCTCTCCTTGAATGCTCCTGGTGATGGAACACTGTGTCCACCACGTGATTTAAATGCTTACCACTCAAATGTTCACTCTCTGATCTGTCTTTGGTCCTGAGGACAGGCAATGAATGGAGGATGAAAAGCAAAGTCCAATGTGATGGTAGGAAATCGGAAGCCTATGTTTCCATCGCTTTCCTTCCCCACGCCTGCCCACGTTCTCTCCTCCTCTGATTCTCTATTGTTTTCCACATTTTCATTATGGTATAAAAACACCCCTTAACCAGACATGTGTCTCTTTGATGTCTTTAGAGATTACGTTGCTGAGCAGCTCTTCCAGTTAAAGACCAACCTGTTCATTTCATGAGAAAAGCTCAGGTGACACAGTGGTGAAGCACTCCGCTGTTAAGTAAGGGGTTGCTGGTTCAAATCCACCCAGCAACTCTGCAGAAGAAAGACTTAGTCAGCTCCCATCAAGAGTATAGGCCAGAAAACAATGTGGGCAATTCTCCTCTGTCACATGGGGTCACCAATGAGCCACTAGTGACTATGACACACTGCAACACCACCACTCACCGAAGACAGGTGGGTTCGGCTTCTTGTTGTTACGTGCCACTGAGTTGGAAACAGCTCACAGCAGTTTTGGTACTCATAGAAGAATTTTTTTTTGCTAGGAAGACTAGGACCTACATTTACCAAAACTGAGCCTGCCATGCTGAGGTTGGCTGAGGATGGTCATGTGAACTCTGTCCCCTGAGTTCACAGGGACTTCTGGTTAGCCCTATGACTGTAGTGGGAGAGACCATCTCTCATACTTCACTCAGGGGATAAACTCTGTTCCCTGTTCTCTGCCTCTTCCAAATGTTCACATTTGGGATCAAGGAGCCAGACATCTTGAGAGTTAAATTCTGGCAACCGTCCCAAGTCCCTTAAGACTTCTGATGCAAGTGCCAACCCCATGTAAAGCCACTGCCCGGAGCCGATTCCAGCACACCGTGACCATACAGGGCAGAGCAGGACCACCTGGTGGGGCTTCCATGGCAACGATCTGTACAGGAGAGTTCCCATCTCCCTCCTGAGGAGCGGCTGGTGAGGCTGAACTTCCAACCTTTCAGTTAGCAGCCGAGCACTTCCCTCACACTATGACACTCTAGCTCCTTCTCAAAGTGCCAACATTCTGGAACTGAGGTTTCGGCGTGATGCCTGATTTTGTTCAAGATACTAAGGGTTCCTTTCTTCCTCTGATTCCCAGAAGGAAATTCCCTAGGCAGGAGAAAGCGGAGCAAAATACAGGAATACCTGCAGTGTAGTCCCAGGCCGAGTGGCTCGGCGCCAATTCTTTTTCTTTTAGTCAGGATTTCATGCACACCGTGCCAGAGAATGTTGCCAGCACAGGTTCAAACCCCGACACCTCCTCTTAGAATCAGTTCCAAGCCCCAAAACAAATTAATTGATTCAGACCCATGAAGGCCCCCTACTGGCTTCCCAAGACTGTAAATCCTAATGGAAATAAATGCCTCACCCTTCTCCCTCAGAGCAGCTAGTAGATTCAAACCACTGACTTTTTGGTTCAAAGTCCAACACACCACCCACTCCGCTACCAGGACTCCCTAGTACCAGAACCAGATGCTGCTAAGGCAAATTCATGTCATGGTGACCACATGCATGTTCAAGCAGGGCTGTGCTCAGAAGGATTTTTCCCCCTTTTTTAATTGTTTTTATATTAATGATTTTAATGCAACATATATATTTTTTACCGCATATACTTTCCACTTAATTTTCCCATTCATTCATTGTTGTACCTTTCCCTCCCTGTCTACACCTCCCCTCATTTTTCTCTTTGAAGAAAAAAAATTTATTTCATTGTTATACAATCTCCCCAGTCCACGGTCCACTTTATTATGCATTTCTTTTTCTGTAATCTTGTCATGAAAATAATACCTACTCCTATATCCCTTTTAAACAGTTCTCTCCCTCATCTGTTTCAATGCAGTATACATTATTAATCCCCTCTTTTCTTAGGTTCTCCTCAACTCCAATGTCAGTCCCATTTTACAACAATGGCACTATGCAGTATTTGTCTTTTAGCAACTGATATATTTCATTCAGCATAATATCCTCCAGGGTCACCCATTTTGAACAATATTGCATGAGTTCCTTGTTTTTCAATGCAGCGTAGTATTCCATTGTGTGACTATACCACAGCTTCTCTATCCATTCGTTTGTTGATGGGCACTTGGGTTGTTTCCAACTCTTTGCTACTGTGAACAAAGCAGCAATAAGCATGGGTGTACAGAGAGGATTTTCTGTGGTGGTGACCTTTTGGATGTAAATAATCAGGCTTTTCTTCCAAGGCACTTGGAGGTGAACTTGAACCCCCAACTTTTCTGTTGTAGCCAAGTGCTTCACTATTTATGCCACCACAGCTGCTGATTTCAGTAAGTGGCATCACTCTCCTCCCAGTTTTCTGGGTTCACGATCAGCTTCTATTTCTTCTCAGGCATTTTCAATAGCATAGTAAGTTAAAAAAAAAAACCAAAACAAAACACGAGTGGGGGCTACAAAATGAGGTGGGAGAGAATAAATGGGAATAACTCCTAAAAACTCCTAGGACTTGAAACCCAAGTGTCAAACCTGTATCCTCCTTATTGAAGAAACTACTACCAAAAAAATAGCAACTGTGAAAACCAAAACAAAAACAAGATCATGGGCAAACAGCCCCGGAGGTCGGAGGTCGGCTTTGGCCGTGACCCCTAAAGCTCTGGGTAATCAAAGGCTGGCACATTTAAAAGCACATTTCCCTGTTTAATAGACTTATGAGCTGAAATGAATGTGTCAGAGCTCTTAGAAATATGCTCGAACCTGCTCACCAAGCAAAGAGAAACTGCACACGGAGACAGCATCTCTCACTCCTCAGCAGACACTTGATGAATTTTTCAAACAAAGTGCCCGACAGCTGCTGAGAAGGTTCCCGATGAGTTAAACCGGGGTTTTGTTGCTGCCAGGAATTAGCCTCCGCCCACTGCCTCCCTGCTCAGACTTCTGCAAAGACAGCTCTCGGCCCCCACCCGAGGCGAGCTCTTTCAGCCTGGTCCGGGGGATGATGGCAGTGTGGGCCAGGCCTGTGTACTGGGGTCACATGTCCCCAAATTTGCAGATGTTGTTAAGATATGGTCACAGAGGATTAGACCAAAACACAAACAGAATCATGCATCACCTCTGTCCAGGCTCATGGGGACCCTCCCTTAAGCTTTGGAGACCGCAGATCCTTAGAGAAGGAGTCTGCCTTATTTTTCTCCACAAGGTAGCTGGTATCAAACTGCCAACCCTTTGGTTAGCAGCCTGACCATGTTAGGCACTAAGCTACCAGGCCCTTAAAGCAAATGATGGTGTCTTTTCATAGGAGGAAAAAAAGAGGGGAAATTCCGACACCTAGATTCACACAGGGACAGCAGCCATGTGACAAAGGAGACAGAGATGGGAGTGCTGTATCCACAAGCCAAAGGGGCCGAGGGGTGTCAGCGACCAGGAGGAGATGAGAAAGAGATGGAAGGACCCCTCGCTCAGAGCTGCTTCCGGGAGTGCGGTCCTGTCAACACCTTGACTTTCAGGAGAGGATATATTTCTGTTGGCTTAAGCCGCCTAGTTTGTGGTATTTTTGTCGCAGCAGTCATAAGAAATTCATACAGTCAGGATGTCGTGTCTAGATAATTCAGGTGATGCAAACAGACAGGGAAAGCAAGCAGGCTTCCCTGTTAAACTCCCAGAAAGTTTCTCGACTTCGTCACTTCAGGTGAAAGAAGAACAGGCAGTATCATCCCAGCCCTTTACTTTCCTTAGAATAGACCGTCCCGGTTCTCCCTCTCTCTCCCCTCCATCTTCTACCCCTCTTCCTCTCTCCCACCATCTGTCTGTCTGTCTGTCTGTCTCTCCCTCATCCCCCACCCCTCTCCCCCTCTTACTCCCTTCCTCTATGTGTCTGTCTGTCTGCTCACTCTCTCTCCCTTGTTTTCTCATGTGTTCACACACACACACACACACACACACACACACACACACACACACACACCCTTTGCAGGAGCCCTGGGTACTACGATAGAGAACTTTGATGGTCTATCAAAAGGTTGGCAGTTCTGACCCATCAGCCACCCCACAGGACAATGAGGAGGGGGGCAGTCCGCTTCCATAAACACCTGCAGCCTCTAAAGTCCTGCAGGGCGGTTCCCTCTGTCCTTCAGCGTCTCTGTGAGTCAGAATCAACTTGAGAGGGTGGTGGGCTTGGTTTTGGTTTTATCCACCGGTCAGCCCTCTTACTAACCCTTCATTCAGCTTTCTCTCTGGTTATTCTCGCTGAATCGTTTTTCAGTGCCTACACTTCTGCACCCTGGTTACTCAGTTTCCCCAGCCCGTCTAAGGACAAGACTCAACAGATAAGGGGCTGGCAGTACAGAGGGAGGGAGAGAGAGAGAGACAGAAAAAGAGAGCATGAGAGGGCCAGAACAGGAGCAAGAAACAGAACCACGTTTTCCTGCCTTGTTGATTTCTTTAGGTTGCACTGTTATCATGGGAAGATGTCTTTCAAACCATTTATCCGAAGCCAAATTGTGTCTAAATGCTCAGGCACATGAGATGCGCTCCCCACGGGCCCTCTAGCTTAGGAAATGTGGATTGTTTGAGGGGGTGGGGAGGGAGGGAGGGAGGGGAAGAGAGAGAGATAGAGAAAAGCAAGAGAGAAAAGCAAAATAATTAGTTAGAGTGCTGTTTGATCACTAAATGTCAGTTGAAATATGACCATCTTTAGAAGCAAACAATCCACAAGATGCTTCGGCCTCCTGAGTTAAGACACGCCCACAGTCACCTGTGACACCTACAGAGAACCTTATCTCATGCAAGAGGGCACCTCTGCATCATGTCCTTGTTGTACTCAGCACCCCAGATACTAAAGAGTTCCCGGCAACTATCAGTATTGAGTTCTCTGCTCTCCATCCTTCTACAAAATCTCGTTGGGAACCACACACATGCATAGCTTTGGTGCTACTGTTAAGTCCTGGCAAATTCGTTCCCAGCCTTTTCGTGAGGACGTCATGGTCACAGGCCCAGAGATGAAGCACCAATTCCCTAGACCTTTCCTATCAATGAGGCCTGGAGAAGACATTCAAATTTCCCCGAACCTGCAACCAGTCGCTTTCATCATCTAATTGTTGCAGCCACATTAAATCCATCTGACTAACGGTGAAATTGCTCTCTTCCGCTAAGAGGTCTTACCCATCAAGTGGCAGAATCACTAATAAGTTCTCGGACACTTGCCTAGTTGCCCCGTCTTGGGGGGCTGGTTATGAGGAAATGCTTGAACGCTCCCCTAGAGATTCTGACGTTGACTGTTGATCAAATCTCACTTTCTTAAATTGGACTAGAAACACTGGAGACAAAAGGAATCTCCCCTCAGGAGAGGGGTGGACAGTTACAGGGTATGAACAGGATACAAGGCATTGTCTTAGAAGCCTTGATGTCATTTAAACACGTTCACAGGGTCACGAGGAGTCACAGTGGACTGGACAGCACCACACAACAACAATATAATCTTAAGTGACATGCAGATGGCACAGGGCTGGGCAGCATTTTGTTTCCCAAGGAACACCGGGTTTACAGATGCTGAAGGAAACCAGAACCTCCTTCCAGAACCCCAGAGCCAGTATCCCAAATGTGGGCTTTTTAGCCTCTAAACTCTAAGTGAATACGTACCTGTTTATTAAAGGCATCTGCTTGTGATATCTCTATTTCAGCAGCACTGGGAACTTGGGGCTTACTCATGGAACCCGGGCTTTCCTTGTACCTGGTCTAATCACCGAAATGTACCCATCAGTGTGTACTGTCTGCAGAGATACCCACACAAATATGTTTCCACAGATTGTTCATACTCACAATGACTGAAAACAACCTCAAGGGCCATCAAGAGGGGACCCACCCATTCACATCACGGTAGGTAACAAATGTGACAGGTGTGTGAGTGCCCCTTGAAATAAACGCCCAAAGTGTTATTAAATAAAAACAGTCACTGAATGAATAGTGAACCACATGTGAACGTACACGCCTACAATGTATAAAGAATAAACAACAAGTAACATGGTATCTGGGATGGGAAACTGTCAAGAAAGGGTCTCAGCTGGGAAGAAATCACTTAGTGTTAATCGTGTTCTTACTTTGTCTAATTAAGAGAGAAACCAGTCGCCAAGCAGTTGCTTGGAAGGATGAATGATGGGTGGAAGGACACACAGGGAGAGACTCGTAGCTTTCAGCGAGTTCTGACCCAGTTAAGTCACAAAGTGCCCCCAGCCTGGAGCGTGGCAAGTGTTTGCCACCCAGCCCACGGGCAGGCAAGGCTCTCTCACAGACCCTCTTCCCTCTTCTCACAAAGCAGCCATGGCTCCGCACAGCTGTACTTTTCTCTCCCACAGTGTGGCTTCTCCTCCTGCTAAACCAATTACAGGGCATGATTATAGCAGCACCAATATTATTTTTTAAAGGTTGATGTTATTCACTAAATACCCATTAAGCCAGTCTCCTTGCTCCATTTACAGCAAGCTGAAGGGCAAACCCAGATGGTACAAATCATGCCAATTCAGGCTCCACTTGCAATGCCAGGGTCTGTCTTAGAAGGCTCCGCTGTCTGACACCCACAGGTGTGTCCAGGTGAGGAGGAGAGTGGCCTTTTGCGAGACAGCTGGGCCCGCTCAGTCCTGGCACACCATCTTCGCACTCCCCCGGAGGGTGCATCTGCCTTCCTATCCGAGCGGTGACGAACAGCTGAGGAGGGTTGCTCTGTAACCTGGTAACAGGCAATGCCTCGCTACCCTGAAGCCAGGGACGGGATTGCATCTTCCTCCCACACAGCCCGGCTCACCACTTAACCCTGGGATGCCCAGGACGATGCAGCAGTTCCAGAAGGTTCTCCTACAAAGCAACCCCTAGTGACCCCTACTTTAACAAGAGCCTTCCCAGGGCCCCACTGGAAAAGGGTGACCCAAGGGAATATCACTATTTTCAGTTTTATTTGGCTGGCAGGCACTGACCATTCCCCCTGCGGCCTTGAGTGTGAAAAACAGGATAGAACAAAATCTGACCAACTTTTTCCACCCAAGAGATGACTTGGAATTATGGATATGAAGTATTTAGAGAAGCTCTAACTCCTTTCATGATTTGGGAGTAGTCTGTGGGTGGTGCAAATCTCTAACATGATCAGCGGTTATCAAAAGGTAATCAAATGTCTGAGTTCATCCAGGGTACCTTGGAAGAAATGCCTGGTGATCACCTTCCAAACAAGCATCCATGGATAATGCTGTGAAATCCGATTGTTCTCTCTCTCTCTCTCACACACACACACACACACAAACACACACAAACACAAACGAGGTCCCTAAGAGACAGTCAGACGGAAGACAACTGGTACAAAAGCAACAAACATACCATAGAGTCAGCTCTTCCTCAGGGTGACCCTCCGTTGACTTTTAGAAGCTCTAAGTCTTTGCAAAAGGAGACTTCCTAGCCATTTTCTGTGGAGGAGCTGGTGAATTTGAACCACCAACCTTATGGTTGGCAGCCCAACACCTTATACACTGCAACACCCACCCCCCCATCCTACCCCTCCCAGAGCTCTGAAATTGACAGGAAGGTCTCTGGCCAGGTTTTGACAGGCCTGGCACAGCAAGTAGCCAGCTTTCCTCAAGTAGAGACTCCCACCCTGGTCACATCACACAGTCCCGGACCAGGGTCCTAGAAAAAGGGAGCGGCAGTAACCACAGGGCTGTTTAAACACGAGTACACCAGCAAATGCAATTAAAGGCAGGAGCTTGTGTTGGAGGAATTTGAACTTCCTGATTATTTTAAAATCATCTAGGAAGGTATGAGAGGCCGAAAGGATTGTGTTCTCCATGAAGAATTCACCCAGGACAGAATCGGAGCCAGGATTTTGGATTGGCTCCTGAATGTCCCTTTCCATCCCAGGAACAATAGCCAGGTATCAGTAAGATTCCCCAAGGATCGTCTAAGGACTTGGCTGGTGGTGGGGTGAATACGGAGGCCTGACGGTGCCGTGAGTAAGGGTTTGGATGTTTTCCAAAAGGAACCAGCAGCAGAAATATGCAGTGGTCCACTCCCCTTAAGATTTCCAGCCTCGGAGACCTGACGGAGGGTCACCAGGCCTCAGAACACACTCCCTGAGTCAGAACAGACACATCTGGCCCTCCAGCAAGTTTTCAGAGGCAGTAAACTTCACAGAAAGATGAGGGTGGCCATCTTTCTCCCAGGGAGCATTTGGCGGATTTGAACCACTTCCCTTCAGGCTAGCAGAACACCTTCTCATCCGCTAGGCCACCACAGCTCCCTGCATTCTCAGCAAGGAGTCAAACTGGATGGAATAAGCCAGCTCAGAACCCTGATCTGCACGCAGAACAATGAGAACTGACTGCGATACGGCACTATTATGTCCACATTCACCCTCCACATGGTCTTAGCCCAGACGTGGTGAAAATGCCCAATCAAACAGTGGCGTGGATACCCTAACAGTCTCCCCCAAAGTCACTAACGTGAAAACCAGTCACCAGTTTCTTTCTCCTCCATTCACTCAAGACCAGGAAACCAAGACTGATCTCTGCCATGGCCCAGGTCATTATCAGCCTGGTTTTCATTCCCGATATCACAATCTACAAAGATACAGAAAGGACGAGGGGTAAACACATCCCAGTCTCCCGGGAAATTCGGGTCAAACGTGGTACTTCTAGAATAAGTTCAAAGGGAAAAGAAGCTGTCCAGGCCCCCTCATGCTAGCTGGCCTTTCTTTACATGAGTCAAAGGTCGCATGAGTCAGCAGTAACTGGCCAGAAAGGAAAGTCGTGACCTGAAGCGGGGACCAGCACGGCGCAGGCCCTCTTCAACTTTCACTCGGGGGGACAGCAGTCCAGGCTGCCCACTCCAGCATCCCCAGAGGCTTAGGAGTTGCTAACTGATCACTCCCAAGGGACATGGTCCTTGAAGTGAAGAGAACAGCATCCCCAGATCTGCTCACCCAATGTAAGAAATATCCTGTTTCCCAGATTAATTCCAAAGATTTAAGCCATGAAAAGGTTTACTCGGTGCATCAGCGACAGAAGGACAGTGATAAATGTCACCATGGTCTTTGACCCAAGTTAGCCCACTGCCATCAGAGTGGGGCCCATCCTGGTCATCAAAGACCGCTCTTAACTGTCCACCAAGGAAAAGGTGACACACGAAACTGTGACGCACAATCAATGATCCAAAGGTACCTTCACCCCGTCACACTGAGCAGCGTGTGGAGAGCTAACAAGACGTGAAGGCGCGCGCGCGCGGCCACCCGCCAGCATAGCCCCGTGCCAGGGTGGGTCCAGGAGCTGCAGAGACACGGGGGACCACCCCTGGGTCCCTCTTCACTGCCCCTCCCTCCAAACAAGGCCACGTCCAGACTGCCCAGCCCCGTGGAGGGGCCGCAGCAGGGAGCTTGCCTGAAAGAAGCCCGGCTCTACCTATCCGGATGGAAAGCTCGCTCTCAGAGAAGAGCAGCGTGGGGCTCTCTGCGTCAGACTTCTTCATCAGGTGCGGTTCCAAGTTCAGTGCCAAGGCTGTCTGGAGGTCGTCCGCTGCACTCTGAAACAAGAAACAGTGGCATCACTACGATACCTCTATGCCCTGCATGCCCTGGGCCACTCTGGGTTCACAAGTCCCAGAGGCAAATTAAGACTGGTGGAACCCCAAAGGTTGTGGTCCCTGGGAACCCTTCCAGCCTGGAGCTAAAGTCACTCCCAGTGTCTCTATGTTCAGACAACACACAGGTCTGTGAGGTGAACTCTAACACCAGGAAGGTTCTCATTCCTTACCACACCCAGGCAGAGCAAACCAAAGCATTTGCCCAGGGACAGATAACACTCAGAAGGCAGGAAGGGTGAGGACAGAAGGATGAGTGGAACTGAGCATCACGGGAAGAATGCTGCTATAATGCAGGGGCAGAGCGAATGTTATAAAATATTATAATGTTATAATATTATAAATATTATGTTATAAAACAAAATTGAGTGAACGGCTGAATGGAAAACTAACGTGCTCTAAATGTTCTCGCAAATTATAATCAAACGTTTTACAAAAAGGAAGAAGCAGCCTCCTGGCTCTGCTTGAAAATCCAAACCACACGCACTGTCACTGAGTCAGTTCTGACACACAGCCACCCTCCGAGGCTGTGAATCTTTGCACATTTCCGTTCCTCCTCCCCCAGAACTGTCGGTGACTTTGAACTGTGAACCTTGTGACTAGCATCTCATATGTTAACTTGGAGGAAGACTCATCAACAGCCTCTGCTATGCAGATGACACAATCTTGCTTAGAGAAAGTGAGTAAGACTTGAACATTTGCTGAGGAAGATCAAAGAGTATAGCTGTCAGTATAGATGACACTTCAATAGTGAGAAAACAAAAATCCTCTCCATCAGACCAACAGGCAACATCACGACAGAAGGAGGGAAGGTCGAAGTTTTGAATTATTTCATGTGTATCAACAAGCAACACCTATGGAAGCAGCGGTCAAGAAATGAAAACGCAGAGAGTTCTGGTGGCCTAGTGGCAAGAAACTGCACTGGAATCCCAGAGGCATGCAGTTCAAATCCACCAGATGCTCTGCCGAAGAAGGAGGGGCAATCTCCTCCTGTACCAGTCGGATCCGATTTGACGGTACACGCACACAAAATAATAAAATAAAAATTAAAATTAAAAAAATTTTAAAAAGTGAAAAGAAATGAAAAGCCATGTTGCATTGGGCAGACTCGCTGTCGAGGACCTCTTTACAGTGCTAAATAAAAAGCAAGGATTACCAATTTAAAGACACCTAATAAAAGCCACGGTATTTTCAACTGATTCCTATAAATCTAAAAGTTGAACAGTGAGTGAATCAAGAAGATTGAACGATCGGTGCTTCTGAACTGTGAAGTGGGCGAAGGGTGCTGAATATACCATGAACTTCACCATGAATTTCCTCCAAAAGAACTAACAAGTCTGTCTTGGAGGAAGAGCAGTGCAACCAGGGGCTTCTCAGAGGTAACAATGGTGAGATTTTGCTCACATACATTGAGTATGTTATGAGGAGGGGCCAGTCCCCTCATGCTGGGAGGGAAAGGAAGAGGTCCAGCCTGGGAGAGAGAGGAAGACCCTCAGCAAGATGGACAGATACGAGAGATGGACAGATACGAGGCCTGCATCAAAGGCGGACGGCACCGTGGAGAACCGGGGAGGCTGCAGGACGGAACAAGCTTTCAATCTGCAGCTATAAGTCGTCATGGACTTGACAACCTAACACACCACGGGCCTCATAAATGTTCTCAGGTTCCTGTAGAACGCAAGGGACGGTAGGGGTTTTGCCTCTTCTATCGCTGGGGAGAAGCTCAAAAAGATAATCTGTTACAATGTGTCATAGCCACGGCTGGCACGATGGGTGGCTGGAAACCTCGGGCCACGAGAGCCACGGGGAAGGCCCGTCTCTCCCTCTGCGGCCACCCACGGGCGACAGGCAGCTGACGCCAGTGCCAGATGCCACGGGCCCTGGAGTCACAACTGCTGATTTCTACGCTTTCATTTTTTCTAATTCGGAGGTCTTGACACAGCCGTAAAAGACGAGTATCACTGTGACAGCATGCCAGCTGATGGCCCTTCCTCGGTTTTCCATTGTTAAAATAATGAACCAGGGGCAGGGCAGAGAAAGAGAAACGCTCAGTGACAGCAGGACTGCAGTACTAACATTCCCAGCTATGGGGGTGTATCTGATAGGAGCACATTCCGTCAGGTGAGATCTACAGATCCCCCAGCTCAGATTCACTGTGGTGCTTGCTTCTCAGCCGAGTGCAATTTTTGCCATCTGGGAGAGGGAGCTCTGGAGGCCTAGTGGTAACTAGCTGTGCTGCCAACCCAAAGGTAGGTGGTTCAAATCCACCAGCTGCTCTGTGGAAAAAAGGATGGGTAGTGTTCTCCAGAGCTATTTACTGCCTCTGAAAACCTGCTGGAAGGTCAGCTATGGGTCAGTTCCGACTCCATGGTACACGACGACAACAAGAATAAAGGGACATGTGGCAATGTCACACTGGGGGTTGGAATGGGTGTTGCTTCTAGCATCTCGAGGTCAGAGAGGCCAAGGATACTCTGAAATGTCTGACAGTGCAAAGGACCGGCTTCAACGACACAGAATGACCCAGACCAAAGGCCAGCAGCGGCGTGTCTGAGAAACCCTGCTGTCGAGGGATTTAGGAGCAAGGCGCCCACAGCGCTCTGTGGCACTAGGGCTTCTGGGAACTCATGTGACCCTCTTTTTACTGTGAAGGTGAGGATTTTGTTAATTTAGCTAGGAAGTGCACCCGTTCACCTGTCTGCCTGCCTTCAACAACTCTGTAGTAAAGCCCCACCTCTCTGCCTAAGCCCACCATCCTCACGGATCCTGCGTGTCTGTTTGAGAGACAGACAATAAACTAACAAGCAAACCAGTCAACAGTCAACAGTCACAATGCGTCAAGCAGCAATAACGTCAAGAGCAAGAAATCTCGGCAGTGCGTGATGGCAGTGCAAATACTGAACAGGTGTCCGGTTCTAGGTTTCTGTCTGGTCCGGTTCTGAGCACTTCAGAGGTGCTGGTCCGTGCGGACCAACACGGTGGCTGGAACCATGGACCCAAGCAAGGAGAGACTGAGGATGAGGCCGGTCCGGGCAGGGCTCCGCTCTGCTGTATGTAATGCCGTGTGGATCCCAGCTGACTTAATGGCATCTAACAGCAACAGCCCATTAGTGACAGGAAAGATGCAGTTCCTTCAGCTTAGAAGGAGAGTTAGGGTACCCTGTGAAGGAGGCAGCGGAGGAAAGCCATCAAGGAAAGGAAGCGGCAGCTGGGATTTCGGCTGGAAAGGTCCAGGCAAGGGACAGAAGTCCGGACGCTGACGCCTCTGCTCTCTGCACCGCCGCATGATGCTGTATTGTGTTGGTTCTCATTCATTTGTTTTAGTGTGTTAGGGTGGGGGTGGTAACACCAAGGAGCTCTGGTGATTTTAGTGGGTTTTGTGCTACTAACCCAAAGCTTAGTGGTTCAAGTCCACCGCAGGTTCCAAGGGAGAAAAAGAAAAAGTTTTCTCTTGTAAAGAATCACATCTTAAGGAACTCCATATAGGGCTGCTAGGATGTGAACCTGACAACTGAGTTTTGCAGGAAATCTCACATAGAAGATGCTAGTTTTTCAAAGTTTTCAAGACCCCAAATCGCTCTCCCTGGGCCCACCCTGCCTGACAGGACCTTTCCAATGAAGATTCATCTGTATCTAGATCATCCCCTACCTGGTACCCACCCCCACCATGACTAACCCAGTGCTCCTATGACCTGAATGCCACTACATTCAGCCCTCCAGAGGGCTGGGGGCAGGTAATCATGGCCAAAGCTGTAGGAAACCTCTCTAGAATAACAAGCAGGCCAGCGTCCTCTCCATCCCCACGCCTGGTCATGCTGTATGTCCTCAGATCCCGGCACAACCACCAGGGATCTTCTCAGACTCTCTTCTGGGAATCTTGACATCCTCACTCCCAACTATTGATGGGAACAACAGAGACAGCTGTCCCTTGGGATTCCTGGGGACAAATGGCTATCCTTCCCTGGTGGTTTATGGTAATACTGGTGGCGGTAGAGGACAAGGGCCAGGAGATCCCCTCTGCAGCAAACATGGCTTCTAGGTGATGAGGCCCCAGTTCCATGGGACCCTAAGGGCTACTGGGACAGAAGAGCGAGAATGTCTTTCTGAAGCCCTGGTAAGCTTTGGCTTGGTTTGTGCCAGAGAGAAATTCTTTCCCAAGTTCCTCTTTCCTTTGTTAACCGTATACACCCACACTGTCTTAGCATTATCCAGTTTTTACATCTTCAGAGACTTACTTAGTTTTAATCTCAGCAAAGCTTTTCCATGTACGCGTTCTCACTTGATCTTTGCTGGTCCCATGAGGTCAGCCCAATGGAAAGAATGGCCGCTTCCAGGACAAACTTTTGACTAATGCAAGATATTCTCGATTTGTCCCCACAGACCTGAGAGTTCACTCTGCTGCCAGCAGCGATGTAATGAGTCACTCTCCTCACTGTGGCAGAGCTGGGGCTGGGCCACCAGGGCTTTGCACATTCAGGTTTGCTGTGTCACCTAGCGTTTCCTAAATGTCACTGCCAAAACCAGCCTCCTTCCCAAGTTAAAAGCTTCCTTTATCCTTCTTCAACACTAGGCCACTTTCCTCTTCCCTTGTACTCCTCCAAATGCAGCTCATGGCAGGACAGTGAGATGATGGTGGTGGTGGTGGTGGTGATGGTGGTGATGATGGTAACATGGGAGGTGGTGATGGTAATGGTGGTGATGATGAAGATGGCAATGGTGATTACGGTGGTGGTGGTGATGGTGATGGTGGTGCTGATGGTGAGGATGGTGGTGGTGATGGTGGTAGTAGTGATGGTGCTGGTGGTGCTGATGGTGGTGGTGGTGGTAGAGGAGATGGTGGTGATGGTGGTGGCAGTGGTGATGGTGGTGGTGGTGGTGATGGTGGTGGTAGTGATGGTGCTGGTGGTGGTGGTGATGCTGATGGTGGTGGTGGTGATGGTCATGGTGATGGTCATGGTGGTGGTGGTAGTGATGTTGGTGGTGGTGATGGTGGTGGTGGTGGTG
>NW_006399798.1:9019881-9039926 GCF_000299155.1 Elephantulus edwardii | reverse complement strand
GATGGTGGTGAGGATGATGATAATGATGGACTTAGGGCAAGCCCCTGGCTCAGAACAGACACAATAACTTCCATCTGTTCTAGAAAGGCCTTCACGAATCAAAGGACTCCATGAGGCAAGTCCTAGTGGTGTGGTGGTTAAAAGTTTTGGCTACGGATCTACTAAAGGTCTGTTATAGAATGAGACTGACATCAGGGTTGGGGTAAGACTCAGAAAAGCTGGATAAATTATGTATACTGCATTGAAACAGATGAGGGAGAGAACAATTTAAAAGCGATATATAATAGGGTATTATGGATATCACAAGAGTCCAGAATGATAGTGGAGTGTACTCGTGTTGGGGAGTGGTCGGGGAGATTGTATACCAATGAAGGAATTTTTCTTTTACTTTTCAAAGAGAAGAGTGAACTGGCTGGAGGTGTGGGCAGAGAGAAAAGGGCAAATAGAAATCCAAAATCTCTGTAAACGTTCACTAAAATTAATAAAATTTTTTTAAAAGGGGGGCTGCTGGGCAACTTTTATAGAATAAGAGAAAGGCTAAGTTTCTGTCTCAAATAAAAAATATCTCCCATATTTACAGATCACAGAGCAAAGTGACAGATATACAAAAAGAGAACTTTTGGCCAACTTTTCCCCCAACATTAAAACAAAAGAATTAAATTCTTAAAAAGAAGAAAAGAAAAAAAGAAAAGATCTGGTTCAAATCCACCAGCTGTTTTACAGGAAAAAAATCCTGGTGATCTGCTCCCATGGAGATTTGCAGCCTGGGAGCCGTGGTGAGCTGTTCTGCTCTGTAACATATTCTGAATCACAACTGACTCCCTAGCACCGGCGAGGCACCGGCGTGAGGGAGGCCGGATATGGAGACACACCTGCCTGCCCCGGCTCCTGTCCACCCCACTCGCTAAGTCACTGTCACGTGAACTACTCACCAGGGCAGCCTTAGCCACTTTTGCTCACCAGAAATACAGAATCCTGTCTCTCTCTGGGAGCCACAGAGACTCAAGCTTGGCCCTGATGTCACCCAGGGCATCAGCTCAGTAAGTAACCCTTTCATTAAACTGTTACTATCTGCGGTTAAACTCTGTTATTATCTGGGGTTAAACTCTGTTACTATCTGGCAATTGCCGGCTTCCTCCTTCTTGGTACCTGAAGGCAAATTTCAAGCCAGTGGTCTGTGCCTCCCAAAACAGACACGCAACAACTGCAAACACCATTTGCCAAGCACAAGGGGCCTGTATCATTCGGCTGAGGCAACTGGTGGTTCTGAAGCCCCCAGCAACACATGTAGGTGTATGCTCCGGATCTGCTCCTCCCCGTCAGCCCTTCCCCACTGGGGCTGTATGCTAACCACAGAATCAAGGAAAACAAAAAGAGAGGAACCCCACAGCTCACAGGGACACCATGCACAATGAACCAGGGTGGAGAGCTCGGTGGCCTTTATCTCAGTGTCTCTGGATTCAGGCTGTGGTGACACGGGTCCCCTGGAGTGCAGAGCTTTTAAGCAAAGGCTGTCACTGGGTCAAGACTCCTTGATGATAAAAGAGAAAGAGGAGAGGATTGATGGGTGTCCCTGCCAACCACGGCTAATGGCTAACGTGAGGACCAGTCTTCCATTCAGTGAGGGTGTTGGCAGGAGCTACCCCTCCAGGATGGTCCACCCAGGGAGGACGGTCCACCCAGGGAGGAAGGTTCACCCAGGGAGGAAGGCCCACCCACGGAGGAAGGCCCACCCAGGACTGGGAAAGGGCTGGGAGGGCCTGGGAGGGCGCCTGCCTGGAGCCTCGTGTAGGCCCGGCCTCCTTCCCTCCCCAGCCTCTGCCTCCTGCCATCCCCCCTCTACACAGACACACAGGGTGACACTAAATAATTGATGCTGCTTTTATTACTCAGAAAGTGCAATAATCAGGACGCCCATAATCCAATCATAAATTATTCCCCATAGTGGAAAAAAATGAAATGCCCCCCCTGATCACCGCCCAGAATATGAATGATGCTTTACATAACAGAGGACCTGCTCACAGGATGTCTGGCAAAGGCCAGCGGCCCATGGCCAGGCTGGCTTGTGGGGGCCTCGAAGCGCAGGGGGACACTGAGGCCGAGGGCATAAGCCCGCCCTGGGCTGAGTCAGAGAAGGCACTGCTGTCCTCCTGGCCTGGCTCACCTAAGTCTTACAGGATCAGTCAGGGGCCACAAAGACGAACAAACTAATGCCTCCCAGGACTTGGTCCCTCTGCCTGCTTTTATTTTAATTCTATGCAATTCACATAACATAAAATTAACCCCGTAAAAATATACGCTTCATTCATGTGGCCGTTCACAAAGCTATACATCAGCCATCTCTAAAACATTTTCATCTTCCAGGAGAAAACCACACACCCACTTTATATAAATAGTTACACCTGTGCCTTCCTCCTCCTCCCAAACCCCTCCAGACCCTGGCAAGTGCCAACCTGCCTTCTGACTTTAGAGGTTTGCCTAAAACTGTCCACAGGATATTCACCTATTGTCTGATTTGGGGAAGCAGATCACCAGGTCTTACTTCTTCATCTACTGCCGTGTGCCTGGTCTGTTGAAATCTGCTCAGCACATCAGCACACAGGCCTCCATCGGCAGCTGGGTGGTGGCTGTGATTCCTGGGCACTGACCCAGGAATCAATCTCTGAGACAATCAATTCTGCGTGGAGGTGAGAGTTCTGCCATCGAACCACCTATGCCCACTTCTGATGGATGTGTGCGTGCCTGAGTATCAGCACTGGGGTCACATGAGCATGAACAGTGGTTAACTTCCCACCCAGACGTCCCAGCTCCTATCCCCTTCCTGAAAACACCGCTCAGCTCACTGCCCTTCAAGGCACATCCACCTGAAAACTCATCAGTCCTCTCAGGCCACGTCTTCCAGCTTCCTCTCCACCTTCTCCTTGACCTTAGCCTGAAGCTCCACAGTGGGAGATGTTAATGATGGATGTCTAGCTCTATTTAAGCCATGTAAGTAAAATACTATTCAAGTATCTTCTTAGAACAAAACTTCTTCCTATTTTTGGTGTCAAATTACTATTCATAATCAAGCCTATTTAACCATCTAAAAAAAAATTAAGGAATTATATAGTTCTGCAAAGATATAGCTCAACAGCAATCAGCAAAAACAGCCCCCAATCACACATCCAGATAAACAGTTCTAGCACTGGGCTCCATCAATCCACGTTTCTCACCAGCATGAGCGAGAGAGACAGGGAGGAGCAGAGTTTTCCCATCCAGCTCTGCTTGTTTCTTTCAATGAAAAATGGGGTTCTTCCTTTGAACAATACTACAAATGTAAAGGAAGGTAAGAACTTAAATAGAATATGACTTTTTCCTTCCTAATTCTTACTTTACGTAATGAGGATACAAGGAGAATTGATGCCTTTGAGCTGTGGTGCTGGAGAAGAGTGTTGAGGGTACCATGGACTGCTAGGAAAACAAACAGATTCATCCTGGAAAGGGTGAAACCGGGTGGCTCCTTGGAGGCAAGTATTCTGAGGCTCCGTCTAACATACTTTGGACATGTTGTGAGGAGAGACCGGTCCTTGGAGAGGGACATCATGCTTGGGAGGGTGGAGGGACAGTGCAGGAGGGGAAGGCCCTCTGTGAGGTGGATTGATTCAGTGACTGGGGTAATTGGGATGGGAGTGTCAGAGACAGTGCGATTGGCACAGGACAGAGCAGAGTTTAGGGCTGTTGCACATAGGGTCGCTATGAGTCCGCAAGCGACTCGACAGCACATAACAACAACACAACAACATTCGTTGGTCTAGTCTTGCTGGTTGGGTGTCACCGGGTCAAGTACGGCTCACAGCCACCGGAGGGACAACAGAACAGAATCCTGTCCTGCCCTGTGCCATCCTCAGAATCTCTGACACACTTGAGTCCACTGCTGTAGTCACCATGTCCATCCGCCTCACTGGGCATCTTCTTCTCTTTCACTGACCCTCTACCCTTCTAAGCATGATGTCCTTGTCAAAGATAGCTTCTCCTAGCAACATGTCCAAAGTATGAGAGACAAAGCTCTGTCATTCTTGCCTCCAAGGAGCACTCTGGCTGCACCTTCTCCAAGACATGCCTGTTTGTTCTTTGGCAGTCCACGGGATATTCAGTACTCTTCTCCAACAACACAACTCAAAGGTATCAATTCTTCTGTCATCCGTATTCACTGTCTAGTTCTCTGATGCATAGTAAGTGAAAAGACCATGGCCTCAATCAGGCATACCTTAGTCTTCAGACTGACCTTGTTCTTCTGTATCTTGGAGACGTCCCTGACAGCAGACTAGCCCAAAGCAGTACGTCTCCTTATCTCCCGACTGCTGGTACCAAGGGTGTTGATGGTTTAGCCAAGCAAGATGGAATCACTGACACTGACAGTAGACAGAATCACTGACAGTTTCAATCCTTTCTCCATCGATCATGACGTTGCTCACTGGCCCAGTGGTAAAAGACTTTTGTCTTCTTGATGTTAAGACGCAATTCATATTAAAATATACTCATAGAATCCTTCCTGAGCCCTATCTGGCTTTCCAATAGTTTGAGAAACAACGCAAAGGCCGAGTCTCTCTGGCAGTTGGAATCTGTCAGTCGCTGGGAGGACGGCCCATATAATTTACAACTTCGGAAACGCAGCGAAGGCATTAGGATCCTCTACGAGGAGGCTCTGACTCGGCACCAAGGAGCTGACGGAGAGTCTTCCTGTCAGAGATCACAGACCTTGACAGAAATGTGCTTGAGAGTCAAGACTTCTCTTCCCAGAGAAATACCTAGCTATCAATTACCCATCGCTTAGTAACAAAGGACCCCAGGACCTCTGCTGTGTGTATGCCCCCTGCTGTGGGCATGATGCCAATCGACCCCCTTGAGGGTCTTCCTCTTCTTTACAGACCCTCTACTTTAAGGGTAACATCAACAGTATGAGGCACGAAGGTGACCCCTTTATAACCAGGCCCCTCTGCTGAGTTTCCCCTCCCTTGTCTGTGTTTACCACTGAGTTGGTATCAAGCAACACTGCTCTACTCTATAATTCTTGGTTCATGGACTCTTTTATACTGCTTAAAAGACTGCATTGGGGGGAAAAACACATCCTACACTAGTAGTGACTGATTAATAAAACAAAGAAAATCCCTTCCTAAAATGCAACTATAAACACAGGTATGAAAGGTGCAACAATGAATGACTGGAAACCTTAAGTCTCTGTAAACTTTCATTAAAATTCATTTTTAGAGAGAATAGTTTAAAAGTCATATATTTTAGGGCATTATGATTATCATAAGAATCTGGAATGAGGGTTGCAGAGTGGAGTATACTCAGGGGAGGGGGGATGTGAGGGGGGATTGTGTACCAATGGAGGAGTTTTTGCTTATCAAGGAGAAGAGCGAACTGGGGGTAGGGGTGGCATGGGCGGGGAGAAAAGTGCAACGGTGAATGAATGGAATTCCAAAATCTCTGTAGATGCTCATTGAAATTAATAAAAAAAATTTTTAAAAATTAATTTTTAAACAAATATTTTTTAAAACCTTGAGAAAAAAAAATTAGGATTTACAAGACATAATTTTGAGGGACAGAATTCAATCCATAACAACAGTTTCTATAAAATCTACAATTACTCTGCAGATGAGGGTTTAGGAAACGTTACTCAAAGCACACATTCCTCTGTGCCCAAAGCTTAGAATACTCAGTGAAACAGTTTTTCATTTCTGGAATCAGACCAGAGTTTAAGTGGAAATGTGTAAGTACTGGCCTCAAAGATCTGCCACTTTCATAAATAAAGGTCTGAGTTCTAGCATCCCGAAGTGTTGGACATGTTGGTAGAATGTATCATATACACATATTTTTTTTCTCTCTCTTACCTTGGAGCAGCCACGCCAGCTGGGGATGATAAAAACCAGCAAGTTCATTCTCTTGGGTTTTTTTATTTTAATGCACATTTACAGAGATTTTGGATTTCCATTCATTCATTGTTGCACTTTTCTCCCTGCCCACCCCTCCGCCCCAGTTCGTTCCTCTCCTTGAAAAGTAAAAGAAAAAATCCTTCATTTGTATACAATCCTCTCCCTCCCCGGGTACTCTCCACTATGCAACCTTCATTCTGGACTCTTGTCATAACCATAATACCCAATCATATATCTCAAGTTCATTCTTTAAAACACAGTCTTCCTATTATCTGAGCTGGTGGGAACAATCTGTCCACAGCCTTGTTGAAGAGAAAGGGCTAACGTCTGGCTTATCACCAATCTTTCTCACTTTGACAAGCATAAAATGGCCTTTCTTGACTAGAAGACAGAGGGGGAGAAAGCATGCTAGTTCTGAGTCATTCAGAGCCCACAGAGTTGTTTCCTCAAGAGGTTCTTCCAGAAATTTCTGGAGGAATTCCAGCACCAGAACAATGCAAAAGATCCTAGAAGCTGCAAAGCAAGAGGAGATGGGCTGGGTGGAACAAAATGCACTTGGCACTGACTGCAAACTTGGAGAAAACACCTCCATGGCCAGGTGCACAAATTCTCTGGCATGTACTATCCTCAGTTACTAACTCTCACATGCTACACGCAGCCCACAATATCTCCATGTGATACAGACAGTTGGAAGCAGGAGTGGCGTCACTTCCTAAACAACCTGCCTCTGGAAACTCTATGAACTTTGACAAATGTCAATAGTTGTAGAGGGGCTTCAGGCCTTTTGTTCATAGGGTTGCTAGGAGTCATGCTCAACTTGAAGGCAATCAACAACAACAGATATAGACAGAGGTAGATTCATGAGTGTCCTTTTATATTTGATGAAGCCAAGTCATCCACGCCTTTGAGCTGTAGTGTTGGAGAAGAGTACTGAATATACCATGGACTGCTAGAAGAACAATTTCACCCTGGAGAGGGTGAAACCAGGCTGCTCCTTGGAGGCAAGGCTTCTGAAGCTCTATCTGACAGACTTTGGGCATGTTGCAAGGAGGGATCGACCGGTCCTTGGAGAGGACATCGTGCTTGGGAGCGTGGAGGGATAACACAAGAGAGGAAGATCCTTGATGAGATGGATTGACTCAGGATAGAGCAGAGTTCAGAGCTGTTGTCTATAGGGTCACTATGAGTCACAGCGACTTGGTGGCACATAATGATGACAAAGTCATAGCAGCTAATAACTCACTTAAGCCTCATCCTATTAATGAGAGCCACAAGCAGGACTTGAACTCCCATCTCAGTTCAAACCTCATCACCGGCCTGTCTGTCATGATTTGCTGACAATGTATAAGGCATCTTCCACTTTGTGCGAATTCAAACCAAGTTCCACTGAGTGGAATCTGCCTGGTGATTTGACTCCATGAGCCTCAGAGCAGATCTGTGTTCCACATGGTTTGCAGTGGCTCATTTTCTCAGTAAATCTCCCGGTGTTGAATCCAAGGTTCCCACCTTTCCGGAATCAGCCAGGTATGATCACTGCACACACAGGGTCTCACTCAGGAAAGCAGCACGGCTGGTGTCAGCCCCACAGAGGAACGTAGGAGTTTGTTTGCACACGCAGGGCAGGACACTGTGAACTGATGCTTTTGAATTAGGGTGTAAGAGAAGGATACTGAATGTTTACTGGTGGTAAACATCACACATTTATCTTAGAACACTTGCAGCCAGTATGCTCCTTAGCAGAGAGGGGGCCAGACTTTGGCCCGCAAGCTTTAGACCTGTTATCGAGAAACCAGCCCCTGGAGGAGGACAGCATGCTTGGGAAGTAGAAAGACCTCAGGCAAAGGGAAAGAGTCAAGTGGGAGAATCAGCACCCACGGTGGCTGCAATAACGGACTCGGACGGGGCTTGTGAAGATGGTGCAGCAACAGGCAATGATTGTTCTGTTGCAAAAGGATCATTATATATCAGAACTGACGTGACGGCACCTAACAGTAGCAGTGCATAAAGCTGTGTGCCACCTCACAGGTGGAACTGTCCGAGCCTGCTATTCACACCGGGAAACTCAGTGCCTCTCTTGGCATGGCCAAGCCCACTGGTCCTGGAAGAATGGCAGAGATGCAGACTGGTGAAGTCAACCTCCAGTTACTCCCCGGGTGACAGTCCATGAAAATACACTTTCACTGCCCAGGAAAATGGAAATCAAAGCAAGATACTTTGGAATCATGGCCCCAGCCTGAGAATCAGGCCTTCCGTCTACAATAGAAAAACAGTCAGAGATTAGAAGAGCCACGAAAGAAAACAGAAATCACCCTTCATGGGAATTCCCCCTCAGGGAATCGGAGGAGACTAGAGACCAGGAAAGAAAGTTCAGAAGCTGAGTTGAGATGTCAATGGCATCAACGTTTGTCCCCTAAGCCATTTTGCAATAAGCTGACACACGTGAGAAAGCTGGACATCGGTGAAGGACATACACTGTAATGTGGACAGCTAGGAGGACAAGCAGATCAGACTTAGAAGAATAGAAATGGGGGGAGAAGGAGGGAAACTGGAAGACTCTAGTGTGAAAAACAATGCATTTCGATTTTGTAGATAGACCAGTATAATAAAAAAAAGAAGAAAAACGGAATGCTCCTTAGAAGGGAGGGTGGTGGGACCCCAGCTCGTCTGCCCTGGACACACGTTTACTGAGAGAGGGCCAGGAAAAAAATGCGGACTCCTCAATGACACTGACCGACACAATAGCCACAATAATGGACGTGAAGATGGCACAAGACTGGGCATCATTAGTGGCCTGGCCACTAGCTAAAAGGGTGAGGGTTCCAACCCAGCCAAAAGGTCACAGTTCTACTTGTACATAAGGGGTGGACATGAGCAAAAGTGACCCCATAACAATGAACATCAACATGGTAATAACCAGGAATCGAGGCTTAGTTGATGTCAACTATCAACAAAGCCCTTTCAACTAACAGCAAAGGCATGTCTTTCTGTAGTTCAAAGAAGACCAGAATAATTGGATAGACTTAGAAAGACAGGAATGGGGCGTTGGCAGGGTGCGTGGGTGTGAGGGGGTCTTCACAGCACTGTCACTCTCCCTCATCCTCAAGGTCAAGGTCTCCTGTCACTCCTAGGTCCTCACGGACCCTCCCAGCAGCTAACAGCCTCTGCCGCACCATCCTGTTTCCACCAGGCTCTGCCACCCAGTCCTGAAACGTCAATCCTTTTCTGAAAATAGCTCGAATGCCCCCTGATAATTGCCACCTCCACAGTGGCCGCTGACAGCCTCCTGAATGGAGCTGGGTACCTGGGTCGTCACCCCAAACCGCGTCAGCTGGCAAAGAGGGAACAGGAGACTATTTGGTGCTTCAAAAAGGACAGGTGGGGAGGGGAGCACAGCTTCTGATGGAGGTAGAAATCCTTGCGCGGTTTAGTGCATTTTTTATGCAAAGCAAAGACCGTGTTAATTGTGTGCGGAACCACTTCAAAAGAAAAGCTTCAGCTCTGAAGAACATATTAAAAACATTTTTTTAAATGGAGCTTTATCCATGGCGTTGCTCTGCTCGGAGCTGAATTAATTATTAAACTTTTCCGGGCTTGATGAGGATCTGGCAGCCGGGAAGGCACTGAAGCAGCTTGCTTCTAAAGGAATGTTAGTCTGCTTCCTGCCATGGATGTGCAGGACATGGGGGCCCACACTGAGGCATTTTCGTCCTTTCCTAAGCCTAAATCCCAAAGTAGACAGTCAGGTTGCAACATACAACATGCCTATGTCAGTTCCCTACGGTGAGATCACAGTTACCACAAACGGACAGCAGAGAGGGGCATTCATTCACTTGCTATCTCCCCCATTTCTGAGGGCAGGAGGCCATGTGCAGGTTAAGGTGAGTTCTCACCATGCTGAAATCAAGGGGTTGACTAGGACTATACACATTCCTGTCTTGGTGCCCTTCAGAATCGAACAGCTGGCACGACTCAACTGCTTGCAGCCAAGTCCCCTGTTCCCTTGCTGCCTGTCACTCGGGGACCAGTGTTAACTCCTGGGGCCACACAAAGGTCCATGAACCCTGACACCACAGTGGTTACTTCACACTCAGATACTAAGCACAAGATCAGCACTTCAAACCCATCAGCAATTTGATCCCATAAAGACTGTTTCTGTTGTTGTTATGTGTGATCGAGTCAACGCCAACTCATAGCGACCCTGTGTACAACAGCTCTGAAGCCTGCCCTGTCCTGAGCCAGTCTCACTGACTCCGACACACTGACCCTCATTGCCCCAGTTACCATGTCAACCCATCTCATCCAGGGTCTTCCTCTCTTGCACTGTCCCTCCACCCTCCCAAGAATGATGTCCTCTGCAAGGATCCCTTCTTCCTGGCCACATGCTCAAAGTATGCGAGATAGAGCTTCAAAATCCTAGCCTCCAAGGAGAAACTTGGTTTCACCCTCTCCAGGACAGACCTGTTTGTTTCCTTGGCAGTCCTTGGTATGGTCAAGACTTGTTAGCACCACAACATGAAGGCATCAAGCTTGGGCAATCTCCTCCCATGAGATTTACTGCCTGTGAAGACCCACCGGAGGGTCAGCTATGGGTTGGTTCCAACTCGACAGTACACAACAACAACAACATCACAAAACCTAGAGCACAAACTCTCTCCTCACCCATCTCTATCACTGGGGACATGTAGAGTCAATATTTTCCGTTAGAGATAAATCAGAGGAAATGCTTAATGGACAAGATGTTCCCCCAAATTTTCAACCGCAGAAGAGTCAGGCAAAAATCCAACTCCTGAGAACAGTGCCCTGACTCATTCAAACACAGTGGAAGATTCCAGAGGTTCTGCCCGAGGGTTAGGTTCCAACCAGGAGGACGAAAGTCCTGTGGTGGCTGTCACAGCCAGTGGCCCCTACAGCTCACAATACCAAGGACCCATCAAAATGATTTCTTTAAAAAAAAAAATTACAAGAAAAAGCAGTGTATAAAAGAATAACCCACGGCCATCCATTTGTTTCTGACCCACAGAACCCACAGGGTTATCAGCAAAGAGGCCCTGTAGGATGATCCTGGTTATAAGCTCTCTGGAAGTAGGTCATCAGTGTCAATCTTTCTTCTCCACAGCGCTGAGTGGGTTTGAACCGCCAACTTCTAAGTTAGTAGTCCAGTGCAGTCAGTACTACCTACGGGTAAAACAATGATGATGATATATGTGAATAATCCAGCCTGGATTAGACTCATCTTTTTGACAACACAGTTGTGAAAATCAATCTTCACTCTTGTGAGGGGAAGCAGGGCCCTGTGAAGGCCAAGTGCCTGCCCTGGACTGAGGGAATCCGAAGGTGGGCCTGTACAAGTAAAGGGGTGACCCTCCTGTGCCCTGGGGCTCAGCTCCGTGTTGATTCCAAAGGGCATCTGAGCCCATCTCGGAAAGAGAAGTCAGGCAAGCCCTGGGTCCTAAACACTGAACTTTGGACTTAACTGCACTGAGAGGGCCAAGGGACAGATCAGGATAGCTCCGGAGCCACTGGGGGACAGGAGCACTCCACTAATTGGTTTGACGGGAACACATTAGCTCAAAATCATAAACACTAGACGAAGGAGGCGAAGCGTGGTCCCTGGATGAACCTCTTACCTGTCTTTGGGTCCATGGTGACATTCAACCCTAATCCCCGTCACCACCTCATAGCTGCCACCCTCCAGGGAGGAATAAAGATATAAACGGAGCGATTAAAAGTCTTTCTCAAACACCAGGGAACAAGCCAAGACTATTTCTTCCTCACTAGACCAAGAGCATCATCTTCTTGTTGGAAAAGAAAAAGAAGAAATGGGCATAAATGACCCTATATGGCCCAAGCGGATCCCTTAGAGGCATTCAGAGGTTCCGGGATATCCAGGAGAGACGTGAGCATCAGGAGAAAAGGGAAGGGGTGGGGGGACACACCCCACTGCTCTCACGTCAAGTCGCGGCGACCCTTTGCTAGATTCCCAAGGTTTGCACGTCTTTACAAGTAAAGATTGCTCCTCTTTCTCCCTTAGAACAGCTGGTAGACTCGAACCACAACTCTTCACTCAGCACCCAAACATGTTAAACCCTGTGCCACCAGGGCTCCTAATTAACACAAAAGGGAGAACGAAACACCAGCGAGAGTTGAGAGGGAGGAGGTGCGAGGAACGGCCAAGCTGAAGACAAGGAAAAGCAAGAAGGCAGGCAAACCTCTCGGGACGGTGTGAACTTGGACTCATGCTAACGCTGTGCATGTCACGGGAGAACTGGGCTACACAGGGCTCTCAGCCGCTGACCGTGGATGAGCCCATCGCCAGGCCTTTCTGCCGAGGTGCCTCTGGGGGTACTCAAACCATTACCCTTTCAGTTAGCAGCCCAGGTCACTGACTATTTGCATTGAATTTCCTTGTGTGAACATCACACCCAGGGGTCTTGTAAATGGAGAAACGCCCAGCTCTTTAGAAGGTCAAGACCATCTGGTGGCCTAGTGGCAAGAAGCTGCACTGTAATCCCAGAGGTACGTGGTTCAAATCCACCGGATGCTCTGCTGGAGAAGGAGGGGCAATCTCTCCTGTACCAGTCAGATCCAATTTTACAGGACACACACATAGAATAATTATATTAAAAAAAAAAAACAATGAAGGTGAAGATCAAGGATTCAAACCAGAGGCCAGACTGAGACAAACGAACCACCACACAGGCCAGGCCAGACTTACAGGAAGACAAGGGGTTTCTCCCACGGGGATTACCTGATGAATCTACCCATGTGACAGAGATGAGTGCCACCTGCCCCCAGGGCCCAACAACCCCCAGGAGTGTAAGCAGAACCATGACACCAGGTAGGGCTGTGCTCCTTAGACCAACCAACCACTGAGACCACAACTGCAGTGTGTACCCAGGGTGCGGCTCAGAAGGCAAAAAAGGATAGGGAAGCAGGGTAAGTGGAAACAGTACACACAGGGAAGACAGAGGACGAGTGCTGTTCCATCGAGAATGAAAACCAAAGTCACAAAACGTGCAGGATCAAGAGAAGAGAAAAATCCATGTGCTCTGTAAATATTCACGCAAAAAAGTGAAAAAAATGCACTTTGAAGATAAAAAGTTTCTTCGGAAAAGTCACAGGACTACCAGAGTGAGTGTATTTTTTATTATAGAGAAAGTGCCCTATTGTGATGAATAAACACATAGGGTGTGTGTGTGTGTGTACATACGGGGGGTGTAAACATACAGGTGTATGGGAGTGTGTGTACATACAGGGGTATAAACATACGTGTGTGTGTGTGTGTGTGTGTGTGTGTGTGTGTGTGTGTGTGTGTTCTTGCCGTCTGTATGGCCCACACAACAAGTACACTACCTCACAATCCTAAAATTAGCCCCTCCATCCAGGTGGACACCCGCTGGCACGCGGTGGTACCGGGCAAAGCTGCACTACTTTGCTGTGACTGTTAGCCGTGATTCATGATGACTGACTACGTGTACACGTATCCACGTAATGGACAGTAATGCTGCCTGGTCCGTCCCACCTCCATGGTCAGCAGCGGAATGGACTGCTGTGGTCCAGAGGTCTCTCCCTGGCTGGTTTTCCGCCACACAGGCTTCCTTCACTACTCGGGTCTTCACCTAGAAGCTCTGCTGTAACTCATTCAGCAACACACAAGCCCCCACTGGCACACAGGAGGTGGCTGTGCATGAGATGTCCCGGCCGGGAATCGAACCTGGGTCTCTCACATGGTAGCTGGGAATTCTACTGCTGAGCCACCTAGCAGAGAAAAGCCACAAAGGTCCTTCCAAAGGTAGTAAAAGAACCCCTCGTGGGAAGTTCCAACAGCTCGAGGAGTGAGTCCTTTGCCAAAAACGTCCAACCAGCAAGCAGAGAGAGGCCAGAGGCACCAATGACTCGTGGACACATAGATGCGTGAAGCATTTCTCCCTGGGCGTCTTCAGAGCAGATGTGCACAGGGCAACAGATCACCGCAGGGCTGATGCCATCACCGCGGGAGAGCTGGTCGTGGCTGGAATCTGGGGGCGACACTGGAGAGCTTAATACGCAGGTTAACTGCATCCTGGCCTCTCACTGCAGAGATAACGAGCCGCTTCCGTCTCTGCCTGCTCCCACCTTCCCCGTTCTCTGCTGTTGCTGTTTCCTCCATGTGTGCAGATAACATGAGTCCAGGCTCTGCTCTCCCTGCTCTGATCCCCACCCTCCCAGCTCCTGTCACCAGCAGCACCCCTGCTCTTGTCTGATATGTCACCATGCAGCCTGGCCCAGGAACAAGGACGATGAGAAAACCCTCAATCCGTTACCCTGAGACCTTGGAAAGCAGCGCTTGGTTCTGGTAGTAGGAATCCTGCTGGCACAATGCTTAAGCACTCAGATGCTAACTGAAAGGTTGGCGGTTCAATCCCCCCAATGTCTCCAAGCCCGGAGGACACTGAAGCTGACGGCCTAGGAATCCGCTGAGGGAGTTCTATGCTCTCACGTGGGGTCACAGTGAGTCTAATAGATGCAGCAGGATTGAACACAAGGAACAAAGGCATGATGCATGTCCAGAGCATTAGCTGTGGCTCAAGAAGTCCCCGGGAGGGCAGGAGGAAAAGGTGGAGGGTTGCAGAGCTGAAAGGGACCACCTCTCTGAAGGGAATGATTTTGAAGTGAGGGCTCGGTGCCGGGAACATGGGTCCACACTGCAGCAGGCCAGGACATACGGAAGGCACGCTGGCCGCTCTGACGGGACCTGAGGGCAGGGCCAGAGAGTGGGCATGGCAGTCAGGAGTTCTACCCGCTACAGAGCCCCTTCAAGGCCACTGGGAGGGAAGTGCCTGCGGTCTGTTGGCTGTCCCCACCCATCGACACTGGCTGCCTGGGCCCCAGAGCCATCTGGTCTGCTGGGTAAGGGGACAGAGTGGGATGGACCGCATACAGCTGCCAGAGGTCACCCTTCTGGGCACTGATGTCCACTCTGTCACTGAATCCTCTCCTTCTGCTCTGGACATCGCTGAAATCCACTCCCAGCAGCTTCAAAACTCCACTGTGTGCACCTAGGACCAAGGACAGATGACAGCACGATGCAGACACTTGGGGTGGAGGGGAAATTCACACTCTAGGGTCATGTGAAAGCACAGAATGGGGTCAGCTCAGCCAGGACACTGCACAGCTGAGGACAGTCATTAACGGGCAAAGGTTAACCGCACGGAAAGGTTTTGCATTTCATTTTTTTTAAAAATTAGAAATTCGTTGCTTCTGTCTTCCCAAGTCAGCACCATCCTGTCCCCTCAGCGTCCACTGCCTGAGTCAGGGATCAGAGTCCAGGGCCTCTGGACAACAGGTCACTATGGAAACAGTGCCACCACAGGGAAGGCCAGTTTCCCATGGCCTGTGAGCACAGGGCTGATGTTCCCAGGCCGCAGTGATCGCCTGACTTGAGGTGCCGTGTTCTCCTCGGGGGACACAGGGCAGGAAAGCCGGAGGGTTAGACACGAGGGTTAGACACGAGGGTCCGGGCCTCAGGGAGAGAGGAGAGGAGCTGGATCCGAGCAGGACACGATTTAACGGGCTGCAGCCGGGAACCAGGAGCCATTTCTCCCACAGGAGAGCTACTGATGAGGCGGATGTGAGATCCTCAGGGCCCCAGCATCCTCCCTGAAGTCCCAGAAGACACTGTCAGGAGAAAGGCGCAAAGAGGCAGGGACAGGTGGGGAGAAGATAGAGTCCATGTCCTTCGTCCAATTAGACACTCCCTGGGGACACGCATAAAGCATCCCCAGAGGACACACACCTCTTTACTGTTCCCATAGCATGGTGCAGGAAAGCCCGTAACATGAGCAATAAGCCGCTGCATCCCCTCTCTCTGTGTCTGTTTTTATCTCTCTCCTTTCTGACTTTATCCCTCCCCTCCCCTCCCCTCCTCTCTCTCTCTCTCTCTTTCTGTATGTATACAATGGGTTGATTGGCAGCATCATAATAGATGGTGAAGACACTGAGATTGCTACCAGCTTCAGCTTGCTTCGCTCCACAATCAACACTCTTGGTACTAGCAGCCAGGAAATCAAAAGACAAATGGCACTGGGAAAATCTGCTGTCAGGGACCTCTCTCGAGTACGGAAGAGCAACAATGTCAGCCTGGAGACTAAGGTGCGCCTGGATCCAGGCCATGATCTTCACAATTACTTGCTATGCATCAAAAAGCCAGATAATGATTAGAGACAATAGAAGGAGAACTGATGCCTCTGAGCTGTGGTGCTGGAGAAGAGTATTCAATATACGATGGACTGCAAGGAGAACAAACTGGGTCAACCTGGAGAGGGTGAAATCAGGCTGCTCCTTGGAGGCAAGGATTCTGAAGCTCCAACTGACATACTTTGGGCATGTTGCAAAGAGGGACTAGTTCTTGGAGAGGGACGTCATGCTTGGGAGGGTGGAGGGACAGCGCAGAAGAGGAAGACCCTCTATGAGGTGGATTGATTCAGTGACTGTGGTAATGAGGGTAGGTGTGTTAGAGACAGTAAGGTTGGCACAAGATAGAGCTGTTGTACATAAGGATGCTATAAGTCTAAAGTAACTCGATGGCATATAACAATAGAGTGTGTGTGTGTGTGTGTGTGTGTGTGTGTGTGTGTGTGTGTGTTTCACCTTCTCTGTCTGTACTGCTTTCTGTCTGTTCTCTTTATCTGTTGTCCATAACTCTCTAACTCACTCTATCATCTGATTGTCTCTCCTTCACATATGCAAGATATTTTCAAAGTATATGTATCTATAAACTAAATTGAGAAAAAACCCAACAACCTCAAAGTCATTGCCATCGAGTTGGAACCAACCCCTAGCTGACCCTCCAGTGGGTTTTCAAGAGCCTGTCTGTTTGAAGGGACGAGGCAGCTCCATGATTCGCCCACAGAGCAGCTAGTGGATTTGAACCACCAACGAGGGGTCATCTTTGATGTAACAGAGCAGTTCGCTATGGACTACACCACCAGAGCTTCCTATATATGTATGTTCTATGTATAACATATATGTATATGTGCCACTGACACAGAACAGACCCACAGCTGACCCTCCAGCGTGTTTTCAGAGGCAGTAAATCACATGAGAGGAGATTGTCCATCCTTCACCCATGGAGCAGCTGGTGGATTCGAACCACATGCCTTGGGATTGGAGTGCACATTCTTATCACTAGGCCACCAGAGCTCCCTATAATGTATGTTGTTGTTTTTGTGCCATCAAGTCACCTTTATTTACATTGCTTGTATATACATAGCAATCGTATATACAAGGGCTTGAAGCCTGCCCTGTCCTGAGCCTGTATCCGTGACTCAGACACAGCTACCCTGATTGCCTCAGTTACTCTACGAGTCCCTATCATCTGGGGTCTTCCTCTCCGGCGCTGTCCCTCCACCCTTCCAAACACGATATCCTTCTCCAAGGACTGGTCTCTCCTTGCTACATGCCCAAAGTGTGTGAGATGGGGCTTCAAACTTCTAGCCTCCAAAATGAAACTTGGGTTTCACCCTCTCCAAGACAGATCTATTTGTTTTCTTGGCAGTTCAGGGTATGTTTAAGACTCTTCTCCAGCACCACAACTCAAAGGCATCGATTATATACGTGTGCGTATAAATATGTGTGTGTGTGTGTGTGTGTGTGTGTGCGCGCGCGTGCATAAATATATACATATGGATTTGTTTGTTATGCATCATCAAGTTGGAACCAACCCGTAGCTGACCCTCGGGTGGGTTTTAAGAGACAGCAAACTGCACAGGAATGGATTGATTTTCTTTCTCCCACGGAGAGTGGCTTCGAACAGTGTGCCTTCAAGACTGCAGCGCAGCTTCTTACCACTAGTCGGAAACTGACCCCTAGCTGACTCACAAGCAGGTTTTCAGGGGCAGAGGACTGCCTGAAAGGAGACTGCCTGTATGTCTTCCATGGGGCGACTGGCAACTTCAAACCGCATGCCTTTGGGCTGGCAACTCAATCTCTCACCCTGAGCCACCAATGCTCCCCTACCTCACCAGAGCTCTAGATAAACTTTATATCATATATATTTACTTGTAAATACAATTTTATACAGAATTTATATGTAAAGGGCAATTTCAAGAAAGAGACGCATCAAAGGGCTCTCCTCGGTCACTGGGGAGACAGAGACCGAGAAAACACGGATGGGGCCAACGAGCAAACTGGCATGACCATTATTATCATTTTAAGATCATGCATCCCAGAGAGCATATGAGAAGAGAGAAGGCATCCACCCTATAATCCAACGGCTTCTGGAACATTCCTCCCAAGCCTGGCAGACAGCAGTCCTTGAAGACCCCTCCACCTGCAATGCCAGCCGCCTGGAACGAGCTTGGGCTCAGCTACCAGGGAGGAAGCAGCAGTCCCAGCCCCAGGCCCAGCGTGCAAACACATTAGCACTGTTCTCCCTGCCACCTGACATTCATTTATCTTTTTCTCAAACAATTCCTTAAAGTCTCCTACACCACACTGCATTTCTGTTAAGGGGCGGGGGAAGAAATGTGGAATCAGACCACGGTGCTCGCTGGTTCGGGAAGAACGTAATTAACGTCACTGAATCGGACATATAAAACGGTCTGGCATGGCAAAGGGTTTGCCAACTGTCTATTCCACAAGAAAAACTTTGAAAGAGATTTAAAAAAAAAAAAAAGGTAACAAAAAAATTTAGCCCAAACAATTTAGCCTTCCATCTTTCAACACTCGAAAGGCCAATTTTCAGTGAAAACAATCCATCAACTCCCTGGTTCAGTTGTGGGGCCAGGAGAGGCCATCAAGAGGGAAAACAAACATCTTCTCTCCCCCCACCTGCCTCTGTCTCTACTCCCAACAGCAAAGGTTTACTCAGAACCAGGGGAGAACTTGGATGTCCTGAGTGTCAAAGTCACATCTTGAAGATTGTCCTTTTACACTAAAATACAAGGTAACGAATCATGCTGCCAACCCAAAGCCTCATGGTTCAAATCCACCACCTGCCCCATGGGAGAAAATGGGTAACCTCCTCTTGTGCAAATACCTGTCCCTGAAAATCCGCTGGAGGGTCAGCTATGGGTCAGTGTCAAATCAGTGGGTACACAACAACAGGGGTGATGAGGCAGCCGGGAAGCCACCACACAAACTCTGGAGGTTGGGAATTAGCCAAAAGAATCCTGAGCAGAGGAGGGGTCGACTCAGACGAGGCAGAGAGGAGCACTGCTGAGAGCCAACATCGCTGCCCCACCAGCTTACTGCCCAGATGAAAGGCAAAGTCTGCCGTGTTCACATCTCGCTGAGGGGAAAGTGGCAGATTAGTGTGCTGGCTGGAACAGCCCGGAAAGCTCACGTTTCCTGCTTGTTAAAAAGGTGGCTGGAATTGGGAATATACCCCAAAGAAAACATAAATGCCACCCAAGCAAATACACGCACACCCGTGTTTATCACAGCTTTGCTCATACAAGCAAGCAGTTGGAAACAACCTAAGTGCCCATCAACAAACAAATGGATAGAGACGCTGTGGTATATTCACACAATGGAATACTATGCTGCATTGAAAAACAAGGAACTCACGAGATATTATACAAAATGGGTGACCCTAGAGGACATTATGCTGAGTGAAATATCTCAGTCACAAAAGGACAAATACTGCATAGTGCGACTGTTGTAAAACGGGACTGACCTCGGGGTTGGGAGGAGACTGAGAAATATGGGAAAAATAATATATACTGCATTGAAAAAGGTTTGGAAGGAGGAGTGGCATCCACTTCCATAATAGCGTGCCTCTGGAAACCCTATGAACCTGGAGAGAGGATGAAAGACACCCAAGCATCGAGGACTCTCCTTCATAGGGTCGCTATGAGTCGCCTACGACTCGACAGCACTTAACAACAACAACAACACTGAAAAAGGTAAGGGAGAGAACTGTTTAGAAGGGATATGCTATTAGGTATTATTGTCATGACAGGCGTCCAGAACAAAGGCTGCATAGTGGAGTGGATTTGGGAGGGATGGTATAACAATGAATGAATTTTTCTTTTACTTTTCAAAGAGAAGAGTGAACTGAGCAGGAGGGGTGGGCAGGGAGAAAAATGCAACAATGGAAATCCAAAGTCTCTGTAAATTTTCATTAAAATAATAATAATAATAATTATT
>NW_006399798.1:9009901-9019781 GCF_000299155.1 Elephantulus edwardii | reverse complement strand
ATTAATTAAAATAGAAGCTGGAGATTAGCCTAAAGAAAGGAAATTGGGGAGAAAAGGTGGCAACAACAAAGGGTCCTGTGGCCACGTGAGGTTCTATCTCCCCAGGTGGCAGAAAACCTCCTTGTCCAGCAAAGAGCCAGGAGATAGAGGGTTCTCCTCCAGGGGCAGTCCCTGGTGCTCACCTCGTGGGGGGCACTGTGTCCCCCAGGGCCGGCTCATCTCCTCTCTGTGCCCTCTCTTCTGCGGGCCTTTGAGGTCCCGCCTGTCTCACCTGAGTCCATGACTCAAGTGACTCCGTCACCACTGGGCTTCCCTGATGACCATGACCGAGGCAGTGAGGGGAAGGGCCCAAGGGCTGCTAGCCCTGGCCACCTCGGATTAGGGGATGGAGGCTTGAGTGAAATAAGGCTTCAGGCAGTGGCTACCTCTAAAATCTGCCAACGGGCGTGGTCATTCACCATCCCTCACCCAACACACACACACACGCGCCATACACTGTTCACACGTGTGCATGTACACTTAAACCCAACATGCACTGACACACACACTCACATGCATATATCTTTGCACACACACACACGTGCACACAAACATATCCACACATGCACACTTATACACTCACACATGCATATATCCCTGCACACGCAGACAAGTGCACACACTCACATGTGTACACGGAGATGCTCACACACACAAACAATGACAGACATGAACATTTATACACATGCCTCTATACAGGTGTGCCCACACATAGTCACATGTACTGATATATATATGCATGTTGTTGTTGTTGTTGTTATGTGCCATCGAGTGGCTTGCAACTCATAGCGACTCTATGTACAAGAGTCCTAAACGCTGCTATATCCTGTGCCAACTTCGCTGTCTCTGACACACTCACTCTCACTACCTCAATCACAGAATCGATACTCACAATTTATAAACACACATGTATATCAACTCTGTAACAACACACACAGCGTACGCATGTATGTGTGTACACACACACACACACACACACACACTTGTACTCTCTCTGGACACCCATTTCTTTCTCCCCTGGCAAGAACACAACTCTGGGTCAATGCTCAGCTCAGATGCCCGCAGGAAATGGCACGGTGTCCCCAATTCCAATGAAAACCTCAGTCCTTTATCTCCAAACCCCTGGGAGCTGGGGCTGCAGTATCTCATATTTATATCCAGATGGAGAGTGGATATTAAAATCACAGGCCTGGAGCCTGTGGTTGGTTGACAGCATCAAGGTGGCCTGTCTCAAAAAAAAAAAAAAAAAAAGGTGGCCTGTCTCCAAGAAGACCCCTGGGCAGTGGAGTGATCTGAGAGGAGCTGGGACCACACCCACCAGGCCCTGCCTGGTTAACTGGGCATGCATGCCACAGCTGGCCTGCAAGGCGTTTCATTAAAGAGGAGAAGCAGTGGGGGACAGGGGTGCTGACATCAATTGCAACCACTGAAGTTGATGAGATTACACCCACAAAGCAGTAGCACTTTGCTAAAAGGAGCCAGGATTCAGGCTTGTGGGGACAAAGGCTGGCCACCTGCAGGGAGCCAGGCTGCTTGCTCAGAGGAGGAAAGAGGCAGCCCAGGTCTGGGGTGTGCCAGGACCTCCGGCATGTGACTAGCCCCCCACTAAGATCAGGGACAGTCACATGATTGCGGACCTCACTATTCATCAGAAATGGCTTTCTGTGAATACCCAGCAGTGGTCTGAACGAGCAGGTGGGGAGGGGAAGGGCTCAGTAAGAAAACCCCAGCCGTGCAGGTCCAGGCAAGCGCAAGGATGCGTTTTCCACATTAGGTTAGGAAAGAGGCTCCCCACAGACAGCAGTCACCTCGGCCTGTCCCTCCAGGACGAAGCTGAGGGTCAGAGTGAGTGGGGACCACCCGTAGAGGCTCATTTGATACAAGTCACCGTCTGTTACCTTCCGTTAATAGTAAGGCCCTCTGTGCCCTCCCTCATCCCACCATCAGGCTAATATTTACCCAGTGAAAGTGGTGTTTGTGTGTGTTACCATCTAAAATCCAATAAGTGTGGAGACAGAAAAGAGGCTGCCTGCTCAGGAGGCAGAGGGCAAACACAGCCAGCTCTTTAAAGAGCCATTGAGCTAATCAATACCCGCTCCCGTCCCCATTCCGGGGCCCTGGGCCAGCCAAGACTTCATAATTATTTTCCATCATTACTGCCATCAGAGGCACTTAAAGAGAAAAGGTTGCTGTTTCTGAGTTTGCTCTTCTCTGTTTGCCAAAGCTTGATTATTTCTGTGGTTCCCAGGGGTGCCTTCCCAGACCCTGTGAACTCCAGGCAGGCCACAGGGGGGACCCCAGGAGCTGGTCCCAGGAACAGGGGATCCTGAGAGCCACTTCTGTCCTCACATTTTATTGTCTGGCCTTTTGGCCCCACCTTATCCACCAGGGTCAAGTGCTGGGAAGACACTCCCGCCCCATGGGAGATGTTGTTTCCTTTTGCTAAGAAAGTCCCCTCCTTCCCTCTCACCCCTCCCAGCAGTGACCAGCCAGGCCTCAGTCGAGCCTCTCGGACTGAACGAGCCAGTCCAGGATGCCCGAGGGGCCACCACCAAGCCATGGTCTACTTTTTCTTTTCCAAAGGGCCGTAGGCCTTTGAGAACAGACTATTTCCACAATAAGACATTGTTTGCAGTTTTCACTCATTCTCACCTAATCTTTCCCATCCTTTCCAATAATAAAGGGCCTGTATGCCTAAGAAAGATTCTCACCACTGGGCCAATTGGCAGCATCAGGATGGATGGTGAAGAGATTGAGGTTTAGTTTGCTTGGATCCACAGACAACACTCTTGACACCAGCAGCCAGGAAATTAAAAGACATATTGCAATGGGAAAGTCTGTTGCTAGGGACCTCTCCAAAGTCATGAAGAGCAATGGTGTCACTCTGGAGACTAAGGTGTGCCCTATACAGGCCATGGTCTTTGCAATCACTTGCTATGCATCAGAGAGCTGGACAGTGACTAAGGAGGACAGAAGGAAAAGTGATGCCTTTGAGCTGTGGTGTTGGAGAGGAGTATTGAATATACCATGGACTGCTAAGAAAACAAACAGGTTCATCCTAGAGAGAGTTAAACCAAGCTGCCTCCTTGGAGGCAAGAATTCTGAGGCTTCGTCTGACATACTTTGGACATGATGCAAGGAGGGACCAGTCCTTGGAGAGGGACGTCATGCTTGGGAGGGTGGAGGGACAGCACAGGAGAGGAAGACCCTCAGTGAGGTGGATTGATTCAGTGACTGGATAATCAGGGTAGGTGTGTCAGAGACAGTGAGACTGGCACAGGATAGAAGAGGGTTTAGGGCTGTTGTGCATAGGGTCGCTATGAGTTGTAGGCAACTCAACGGCACATAACAGCAGCAACAACAACATGCCAAGTATGAGGACTGCCACATAAGAGATAATCTTCTAACACACCTGCCAGTTGCCAACGAGTCAGCTCAACTCATGGGGACGTCACGTACATCGAAGTGGAACCACACACACTCCAGAAGACTTCCAGTGGCCGCTTTGAGGGAAGTGGATCACCAGGCCTTTCTTCCACAGTCCTTCTACATAGACTCAGAGCTACAACCTTTTGCCTTAGCCAAAAGCCAGCATACTAGGGCAGGGAAAGTGGTGTGCAGTGTGCAGGTCTAGCCTTCCCAGGAGACTGAGGCCACTGGAAAGGAGGCTTGTGCTCTGGGGAGACCAGCCAGCACAGGCAGACCCTCTTTCCCTGAACTTCTCTTTATTGTGGTTTCCAGACAATGCTTTTAAAACAAAAACAACAACAAATTGAAGGTTTGCAGCAACCATGCTGCTACTCGGTCTATCAGGACCATTTTTCTAATAGAAGGTCTCAGTGTCACAATTTTATAGTGCTTGCAATATTTCAAACTTTTTTAGCATCCTATTGCAGATTTGGGGTGGGTAGCTCATTTGCTGTACAGAGGTAACTCGTGGTGGCTGTGAAGCTGAACACTGTGACACTGACATGTCAAATGTGATAACGGTCACCCATGGTGGACAGTGTTTGGTGGAGCTCCCCAATTAAAACAAGCCTGGAAGCAGGAGTGCCATCCACTTCTGAAATAGCTTGCCTCTACAAAGTCTTTGAACTTAGAGAAACGATGGAAGTTATACATGTGCTCAGGTCTTTTGTTCATCGGGTCGCTATGAGTTGTCTACGACTCGACAGCACTTAACAACAACAACAACCCAAGACCACTCACTCCTCTCTGGCAATTTGATTCTATCAGTAAATCCAAGGGAGAATGATGGGCAGTCTCCTCCCAGGCAAATCACACCCTTGAAAATTCAAGCAAGAGTCAGAGAGGAATTGGTTCCTACTTAATGCCAATGAATGAATGACCCACGTATACCAGACTACCCGCCAGAAAAAGCCCAAAGCCACCAGCGTGGTGTCGATTTCAACGCCGAGCACCTGTACACAGGTATCTAAGGCTGTACATCTTTTTTGGAAGGAGAGTGTATATCGTTCTCCAGTGGGGCAGCTGGTAGATTCAAACCAGTAACCTTTTAGTTAACAACCTGATACAATATGCACTATGCCACCCATGCTCTACCATCTAGGACAAAGTTAACTGTTATTTGTAGTGGGAACACAAACAAGTCATGTGACTTCATTTACTAGTAGAATGTACTTTATAAGTACATTTGCTTTATTGTGAAGGTCTGGACCCAAACCCACAGCGCCTCCAAAGGTGGTCTACAGAATCCAAGAGAGGTGGAACGCCAAGGGCTGCCCCCAAGAAGGAGGAGGCTCAGGAAGGTCCGTGAACAAGCACTGCGAGCAGCCAGCACTTTACATAACAGACCTCAAATAAACAGCTGGAACACCAACACCCACGCACCGAGTTCGGGAAGATGATAGAGACATTAGCAGTAATAGCCAAAGGGTAACAGCTCCCCAAGCGAACGCCTTTGCTCCGCGGCGCGGTGGCGCGGCTGAGACAGCCCGGAAAACGCCTCCAGAAGCCCGGTCCTCCCAGAATGCGACTCCACTAGGATTCGCTCCCAGAGCCCCTGCCGCCTGCCAAGCTTGGGGAGTGACAGCTGGCAGTGAGTCGCCTGGTCACCCGAGGAAAATGAACAAAATGTCAGTCCCCAAGCTTCTGAGGTGGAGTGGCTGCTGTGAGCCTCCTGGGCCACCCTCCAGCTGGTGAGGGCTGGCAAGGGCTGGTGAGGCTGGTGAGGGCTGGTGAGGCTGTTGAGACCTGGCAAAGGCTGGCAGGGGCTAGCCAGGGCTAATGAGGATGGTGAGGCTGGGAAGGACTGGCGAGGCCTGGTGAGGGCAGAGCTGCAGACTGGCACCAGCCTCCCACTCTCTGGTCTGCAGACACTGGAGAGGACACTGCTTCCTCCCTTTCCTGCCCCCCCCTTCTCTCCACTCTCCCTTCCTCCCACCTTTCCTCTCCCACTCCGCCATCTCTCCCTCCCTCCTTCCTTCCATTGCTTTTCTTCCTCCCTAGCTTCTTCTTCCTCCTTCTTCCCTCCCTCTTTCCTTCTTTATTCCCTTCCTCCTCCCCCTCTCCTTCCTCCCTCTCTCCCTGCATCCATCAGATATCCACTGAGCATCCAGGAGAGAAGGGACGCTGTGTGAGGTGCTAACAACACAACCACAGTGCACACTAACATGTCCCTTGGCCTCCAGGAGCCTGAGTTTAGGTGGAGATGATATCACGGTCACCGAGTCCATGGGGACCCTCCAGTGGGTTTCTGAGGGTGTACATCTTTACAGGAGGTGACTGCTGGTGGATTTGGACCACTAACCTTTCGGTTCGCAGTCCAGGCTCCTCAATAGGGAAGACAAACAACAGGAAATAGACTAATTAGACAATGGAAGACAGTGGCCAGGTCTAGACAGGAACAAGGAGTGTCCTGGGAATGTACTTTTCAGAGCATATCAGGGGAGGCTTCTAGGAGGAGGTGATATTTGCATGGAGATCTGAAGGAGGAAAAGGAGGCAGTAATGGGTGCACCTGGGAGGAAGGTTTCTGGTGCAAAGGCCAGGAGGTGGGACAGGAGGGGGCATGTGAGGAGAAGGCAGGCTGGCAGGGCAAGATGAGTCCAAGGAGAGGTGAAAACACTGGTGAGGAGGGCAGGTACCAGGAGAGACATTCGTCTCTCATTCTAATTGCAAAGGACAGAGGTCAGTGGGTTTAGGCAGGAGAGGGACATGGGGTGATCGATCTGCTTCCCACATCCTGCTGGCTGCTATGTAATAGTGGACTTGCTGGTGGGGGTTGGGGGGAGCAGGGACGTGGGGCTCCCATAAGAGGAAGTCCCGCCAGGGCAGATGATGGATTAGGACGTCAGCGTGCAGAGGGGAAGGACAATGGATTCGCTGCTCACCAGAAGAATGAACTGAAATGATTGATCATCTTCATCACCATCAGGCTCTTCCTGCCTTCAGTCTGGTGGGAGGCAGGGTTCTTGGCTTCAAAAAGGAGGCCCAAACATAAAAATCCAAACTGCACCTACTGTGAGGAGTTGGTTCTGACCCACAGCGATCATGCACGTGCAGAGGAAAACGGCTCTGTGGGTTTTCAGTGTCTGGTTCCAGTTTCAGCATTTTCTTCTGAACTTCCTCTGGGTGGAACTGAACTTCCAGCCTCTCTGTTTGTATGGGGATCTTCCTCTCCCTCATACAATTGAGTCTAAATCCATCACGTTCCTTAAAGCACTGCAATATGGAGAGCGCTATGGCCTTTACAGATGTTTCCCTTAAAGTCAAGTAGATGTTTATCAGTTCTGTCTTCCTTCCCAATCCACCAGCTCCCGTCTTGGAAGGCCTGCAAATTCACAGCTCAGCCCACACATGGGATGTGAACGCAGGACAGGGGGCAGTTCCCTAGAGAATGTTGATGGCTCTGGCCAAAGCTCTGGAGGCATGCACACAGCCTTGAACGTGCACCAGAGCCGCATGGGGATCCACTCAAGGCTGGTTCTGGCCCCACCTCTGAGACCCTGGATTTCCAATCAGCCTCCAGGTAACCCCAACGCTGCACAAGGACTCCCACCTTGAGTAGTAACAGTTTAGACGAGGCGACAGCAGATAGGTCCACAACTCTTCAAAAGGCTGGTGGTTTGAACTACATAGAGGTGCCTCGGAAGACAGGCCTGGTGCTCGGAAAGGTCGCGTTCCTGGAAACCCCAAGGAGCCGCTGTGCTCTGCACACACAGGGCTGCGTGAGTCAGAACTGCCTTGGCAGCAACTGACAGGAGCAGAGCAAAGCCGAATTCTAGTCATCGATATGCAAGTTCTAGTCCAAGCCAACGGACCGCACTGCTCGTCAGTCCATCAGTGGAGGCACATACATTGTTGTGGTTCTGAATGTGTATTCAATGGAACTTCTGGACTAAGACCAGGAAGAAAGAGGTGGTACTTGACTTCCAAAAATCGGCCAGTGAAATCCCCACGATCACAACAGGAAGGTGGCGGATCAGACAATATTCTGCCCTGCTGTACATGCGGTCATCTTAATATGTTAGAGTCAACTTGGTGACAACCCACAATGAGGAAGTCACCCTTGTTTAACAATCCACATCCCCTGCTGACTAAACTTCCTCCTTTCTAACACACTCACACGGGCACGGTCAGGTGCACAGTAATTTCGGTCAAAGTCGCTGTTGTGCACTGTGGAGTGGGAACCAACCCATAGCTGACCCTCCAGTGGGGTTTTCAGAGGCAGTTTCATTGCACAGAAGGAGACTGTGCACCTCTCCCCCATCAAACAGCTGGCGGAGCTGAAGCACATGCCATTGGCATGGTAGCACGGCTCCTCACCACTAGACCCCCAGGGCTCCATTCAGTCAATGGGCCAACTGCAATTAAGTTAAATTGTGCACAAACAAGTATACAGATTGGTGTGAGCAATGAGGGTTACAGCAGCAGAGAGGTGTCCAGCCTAATAGAGGACTAAGAAAGAAGGTTTTTATGCACCCCATGTTTCTCGTGGTTTTGTTCGCAATAGCAAAGAGCTGGAAATAACCCAGATGCCCATCAACAAACGAATGGATAGAGAAGCTGTGGTATAGTCACATGATGGAATACTATGCAGCATTGAAAAGCAAGGAACTCACAAAATATAAAGCAAAATGGATGATTCTAGAGGACATTATGCTGAGTGTAATATCTCAAGTCACAAAAGGACAAATATTGCATAGTGCCAGTGCTGTAAAACAGGACTAACATCGGGATTGAGGGAAGACAGAGAAGGAGGGGAGGAATGATGTATACTGCAATGAAACAGATGAGGGAGAGAACTGTTTAAAAGGGATATATGATTGGCTATTCTTGTCATGACAGGAGTCCAGAACGAAGGCTGCACAGTGAAGTGGACTTGGGGGAGGGATTACATAACAATGAAAGAATTTTTCTTTTACTTTTCAAGGAGAAGAGTGAATCAGGGGGGAGGGGATGGGCAGGGAGAAAGTGCAACAATGAATGACTGGAAACTCTAAGTCTCTGTAAACTTTCATTAAAATTAATTTTTTTAAAAAAAGAAAGAAGGGGTTTTTTTTTTTCGTTTTTAAATATTTAAAGATAAGAAGTCCTTGTTCTTTTGCTATCCCCTGTCGCTGTGATCCAATTCCATCTATAAGTCCCTAAAAGCCAAAGAGCAATGACTACCCAACTTGTACTATCCAGTGCTTAAGCTCCACTTTGAGAAAAGTATTTCTTGCTTCCTAGGAAGGAAGTAGTGGTATCCAGAATGACCAGATCAACTGGACAGCTTTTTCGATTAGTGCAAAATCTATGAAGGGGAGGTATAACCTAAAACATCAGAAGCCTAGAAGTCCTTGGCTCTCCATGGCATGACTACTGCAATGGGGCAGGGGAGAGGAGAGCAAAGGGAAATAAAACAATCAAGTCTTTCCGGCACAATCTAACACCTGCAGTTGACCAGACAAGTGCACCAGGCAAGGGGGGGAGGGAAATAAACCCAAAACCACCCCAAAAAATCACTTCACTGCCATCAAGCCAGTTCCCACTCACAGGGACCTTCCCTTCTGCTGCGTTCTAATCTTATAAACCACAACTGAAGGAGAGGGCCCAGCTTTCTCTGAGCAGACACTGATAGAGTCAGACTTCCACGACACACAGCCGGGGGTTAGCAGTGCAGTTCTCCATGGATGGCATCACCAGGGCATCCTTGAAACGCTCCAGATGAAGGTAAAGGAAATAACAAAAGGCAGCAGGAGGAGGAGGGGCAGGAAGCCAGGTGACCCCTCCTCGGCCTTCTGATGGCAGGTACCCCAACTCCACTGTCTTTTCTGTGTCCAAGCAGCGCATTTATCCAATCTGGGGTGAATACAGGGGCACAGAGCACAATCGGAACTTAAGTCCCTTCTCTGTCGTGCACTGGGGCTCGGGTCCTCTCAGCTCATTGGACCTTCAGCCAAAGTGTATCTAGATGCTTAAACTCAGCAAACACCAGTCAGGGTACCTGGAGGGGGCATATGGGGTGCCCTGGAGAGAAGAATGAGCACCTGCTTGCAGGGTGAGGGTGCTGAAGATACCAGGGAGAGAAGTTAAACAAAGCATGATGACAGCGTACTTCCTACTGAGAGGGTGCAAGTTCCTGATGTGGACAGGAAAGAAGATGTACAATCTCTCGAGAAAAGATCACGTTCTGTCAGGTAACTGAGTGCAGACGCTCTGGGGCTTGGCACCTGCTTCCCAGAAACGTGTTCAAAAGTGCCAACATAGACAGGACCTGTGACAGCGACACCATCTGCATGTGTCATCAAGCTAAGATGACAGGTCACACTGGACTGAGACTCTAGAGACAATGACTGGTTTTTATTGCATGCATTCTCTCTCTCTCTCTCTCTCTC
>NW_006399798.1:8990791-9009576 GCF_000299155.1 Elephantulus edwardii | reverse complement strand
CCCCCCCGCACACCCCCAACCCCAAATATAATCTACTCTGCATCTTTTGAGGGAGCAGACAGCCACAACTTTCTAGTAGCAGCTGCTGAGTTCAAACTGCCAACCATTCAGTTGGTAGCCACGTTCTTAACCACGGCACCACCCAGGGCCCCTTTTAAAGTCACGTGCTGTCGTCGGCGCTGACTCCTAGCGACCTTTATGTACATCAGAAAAAACCCTGGCCAATCTGTGCAGCCCTCACAACCACACTTGGGTCCTTTGCTGTAGTCCCTAAGTTGGTACGGCAACAAATAACACAGCCTCCAACAGCCCTTTTTGAAAGGACTCTGCATTTTCTGGCTTCAGTCTGCTGAGTTTTTGCCAATAGGGTTGAATTCTTTTAAAGAATTCAAGAACTCCAAAAGTAGGTAACTTTACTGCCCTTTGCTACCGGACTTCTGAAGAAGGGAAAGCCTCTCAACTGGCCCTTGTGTATTTTGTATTAAATCCTTTCACTCAGGCTGAAGGAGGCTATGCTGTGTGTGACAGAGGTACACGCACACCCTCAGCATCACCCCTGAAAATGCTTTCCTGAGTTGGCTAAAAGCAACTGAGTCTCCAGCAAGCACATCTTAAGGCAGGCAGCACGCCTTCTACTTCTCAGGGGACGCTGGAGAGCTGGTGGTTAAGGAAGATGACTGCTGAAGTCAGAAAAACCCTCTGGGGGTAAAACAAACCAAAGAGGTAGAGCTTTGCCAAACATCTGTTTCTCCAAGGGTATGTGGAATTGCACGTTTAGCTACTGAGCAAAAAGCCAACAGCAAGGCGGCAACAGGATGCTGGGTAGAGCTGTGGGAACGCTCCCTAACTGTGTTTAGCTTAGAGGAGATCCCACAAGCATTAGAAAGAAAATGATCACATCTCTTCTGGCCTCCAAAGGACTCATCCAGCCCATCTGCTCCGTGGCACTTAGGGAACCCTGCAGAAACACAACTCCAGACTGCTTCCCTACTTGGGAATGTGGGGTTGTCATGCTGCTTGAAAGAGCTCTCTGAGTTCCAGACAAGGTGCCCAGAAAGAGCTGCACTGATTTAACAGAGCTCACCTTATAAATATATATACTGATGTCAAAGCCTGTTATTAGTTGCTGTCAAGTTGATCCTCACTTAAGGCAAAGCAAATCGTCATAGGGGGCAGGGGGGACCACCAAAAACATTGCCACCAAGTCACCTGCAACTCCAAACCACCCTGTAAGGAAATGCAGAATTGTGCCATGCGTTACCAAGGCTGAGACCTTTATGGAAACCAACTGCCATGTCTCTCTCCTGTTTGACCCGCCACCCTGCAGTATGCAGCCAAGGGCTCAGCCACTGTGCCAATTCCCATCTCATCTTTTCCTGTGCCCTCGTTCCTTGGTCCTGATTTAAGAGAGAAATTTAAAAAAAAAAAAAGAAAGAAAGAAAAATTACCTTAGTCTGAAGGTTATTAAAAAATTGAATATGGCTCTCTTCTGCATTTCACAATGAGCTGAACACTGAAAATCAAAGGCTCTTTTTAGAGCCAAAGACCCAAAGGCTCTTTTCAGAGCCCAGAACTCTGACCTACATTGACGGACATAAACTACTGAGACAGTGGAGGATTCTGCCCACACCTATGGACCCTGGCTACATCAAACTGCTGAACTAGCAGAGAACCTCCCGATTGCACCAATGACCATGAAAGACAAAAGAAGGAGATGAGTTGGGATCCTGGGGTGAGTGAGTGTTCCCCATTGTTGATGAATCAGTATGTTGTGATGAATTTATGAATTGCAATGTAGATAAATTGCAACTAACCATTTAATGCTTGCTATGAATTGATGAATCAATACGTTGTGAATTTATGAATTGCAATGTAGATAAATTGAAACGATTGCTATGAATAATTAATGAATGAATCAATAAATTATAATTGGCTTAAAAATTTAATATGCTGTCCTGGGAAATGTGTTTTTAGTTCAAAGAAATGTTAAAAATGGAGATGGAAGATCATCTACCAAATAAATTGAAGGCAAGATTTCTGCACTGGGCAGAAGCTCAACAAGAGGCCCCTGGTTCGCTCCCTTTATATCTTCCTGCTGGAGTTTCCATCATCAGTCTCCCCCCACCTCCCATCCCCAATCCAATACAAGGCACTTTTGCCAGTGGTTTGGGGGTCCTTCCACTGGCACATTCAACTCACATTCATCCGAACTTCTGCAAAGCCAATGCCACCAATTCAAACACTAAACTGCCCCCACTGTCTCATGAAGATTATGTCTTCTTCACGTGGTCAAGAAGCTGAGATCACATCACCCATGTGCCATTCACAAAGAGTCCTTGACAGACCATGAACTTCTTGACGAATAAACAAATCATCCTTCGGGACAGCAGCCCACAGGCAACATACCACAACAGCAGGGTTCACTGAAAATGGTAAAAATAGCAAATCTACATTATTTATGGAGACGTCATTGCATGCATAGCAAATCCCAGAGAACGGTCCAAAGGATGGTTACTAACAATTAAGACTATTCCATTTAATGACGCAGAACAAAATTAGTAGGGAAAAATCAATAGCCTCTTTATAAACAAAATCCAAATGTATTATGAAACACAACCTCCTGCTAGCCAGCAAAGCAATCAGTCAGAAATAGAAAAAGTCTTTATGGGGGGGGGGAACCCTCAAACCACTTAAAAAGCTTCTGAAAGGCCTATCAATGACTTAACAAACGCAGTGGCATACCTTGTTCTGGGATAAGCACTCTCACCATCACACAGCTGTCACTTCTGCCAAAATTAATCTATAAATTTGAAACAAGCCTCATAAAAATATCTAGAAGATGTTTTTGCAATTAGAATGCTAATTCTAAAAGTTCATCTGAGAAAACAGACTGTCAAAAGAACTGGAAAACTTTTGAAAAGGCAAATTAATAAAAAGAGACTAACAGGTATAAAACCAGTAATTGCAATAGCTTGATCCATGAAGAGACAGAACAGAAAGGAAGAGAGCAGCCGTCACTGTCCAGCCACAACACAAGTTTCTTCACAGCCACAGTCAATATAGTAAAAAAAAAAAAAACTGGTAAAAGAGAGATTAAAAATCTGATTCTTTTTATCCAAAATATTCAAAATACATGTTGTTGTTGTTGTTGTTGTTGTTGTTGTTGTTGTTGTTATGTGTCGTCGAGTTGCCTGTGACTCATAGCGACCCTATGTACAACTGCCCTAAACCATGCTCTACCCTGTGCCAGTCTCACTGTCTCTGACACACCTACCCCCATTAACCCAGTCACTGAATCAATCCACCTCATAGAGGGCCTTCCCCTCCTGCATTGTCCCTCCACCCTCCCAAGCATGAAGTCCCTCTCTCCAAGGACTGGTCCCTCCTTGAAACATGTCCAAAGTCTGTGAGACGAAGCTTCAGAATCTTTGCCTCCAAGGAGCAGCCTGGTTTAACCCTCTCCAGGGTGAACCTGTTTGTTCTCCTGACAGCTGTAACCATTGCTGAGGGCCATCAATTCTAAGAGGACAGAATAGAACTACTCCATCCAATTCCCAATAGCTACCTTGAAATACATAAATTTTAATTCCTACCTCACTTCTTATACCAAAATAGATCTTGGACAGATCCTCTAGTTACAGGTAAAACATGAAAAGAAAAGAACAGAAGACAAATAACTAGTGCTTTCGATCGCTTGGAAATGACGAAGACTTTACTGGGTATGACTCAAAGTTCAAAACCCTAAAGAAAGACTAATAAGTTCAAATCTGTGCAAATTAAATAAGGAAGTATAATTAAAAACGTCATAAGTGACAAACCAAGAAATAATTGCAAGAACATGGCAGTTAATTTCCCCAATGCAGCATCAGAACTCCAAAGAAATCAATAAGACCAACAACTCAATAGGAAAATAAAAGAAAGACATGGACAGATAACAGAAGAAATTGAAGTGGCTTACAGTCACATAGAAGAAGGCTTCATCTTGAGAAATAAGGTGAGACGTGCTCCTGGCCACTGCTCACCTATCCCAATTTGCAAAAGCCTAAAAGCTGCTAAAACCCTACAGGGCGGAGAGTCTGTGGCACGACATTCTCCAACACTGTGATTAGAGGACAGTAACTCAAAATTCTCAAACCACTGAGTCAGAACTAACTCAAAACTGCCCTCCCAATGAGCTTCTAAGACCACCCATCAAATGGGAAAAGATTTCCCTGTAGAAGCTGCTGGTAAATCTGAACCGCCAAAGAGATGTGGACTGTGGTTAGCAGCACAACTCTCTAAGGACTACGCCTTAGATCCCTTATAGTTGTTGTTGTTGTTGTTGTTGTTGTTCGGTGCCATTGTGTCAAGTATGACTCACAGCAACCTCATGATCAATAGATCAGAACCCTGCCCTGTCTTGTGCCGCCTCATCATCTCGGACATACCTGAGTCATTGCTGCAGTCACCGTGCCAATCCATCTCCGTGAGGGTCTTCCTCTCTTTCACTGAGCCACCACCCTTACAGGCAGACCAGCCCTTTCCAAGGAGTACCCCTCCTAACGCCATATTCAACACACCCAAGATGAACCATCACCAGACGCTTCGACGATGACACTCCTAGGAAACACTCTGGCTGCACTTGCTCACAGACAGATCAGCTGGTTCTTCTGGTAGTCCATGGGATATTCTGTACTCTTCTCCAACCAGCAGTCAGGAAATTAAAAGGTGCATTTCCATGGGAAAGTCTGCTGTTAGGGACCTCTCCAAAGTACTGAAGAGCAATGGTGTCTCTCTGGAGACTAAGGTGCGTCTGATACAGGCCATGGTCTTTGCAATCACTTGTTATGCATCAGAGTTGGACAATGACCAAGGAGGATAGAAGAATTGATGCCTTTGAGCTGTGGTGCTGGAGAAGAGTATTGAGAATACCATGGACTGCTAGGAAAACAAACAGATTTGTCCTGGAAAGGGTTAAACCGGGTGGCTCCTTGGAGGCAAGGATTCTGAGGCTCCGTCTAACATACTTTGGACATGTTGTGAGGAGAGACCGGTCCTTGGAGAGGGACATCGTGCTTGGGAGGGTGGAGGGACAGCACAGGAGAGGGAGGCCCTCTATGAGGTGGATTGATTCAGTGACTGGGATAATTGGGATGGGAGTGTCAGAGACAGTGCGATTGGCACAGGACAGAGCGGAGTTTAGGGCTGTTGTGCATAGGGTCGCTATGAGTCGCAAGTGACTCGACGGCACATAACAACAACAAACAACTTCTCCAACACCAACATCTATGATCTCAGATGCACAGGAGATGTCTGGAAAGACCATGACTTGAATCAGACACACCTCAGTCCTTAAACTGACATCACTGCTGGATAGCTCCTAACTGCAGACTTTCCCATGCTATACATCAGTTGATCTCCTGACTTCTAGTACCAAGTGTATGTACTGTAGATCCAGTAAAATAAAATCATTGACCATTTCAGTCTTTTCTCTGTCATGATGCTTCCTAATGGCCCAGTGGTGACGATGTCTGTTTTCTTGATGTTGATATGCATTCCATACTGAAGGCTGTAGACGGTGATTATCTGCAGCAAGGGCTTCAAAGCCCCCTCACTTTGAGCAAGCACCATTGCATCATCTGCATAACACAAGTTATTGATGAGTGTCTTCCTCCTAACCTGATGCCCGTTCTTCTTTGTAGAGTCCAGCTTCTCAAATGATTTGCTTAGCAAACAACTAAATAGGTATGGTGAAAGGACACCACCCTCATGCACACCTTTCTTGACCTTGAACCATGCAGAGTTCCTTTGTTCTCTTCACACAACAGCTTGTAGGTTTAAGTATTGTTTTCTTATGAGCATAAATAAGTGTTTTGGGATTCCCATTCTTCTCAAAGTTAATCATGGTTTGTTGCGATCCACACAGTGGCATGTCTCTGCACAGCCAATGAAACACAAATAGACATTCTTCTGGTGGTATTCTCTGCTTTCAGCCAAGATCCATCACCTGATAGCAACAATGATATATCCCTGATGTCATAGCCTCTTCTAACCCAGCTTAAACCTCTGGCAGTTCTCTGTCAATGTACTGTTCGAGCCAACTTTGGATGATCTTCAGCAATATTCTCCTTGGGTGAGACAGTAATGATCTTGTTCTGTAACTTCCACATTCTGTTAGATGACTTTTTCTTGGGAATGGGAATGAATGTGGATCTCCACAGGTGGACAGCCACCTTCCCCCTTTTCTAGCACAGACTGGTGAGCACGTCTAGGGCTGCATCTGTTAGCTGAAACGTGTCAATCAGTATCCCATCAATTCCTGCCGTCTTATTTTCTGCCAATGCCTTCGGTGTCACTTGAACTTCTTCCTGATTACTATGGCTCTTTACATGCTACGTCTAAAGTCTGGTATGCCCTAGATAAGGAGCAACGTAAGTTGTATAAAAATGGGAAATTATCAATGATTTACATAATTGTACTTCAGAATTACAGACTGCAGACATGCTCACAGGGACCCAGGTACACGCAATAGAGGTTCTTTTGTGTGATGTGACCCCGACAGGCACCTTAATCATTGGTTGAACTAAAAAGTCCGTGAGGGAGCTCTGGTGGCCTAGTGGCAAGAAGCTGCACTGCAATCCCAGAGATATGTGGTTCGAATCCACCAGATGCTCTGCCGGAGAAGGAGAGACAATCTCCTCCTGTAACAGTCAGATCCAATTTGATGGTACACACACACAGAAAATAATAAAATTAAAAAAAAATTTTAAAAATACTCCACTTGAATTTGGGGAAAAAAATGTTAAAAAATAAAAATAAAATGTCCCTGAGAAAGAAGCAGCTCAACAACAAAAGAAATCACTTTCATTTCAGACAAATCTGTATGAGCGTGCCCATCCTGAAGTATGAAGTCCACACGTCTGGTGTCGTACGGATCAGCTGATCAAGCTCCGCTTAATCCAGTTTGCATAAGCCATCCCATAATGCCTCGTTTTTCAGTCTCCCACCTTTGTTTCTTTCAAGCAGTTAAAAAAAAAAGAAAGAAAAAAAAAGGAGCCTGAAAAGAGCATGCCAGCTGTTGCTCTGGTGTCAATCACCCATTGCCTCGGGTTGACTCCACTCATCACAACCCCATGGGATACAGCAGACCTGTGCACAAGGGTCCCGAGGCCGTAACTCTTTATGGAAGCAGATTGGAACCGCTACTGACCTTTTTCAGTTAGCAGGCAAGCACTGCACGACTGAGGCAGATCTTCTAACCCCACACCCCCAGACCTGCTACCAGAGACACCCCAAAGGTGGGCCAGTGAGCTGTGTTTGGTAGCCAGTATGAGGTTCACTCAATTAAGGACATGACTATTCAAGGGCCCAGCGAGGTAAAGTCCCACAGCGTCTGCTGTTCTCCGATGGACAAGGACCAGGCTAAATGAATCACAAGGAAGGGCATTTGTTTATCTGAAACATGACAATATCCCAAGTCTACTGCATTTACTTCTATGATTCCGCTAACCGAGGGCTGTGTGTGGCGACAATAACTCACATGCAAAATCAATTTCTTCTCTCTGGGAGGAAAGAAGTCACTCCCTCCAACAATGTGGCCTGCAGTAATTAGTCCATCAGAGCCAGGCAAGCACAGGCCAGGGATGGGGTGTGAATACACTGTCTGGGATGGAGCCTTCCCAGGGCACTGCCCACTCAGTATGGTTTATGTCCTTCCACCCATGTAGGTCCAAGGTGGGGATGAACCTGAGAGGGAGATCAATCGGGATAGGGTTGGCCAGGTGGGCAGCCAGCCTCCAAGGTTTCTCGGGCAGCACTTGACCCAGAAGGAACAAGACCACCGTCACTCTGAATTTGCGTGTGCTTACATCGTGGCTGTGGACCCTGCCGGTCCACTCTCTACTGAACGGTGTTCATTTGCAACGTTCCTTTTCATCTTAACCCTCCGTATTTGCATACGGCTGCGGGTCTACTTGTGCTCTGCAAATGCCAATGTCTGCCGCCTTTCTGTTGTTGTTATTGTTGGGTACCAACTAGTCAAATTCGACTGAGAGCAACACTGTCTTGCACCATCCTCAAGATTTCTGTCATGTTCAAGTCCACTGTCCTAGCTGTCATGTGAATCCTTCTCCTTGAGAGTCTTCCTCTACTTCCCTGACCCTTTGCTTATCCAAACATGATGTCTTCTTCCAAAGACCAGCTCTTCCTACCAACCAGTCCAAAATAAAGGAGATGACGGCTCACAGCCTTGTTTCCACAGAGCCCTCTAGATACACTTCCTCCAAGGAAGAATGGCTCGTTTGACAGTCCACGGGGCAGTCAATGCTGACAGCACAATTCAAAGACACTCAATCATCTTTGGTCTTCCTTATTGACAAGGAGGGTCTAACTTTCACATGTGTGTTGGGACAGCAGAATCAATGTGTTAGAATCACTTGAGAGGCAGTACTGTAATAAGTACTATAATAGCTGTCAGTCGCATGAGTGCTGGAGTAACCTTGGGTGATTCACTTTGGTGCTCCAGCCCCAAATCTTTATCTACCAAAAAAAAAAAAAAGTGAAATACTGTGTCCACTTCATGAGATTATGAAGCTGAAAAAGTTAGTAGCCAAATAAGGCTGAGAATAAATAGCACATAGCATGTGTTGAGGTAGCTCTGGTGGCTTTGTTGTTGTTGTTACTGTTATGTGCTGCTGAGTCACCTTATAGTAACCATAGGTACAACAGCTCTGAAGCCTGCCCTGTCCGCAGTCAGTCTCTTTGACTCCAACACACCTACCCCCATGGCCATAGTCACTGTAGCAATCTATCTCATCAGGGTTTTCCTCTCCTGTGCTGTTCCTCCACCCTTCCAAGCAAGATGTCCTTCTCCAGGGACCGGTTCCTCCTGGCCACATGCACAAAGCATGCGAGACAGTGGTAAAGAATTACACCACCAACACAAAGGTACATGATTCTAATCCAAAGCTGGATTAGAGGGGCAGTCTCTTTCCATGAGATTTACTGCCTCTGAAAACCCACTGGGTCACTTCTGACCTGATGGCACACAACAACAAGCAGCATGGACATGTACCAACATGCTTATTAGTTACCACCAGAAAAGATTAAAAGGATGACCTGGTTACAATTTTCAACTATGGTGGTAATTACAGCTTTTTATGCAAGAGGAAGAAAAAGGGGGAAGGCTGGCTATTACTCAATACACTTGGTTCCACAAGGGCCCGAATTTTGTCCCTGATCAGTCAGTCCCAAAGCTGAGATACATGTAAAACATCCACTCTGACTGAATGGTGCACGTAGAAGGCTCTTCGATTCTTTACACAAATAAAATGGAATGAACTATGAATTCCACAACTCACTAAAGAAACGCTCACCTTTTTTTTTTTGTTTTGTACTTTCAATGATTTATTCATTGCAAATACTTTTTTTCTTTCATTGATATGCAATTCCTCCCAAGTCCACAGTCCACTTTAATATGCATTTCTTTTTCTGTAATCTTGTCATGAAAATAATAACTAATCATATATTCCTTTTTTTCCATATATTCCTTTTAAACAGTCCTCTCTCTCATTTGTTTCAATGCAGTGTACATTATCTACCCCCTTTTCCCTTAGGTTCTCCCCAACCCTGATATCAGTCCCATCTTACAACAATGGCACTATGCAGTATTTGTCCTTTTGTGACTGAAATATTTCACCAATGTCATCCAGGATCACCAATTTTGTGTACTATTTGATGAGTTCTTTGTTTTCAATGCAGCATAGTATTCTATTATGTGAATATACCACAGCTTCTCTATCCATTCGTTTGTTGATGGGCACTTCAGTTGTTTCCAACTCTTTGCTATTGTGAACAAAGCCGTGATAAACATGGGTGTTCATATATCTGCTTGGGTGGCAGTTCTGGTTTGTTTGGGTTTTTTTTTTAATGTGTGTACTGTCAAATTGGATCTGACTGGTACAGGAGGTGATTGTTCCTCCTTCTTCAGCAGAGCATCTGGTGGATTTGAACCAGTTCTGGCTTCTTTAGGGTATATTCCCAGTAGTGGAATTGTGGGTCAAATGATATTTCTATTTGCAACTTTCTGAGAAAGTGCCATACTGCCTTCCATAGTGGTTGCATCACTTTACACTCCCACCAACAGTAAATAAGGGTTCCAGTTTCTCCACAACCTCACCAGCATTTGCTGTTTGCTGCTCTGTTGAATTCTGCTATTCTTACTGGGGTAAGGTGATATCTCATAACTATTTTGATTTGTATCTCTCTTAGAGCTAGGGAGAGACAAACTGTGAACACTTTCATGTGTTTGTTCTTCATCTAAATGTCTTCTTTGGTGAAGTATCTGTTCATATCCTGTGCCCATTTTTCAACTGGATTTTTTACCTTTATCTTGTGGTGCTCAAGTATTCTATAAATTCTAGATATAAGTCCCTTATCAGGCATGTCAGTGCCAAATATTTTTCCCCAGCCTCTGGATTCCCTTTTTACCCTGTTGGAGAAGTTTCTGGATGTGCAAAGGGATTTGATTCTTAGAAGGTCCCATTCATCTATTTTATCCTCTCCTGGTTGTAGGTGATATGCCCACGTCTAAGGAGGCTTTTTGCTGGCTATACTTCCTTCAAAACTTGGATTTCTAGCCATTAATGGTATATTCAATATTTTCCACCAACACTACAATTCACGGACACCAATTCTAGGTCAAGAGCATCACTCTTCTTCAATCTCCCTTATTCATTATCTTCAATAACTCTAATCTTTTCTCCATTTATAAGGATGTAGCTTATGGGTTCAGCTGTGAAGAGTTTTGTTTTTAATGTCAAGGTACAATTCAAGCTGAAGGCTGTGGTCTTTGATCTTGATCACTAAGTGTGTCAAGTTCTGTACGGTTCCAGCAAGCAAGGCTGTGTCATCTGCATGCTGCAGGCTAAAGAGTTTTCTTCCACTCCTGATGCTGGGTTCCTCTTCAGATAGTCCAGTTTTCCCAATTAATTGAACATAATAGAAATCAAATAAATATGGAGAAAGGATGCAAACCTGACGTACTGTTCGAAGGACCATTTCTGGGTCTCTATACACGTTTTACATGAGTCTAATCAAGTATTCTGGAATTCCTACTGTTCTCAATGTTAGTCATAATGTATTATGAACCAATCAGTTGAATGCTTTTGCATAGTTAATAAAACACAGGTTAATATCTTTCTGGTATTTTCTGCTCCCAACCAGCTGACAATGATATTCCTCATGCCATGTCCTCTTCTCAATCCAGCTTGAATTTCTGGCACTCCCTTGCTGATGTATACCACAATCACTTTTCTATTATTCTTCACAAAATATTACTTGCACGTGATATTAATTCTATTATTCAATAATTTTCTCATTCTGGTGGACTGCCTTTATTTGGAATGAGCATGAATACAGATCTCATCTGGTCAGATGGAAAGATAGTTGTCTTCTCAATTTCTTGAAAAAGGCACCATTCAGTCAGAGAGGATATTTTACATATATGTCAGCTTTGAGACTAACTGATCATGGACAAACTTCAGGCCCTTGTGGAACCAAGTTTACTGAGTAATAGCCAGCCTTTCCCCTTTTTCTTCCTCTTGCATAAAAAGAAGACAGAGTGCTTCCTGTGTTGTACTCATTTGTGGAAACATATCAGTTGGGTATTTCACCAACACCTTCAATACAGTCTGGGCTTCTTCCTTCAATATTATCAATTCTTGATTACATGCTATCTCCTGAAATAGCTGAACATTAACCAACCCTTTTCCCTGCACTAACTCTACTTATTCCATCTACTTTTGATGCTTCCTGTATCAATGAACATTTTTGGACATGTAAGAATTTCACTGAGTCATAAGGAAAAATGAGGCCCTGACTCATGTTATAACATAAGTGAGCCTTGAAAATGTTACATTAATGTTCATTACGATTAATACAATGTCATAATAGTAATAATAAAAATTAAGGGGAAAAAAGAACAACTATTGCATAGGGCCACTGCTGTAAAATGGGACTGACATCAGGGCTGAGAGAAGATGAAGGAAGAGGGGATAAATAACGGATACTGCACTGAAAGAGATGAGGAAGAGAACTGTTTCGGGGGGATATGTGATGAGGTATTTTTGTCATGACAGGAGTCCTGAATTAATGCAGCACAGTGGAGCGTACCTGGGGGGAGGAATTGTTTAACAATGAAGGAATTTTTCTTTTACTTTGTAAAGAGAAGAGCGAATTGGAGGGAGGGATGGGCAGGTAGAAAAGTGCAACGATGAATGAATGGAAATCCTAAGTCTCTTTAAACTTTAATTAAAATTAATTAAAAAAAAAGAAATAAAAAAGAAAATGTTACATTAAAGTCCGACATATAAGGAGGCATATTGTAAGAGCCTGCTATTGCTGCGTGCCATGAAGCTGGAACCGTATAGCTGAGCTTCCACTGGGTTTTCAGAGGCAGTAAATTAAACAGGAGGAGATTATCCGTCCTTCTCCCACATAACTACTGGTGGATTCAACCGCATGCCTTTGAGACTGCAGCACATTTTATCATGAGGCCCCCAGAGCTCACCTTGCAGGAGCCTGTTGTTACGTGCCAGAGTCAATGAACACTCACAGCGACCCGAGGAACAATACCCGTGAACTCTACCTGCTGCTGAGCCAATCTCAATTTCTTGTGTTTCTTCCTGGCACATCTGTCCCCATTGCTACAGTCATTGTATCAGTCCATGTCACCCGGAGTCTTCCTCGCCTGCACTGACACTATACCCTTCCAAGCATGATGTCCTTCTCCAAGGGACCGATTGTTGTTGTTCTCGTTCTTCTTGTTGTTGTTGTTGTTGTTGTTATGTGCCGTCTAGTCACCTGGGTCTCATAGCAACCCTATGTACAACAGCCCTAAACTCTGCCCTATCCTGTGCCAATTTCACTATCTTCGACACACCTACCTCCATTACTGCAGTCACTGAATCAAACCATCTCATTGAGGGTCTTCCCCTCCTGCGCTGTCCCTCCACCCTCCCAAGCATGACGTCCCTCTCCAAGGACTGGTCCATCCTTGCAACATGTCCAAAGTATGTCAGATGAAGCTTCAGAATTCTTGCTTCCAAGGAGCAGCCTGGTTTAACCCTCTCCAGGATGAACCTGTTTGTTTTCTTAGCAGTCCATGGTATATTCAATACTCTTCTCCAGCACCACAGCTCAAAGGCATCAATTCTCCTTCTATCCTCCCTATTCACTGTCTCTGATGCATAGCAAGTGATTGCAAAGACCAAGACTGCTATCTCCTGATAACAAACACATGAGACAGAGCTTCAAAATCCTTGGTTTTGCCCTCTCCAGGACAGACCTGTTTGTTCTCTCAGCAGCCCATGGTAATGTTCAGTACTCTTCTCCAGCACCACAACTCAAAGGCATCAATAATTCTTCTGACATCCTTAGTCACTGTTCAACTCTCAGATGCATGGCAAACAACTGAGAAGACCGCTGCCTAGATCAGGTGCACCTTAGTCGCTAGACTGACATCATTGCTCTTTAGCACTCTAGAGAGGTCCCGGACAGCAGACTTTCCTAAAGCAACTCATCTTTTGATTTCCTGGCTGCTGGTGCCACGCAAGAGCCCACTTACATGACATTTCTGAGCCAGACAAATGTTTACAAGACAAAGGAGAAAGAGATGACCGTGGCTTTGTTGTTGCTGAGTCGACTGTGACACCTAGAGACCCTCCAGCAGTGTTCTGAGGCCGTGAGCCTTTCTCGCTCAGAGCTGGTCGATCCAAATGGCTGACCTTAGGCTGGCAGCACGACACGACTCCACTTCCATGTTGTTCAGGATGACAGAAAAACCTGGGAGCTGACAGCAATGAGGACTGTAACATGAAGAATACGATTACTCTTGCAACGGCAGATGCTTTGTTAAACACAGGCTTGCCACAATAAAAAGAAATAAACGGATGAATCAGAAAAGTAAAGAGCAGGTGTGGGATTGTTCTCCGAGGGTCCTGTGTGCATTAGAGAAGCAGAGCTTGCTCGCCACGGCCACAGGAGGCCCCCAGCAGGCAGGGTGCAGCAGGAGTTCCCAGACCAGGCAGAGAGAAGATCCACATCAAAGCGCCCGACCAGTTCTTCCTCCATGTCTGTGTTTGATGACTGAAAAGACCTGTTCACTGCACAGATCTGAAATAATGGAGAAAATGAAAACGTGCGGGCCTGTTTTTGTGTCAAGCAGCCAACTGCTTATTTTGAAAGCATTGCTACGTTTCATTTTTCAGAACAGAAGCTTTTTTAAAAAAAGATTAAGAATCAACAATCTTTTTTTTCTTCTTCTTTGTAATGCAGCATTCCTATATTCCAACAGGTTAAAAATGAGGTGAGATGCTGCGGGGTCAGTCTCATCTCACTGGGACTCCATGCATGGCCAGTCACACTGACCACCAGGCCGCGGGGCAGCTCTCTCGCAGGGTGGCGAGGTGGATTCCAACTGTCAAACTTTGGATTAGCAGTCAAGCACTTAAAAGACTGTGCCACTGGGGCTCCCTTTTCTTGGGAGGAGGAAGGCTCCCATTTTAAAAGCCTTAGGCAGCTTATCTGACAGTCATGTCCCCTAGTAAATCAAATTTTAAATCCTGGTTATGGAAACATCTGGCTACCACTACTGGACTGAATGTTCCAAGTTCAAGTTCCACAGATCAGCCTGAACTTGGCCCAGTTTCACACTGTTGTTCCAACTCAGCTCTCCCTCATCCTCTAAATGTTTAATCCTCTTAGGTGCAATGAAATGACTTTACCATGATAACTGAGCTATGAGCACGGGGCATGAGTGTCTTATGCACTGTTGGAGCAGCTGTGGGGCCTCATAACATGATAATAACAAGGACGTAAATAGTCCACATATGTCCAGTCCCAGTGTGCACAGCATCCCAAGACATGTCTTAAGGATACAGATTACCGACCTTTACATAATCTGGTCTGGTATCTTGGGTTTTGCCTTCTAATAGAATTTCCAAAGGCCATCTTACCTGCTGTACAAAGTTACCACTGCAGCTGGAAAGGATGTTAACATTTAATAACAATTGGTCCTATCATTTATCATACCACGCTTTGAGTACAGAAAGTTCACCGCCACTGTTTCTTTGGGGGGGGGAGGGGAAGTCTTCTTATTTTTTCCCTTTTCATTTGTGCCATCAATGATTTATTCATTGCAAATACCAAGAAACACAAATGGAGACCATCTATACACATGGATCTGACCTGAAGAACTACACAGGAGTCAGATTGACATCTGTGGCAAGAATGGTTGGAGAAGCTCAAGATCATCAGTCAAAATCAGGCCATTAATTACTTACATGCAAGTTCAGACTGAAGCTAGGAAAAAAAAATAAAAACTTATCTACAAGAACCAAAATACGACCTTGAGCCTAGCCCTTCTGAATTTAAAAATCATCTCAAGAACAGGTTTGAGGCATTGAATTAATACTAATGTACACAGGCCAGAGGAGCTGCGGGATGATACCAAGGGCATTTTTCACATAGGTATCTGGATATCCATCTAACATACTTTGGACATGTTGTGAGGAGAGACAGGTCCTCGGAGAGGGACATCATGCTTGGGAGGGTAGAGGGACAGCGCAGGAGGGGAAGGCCCTCTATGAGGTGGATTGATTCAGTGACTGGGATAATTGGGATGGGAGTGTCAGAGACAGTGCGATTGGCACAGGACAGAGCGGAGTTTAGGGCTGTTGTACATAGGGTCGCTATGAGTCGCAAGTGACTCGACGGCACATAACAACAACAACAACATCTGGATAACAACCTTTTACTGATAGCATTTCAAAATAGAGGCTAAGACGTGAGATGTTGACTTTTCTTCTATTCACTGAGAAAAGCAGAGTTGCCACCTTGAAGATGATAGATTGGACAATGCTTAGAAGATCTATCAGTCTGAGTGTGCGAGCCATGCTCTTCCTCCAAGGGACATCAGACGCTGACACAACAAGGCACAGCTATTTGGGGCCTTAACTGCCACCCGCGAGAAAAGGGAAGAGAGTCTTCAGTAACGTCCTCTGTCTTCATCAGTACAGCCGTTTGCTTGTTTAATGAGAAGAGATCCCAAATCACACAGCCTAAAGATGGATCAAGGTTGCGCACAGTATCGGACTCTGTAGATGGTGCTGGGAAAGGTTCATCCATCTCACGGCGGAAGGGGCACAGTAAGCTTTATCTTACAACCCTTGTCTGTGTCAGTCCGGTGACAGACACTGAACTCCTGGAATCACCTGGAGAATGACATCTGGCTTGTCATTGCACACTCACACTCACACGTTCAGATACACTCCCAGAGCCCTGTACACACTCACGTACTTAAATGCCTACATTAAATTCACACTTTCACACAAACTTACACACAAAACAAAAACATACGGGTGTGTGTGTGTGTGTGTGTGTGTTGTTGTTGTTGTGTGTCACTGAGTCAGAACTGGCCACAGCTGATCCCCCAGTGGGTTTTCAGAGGCTGTAAATTGCATGGAAGGAGACTGCCCATTCTTCTCTCATGGAGCAACTAAAAGATTCGAACCGTGTGCCTTTAGAATTGCAGTGCAGCTTCTTACCAATAGGCCACCAGAGCTTCATATATAACGACATATATTGTTCTTATGTGTCGTTGTGTCACTTGCCACTCATACCAACTGTATGTACAACAGCCCTGAAATCTGCTCTATCCTGTGCCAACTTGACTGTCTCTGACACACCTACCCTCGTTACCCCAGTCACTGTATCAACCCATCTCATCGATGGTCTCCTCTTTCTCTGTCCCTCCACCCCTTCCAAGGATGATGTATATATTTACAGACATATATATACGTGTGTGTGTGTGTGTGTGTGTGTGTGTGTGTGTGTGTTCACCATTGTTGTTTATCATCTAGTCAGAACCTACCCAGAGCTGACCTTCTGACGGGTTTTCAGAGACAGTTAATCTTTCTCTCATATATATAAAATCAAGATTTAAAAAAAAATTCTAGTATTTCATTCACTGGCTGTCTAAGGTCAAGGACAGTCTGAAAATATCGGAAAGAGATTTTGGTAACTGCTAGAGGAAACATGGCATCCAGTTGCTCATTGAAACAGAACTTCTTTTTCTTTCCTTATAACAACATTTTCTTTTATTATCTGAAATGTTTGTCTGGACTTTTAAAGATTCCTTTTCAAAGAACTATTTCAGAGGTACAGAACGATAAAGACAATAATAAGATGAAAATGTAACCAACCATCTAGACTTAGGAAATGTTTATCTTTTGCCATATTTTATTCCAATTTTTAAAAGGAAATACTACAGGATGAATGAAAGGTGTTCAGAGGTGTCTAGTATCCTCAAAAGTCTGTAAAAATGCTTTTAAAGTCCTATTTTTATCATTTCAATAAACTTTTTAAATATTTTTGTATATCCATGCATAGAAAGCTCTGGTGGCCTAGTGGCAAGAAGCTGGGCTGCAATCCCGAAGGTACCTGGTTCAAGGTCAGCAGCTGCTCTGAAGGAGAAGGACAGACAATCTCCTCCCATGCAATTGGCTGCCTCTGAAAAACCTGCCGGAGGGTCAGCTCTGGGTCAGATCTGACTCTACATTACACAACAACATATCCACGCATATGTGTGCTATTATTTTATAAAATTTCTGTTTTTATTCAGTTCAACATTTTTCCAAAGTATCAAAAAATGTAACCGACATCCCTGCTCACGCATTTTAGCTGCTTTTTAGCAAGTCACTTCACACATTTATCACGTCTTAATTACCCATTCTCCTAATGGCTGACAGCTCAGTTCCACATTTTCCCCATTACCATAAATGCTGCAATGAGCATTCTTATACAGACCTCCGTGTGTACAGCTCCAAGACTATTTAGCCAGCAGGTATCTAACATTGTGCGTTACCGAAGATGTGTCTCTCCAATTTTACTAAATGTTGTCTAACTGCTCCTCAAAATGATGGTTTTCATGAGCACTCCCACCAACGGTGCATGAATGGCCCATTTGTCCAAATCTCCTCTTGATACTGTCAAACATTTTGCATTTTCCTGTCAAATGCAATGAGTGATAAGTTTGCATTTCCCCAAATTCCTATATATTCGCTAGCCTTTTAGCATTTCCTCATCTTAAAGGAACAAGCCAAAGAGTGCCTCGTTTTTAGTAAGTGTGGTTGCCCTTATCTCATTGATATGATGCTGATGCTACTGTGGTTAGACATCACGCTGGGAAAGGCCAGCAGAGGAGAGGCAGACCCTCAACGAGCTGCATTGACAGTGACCGTAACAGTGGCCTGGATCATGAGAACGGCCCAGGACAGAGCAAGGGTCAGGTCTGCTGCTCACAGGGTTTCTGTGAGTCACAGGCGAGCTCATGGAAACTAACAACAGTAGCATCACCTTTCATTCACCCTGTAGTATTTCCTCTTAAAAATTGGTATAAAATGAACTGGAAGTGGGGGAAGGGAAGAAGAGGGGGGATATGTGCAAAAAAAGAATGAATGAAGATCCAACTTTTCTGTAAACGTTTGTTAAAAATCACAATTAAATTGTTTTATACACCTTACTTCTGATAGAATGGAGTATATGCTATGACTACAACTTTTATAGATGTTTTGGTAATTTAAACTAATTTTTTTCATATTATATTGTTGCATCCCTACTTCTTCAGTCAGGTTTTTTTGTGCTTACAATTTGCGAAAACTGTGAATAACTGCTTAAAATTACACCCAAATGGAGGCTGAATTTTTTCTTCAGCAAAAGTAGTTTTGATTAGAACTCTGTTTCAGGCC
>NW_006399798.1:8960403-8990218 GCF_000299155.1 Elephantulus edwardii | reverse complement strand
TTCTGTACAATAGTATCTAATGTTGGCAAAAATTGAATTTTTTGAAGTATACAGAGTGTTATGGGTTTTGGAATTTGTGGACACAGATTTAGAAGATCACCATTTACAAATAAAATATTTTACATCTATAAAAAAAAATCACAATTAAAATAAATTTTATTTTAAAGAAACCAAACTAAAACCCAAACATTCACCAACTTATTGCTGTTGAATCAGAGTTGACTCCTGGCTGATTCTCCAGGGATCTTCAGGGCCACAAATTGCACAAGAGGAGACTGCCAACGGATGGAGCTGAACCAGCAGAGGCCTGGCCTGTGTGCTGGACTTGGCCAACGGAGCTCATGTTAAAAAACTTTCAAACTCATTTGCTGTTGAGTCAGAACCGACTGCTAGTTGACCCCCTGTGGGTTTCCATGGCTGTCGATGCACAAAAGGAGACTGCCCACTTTCCCCCCAGAGAGGGACTGACGGACTCAAACCATCCTGTGTGTTAACACACACACACACACACACCCATGCACAAAAGGAGACTGCCCACTTTCCCCCCAGAGAGGGACTGACGGACTCAAACCATCCTGTGTGTTAACAGTGAAACTCCCTACAGACTAGGCCCCCAGCACAGCCGCCTAAAACAGGAAGCAGATCAAAGGTGGTGTGGGGCTGAGTTAGGGTGCACCAGGTTCAAAGGGCCACAGAGGAACTGATTGTGGCAAAGATTACAAGAATGCATACATTTGTCAGAACACCGCAAACCATATTCTTCAAAGTGAACAGATTTACTGTAAACTCCTTCTCAATCAGATTGCAGTAAGTAACGCAGATGCCTAAGCTCTAACATACAATTATAACAAGGATCTCTGTGGGCAAAGTCAAAATCTGGTTTTTAAAATTCTTTTAATTTTTTTTATTTTATTATTTTGTGTGTGTGTACCATCAAATCAGATCTGACTGGTACAGGAGATTACCCCTCCTTCTCCAGCAGAGCATCTGGTGGATTAGAACCGTGTACCTCTGGGATTGCAGTGCAGCTTCTTGCCAGTAAGCTACCACAGCTTCCCTAATAATGCTCTTAACAATTATTAACACACAGCCAGGGGTAAGAGCTGCTGTTCTAATTTCTTCTTTAAGGGTGGTTATGTTGTTGTTGTTGTTGTTGTTGTTGTTGTGTGCCCTTGAGTTTTAGTCTTCCGTCTAAGGAGTATATCTGAAGGCATTCTTCACTGGCCCCATCCCTTCCCTACAAGATAAAAGCTAAACGTGTACACGCCGCCACATTCTCCATGTCTGCCTGTCTTGGCCTGACCTCTCCCCACTGCCTCACTTTCCACCTTCCTGCCAGGTTGAATGACGATTCTCAGTCCTTCACTCCTCTCTGACTCTGTTAGAATAGTTATCTTTTCCCTTCTCCTTGACCTTGGCCTCTGCCATGAAACCTGCTTAGCCTATAATGTGAATGGAACCACCACCGTGGTTAGATCTCTGTGGCCTAGGCCTTATGAAGCCTGGCTGTGTGTCTTTTCCATTTTGTACCTCCTGCCCTCACCGCACAAAGGGTATATGCGCTGGTCCAAGTCAGGTGGCCAGTACATGAAGCCAGGTCAGCTGGCATCTCTGCAAGCTGCAGCTTAAAGCAGAGCCAGCCAGTCAAGGTTTGCTGCCCTCCTGCTGACCACAGATGAGCGAGCATATCAACAGCTAAGAGCAGAGCTGCCCCCGCCACTCCCGTGTGTCCCAGAGATTTTTTTTTTGCCAGTTTGTTACACGGCAGTAGCTAACTAATACATTCGCTTTATACCACAGCAATGAAGAAGCAGGCAGCTAGCTGCAAAGTGCCTACAATGCACCCCACTCCCACATCGACCCCCTGCTGGCTCCAGCAAGCCCATCTACCCAGCAAATCTTCACCTTCTGGCAAGTCCAAACTCAAGCCATCTGACACCCCCTCTCACACCACAGACTGAGCCATCGTCCCACCCAGCCCTCCCACCTCACACTCAACTTCCGTTAGAGCCATTACCGTTCTAAAACTGTCCACTTACATCATTACAAGGCTTTTGATCTCTGACATTAGCAAACTGCCTCACACCCGAAATTGGCACTAAATGAATCACAGAAAGCAAACAACCTGAAGGGATGGGCAGGTAGGGACTCAGAGCCAAGAACTGAAAATGGCAAATGTCTGAAGCCCAGGCTCCCGATGCAAGGTGATTGTGACAGATGTGTCTGCTCCGGGGTGACCCGCATGGGGCTCACAGCACCCCCAGTCAGTGGATCGTGGAACAGAGAGGGCAGGGAGACAGACCTCGACGGGTCCAGGCTGAAGTCCCTCCCTGGAAGACACAGAAAGGCAGATGGCACAGGCCGTTCGCAGCGTACAGAAGGGAATGGAGCAAATTGGACTGACCGGAGCTGGAAAGAAAGGCCTCCACTACAGAAGTTGAAACTCTAAAGTCGCTATTAGGATGCACTTTCAGATGCTGGTGGTTGAAAACAGAGCCTATATCAAAAGCGGTTACAGGAGGTCATCGGGAACCATGACAAAAAAGATGAGGAGAATGATGATGACAATGGAGTCAGGGAAGCAACACATCCGAAATGCTCAGAGCTCTGTTCTCTGCATCAAAAGGAAGGCGGTGCGGACTTCTCAAGTCCTCAACCTCAGGGTACACCCTGCTCAGAACAGAGAATTAATTCAGAGGTTCTCATAACAACAATAAGAGCCCTTTCCAGGGCTATCAGTTCTCCAGACTAGATTCCCCGCTCTCTGACGGCTCCACGCCCTCTCAATACCACCCTCAAGCTGCGTGGTCCTCCTCAGCCATGTCTCTGTGTCGAGTGCAATGAGATTTGATCTTCCCACTCTGCAAGCCTGCTGCAAACTTAATTAAGAGCCAGGCTGGGCTCTGAGAGGCCCTTTTGATGCAGGAATCTTGCTGGGTGGGTGAAGCACCCTAAAGAGAAGACACGAGGACACACCCCCTACACACACACACACACACACACACACACACACCATTTCCTGCTGCTAATCACCAATAAACCTGAACTCCTTGAAATTTAAGCCATCAGAGGGTTCTCACTACTGAGAGATTAGAGAGCCCTTTGTATGCAGAGACAAACTTATAGACAAGTTAAAAGCACTCTAAGCCACCGTCCTCTGCAATTCTTCACGTGCTGGGGATCACAGACTCCTGAGAGAATCCCCTGAGGCCATGGTGGGTGAGCCCACTGCCATGAGCAGAGCTGAAAGTGACAGCTGGAGGTCTCCTGGTTTGGCTCCCCTGCATCCGGGTCTCCTGCTCATGCTTGCTCACTTTATAAAATGTTCTGGAAGAGGAAGACTTCGTCTGGCAGCAGGAAACTGAAAATGCTCAACCCTCTCTCCGTCTCCGCGGTTCACTGCAGTGGGCGTCGCCATATGACCGGGCACTGCCAATCACATGGTGGTTCGGGAGGTGGTGGAATCAGACTAGCTCTCTTCCCTTGCCTTCCTCCCAGGCTTGTCTGCCAGTTCTGGCTGGAACGAATATGGTGGCTGTCTGTCCTCAACTCCTGTGTCCGGCAAAGATGTGGGTGCGGGACGAACTGCAGAAACGTCTACGGTCACGGTTTGGAGTGTTGTTCTTGAAAGACCGAGCTCAAGCCTGGTTCTCCACTTCTTTCCTCCCCTACTAACATTATTTTCTTTAATGAAAATTTACACAGACTTAGGGTTTCCAGTCATTCATTGTTGCACTTTTCTCCCTGACTACCCCCACCCCCTCAATTCACTTTTCTCCTTGATAAGTAAAAGAAAAACTCTTTCATTGCCATGTAGTCCCTCCCCCCAAGTCCACTGCACTATGCAGCCATCACTCTGGACTCCTGTCACGAAAACAATACCTAACCATATATCCCTTTTAAAGAGTTCTCTCCCTCATCTGTTGCAATGCAATATACAACATTCCTCCCCTTCTTCTCTGTCTTCCCTCAACCCCAATGTCAGTCCTTTTTTTACAATGTGGCCCTATGCAATATTTGTCCTTTTGTGACTTAGATACTTCACTCAGCATAATGTCCTCGAGGGTCATCCACTTTGCATAATCTACTAACATTCTTTATAAGCTCAATACTTATTTCATCAACTAGAGTCACTATCTGTTGCATGCAACCCAGGACCTGACTAGCAGGTCCATACCGGCTCATTTTTGTATGGACTATCATGTAATTGTTTCTGTGCGCCGTCAAGTGGGAACTGACCTCTAGCTGGCCTTCCAGCAGGTTTTCGGAGGCAGTAAATCACAAAGGAGGAAGACCGCCCATCTTTCTTCCGCAGAGCAGCTGGTGGATTTGAACCGTGTACCTTTGCACTGACAGCACAAGTCCTTACCACTAACTTGGAAAAGTGGAGGGTCAGTGAAAGCGAGGAAGAGCCCCAATGAGACGGATGGACACAGAGATGGCAGCAATGGGCTCAGATGTGTCAGATGGTGAGGACGGCACAGAGTCGGGCAGGGTTCGGGTCTGTTCATAGGGTAACTGTGAGTCATACTCAAGTCAATGTCACATAACAACACGATATTCCACAGATGAAGAAATGGAGGCTCAGTAACTTGCCAGCAACTAACAACAACAATATCGTGGGATTTGGAACCAACGCAAGTTGGTGGTATGGTCAGTGTGTAGAGATTTGCTGTGTTAGCCCAAAGGTCAGGCATCTCCAGTGGTTTGAAACCATAGTGGCTTCTAGGAAAGCAGATGGATAGTCTCCTCCCACTACAATTTACAGCCTTTAAACCCTGTGCAGGGTCCCCACAAGCTGGAACAGACTTGACAGCACTGAGCCTGGATTAGGTGTGGCAGAGGGAGCCCTGGCGGCAAAGCAGCTAAGCGCTTGGCACCTACAGGCTGGCAGCTTGAACCCACAGAGCAACGCCATGGGAGGAACACCTGGTAATCAATCTGCTTCTATAAAGACACGGGACAGGAAAACAAAACCAAACTCCGCTCTGCCACACAGGGTCCCCCATCAGTCAGGACCGACCCGAGGGCATCCAACAACAGGCATGTCATCTCCTTTCTAAAGCGGCCACTTCCAGACAGTCCAAGACCACAGTCTGACAGACCCAGGCCACTGTGACCTCAAGTCCACACTTGTTCTGCTAGATCATGCTGCCTTTACAGAAGCTTTAACCAATGAAGAAATGTGGACTTGGGTGAGGGGCACAAGGGTGGCAGACACAGTGAAAATATGATACGTGAGGAGTCCTGGTGCAGTGGTTAAGCTCTTGGTTACTTAACCGAAAGGTCCATAGTTCGGACCCACCAGCTGCTCTATGGGAGAAAGACCTGCCACTGCTTCTGTAAAGACAGCAGCCCTGGAAAACCTGGAGGCTGTTCTTCTCTATCCAGTAGTGTGGGCATGAGTCAGATCGACCCAACAGTAAAGGGTATTCTGATACTAATAAACTCAAAATTCAAACTCAATCCCATTGTGTCAGAACCAACTCCAAGCTGACCCTCCAGTGGATTTTCACAGGCTGTAAGTCACATGGGAGGAAACTGTCCACTTTTCTCCTGAGGAGTCGCTGGCAAACTCAAACTGCCAGAGAGACATCCCCCTCAGGTTAGCAGGGCTGCTTGTTACGGACGACACCCCCAGAGCTCCCTTATAAAATGATGTGAACCTCTCCAAATTACAGAGGAGCAAGGATGTCCATTTGAAGATGAAGGTGTGCCTGATTCATTCGGGCCTGGGTCTTTTCAACCACCTGCTATGCATCTGAGAGTTGGACAATGAATAAGGATGACAGAAGAATTGACACCTTTGAGTTGTGGTGTTAAGAGCACTGAGTATCGCATGGATGGCCGAAAGAATAAACAGCTATGCCTTGGAGAAGGTGAAGCCAGAGTGCTTGTTGGAGGCAAAGATGACAAAGCTCGACCTTACATACTTTGGGAATGTTCTAGGAGATGCTATTCCTTGGAGAAGGACAAACGTGTGGAAAGGCAGAGGGTCGGCGAAAGAGAGGAAGATGTTCAACCAGCTGGACTGACACAGTGACGGCAGCGATGGGCTTGAGTGTGTCAGAGACTGAGGACAGGACAGGGGTCGGGTCTGATATTCATAGGGTTTCTGTACATCATTCTGTAACTCAACAGCATTTAACAGCAACAACAACATATCACGTCATTACTTATCATCAGACCATATGTCACTGTATATACTACAACATCATGATATGATCTATGATACAACATAGTATGATGTATGTTATGGTATGGTATAATATATGATATGATATATGATATGATATGATATGATATATGATATGATAGAAATGACCCATCTCCTGTCCAACCTGCACTGGCCAGCTTAGAAGTCCCTCCACACACAGGCTCTGCATCGGCTTACGCTTTCCCAGTCTCATCACCTGCAGGTGCCTCTTGAGCGACTTCCATCAGTGAATCAGAGAGACTGTGGGCAGCATCACTGGGCCGGCCTCCTGGGGCTCCCCCAACTGTCACTCGCTGTACCGTATGGCACCTCAACACACAAGCAGCACCCGGCAGGGACACGCAGAGTTGGGACGCAGGATCAGACTGTCAAACAAAGCCAGTTGTTACTGGCGCGTTTTCTCCCTTGTATTGTGTTTTGAGGGAAAGTTTACAGAGCAACTGCGTTTCCATTCACTCATTCACATAAACTTTATTTTACGGTATTAACTCCAGTCTAGTGGCCTAGTGGTAAGGGAGTGTGCCGCCAGCCCAAAGACAAGTGGTTCAAACCCACCAGTGGGTCTGAGAAAGTTGAGCAATTTCCTCTCATCTGACTTACAGCCCCTGACACCACACTGGAAGGTGAGCTATGAGTTGGTTTTAACAAGATAACACACAACAACCATATTGTCAGAGTACTCCCCCCAAGAGTCAGATTTCCATAACCTCTTCCACCTAAATGAGCCCTTCCAGCCTCTGAGCTCGCTCGCTCTCTGGGCAAACACTCTTCCTTTGATTGTATATGATTAATTGTTCTGCGGAGCAAGAACTTCGAATGTTACTGCTCACCTTATGAGCACACAGCAGACAGTCGTTTTTATGAAGCAGTCAGAAGGGGAGGCGAGAGGTAGCATGCTGGGGGGACCTGGGACCCCCTGGCCACCCTCACCCACTGACCACACTTGGCTCTTGCAGGGAACAAGCCCCTGGTGGATACATGGATACTGAGATGCTTTCCTTCTATCGTGGACAGAAGCATGTCCCCTGAAACACTGCGGTCTGAACCTTCCTATGTATGGGTGAAGCTGTAGTGGCCTCCACTTCCTAAACAACATGCCTCTGGAAACTCTATGAACTTTGATAATGTTGATAGTTGTAGAGGGGCTTCAAGCCTTTTGTTCATAGGGTCACTATAAGTTGTGCTCCCTCAAAGGCAAATCACCACCACCAACAAGAGTTCTTTCTAGAAACGAGATTTCCTTTGTTACCATATTAATGCAGGCCATGTCCTAAATCTCATCACATGGGGGGTGGGGGAGTGTGTGAAGGGTAGCACAGACCAGATGTGAGGACAGACTGACAGTGTGGGAGGTGGGGGAGGTATCCACAGTCCCAGGCTCAAGAGTTAAGGGCTGAGCTGCCAACTGAGAATCTGGTGGTTTGGGACCACCCCACAGCACCATGGGAGAAAGGCCAGGTGGTCCGCCCCCTGGGACATTTCTGCCAAGAAAACCCCACTGGGAATGCTACCCTGTCATGATGAGAGGTCACAATGACTCTAGATCAACACAAGGACACCCAACAACAACAACAACAGATGCTGACAGAGACAAGAAAGAACCTTCCCTAAAACCACGTGCGGAATTCAGACCTCCAGCCACGAAAAGACTCTGCAAAAGTGAATTTCTGTTTATTCAAGTCCCTGGAGAAGCACACGGTTCTTGGGAAAGTGAAGGGTCAGGAAAAAAGAGAAGACCTTTGGGACGACGGACTGACAGAGCAGCTACCACAGTGGGCTGGAGGCCAGCAAGTGTGAGGGCCGGGCAGACGCGGCATTCTATCGTACACGGGGTGCTACGTGGAGGAAGAAGCTGGATGGTACCTGTCAACACACAGCCGTCCACCTGTGAAGATGTTACAGCAGCACCAGGACACTGAGGTGCTCTCCCAGGATGGGATTCAGTGACGAACGTGGTGGTGGTGGTGGTGGTGGTGGTGGTGGTGGTGGTGGTGGTGGTGGTGGTGGTGGTGGTGGTGGTGGTGGTGGAGGTGGTGGAGGTGGTGGAGGTGGTGCTGGGTACCTTGCCTGCCCTGCACCATCCTCCCAATCGCCCACACGACTGACCCCACTGGTACTGTCACCGGGTCGATCCCTCTTCGGGAGGACCTTCCTCTCTTTCTCTGACTGTCCACTTCAGAGGATAAAATCTGGTTCAAAGGACTGGTCCCTCCTGACACCAGGCCCAAGTATGTGGGACAAACATCCACTGACAGGGAACTCCCAGAAATTCAAGCTGGATTCAGAAGAAGCTGTGGAACAAAGGTTAGCAGTGCTGACGGCAGATGGATCTTGGTTGAGAGTTATCAGAAAGAGACCTACCTACGTTTTATTGAGTATTGCAAAGGCATAATCATAGATGATAGGATTTTGACATGTGAATTGTAACAAATTATAGCTAACAATTAGAAGAATGGGAATCTCAGAACACATAACTGCGCTCTGGCAAAATCTGTACCTAGACCAAGAAGCAGTTGTCCAAGCAGAACAAGACAAACCCGTGTGGTTTAAAATCAGGAAAGGAGCGTGTCAGGATAGTATCCTTTCTCCATTCCTAGTCAACTGTTAGCTGAGAAACTCATCTGAGAAGTCGGAATGCGTGAAGAAGAACGTGGCATTGGGATCAGAGGAAGACTCATTAGCTACGTGTATTATGCAGATAACACCACCTTGACACAAATGGCAGTCACTGAGATGGTCTTTCCTCCTCATTCCTCCCTCTATCACATTACAAGAGAGACCAGCTGAGAGAGCTGGATGAGAAGGTCCCACCCACAGGGCCCCTGACATCTTCCCAAGACTTAGGAGGCATGGAGTGGAGTTCTGTGCTAAGAGCCCGGGTGGTTCTTGCTCATAGTGACCTGTGCAGCACAGGGACACCCATCCAGTCCTGTACCTCACAGTCACTGCAGCACCGGGACACCCCGTCCACCCATACCTCACACACCGTCACTGCAGCACAGAGACACCCCATCCATCCGTACCTCACACACCGTCACTGCAGCACAGGGACACCCCATCCATCTGCACCTCACACACTCTCACTGTTGTGCTGAGTCCGTTTACTGCAGCGAATACTGTCGCTCCATCTCACTGAGGGACTTCCTCTTTTTCACTGACTTGTGACTTTATTGACCACAGTATCTTTCTCCAAGGACTGGCCCCTCACAAACACATGCCCAAAGTATCTGAGATGACCTCTTGTCAGCAGCACATGACCATGACTAGGATCTGTCCGGATGGATTCAATGTCATAACAATTAACCCCAATATGCTATCTGCAGAGGCACTGTTAGGGTCAGTTACTTAAGGAGCCGGTGGCACGGGCTCCGTGTCAACACGTGCATCGGAGACCACCACCTGAGCATACCTGGCGTCATTACTACATATTGTGCTGTTGCACGCCGTGGGGGCAGAACCAACCCATAGCTGACCCTGCAGCAGGTTTTCAGAGGCAGTAAATTGCACTGGAGGAGACTGCCCAACCTGCTGGTGGATTCGAACCATATGCCTTTGGGATTGCAGTGCAGCTTCTTGCCACTAGACCACTAGATCTATGGGTGTATCTAAAGCATAAGGATGAGGGAGTCTGGCTGAGAGATGGTGTTTGGGGCAGAGAGGAGAAGAAAACGGACACTGACGTTCTGGAGAGAGGTGGCCAGGGATGAGAAGCACGGGGGGAAAAGGCTGCAAAGGCCATGAGGGCCAGACCAGAATGGGTTCTTGTCAAGATACTAGGGAAAGAGAACCTTCCACTGAGACTCCCAGGAGGTACCTGATGGGGCTTAGAAGGGAAGCAGGGAAAAGGCCAGAGCCAGCAGCTGAGAAAGATGCCCTGGTGCTTGTGGAGAAGGATCTGGAAGAGGGCGATGACGGCCTCTACTGCAGCGGAGACAGGAGATGGGAAGGAATGACGGGATGGTTCCAGAAAGGTCCAGAGTAAGTACCGTCTGCTTTGCGGACCACACAGTCCCTGTCACAGCAGCTCGGCCCTGCTGCTGCCGTATGAAGGCAGTCCGAGACAATATGTAAATGAGCAGGCATGGCTGTGTGCCAATAAAACTTTACTAAACCAGATGGCAGCCCAGATTTGGCCCGAAGACTGCAGTTTGCAAACCCGAGATATAAAGGATCATAATCAGGAAGGACAAGTAGAGAAAAAAAACAACAACTTGCTGCCGTCGCGTCAGTCCTGACTCGTGGCGAGCCAGGGCGTCGCAGAGTAAGGCGTCCCTCCACGGGGTTTTCGTAGCTGTCATCTTTATTGAAGGAGATTTCCAGGCCTTTCTTCCATGGTAGTGCTGGTGGATGCAAACCATCAACCTTTCTATTAACAGCCAAGTTCAAACTATTTGTTGTGCCACCCAGCAGCACAGATGACGGCGGAATTCTGAGATGATGAGTGCTCAGTTCTGACATAAAGCAAATATCACTTTCCCAGTGCACAGAACAGTCATGTTTTTACTACACTGCGGCCTATGAAGTGTGCAATTATACGATGAAGAGCGAAGTATTAGGAGCCTTGGAGAGATGCAGAAAGACTGGCTCAATGCGGGGCTCACACAAATCTTCAGTTTGTGGAAAATGCACTACCTGCAAAGTGTAATAAGTCCTAAGTGCCGTACAATGAGGTGGCCTCATAGCAACATAAGGAAAGGAGAGGAAATCTGCAGGTGAAGAAAGCAGATACGGTCATGCCTGATTGGGGTGACAGGGAAGCAGAGAGGTCCAGAAGAGGACACAGCCACACTCACGTCTCAACACTAATCCTCTCATCGGAGTCCCTTATCACCTCCCAGAGGTCTCACACACGTACCATGCGCACACATGCATGTACACGCACATAGATGCTCATACACCCTCTTCCAAGGTCCCCTCCCTTGGCCACACCCGCTTTTACCTGAACCCCTGAGTTCATTCTCCACACAGCCCTGAGTATTAACACAGAGCCAGTCCAAATCAACTGTGATTCTCCCAGGCCTCAGCCCACTGCAGAGGGCGATTCTCAAACACTCAGACCTCCCCTGAGGCCCTAATGTTTGCAATGAGATGATCAATTAACCTTGACCTGGTCTGTTTGCAGAACAAAAGGCCCTTCACCTCTGACTTTGCTGGGGTCCTCCATTCACTCACTCTCCCACACAATTAACCCTCCACCTCTGGCATGTGGGAGTCAGCTCTGTCCTTTCAAGACCTGACCGCCAGGTGGGTGGGCGGACACAACAGCCATGGGCCTCAGCCTTGCCTCTCTGTGTCCCTGAGGGTTTGGACAGTGCCTGAAGCCCTCATGCTGCTCAGTTCTCCGGTGTCGTGTCCAGTGTCCCTGGCTCTGGATGGAGCCCGAGCTCCACCGGCCCCAGGAGTTGGCACCAGGCTCCACCTGCACACCTCTGCCCACAATGGCCGCTCTCTCTAGGGCCGCACAGGGACACCTTGCTCTACTGCACCTCACAGCAACTGCATTTTTCACTAACTGCAGGTTTCTGGCAGCCCTGCATTAAGAAAGCTTATCAGCTTTTCAAGCAGGAAGTGCATAGTTCACATCTCTGTGCGACACTTTGTAATCCTCACAGCAATTCACGCTTTCTCCTCACGTTACAGGACACTTAGTAGACTACTCACTGCTGTTAAATCAGAACTCACGGCTGACCCTCCAGCAAGTTATCAGAGGCTGGAAACTGCACGGAAGGAGAGAATGTCCATCCTTCTCCCCTGGCTGCCCACCAGGTGACCTGGCCAGCAGCACAGGCTTGCTCAGCACACACAGTGCCTACATGGACAGCCTCCCCCTGACCTCAGGGCCAGCACCTCATAAACTTGATGCTGTCAGTGACCACTGAGTCAATCTCTGCTGATGGCGACGCTCGGGGTGCAGGGTGGAACCGCTCACAGGGCTTCCAAGGATTTACAGGGATGAGGGAGGGAGAGGGAGCAAAAATCATAATCAGATACGTGCAGGGAAGGGGACTATACGATAAAGGTGTGGGTGGACATTTAATTCATTAATCAACTCTAATCCGTGCGAGAAGGATGGGCAGTCTCCTCCCGTGTGATTAACTGCCTCTGAAAACCCACAGGAGGGTCACCTACGGCACGGTTCTGCCTCTGTGGTACACAAACAAAAACAACTATTATTGTTATAAAGCAACACACATATGAATGATTGGCTAAAAACCCAGTAAGACTTATAAATTTTCCCTTAAATAAGATTTTTCAACATTTTTAAAAGTCAAAAGGCTTTTGTCTTGGAAACAGATTGCCAGGGTCTCTTCCTAGGCACTTCTGGGTGCGTTTGAACTGCCAAACCTCTCAGCAGTAGTGCACTGGACTGTGCCTCTCAAGGACTCCCTCTGAATCTTAGCACCCCAAAGAGCAAATGAAAGAGAAGAGACCTAACAAAAGCTAAGCAAAAGATCTGACTGCAAGACCTTCCCATTCTCTGGCCTGGCACCAGCAGCATAAATGCACCCTCACCTGTAAGAACTACCCAACCTCCGGGCCTCTTCCAATGACACGGTTGACGTTCCCACACTGGAAGAACCTGCCACCACCACTGATCTCCAAAATCTCACCCAGAGATAACCCCAAGATGTATCCTGGAGCAAGAAGGAGGATCATATGCCTCGAACTTCAGCAAAGTATCAGAAATAGGGAAATGAGGCAGGTGAGCAATTTAACTTGGAAAACCTGTCACTTTTCTTCTGGTTGGCTGTTCCTGAACCGCGCCAGAGTCCCCGTAACCCCGTAACCTCATGTTCGATGAAGCAAAACGCCACCAGGTCCAGTGCCAGTCTCGTGATTGGCTGCAGACTGGACTTGGTGACCACAGGGCTTGGTCACTGGCTGATTTTTTTCAGGAGTAGAGAACTAGTCCTTATAAGTGTGGAAGCTCCACTGAAACTTGCCCAGCAGCACGCAGCCCCCACCAACAGACGGGGGGGGAGGGGGGGTGCACGTAAGGTGCATTGGCTGGGATTCAAACCCAGGTCCCCTGCATGGAAGGCAAGAGTTCTACCACTGAGCCACCCCTGCCTCAGAGTGGTAAGGAGTTGTGCTGCCAATGTAAAGGTATGTAGTTCGAATCCATCAGCTCCTTCTCAAGATAAAGAAGAGCAATAAACTCCCATGCCGTTTACTGGATCTGAAAACCCACTAGAGGGTCTCCTGTGGGTTGCCTCTGACCTCACAGTACACACCAACAAGAGCTGGCCTTGAATCTGGTCATTTCAGGCCTAGACACTCAGTGGATGCCATGACCATTTCTCCTTCTTTTGTTCTGAAGGGACCCTTATCATTTCTCTTTCCCTCCCTCCCTCCCTCCCTCTCTCTCCCTCTCCTTCCTTTCCTCCTTTTTCCTCTCCCTTCCTCTCTCTTCACCTCTCTCCCCCTCTCCCTCTCTCTCCCTTTCTCTCTCACTCTCCCTCTCACTCTCACCCTCTCTGTCCCTCTCCCCATCTCTCATTCTATTTCTCTCTCTCTCTCTCTCTCTCATATTCTTCTGTGAAGCTGGATCAGAATGTTAAAGACGGAGAGAAGGAGAGAAATGCATGCAAACCCCCCTCGGGGGGAAAACACTGCCAGTGCCCACATCTGTCACTTCCAGATACTTGTCATTATGTGGTCCTTCATGGCAGCTCCACACGGCCAGATAATGACATCAGCAAAAGTCGGGCGCCTGGAAAAGCACAGATTGTTCATCCACATTCTCCTGCAGGAATCTTCTCCGTCCTTCGAACGACAACTCACAGAAGCTGAGCAGGATTACGGACACTATTAGGCAAATCAAAGACCGATGCAAGGGTCTCCTGCCTCCTGGAGCCTGATCAGGCAGGACCACCAGCCACACCGTCTCAGACGGGCTGAGGTGCCCACTCTTCCCTCCCCACCACCAGCTTGTTGGGCAGCTGCAGAGAGGAGACAAAAAGCAAAGGAGGGCAGGAGGGAGCAACTGGGAATCCCTCAGGGAGAAGATTCCAGACTGTGAAGAAGACAGAAAGGAAGCTGAAAGACGCAAGGAGCAACACCACAGGCAGTGAACTTCCACTTGTTCAAAAAAAAAACAAACACAAAACCAGGTTACGCTTCTAGGTGGACATATACACACATGCAAACCCCAGCCAGAACCCAAATCAAATCCACAGCCATGCAGCGGATTCTAACTCAGAGCGACCCGCTTATAAAATAAATCAGAGCTGCCCGTGAGGGCGCGAGGCTGCAAGCCTTGATGAAAGCAGGCTGCCTCTCCTTCTCCTACAGAGCAGCTGGTGAACTTGAACTGCCAACCTTTGGGATTGTTGATGAGTACCTTAAGCACAGTGCCACTGAGGTCCCCATACAGGCAAAATCAGAGTGCAAATGAACTGTCCAACAGCAGGGAAATGATTGAGCAGGTCACACTAAGGCGGCAGAAGGCTGTGCAGATATTATAGAGTGGCAGTAGGTAAAATTATTTTAAAGATTAAAAATAACACTGAGAGGGCACAGACCAATTCCAACAGTGAAAATGTGTGCACGTTCATATATAAGGAAGAGAGGAGTGCTCTAACTAGGCAGGCTCTTACTACGAGGACCGTGAGTTAAGGCTCGCTCAAACGTTGCAGGAAGACAGCCAAGTGCACCTCAGTATTTTAAAACATAATAAAACCAGCTTTCTTTCTAAAAGTGGAAGAGAAAAGTAAAACCAGGAGGGGTGGACGTCCACTACATCAATGGCCATGGTTGACTCATAGACTTCTGAGAAGGGGGTTGTTGTTGTTATGTGCCGTTGAGTCACCTGCGACTCATAGTGACCCTCTGTAACAACAGCCCTAAACTCTGTCCTATCCTGTGCCAATCTCACCATCTCCGACACACCTGCCCCCATTAGTACCCCAGTCACTGAATCAATCCATCTCATCAAGGGTCTTCCCTCTCCTGCTCTGTCCCTCCACCCTCCCAAGCATGACGTCCCTCTTCAAGGACTGATCCTGCCTTGCAACATGCCCAAAGTATGTCAGACGAAGCTTCAGAATCCTTGCCTCCAAGGAGCAGCCTGGTTTCACCCTCTCCAGGACAAACTTGTTTGTTCTCCTAGTAGTCCATGGTATATTCAATACTCTTCTCCAGCACCACAGCTCAAAGGCATCAATTCTCCTTCTATCATCCCTATTCGCTGTCCAGTCTCTGATGCATAGCAAGTGATTGCAAAGACCAACGGGGTAGAAAGAACATTAGAACTTTCACTTTTTAAAAATGTTTTCAAATAATGAGTACCTTAACCACAGTGCCACTGAGGTTCCTATACAGTAAAATCAGTTCAGTCGCACTCTCACAGCGAAAAGAAAAATGTGAGCCCTCACGGGGAGGGACACATATCCCTCCTGCTCCTGCCCATCCCCCCAGGACCACCAGCAAAAATCACTGTCTTACAGTGGAGGTCAAGATCCCCTTTTCCAGACCCTTTAATGCCCTAAAGAATTGAACCTGCGAAGATGATAAACACGGCAGCACCTTCAGCCAGCCGTTTAGTGTCTAACCTCTGTGTCCCCACAGTTACCACAGAGGGCACAGGAGCCGTGGACAGGCCCGAGTCGCCCTTCCCTCACTGTCCACTCCTCAGAGTCCCCAAGTGCTAAGAGCCCAGCTGGTGAACAAAAGACTGGCAGTTCAAATCCACCCCAAGTGCCTGGGAAGAAAGGACATACAGAAAGGGGATCGCTTTCCAAGACTGCATAGCCTTTTAACACCCTGGAGAGAGCTTGGGCGGCTTAGGCCATAGAGAGCCGTGCTTGGTGCCTGCAGAGGGTTCATATCATCCAGCACCTCTGAGAGAGAAAGACGCATAACCTCCTCCTGCACCGCTTACAGCCTCAAAGCCTCCGGAGGGCGAGCTGTGTCAGGTCTGACTAGAAGGAGATGAGCGTTCTGAGTCAGGAGGAGCACGGCCCTGACACACACAGGGGTCACCCCGAGTCAGAAGCCACGCAGTGGCAGCTGGCGTGCTGGCCCCTCGTCGGGCCTCCCCCCAAGTCTCGCTCCTTCCCGGCCCACCTCCCTGCTTCTGTGTCCCTTTCATTAAGACACCATCTGGCAAAGTCTCTGTGAGCCCCCACATCCCCCCCCGTCAACCATTTCCCGTCGACAGCTCCAGCACCAGCTTTGTTCCCAAACCACAGCCTGAACAGACGCTGAGTTCAGAGAGCAACTTGATGCATCGGAAGTTAACGGAGCCACGGAGCCTTCCCTCGAGCCACGGAGCCTTCCCTCGACCGGCTGCGAGAAGAGAAATGCTTTCCATGAGCAATGTTTTGCTTCAGCTCCAAGACGAGGAGGGTGAGGGGGCCACCGGGACATCTGAAAGGCTGGTGAGCAGAAACAGAGTCAGAGACACTGGCCTTCAGTAGCTGTTACCTGACCACCACCACCCCAGAGTCGGGGGTCCCCCTGCAGTGCCCACCATCACCATGTCACCTGAATACACATAACTAGGGCCAGTGGCTCTGACATTGGAACCTGACTTTGAATGGTCATGGCCAAGGCCTCAAGGCTGGACGTCTGTGCAGAGGAACTCAAACCCCACCTCTGTCCTTCCTAGATTTCTGCACTACTTCATCTCCCCCAGGGAAATCATGTACTCACTGACATTTACCCCCTTCCACTCTGAGCACTTGACCCCACAGGACACACAGAGAAAGGGGGTGCTGGGGTTCTCGGCAGGTCCCCTTATGGCATAGTCTGTAGGGTGGTGTGCTGCTAACCCAAAGGCACACAGTTCAAATCCACTAGAGGCTTTGCAGGGGGAGGAGGAAAAAAAACCCATAAAACTCCTCGCATATAATTAATAGCTTCAGAAAACCCACTGGAAGGTCAGCTGGAGTCAGGTCTGACAGGACAGCACTAAGTTTTAAGGGATTCTCTGTGGGCAGATCTCCTTTTACCCCTAGACTTGTTCCCTAGGATGAGAGGCCCTGGCCAAGCTGTACCCAAAACCTTTTACTCTTTTTACTTGACCTCTCCCTGGACCAAGCCACTCAACACAGGGCACTGTCATACCAAAACCCAAAAGCTGCCAAGCTCGCTGCCATGGAGTCGCGATGCCCTACAGGACGGAGCGGAACTGCCCTCTAAGAGCTTCTTCACAGCATGTTGTTGTATGTTGAATGTGCAGTTAGGAGCAAGGGATTCCTTGGAGAGGGACATCATGCTTCAAAAGGCGACGGGCCAGTGAAGGAGAAAAAGGCCCTGAATGAGAGGGACTGACACTGTGACCGTGGCAACGGGCTCCAGTGTGTCAGGGACGATGAGGAAGGCACAGCACAGGACAGCGTTCAGGTCTGCTGTCCAGAGGGTCACCTAACAACAACAGAGGGTTTCCCAGGCTGCAATCTCTAACGCTCTCCCACGGCCGGGTGATGGGCTTAAACCATCAACCATCTAATTAGCAGTCCAATTCCCAGTACGGTGACTTGAACACCTCCTCCTTGGCCTTTGCCATAAACTCCACTACCGTTAGGCCCATTCTGAGTCTTACCAACCCCTCATTGGTTTTCCAAGGCTGTAAATCTTGATGGGAAGGAACTCTCTTGCTGGTGGATTTGAACCACCAACCTTATGGAAAAGCAGCCTCATGTGATATGCACTATACAACCAAGACTCCTCCTGTCAGAAGTGAAATAACTAGGGGACTGCAAGAGATCTCAGGCCAAACTGGTTCACAGACTCCCAAGCCGCTGGTAGACAAATTCCAAGAGCAAGAGGCCTTCCAGAAATAAAATGCCAGTCTTTTCCACCCCAATCCTCAGGAAAAAAAAAAAGAAATGGGGGAAAAAAAGAAGAAAACTATTCTCTGTGGGGCTCAGTCAATGCTGGATAACCATACAAACTCAAGGTCAAAGCCCATTAACTCAGGCGCCACAAAGCATCGTCCATGACTCGAGCTGCTGCCCTTTTCGGGCCATAAGCAAATTAACAGCAAAACCAAGGGAAACCTTTCACCTGCTCAAGAGTGAAGGTCAACAGCTGGTCTGTAAGCTCAACTCAAATGGCAACATTTGTATTCAGGAACCGAAGCGATTATAAATAAGTCTCATCTATTTATAAGACAAATTCCGCTTCTCACGTCAATAGCCAAGAATTCTTTTCTTTTTCAAATGTCCTAGAACAGCTGTTGGAGCCAAGCTGATCTTTCAGGACGTGAGGGTACGAGTGTGGCGCTGGCGGTCTTGGCTATAAGCCCCTTTTCTGAGTGTGAAGTCACCCCCTAGATAGCACCCCGCTCTCTGTGTAATCCAGCGAGAACTCTCTCTCCCCTGGTGTGGACTTCATATTCAAAACCTGTTAGAACAAACATGAACCAAGAGATTAAAACAATCGTGCTGATAGATTGCACAAAGCCACCAATTACTATTTATACTGAGGAGAGAAGGCCCCTACATCCAGACAGCTGATCAAACACACCTGAGCAATGTTCCCATCGCCCGTGGACAATGACCTGGAGAGATTCACAGAGAGACCTCTGCAAGACTTCCAACCGGCTTGTTCCAGCTCAGTCCCTGTAGGGGCCACCCGCCTCCTCTTCATCGCACTGGCGTCACACTGGAACCAGCCCACAGCTGACCCACAGTGGGTTTCCAGAGGCAGGGAATTGCACAGTGGGAGATGACTGCCCGTCTCTCTTGCAGGGCAGCTGGTCGATTTGAACCTCCAACCTTCAGGTTGGCAGCACAACTCCCTACACTTTAGGAAGCTCTTCAGCGAGGAAGTAAGGCTCACCTGGGGCTCTCTGTAAGAATTCACCAGTTTTGCCGAAATGTAGTTCGGGTTTCATTAATCTGGGATGGGAGAGTGACTTCTCAGCAGGAGACAGATCCAGAATGAATCACTCTGATGCTCTGCTTAGAAGCTTGTTGGGCCCAGGGGAGGATGAATGAGAGCCAGCCAGCAGTGTCCACTATGCAGGAGCCAAGCCTACTGGCCACATGAACTTCTTCCAAGGGCACCCCGAATACACCCAACAGCATATCACACACTGCAGAGGGGGATCTGAGAGCAGAAAAGGCAGCCCATATGAAGATCCCTCAAACACAGATGAAGGACCACAAAGACATCAAGGGCCCCGGGACAGAAAGAGACATGTCCACTCAGGCATCTGATGTGTCACGCTGTCTCCAGACAATATCAAGGTTCACCATCTAAGCATTCAATGCAGTTAAGTGCTCCTGAATAAGCCTTCTGGAATCACTCCTGAGTTCAGTGTCTCAGGCTCGTGCGGCCCATACTAAAAGTCTGGCTTTTAATCTCATTGGCCCCAAAGCCTAGAAGCCACATTACCCGGGAATCTAAGGTAAGAAAGAAGACAGACCAGACCAGAAAGACAAGTTCAGCCTGCCTCCTGGAGCAGATGTTGCATCAGTGTAGAAAGAGCTTGGTCTAATCCTACCTCGCCAGGAGCCAAGAGAAGAAATGGCCTTGGATCCCACGTATTCCAACCACGTGCTTCCTATAGATGAGCAGAGGATTCAAACACCTGTCACACTGTCAAAGAAGCTCCTGCCCATCTCTAAGCCTCGCAGTCACAGAGAGGATAGCGTGGTGTGGGTGGTCACCTTGGATGCTTATTGGCATTGATCTCACTCCTCTACTGATAATGAATGGAGAGAGTCCATGGCATTCACTTACTACCACATGACCTGGCCTTGGCTTTGCTACTATTCCTAGTCTGCTTTCCTGAAAGCAAGTGTGATCTCATCCCCCGAGTTCAACCTGCCAGGCCTACATCAGCAGAGAGCTATCTACAACCAGGAGAGGAGAAAATAGACGAATGGGACCTTCTAAGAATCAAATCCCTATGCACATCCAAAAACTTCTCCAACAGACTAAAAAGGAAAGCCACGGACTGGGGAAAAATATTTGGTAATGACATTTCAGATAAGGGACTTATATTTAGAATGTATAAAATACTCAAGCACCACAATAAGATAAAGGTAAATAACCCAATTGAAAAATGGGCACAGGATATGAATAGACACTTCACCAAAGAAGTCATTCAAATGGCCAACAGGTACATGAAGAAATGTTCAAAATCCCTAGCTCTAAGAGAGACGCAAATCAAAACAACTATGAGATATCATCTCACCCCAATAAGAACAGCAGAAGGCTAAAATCACTGGCTCTCCCCAGCCCTCAAGCCATTCTGGTTTCACTTTGCCTTTGTACTTTGAAGCTTCTCAGCAAATTACAGGACAGAAAACTGGGACTTAGGGACATGTAGCCAGTAAATGGCAGATCTGAGCTCAAGCCCACCCCTGTCTTAATGTTCTTAAGAACTCCGTCCCAGGAAGAAGGGAGCTGGCCATATGTCAAAATTTCCTTCACTGAGCTTCCCACAGTCCTAGAAGCCTTGATCAACGTGCTGCTTTGTCAGTGGTGCAGGGTGAAGGTTGGATGTACTGGCATTTTCCTGATTACGTCATAAACCCACTGAAGGCCAGGTTCGTGATGGTCCTCCGTCACTTCTCCAGTTCCTGGCCCACTCAGACATATGGTGTCACAATGCATTTACAATGAAATCTGACATTCAAAGTCTGAACTTACAGAAATGTAAATAAGGGTCCGATTAGTCATATTACCAGGAGATTCTCTTCTTTAAGGAAGACTCCACAATCCAGTGCTGCTAAACAAAATATTTGGAAAGGTCTCTTTAGACACCCATGGCTTTGCCACAGAAATGAGCATGAGAAATACATCTACTGCACAGAGCCGGAAGATCCAGGCACGGAGGCCACAGGAAGGAATACTCACGAGGTAAGGCATCAGGAGGTCAGCCATGTAGACGAACGCAGCTCCGAGGGTGAAGCCAACAGCCACAGGGAAGAAGGCAAAGGAGCCGAAGCCTCCAGAGGACGTGGCCATCTCTACCGCCGGGGCCAGCAGGGACCAGTAGGATGCTGCTAGCATGACCTGAAAACAAGGAGAACATGCTATGCAATATGATTCAGTAGTAAAAGGAACAAAGTTCCAATACATGCTGAGGTGTGGGTGAGTCTTGAAAGCATTAAGATAACGTGAAAGCAGCCAGTAAAAAAAGGACAAACACTGTATGATTCTAATTCTATATCATGGTCTTGCTCTGTAGAGACAGAAAGTAGATTCAGGTTTGCAAGGGATGCTCTTGGTACCAGCAGTCAAGAAATCAGGAGACCTCATGCACTGGGCAGAACAAGAATCGATGCCTTCGAATTGTGGTGCTGGAGAAGAGTCTTGAACATACCATGGACTGCCAAGGAAACAAATAGGTCTGGCTTGGAGAGGGTGAAACCAACTGTCTCATTGGAGTCTAGGATTTTAATGCTCTATCTCATATACTTTGGGCACGTGGCCGGGAGGGACTAGTCCTTGGAGAAGGACATCCTGTTTGGAAGGGTGGAGGGACAGCACAGGGAGGAAGATCCTAGATGACATGGATTGATACAGGACTAGGGTAATGGGAGTAGATGTGTTGGAATTAGTGAGACTGGCTTAGAACAGGGAAGGGTTCAGAGCTGCTATACATTGCAGGTGACTTGACAGCAGGTAACAACAACAACAACATTGCATTGGGCAAGTCTGCTGTCAGGGACCTCTTTAAAATGCTGAAGAGCAATGATGTCAGTTTGAAGACTAAGGTGTGCAGGATTCTAAGCCATTGGTTTTCTCAATCACCTGCTATGCATCAGAGAGCTGAACCACACTTAGGATGACAGAAGTGGAACTGATGCCTTTGAGTTGTGGTGCTGGAGAAGAATACTGTCAAAAGACCAAAGAAAGATGTTCTGGAGAGAGTGCAGTCTCAGGGCTTCTTGGAGTTAATGATGACAAAGCTTCACCTTTCCCACCTTGGACATGTAGCTAGGTGAGGCGCTTCCTTGGAAAGGGACATCATAGTTCGAAAGATGGAAGGAGACAAAGATCCCCAACGTGATGGACTGACACAGTGGCTGTAGCAATGAACTTAAATGTGTCGGAGATGATGAGGACGGCACAGGATAGGGCAGGGCTCAGGTCAGCTGTTCCAGGGTCACTATGGGCCACACTCTGCTTGACGGCACCGAACAACAACAACAATGGGGAAGGAGGGAATGGGAGTTCTTTTGGAGTGAGGACATTGTTCTTGAACTAGGTAAAGGTACTAATTCCACAGCAGCACAAATGTCCTCAATGTCACTGAATACTGTACACTTTACAATGATCAAAACAACGGATTGCTTTGTGCATTTTACCATGATATAGAAAATGAGCAATAAATCATCATCAATCCAATCTCAGAAGACCAGAGAAAGGGTCTTGAAGGCAAGTGTTGGCCAGCTTGTCCCTTTATGGCCCCCGATGGAAGATGTCAAACGTCCTCCTACAACCCAGCGCCTGCAGACACACTGGGCCAGCAGGGGCAGCCCCGAGGATGCCAGATGGAACTCCGTGAGAGAGCTGACGACCAGCCCTGCCCTCATCACGCCGGGCAGGGGCTGCCAACACCAAGTCACCTGGCTTCCCCAGTATCAGAAAGGAAACGAGAAGTCCAGTCAAGCAAATGAAGTCTTGGAAGCGCTGGCATCCTCCAAATAAGGCACTGCTCAGACCTAATAAGCTCTATTTTCCTCCAAATAATAGGGGAAACTCAAGGGCGTATTTATGAAGAGAAAGAGGCAAATCAAAACAAAATTTTAAGACTCTTGTTAAAGGGCTACGACAAAAACACACACAAGCAAAACGGAGTATTCGGAATGTCTGCTTTCAGCGCTTAGTGTGAAGATCAATAGCTTATTTTTTTTTCCTACTAGTTTATTGCAAGCTTGGAAGCAGGAGTGGCATCCACTTCCACAATGGCTTGCCTCTGGAAACTCTATAAACAGTGCTCAGGCTTTTCTTTCATAGGGTCACCATGAGTGGTCTACGACTCGACAGCACCTAACAAAACTAACAAGGACAACACAGGGAGAGCCACGTTGGCCTAGTGGACAGAAAGTGATGCTACCAAGCCCAAGGGGGGTGATTTTATTCTGCGGCCCTCAGGCCTGGTTCAAATTGCTTTTCTGTCAAACTTTCTTCTAGGTGGTATAGCCCTGGTCCGTGCACTGCTGTACAGAGGTAACTTGTGGTCGCTGTGATGCTGAACGCTGTGACACTGATGTGTCAAATGCGAGAACAGTTACCCATGATGGACAGTATTTAGTGGAGCTCCCTGATTCAAACAAGCCTGAAAGCAGGAGTGGCATCCACTTCTGAAATGTCTTGCGTCCAGAAACTCTATTCTCAGTGCTCAGGCCTTTCGTTCATAGGGTCTCTAGGAGTCATCTACGACTTGAAGGCACCTAACAACAACTAGTTTATTTACAAAATTATAATACAAATTCGAACAAATTCTCTCCATTTCCCTCACCTCCCCCACCCATCAAATTATACAACTCAATGATTAATTCCCCCCTTCCCCCTGCACATCCACATCCCTCTGCTTCCAGCCTCTCCCAGGCCCCTCCTGGATCCTCATTCTACAATAACGGTTTTATACAATATTTATCCTTGTGGGACTGAGTTAGTTCACTCAGCATAATGCTCTCCAGTCCCTCTCAAGTTAGTTAATAAGTTACAAAGTTATTGCTCCTGCGTGCTGCATAGTACTCCATTGTGTGAATGTACCATCATTTCTCAATCCATTCGTTTGTGGTTGGACATTTGAGCTGTTTCCATGTTCTTGCAATGGTGAATAATGCTGCTATGAACATTGGTGGACAAATCTCAGTTTGTGCCTCAGTCCTCATATTCTCAGGGAAATTCCATAAAATGTCTATGTTTTAAGCCTCCACTGAGTTGATTCTGACTCTTAGTGCTCCTCCCTCTCCTCAGCTTCAGAGGCTGCAAATGGGAAGGCGCTGCCCACTGTTAGCGGCCTGGTACACTACACACTACCCCACCCGGGCTCCTGAGCTCCACGGCAACCCAATGGCCCCAGCGTTTGTGATGTGTTGCATGGCTAACTGAGAGGTTGACGGATCAAATCCAGCAGCCGCTCCACAGAAGAAAGGCAGGTGGTCTCCTCCTATAAAGATTTAAGCCCTTGGACACCTGATAGGAGGTGGTTATGAACCAAGGGGAGGTAGTGAGATTTCCTCACTGTCCCCCCAAAAGCAAGCTACATTCAGCTCACACCGAAATGCATTCACTCCTCTGACAAACAGTGGCTGAGTGACGCTGAAAACAGAGTTTTTCTTGGATGGTGGGAAAAAGTTGATACTGATTTTTCAGAGCTTCCTAGGTAATCCGTGGAGGAGAGGGCCTACGGCTGGATGGGCTTTTCAAATCTCTTTTCAAGTCTAATCGGGCTCTTTTCAAGTTGAACGGGGCATCAGGACACTGCCTCATCTGAACGCTTAGCCTCAAAGATGAAAGCCGGTGGATTCCCCAAACGTACAGAGCAAGCTAATGCCAAGCAGGTCACTGTGCCACCCCAGAGCGGCTGGCCCCATCTCCTGTCCCTGCCTGCAGAGCTGCTAACAGCTACTAGGAGTCCCTGCGTGGAGCACACAATAACCTTCTATAACAAACAGAAAGGGTGGGTGTGTCAATCTACCCTGAGATGCCTCAGAAGAAAGGCCTGGTAATCCCCTTCTGAAAAGTCGGCCACTGGAAAGCCTCCAGGGCACCGCTCTGCACTCACACACGTGGGGATGCTGTGAGTCGGAATCAGCTTGATGGCAACAGGTCAAAACTGCTGGGCTTTGTTTTGTTTTTTAAAAAAGAACCTACAAGGGAGCTCTGGTGACCTAGTGGCAAGAAGTTGCACTGCAATCCCAGAGGAACATGGTTCGAATCCACCAGATGCTCTGCTGGAAAAGGAGAGACAATCTCCTCCTGTATCAGTCAGATCTGATTTGACGGTACACACACAAAAATAATAAAAAAATTAAATTAAATTAGTTAGTTAGTTAGTTATTTTATGTGTGTACCATCACACTGGATCTGACTGGTACAGGAGGCGATTGTTCCTCCCTCTTCAGCAGAGCATCTGGTGGATTTGAACTTTGCACCTCTGGGATTGCAGTACAGTTTCCTGCCACTAGGCCACCAGAGCTCGCCAAAATTAAATTAAATTTTTTTTAAAAAAAAGAAGCTACAGAGAAAAGATATGGTTTAAGTTAGTGCCTCTCCTCTTGACAACATGCAAAGCGTCAGAGAAAGAGTCTGGAGTAAGTTTTAGCAGTAACTGATGAGATTGTTCCACACACGTTTCCCAGCACAGCGTTATAAACTACTCTAAAGACGTCCATGGCTGAAAGCGTCTGGCAGCTGATAAACGGTGGTAATGATCCTGTTAAACACTTGTCTCTGCGAGATAAATCAGACCTCACCTAAACCCACTAACAGCCCCCGTACCAGCCGCCAAGGTTCTAAATCAGGCAACTAGGTAACGTGTGACGGTGGCAGAGCCCTGGTATCTCACTGCCTTATGTGGTGGGCTACTAACACTGAAAGGTCAGTGGTTCAAATCCACCAGCTGTTCCTAAAATGGGATGTTTGGGTGTGTACATTTACATCACAATTAAAAAAAAAAAAAAAAAAAGATATTTTCTAACTTTGGATGTTTGATATTATATTAGCTTTAATACAAGCAGGTTAAAGATTTTCAAAATAAAAAAAAAAAAAAAAACATATGCTAGAAGTTAACCATAAGGTGAGCCTGATCCAAGCCATGGCCTTTTCAGATGAATCTCCTGTGTCTGTGAAAGCTGGACAACAAATAAGGAAATGAGAAGAAAAACTGCTCCCTGTGAATCGTGGTGTTGGTGAAAGAGGCCTGGCACAACCACGGATGGCTGAGAGAGGGCACAAATCTGTCCTGAAGGAAGGACAGCCAGTGTGCCCCTCAGAGGCAAGGATGATGCAGCTTCGTCTCCTGTTCGGTGGGTTACGTCATCAGTCCTTGGAAAAAGACCTCACTTGAGGTGGAAGGGACAGAGCTGTGATCTGAAACCAAAATCCAGTTCCAGGGTCATGTTCTCACCCCTGAAGCTAAGCTCAGTCTCTGGAATACATGACAGGCTTTAAAAATAATAAAACCACATCACCAAGTGAGTGTGTCTAATTAGAGAATCCTTTCCTTCTAATTTCCCATTCATTCCTCTCTAACTGGAATTTTCACACATTGACGATGCCCGTGTGTAATTCTCAGGCCGCTCCGGAAGATCAAAAATGTTCAGTTTCAGGATTTCCAGTTCAGCCTGGACAATCAGACCGCTGGTGCCCTTGGCCAAGTGTCCACTGAAGTACAAGCAGTTGCAGGGTCTAGACACACTGGGGCACCGGAGGGCGGGCGAGGACGCACTACAGCGTCTGCAAGCGATCAGCAAGGGGGGTCTCTCCCAGCCGCAATCAGATCTTGCCACTCGTGCGCTGAGGGGGCCCTGGTGGCGTGGTGGGTGAGTGCTTAACTGCTTACCAGCAAGTCAGCAGTTCAAACCCAGCAGCTGCTCCCTGGGTGGAAAGACAGAGTAATCTAATTCCACAGAGATTTACAGCCTTGGAAACCCCACGTGGCAGTTAACGCTTTCCAAGAGACAAGATACGTGGGAGCCAAATGGACAGCAGTGGGCTTATTCCAGCTGGTTAGATGGCCGTCTGGTTAGCTGGCCGCCTGGTTAGCTGGCCTCCTGGTTAGCTGGCCATTTCACAGTGCCCTGTGAGTTTTTGTGTGCTAGAAACAACGCCCCCAGTATTTCTGTTATCATCAGAGTCCCCCACGGTGGCCAAGTTTCGGTGGAGCTTCCAGACTAAGGCAGAAGAAAGAGGCCAGTTGATCTATTTCTGAAAATCAGGCCATGCAAATCTTATGCATCACAAGGGTCCAATCAAAATCCCTGTGCGGTTACCACTGCTTTTATTTGCAAGTATTTATTCAGTGACTATCACACTGCCAAGATTACACTATCCCCTGAGGGTGTAGGGAGTAGGTGGAGGATGGGAAAGCTGGTCTCACCACCCACCCCAGGAGCTGGTGACGCAGCACAGGAAGAGAGGCCACGCTATTCGATAAAGCGCATGGAGGACACAGGGACGGAGACCTCCTAGACGCAGCCAAACACTCTGCAAGGCTGGGTTTCCGGATTCACTGGTATAAAACACTTCACGAAATGTATGCTCTGCCTTCCAATGTGGTGAGCAATGAATGAGGTCTTTACAATCTGTCAAGAGCATTCAGATACAACTCTTGATCTCTACTCAACTGATAACCAACAGAGGTGAACCAAGGGTTCAGAGAACAAAGCTGCCTGCAGGACAATTGACAAGAACCACAGCCTCATTGAATTAATGGTGAACAGAGATAATAAAAATGGGTATTGACTATCATCTTATTTAGGTTCCACTCCTCAAGTTTAAAGTTAATATACTAAAAAAATTTTTTTACCAAAAAACCAAAACAATAGCCTCACCCATCCTGAGACCAGAGAAATTAGACGGTGCCTTGGCTACCACCAGCAACCTTCTGATCAGAGCATTGAGACAGATCCTTAAAGACTAGGAGAAAAATACAGAAAAGATCTCAAATTCTTAAAAAATGTCCAGGTTTATGGGACTGACTGAGACTAGAGAATGCCCCAGGTCTGTCGTCCTGTGATGTTTTCTAAAGCTTAAGGTGAAATTATGCTTTGAGGTCACTTGCTCGGTAAGTAACAAAGTGCCTCATACAACCAAGACTATCACTCACGAATAAATTAACTTATTCAAAACCAAAAATGACTCTACAGCAGAGATGGAGGGTGAGAAGGCAGGAGGCTAGTGAATAAGGATCCTGACACACAATGTAACCAGTATCACTGATTGATAAACAGAGAAATTGTTGAGTGGAAACCAACATGTTGTGTAAACTGACTTTAACTATGACTTTTAAACACACTAAAAAAATTTTTAAAGACTATCTGAACAAAGGGTTACAGATTTGTCCTGGAAAGGGTTAAATCGGGTGGCTCCTTGGAGGCAAGGATTCTGAGGCTCCGTCTAACATACTTTGGACATGTTGTGAGGAGAGACCAGTCCTTGGAGAAGGACATCATGCTGGGCAGAGTGGAGGGACAGCGTAGGAGGGGAAAGCGCTCTATAAGGTGGACTGATTCAGTGACTGGGGTAATCGGGATGGGAGTGTCAGAGACAGTGCGATTGGCACAGGACAGAGCAGAGTTTAGGGCTGTTGTACACAGGGTCGCTATGAGTTGCAAGCGACTCGACGGCACATAACAACAACAACATCTGAACATAGAACACGAAAAAGGAAAAATAAAATCAATATGAGTGGGCACAGAAGACATTTGAAGCAATGACTAATGAAGGCGTCTGAAACAATAAGCGATGGATTAGTACAGACATTTCAAGAAAGAGAGGACTCATGGGAGTGGAGAGAGCCTGGAGGAAAGCATTCTGAAAGCTGTGAGAAGCTGGACATCATTTAGAAAAGAATGTGCCCATTCCAGCTACAAGGGCAGTGTGAGCAGAAGCTGAGGGGCAAGGTTACCCAGGGTGGACTTTGTGGACAATACCAGTCGATCAGCCTGGTTAGACAAGTGGGTGGGTCTTGGGACATAATGAAAGAAACGGGTATAATTAGGAAACCAGTCACACTGGCAGAGACTGAAGACAATGGGCCTACTGTTTCCAGCTCCAGCTGCAAGCTAGGATCATGTGAAGTTGTCAAAATACAGGCACCTGGGTCCCTCCACAACCTACTGGAACAGACTCTCTGGGGCATAGGCTTGGCCATGGTGTTCAAGTTCAAGTTCTGCAGGTGATGCTGAAGCGCTCAGGCAGGACTGAGCAGGTCCATACTAGGCAGCCAGCAAGAGGCCTTCAGTAAGCATTTGGGAAGACCGAAGAGTGTGCATAAAAATGCAGGGTAGATTTAAGGGGCAGAGATAGGAAGCTTGCCGGTTTATGACACACTCCAGACTCGAGGTGATAAAGATCTGAACCAGGGCGGGGACCAGAAAAGAGGAGGGAATCAGTCTGTGATCCCCCACATTGATGTCAGCACGCTGATTCAACATCAAGTCACGTGATCACAAAGACAGACCACGTGTATTTGCCTTGTATCACCTTTCATTTTGGGCATGCTAATTACCAGGCAGGATTCAAGCATGAATCAAGTTCATACAGGGGATTCCTCTGTGGCTGATTTCTTTGAGGTACAGCAGAGTCATAAAAAAAAAAAGAAGACCCTCAATGGTATGGGTTGATGGTGGCTCAAGCAATGGTCTCAAACCTGACAAGAGCTGCATGGATGGTGCAGGACCGGGTGGCACTTTGCCCCATCGAAGCGAAGGTCCCTAAGTCATCCCGAATCCACAGCACCTAACAACAATCTCCTTTTATCAATAAGCCAGCACAATATGCCAGCGACCTCACACAATTTTACAGACTGAAACCTGAACCACTCAAAATTATAATCAGTTACATTCAGCTTCAATCACTGTCATTGACTGAAGCAGACCAGCTTGAATGAAATGACTATTGTTAGCTGCACCGACAGGAGTACTCATTCCGGGCAGGGGTCTTGGCCCACAA
>NW_006399798.1:8949018-8959611 GCF_000299155.1 Elephantulus edwardii | reverse complement strand
TCTTTGTCTTCTTGACATTGAGCCTCAATCCATATTGGAGGCTGCAGTCCTTGACCCTCTGCAGCAAGCGCTTCAGGTCCTCCTCAGATTCAGCAAGCCGGGTTGTGTCATCTGCTTAACGCAGATTATTGAAAGATCTTCCACCCAAGTAGTTACTCAAGATAAAAATCTATGTTCATACAAAGCTTTGCGCAACAACAGTAAGAGCACGTAATAATCCAGGAGCGGATCACAGGTAGACGAACAAGCTGAACAGGTGGAGGGAAGCAAACAGCACTGCATCTGACAGTACAGACAGCTGAGAGCACAGACAGGTTTGGCAGAGGGTTTGTCTACATTTGCATCGATATGTGCTGCAAATACATCGGTATATAACATAGGCCATTAGGAGGCAAAGTTATAAAAACCTAGCAGCCGTAACCAAACACCTTCAGGGAATGAGTCACTGGGTTTGGGAGGCAGCTTAGGGCCATAGTCGTGGGGAACATCTACGTCAACTGATACAGTGTAACCCACAAAGAAAAGCATCTGTATCCTACCTTTGTGAGTAGTGACCACCCAAGATCAAAGAAGAGGGGAGAAAATCAAAGACTCAAGGAAGCACTCAGCCCAAAGGACTAAACAGACCACCTGGCACACACCCTCTCCTCCCTGAGACCAGAGGAACTAGATAGTGCCCCACTGCCACTGCCAGCCCCTCTGCTCAGGATCAGAACAGATAGTCCTAGACAGAGGAGGAGAAAATACAGAAAGAGATTATAAATCATTTAGAGACTGGTGGAACCCCCAAGCTATGACTTAGAAACCCTGCAATTTAGAATCCAATCCTTTCCCAGGAATGCGGCCAAACAAGATATGAGATCTATAAAGTGATCAATATCCAAGAGGAATGTATTCTTTAATCAATCAAATAAACAGGACCAAAAGAGCAGCATTTTCGCAAACACAAAGCTCAAAGGCAGGGATGGGCAGGGCAGAGGGAGAAATGGGAAGGGAGAAGCCAGGGAGGGTCTCTTTTACATCATAGAGATTACAACCAAAATCACAGAACAAAAACTGCACAAATTATTGAATGGAAAACTAATCAGCTCTGTAAGCATTCACCCAAACCAAACTAATGATTTATACAAAAATGCTCATAGCAATTTTATTCATAGTAGCTCAGAACGGGAATCTACCCAAATGTCCATCAACATTTATTTGTCCATCAGATGGATAAGCAAACTGTAGTAGTATATTCATAACATAAAACCCATCCCAGCAATAAAAATGAAAGCATTACTGAAATGACAGCATGGATGAATGCACTGTAATTAAGCATTACGTGGAGTGAAAGTGGTCAGGTAGGTACACACACAAAATCTACCGCCTACTCTACTGTTGTTGGATGGCACTGAGTCAAGTCTCAACCTCCAGCAACCCCATGGAACAGAGCAGAGCTGGCCCATCAGGTTCACCAGGCTGCAATCTTTCCAAGAGCAGATGTGAGGGTGTCAGCAGAAGGGCCGGTGTCGAGGCAGCAGGTAGCTGAGTGTTTAGCCATGTCACCGCTAGAGCTCTTAAAGACTGGATGACTGCATTTCAAGTGCATGAATGAATATTCAAAGCTGATCTACAGTGACTCGCATTTAGCTCACTACCTTGAGTCAGAATCCACTCATGGCTGGACCCTCCAGTGGGTTTTCAGAGGTGGTAGATCACATAGGAAGGAGACAGCCCATCTTTCTCCCTCAGAGCTGCTGGTAGATTTCAACCTCAAGAAGGGTTAGCAGCACCATTCCTATGGATTACATCAAACAGCTGCCTGGAAGAAAGGCAGAACTCACTTGTTGCAGACCGAGGGTAAAGTAATTATTAAGAATGAGACAGACAACCAAGAATGAGATAAGCGAGAGTAAAGACAGGGGGCCAGCAGTCCCGACGACTGAAGCGCCCACACCATGCCTCTCTGTGTACTGAGAATCGTCAGGGAGGTAAACAAGGGATCATCACAAGGGAGAAGAAAACAAAAACAAAGGGCCATGGGGAAGTCTTTTGCAGATAAGGAGGAGTTCTTCTCTATTGTTTACCTTATGCTAATCTCAGGAGGCAGGGATTCAGTAAATACAAACTAAAACAGATACTGACTCTTAAGGAGTGCCTTAGTGCCTCAGGGTGAACTCCAGCTTGTCTTGCACCTCCCTTAAATCCTGATATAGCATTTGGTTAATAATAATAATAATAGTTGTTATTATTATTATTATTATTATTATTATTATTACATTTTATAATCAGCTCCCCACATTCAGTGAAGGTTATAGGTGTCTGAAGTGAAGGGAATGTTGTATATCTTGTTGTAGGTGGACAGGTGACTACAGATGGACTGACACTCCCTGTCAGATGGACTCCCTGGACTGACACTTCAGATCTGGATACAGCATTGAGTGTGGGCTCTCCTCTTCCTCCCCTCCCCCCTTGCCCCTCCTCCTCCCTCTACTTTTTAAACTCAGGAAGACTCGCCTACTCCAAATTTTGATGAATGGCGTTTGCTCTGGTAGCTTAATGGTAAGGAGCTGTGCTGCCAGCCCAAAGGCACACAGTTCAAATTCACCAGCTGCTTCTCAGGAAGAAAAGTGTCAATGTCATGCAATTTACTGTCTCTGAAAAAAGACTAGAAGGTCAGCAATGAGTCAGTTCCAACTGGATGGTACACAGCAACAACAAAGTAGACCTAGGGACAGTCTCTAAATACCTGGCCAGGAGGTCAGCCCCAGGGCCATTCAAAACCCTAAGAACCAGCAGTACCAGGCAAATCGGTCAGCTGGGTCAGCTGTGTCCTGAGGGGACCACCCAGCATAGTACCAGTGACCTCAGGTCACGTAATAAGGTTGTCCAAGTCCCTTAAAGAAAAGACAATCACCCAAGATATATCTGCCCTTGGAATTTACTGCTCAAGCATCTAAATCTAACACCTGTGGTCTGGAGGGAGGAGAGCCTGGTAAGATTTGACTTGACCAACACGCCCAAAGCTGGATGAATCCAAATTACTCAGGTCCTGGCAAGCGGCCACGCCCTGGCCTGAGGCACACATTGTCCTGGGATCTTAGCCACACCAAAGCCCTGCTGGGCTCCAAGGTCAAAGGAAGGCATGGAGTGTCCACCATGTGAGTTGTCATGCCTCTTCCACAAACCTGAAGAACAGAGGCTAACGTATGCAAAAGTTCAGTCCTTCCAGGCAGATTCAAGCATTTAGACTACTAGTACTGAAGCTGGTGTGTTGTGTTAACAAAGAGTCTAAAATCAGCTCATAGCTGAGCCCCTGAAGGTTTTCAGAGGCAGTTTGATCACATGAGAGATTGCCCATCCTTCTCTCATGGAGAAGCTGGTGGCCTCGAACCACATGCCTTCGGGATTGCAGCCCAGCTCCTTGCCACTAGGCCCTCAGAGCTCCCACCCAGAGGCTCCTTGGAAGGGCTTGAAAATCGGCTCCCAACAGGCCACAGCCTTGGAAGCTCCAGGGAGCAGTTCTTGTAGCACCCAGGGTCACCAGGAGCTGGAGTTGACTGAACAGCAACCAAGAACAATAAATTTAAGAGGAGGGGGCCCCCCGGCTGTCAGAATCCGTGAGCTTGCCAAAAATCATTAACTCCGCGTAGATTTTTTTAAAAGGAGAAGGCACCTTGTCAAACCTTTCACCAGCTGGTCACCAGACGTGAGAACGCGTTGCTCAATGCGGCCTCCCTGTGGCAAACCAGCCACCAAGCCATCAGCGCCCTCTCAACTCCGGCCACCGAGGGGCCATCGCACCAGCTGCTCCAGTCTCTCCCACCCCCCACCACCACACGCTCACGCTGAGGCAATCTGTTCTCTGAATGAGCTGTGAGGCGAGTGGTCCCTGCTCACATCTGACGGAGGACAGCAGGGTGAGCTGACGGATTCCACCAAGACAAAATCCAAAGATCTGGGATAAAGAGCTGCGCCTAATTCCCGATCACCAGCAAGAGATGCCACAAAGCCCTGAGCCGTCAGGTTCTGTGCTTTTCTCCTGGATCAGAAAAACCAGCAGCGAGGTTGTGAACCTGCATCTTCACAGTCAAAGGCAGGAGATGGGGCCCCTCTCTCAAGCAAAATCACACTTCATTTCCACTACTTACTATTAGGACTGCAGAGCCCTCTCCTTCCTCTCCCAGATTGGACACTGAGAGAACAGAGTAACAGGAAACAGCAGTCATCCTCTTTGTGAAACTACCCTACCCCATTTTCCCAGGAATAGTGACCCCAAGCCACTTCCACATCTTGAAGGAAGCATCTGTATGCATCCCTTTCCCTAGTTCCCACATGAAAAAAAGTTTAAAATCCTCCTCTAACCCTTAGTGGGGGCCGGTCTTCTGCTTGAGGACGAGGCGGGCAGTTTCTCCTCCATAAACTATCTTTCTTAGGCTGCACTGGGTTCTGTCCTTCCTCGGCGACTTTACACTTACGAGAACGCAAATGGTCCAAACCCATGATGCCCAGGTTCCCTAATCTCCAGCAATCCCAACTCATTTGTGGCTTCTCCCTCCACCCCCCTTGATATGCATGAGTAACAGTGTGCACGCCCTGAACATTTATTCTGTGAATTTAGTCTGCCTTAAGGGCTTCAAAGATATTGACTCATTTCAACCGTGCACCAACCCTACAAAGAAGACATTACTATTCGCTCCGTTTCACAGATGAAGAAAACGAGGCTTCAAGTCTATGTAACCAGCCCGAGCTTCCACGATTCATAAACAGAGAGAAATCAACAAGGTTGAACCAATAACTAATATGCAAACTAAACCCACGCGGGGTGTCTTCATGATCATTACCAAGTGATGGTAGGTCCCCCCCTTGGTCCCCACTGACCCCTGTCTTAGCTCACCCCACCACGCCGATGAGTTGAGCCATTTCCTGGCAAGACTACATCCTGAGATCCATCACCATTAAATCGTGGGGAGATTTTCAAAGTGCTCCAGAGAATGTAATGAGTTTACATTTAATTAGTTTCTTCCTTCGTTGGAAGATCGGAAGAGGGATCGATTTCCTTATAGACTCAGCTGGGAAAGCTTCTCACTGACTCTGTGGAAATGCCATTCCCAGGGAGCTCTGGGGGCAACACAGTCTGCAGGGAGTTTCTGTTAACACAGAGGGGGCACCTCATGGGCAGTGCCAATCTGCCAGCTGCTCTCAGAGAGAAAGATGAGCAATCTCTTCCTGTGCGATGTCCTCGGAAAGTCTACTGACCAACACGGAAGGTGAAGATGGTACCACTGAGCTGGGCACCAACTCCCCACTCAACCTGCAGCTCCAGCCAGAAAACTCAGATGGGCTTCCACCTCTCCCTCCCACCCGTCACAGGGAACCTCTCCTATCCATGAAATGGGACAGAAGCCACTGGACAAAGAAGGAAGAAGGATTGATTCCTGAATCTTAAAGGAAATGTTGATCCTTAAAAAAAAATAAAATTATAAGCACAGAGTAACATAAATAATGCTGAAATGTATAATATAAAAAGCAAGATATGGCGAGCTCTGGTGGCCTAGTGGCAAGGAGCTGCACTGCAATCCCAGAGGTGAGTGGTTTGAATCCACCAGAAGCTCTGCTGGAGAAGGAGGGGCAATCTCCTGTACCACTCAGATCCGATTTGATGGTACACACACACAAAATAATAATTATTTTTTTTTAAAAAAAGCAAGATCTATTTCTCTCCTGACAGCTACCTGGCTGACTTGACAGGAAGAGATCCGTATTTGATCCCATCGCTAAGAAAGGGGAGGCAGCTCTGATAGTCTAGTGGCAAGAAGCTGTGCTGCAATCCCAAAAGCACCTGGTTCGAGGTCATCAGCTGCTCCATGGGAGAAGGACAGACAATCTCCTCCTGTGCAATCAACTGCCTCTGAAAACCCACTGGAGAGTCAGCTATGGGTCAGTTCTGACTCAATGATACACAAACAAGAAGAAGAAGAAAGGTGATCCAATATAATGTGGAAATTATCAAACATTAGCATTAGTATCAAAGGCAAGTAAAACACTGCTGAAGATTATTTAGAAATGGCTAGAACAGCACATAGACACAGTACTGTCAGAAGTTCAATCTGGATTTAGAAGAAGCCATGGCCCCAGAGATATTGTTGCTGATGTAATATGGATCCTGGCTGAAAGCAAAGAATACCAGAAGACCATCCATTTGTGATTTATTGACTATACAAAAGTATTTGGCTGTATGGATCAAAGCAAATTATGGCTGGCATTGACAAGAATGAGAGTCCCAGACACTTAATTGTGCTTACGTGAAATCTATGCCTAGGCCAAGAGGTTATTGTACGAACAGAGCAAGAGAACACTACATGGTTTAAAATTAAGAAAGGTCTGTATCAGGGTTGTAGCCTCTCTCCATATCTATTCAATCTGTATGCTGAACAACTTATTTGAGAAGCTCAACTCTATGAAGAAGAATGTGGCATCAAGATCAGAGGAAGACTCACTAACAACCTCAATTGTGGTAAATGATGATACAACCTTGCTGCTGAAAGTGAAGGGAACTTGAAGCACTTGTCGCAGAAGATCAAAGACTACAGCCTTCAATATAGACTGCATCTCAATGTCAAGAAAACAAAAATACTCACCACTAGATCAACAGACAACAGCATAACAGATTGAGAAAAGATTGAAACTGTCAATGACTTCATCTTACTTGGGTTCAAAATCAACACTCTCGGTACCAGCAGTCAGGAAATCAGGAGACCTATTGCACTGAAGTCAAATCTCCAAATTATTGAGAAGCAATGACATCAATGTGAAGACTAAGGTGTGCCTGATTCAGGCCATGGTCTTCTTTTCCATAACTTGCTATGGATCTGAGAGCTGGACAATGAATAAGGATGACAAAAGAAGAAGTGAAGTCTTTAAGCTGTGGTTTTGGAGAATACTGAATATCCCATGCACTGACAACAGAACAAACAGCTATGTCTTGGAGAAGGTGCGGCCAGAGCGTCCCTTAGAGGCAAAGGTGATAAAACTCCATCTCACATACTTCTTTGGGCATGTTGCTAGGGGAGACTATTCCTTGGAGAGGGACATTATTTTCAGAAATGTTGGCAAAAGAGAGGAAGACCCTCAACCAGGTGCACTGACACAGTGACGGCAGAAATGGGCTGTCAGAAATTATGAGGACGGCACAGGATAGGACAGGGTTCAGATCTGCTGTTGACAAAGTCTCTCTGGGTTGCACTTAACTCAATGGCACCTAATAAAAACAACATTTCTCCGCTAGGGACCTCTGGGGGCCTAGTGGTAAGGAACTGCACTGCCAACCCAAAGGCACATGGTTTAAAACTGCCAGCATCTCCCTAGGAGAAGGAAAGGCATTTGCCTCTCATGCAATCTCCGGCCTCTGAAAACGTGCTGGAGGGTCAGCTACGAGTTGGTTCTGACTGGACGGTACACGGCATTTCTCCCCTGCTCCAAATCCACGCTCTGAACACACTACTCCTGTCTCAGGACCTGGGCCGTGTATTCCCCCTGACCTGGTACAGACCTAACCCCAAACCACACAGCCTTCAATACCGGAGATGACTGGGCCCAAATCCTTTTCCTCTCAGTAGATCTATGTCTATTTAATAGTAGATCCATATGCAACACGGGCCCGCAGACCTCTGACTCTTCTGTTGCTTACAGAGAACCCACTGAACTACTCAGGCTCTTTCACTGTCTTCCTTAGACGTTTAAATCCATCAGCCGAGTGGAAAACAGGAAGCCAGTGTTTCCTCTGACAAATGGGAGCTAGTGCCCAGAGGAGGACTGGGAACCTGGATGGAGAAAGTGAGGTGAAGCCGAATGCGGGGACTGTGACGGCTGGCAATGACCATGACCACGATGACACCACAGGACTGCATGGATTCCGAAGGACAGCCGCCACTGCTGCAAGGTCCATTCTGACGCACAGAGGTCCTGAAGGCCAAGGCAGAAAGGGCGCCATGGGGGGGTCTCAGGCTGTTGGTTCTTGTTGTTGTTGCTAAGTGCCATTGAGTCAAGTAAGACTCACAGCCACCCTAGAAACAACAGAAACTTTGGGCACGTTGCCAGGAGGGGCTATTCCTTGGAGAGGGACATGATGCTGGGAAGGGCAGAAGGTGAAGGAGAGGAAGACCCTGGACCAGATGGACTGACACACTGACTGTGTCATGGGCTCTAATGTGTCAGGAAGTGTGAGAAAGGCACAGGACAGGACGGGGCTCAGGTCTGTGGTTAGCTGCTGCGGCAGCAAAGTGCCACGTGTTCTCCTGCAGAACGGCTGCTGGATTTGAACTGCTGCCTTTTTAACTGGCACCCCAACATTTAAACCACTGTGACACCAGGGTTTCTCTCAGGAGGGACAGCCATTAATAACTCAACAACTTAACCCATTTAAGTCAGAACAGACTCACAGGCGATCCTCTAACCAGTTTATTTTGTTTGTTTGTTTGTTTGTTTTTTATTTTTTGTGTGCGTGTACCGTCAAATCAGATCTGACTGGTACAGGAGGAGACTGCCCCTCCTTCCCCAGCAGAGCATCTGGTGGGTTCGAACCACACACCTCTGGGATTGTAGTTGTAGGTTCTTGCCACTAGGCCACCAGAGCTCCCCTCTCTAACCAGTTTTGAGGAGGCTCTAAGCCACATAGGAGCAGATTATCCATCTTTCTCCAAAAAAGTCCCTGGTGGATTCCAACCCATAGCTGGTTACCATGGAAACCACACCAAGCGATACCAATCCCAATGTACAAAAACCCACCTCCACCTGGCAAGGCTTCACCTTCCTTCCGAGCTGAGGTTTATCCAAGACGTCTTCTCTAAGACCCTGACTACACGTAACCACCCTGCCTCTGGACTCTGCTTACCTTCTGTGCACTGAAATCAAGACATGGTCCTACGCTGACTCCTTAGAACCACACGCTGAACGGTCTCCTGAGTTCAGAAGAGCCTGGCCTTTGGACCTCAGAAGACAGGAAGCCCCCTGCAAGGAGGGGTACCCAGCTTCACTGTGTCTTGCTTCTCTGCATAACTCCCCCCCCCCCAATATCCTGTCCCCGGTAGGCACTCTGCCAACCGATTGCTCTGAAGACAACTGGCCAGTTAATATTGCATTCTCGGCAACTGCCTTCTGACCAAAAAAAAAAAATACAAATGGCTGTTAGACAGGCAGAACATACGTCTGGGACATCTCTAAAACGATGCTCTCGTGACAAAGCTCTGCTGGCTGGCCCTTCTCCCCTCTGATGAACAAGTAAGTGCAGAGAGACCTCTCAAAAGTGACACCTGCACAGAGCGCTCGTGTTAATTGTGGGTTTGTAGATCTGGCCTTGACCTGCAGAGGCTAAAGGACGGAGCTTAGCCAGTATCAGCTCAGCCCCCTGCACTCAGAGCCACTATCAAAGGGAGTGATGCTCAGTAAGTGCTTTTTAACATGATTCACATAGTGGTGCACACAAAAAACAATGCCAGTTACTCTCTATTCTTTAAATTGCAGCTGAAGACATCTCGCTTAGGTGAGTTATGTAATAACTAATAAGTGAGTTAGACAAGCTAGCTAAACACTCTATCAGGTTATGGGCAGAGAGTGTAAAGTCTTGCTTCGTGAAGGTCTTTGGGAACAAGCCACGCTCCCACCACCTCTCTGGTGCTGGTGTAGCAGGGCCCTGGGACTGAGTCCCTGCCAGTCCTGAAGTTCAGAGACGTGGTATGGGACCCAACAAGGACTGCGTCTCCGGGAGAACTTAGAGTCAAGCCCCAGCTTCCCAAGCTGTAAAGATCATGGCTGCCATTTTTCCTCTGTGCAGGTCAAGGAGCTCAGAGGAAGAAGCAGCGTTCCCAGTGGTGGGTGGACAATGTCACCTGATCAACCGGAAAAGGAAGCTGAGAGCATGAGACCCGTCTCCCGATGGGACGTAAGGATCAACCAGCATCAGGAGCTCAGGTAATGGTCCAGCACCAAGCGGACAGCCTGGGGAAGCACCAGCAACAAGGGACACAAGGAGAAAGGAAAGACAGCAGCCTCCTCCTTGGCTCCCCAGCCGAGTCCCAGGGTAACATAGTCTACATCCGGGGGCCCCCTGCTCGTGATCCCAACCCTGTGTATTGGCTCAGTCAGCTTCTCAGTCCAGCTACTTTTTCACAATACTAGCTAACTGGGATCCACAATCAACATCCTGGGAACCAGCAAAGTCAAAAGACGGGTCACACTGGGAAAAATCTGCTGTCAGAGACTTCTCCAGAGTACGGAGAGCAATGCTGTCAGTTTGAAGACTACAGTGCCATCTGATCCTAGCTATGGTCTTCTTGATTGTTTGCTATGGATCTGAAAGCTGAACAATGACTAAAGATAACAGAAGAATCTATGCCTTTGAGTGTTGGAGAAGAGTACTGACTATTCCGTGGACTGCCAAGGGAACAAACAGGTCTGCCTTAGAGAAAATGAAACCTGGGTGTTCCTTGGAGGAAAAGGTGGCGCAACTTTGTCCCACATATTGTGGGTATGTTGTTACGAAGTTCAGTCTTGGCAAGCTCTGGTGGCCTAGTGGCAAGAAGCTGTACTGTAATCCTCAGAGGTGAGCAGTTC
>NW_006399798.1:8948273-8948918 GCF_000299155.1 Elephantulus edwardii | reverse complement strand
GAATCAATCCATCTCATAGAGGGTCTTCCCCTCCTGCGCTGTCCCTCCACCCTCCCAAGCATGATGTCCCTCTCCAAGGATCCATCATTCCTAAAAGTAATAAAACTTTAAAAAAAATAATAAAACTTAAAAAAAAAGAAGTTCAGTCTTTGGAAAAGAACAGTATGCTTGAAAAGGTGGCGGGTCAGCTTGAGAGAGGAAGATTTTCAACCAGATGGACTGACCGATTGACATGGTGACTGTGACAATGGGCTCAAGTATGCTGGAGATGGTGAAGGTGGGACAGGGCAGTGCAGGGTTCAGATCCATTATTCACAGAGCTGCTAAGAGTGACAGTCAACAAAACAACACCTCCAATAACAACTACAGCTTGCCCTTAAATAAGCCATGGTACCCAATCACAGCAGTGGTCCTCGGTTTCATGGCACACCTGGAAATTCTGGTGTCATGAGTTCAGGTGTATCCACAGCCCAAGAAAATATGAAATGGTCTCATTTAGTAAAATTTAAAGTCTTTTTTTTTCTTCCATGATGGAAGTCAAGTCATTGACTTTCACAGGCAAGAATATGCAAGGGAGTTGAGGAGTAAAGAATACATACTAGCACTTAGCAGGCTACATGCATCATATTCTTTCTTGTTGTTTTT
>NW_006399798.1:8907411-8947362 GCF_000299155.1 Elephantulus edwardii | reverse complement strand
GACAGCACCTGGGAGCTGGCCCTGGAAGGGCGTCGGGCCAGGTCAGCCCACGCTGCTAGACCACAGATGTCTCAGGCAGTTCTAGGTGGAAACTCAGTTTTACGTCAAGATTACAGATGGCACACTTTTGCCCCCGGCCATCTGTCTTGAAACCATATGCTTTCAGTGACAAGGAGAGTTAAGCAAGAGGGGCCACAGAATTCACTATGCCAAAGCCCATTCAGAGGGAATGATTGCACGAAACACAATGTAGATGAATTCTGTATGCGCACCACTAGAAAAGAAAAAAGAAATGTTGTAAGGTCCATTCAGCAGAGAAAACACAGGAGCATCAACTTGCACAAAGGGCCTGAGTTCTCGCTGGGAGGACGCTACACAAAGCCAGGCGTCTCTCCAGCAAGCCACCAGCTCAGGAGCGTCACCGCTGTCCCAGGGAGCATTCCCTGACCTCCATCCTGGACACTCCCCACAGAGAGCTGTGGTCCACAGGGTCCACCAGCATCTCGTCCACGCTACACACAGCTCCTGTTGTTGGTAGCAGCTGTCAGGCTGAGTATCAACACACGATGACCCGTGTACAACTGACCACACACCATCCACACCCGCACCAGCCCCGTGAACAGCTGCAGGACTGAACCCTGCTGTGTCCACAAGGTACTCATTGGCTGAATTTCCAAAGTAGATGGCAGGACTTTCGTCTCACATGATAGCATCTTAAAGAGGTCTCTGGCTGCAGATGTGCTCAAAGCAAAAATGTCCATTTAAATCTCTAAGTCCTTTTAAATCTGCTCTTCATTTATATACTCTCTCACCTTCTTCATGGAAATGAGAAGGGTTGCCCCCACAAAGAGGAACAGAGATGCCCACAGAGCGCGTTCTGGCCCCGTCTACACAGCAAGCCTGGAAACACAGAGGGGGCCAGCAGAGGGGTATCAGCCAGGTGCAGCCTCTCCATGCACTTGGCAGAAGACAGGAAAGGGGGGACGAAGCAGGCTTCATTCAGGGGGCTCGGTAGCCGTGGGCCCGGCCAACCCAGGGGCTCAGTCAGGCACGTGGGCACACAGGGGCACCTCTGCAAAGACAATCTCTCTTCCTTCCCACCTCGGCAGAGAGAAGGTAATATATATCATTTCCTGTCCCACGCTGTTGATAGTGACATTGACAATCTGAAGCATGAAATGGAAAAGGGGGGGGGTGAATACCATAATAATAATAATAATAAGCTGTCTCCTTTCTGGAGTGTTTTTCTTCCCTTTCCCTCTTCATTCTACTCCACCTCACCGGCCCCTCCTGAGGCAGCCTCGGGGCAGCAGGCGAGACGCCCAGGAGCCAGGGTGCTGCCTTCTGCTTTGTGTTGTCTACTGCCCAGGATGCAGGGCAGGGACAGAGGGCAGAGCCGCCATCACACTGTCCCCAAGACCCTAACAACCACATCTATGTTGTAGCAGGGCTGAGCTCGGGGGTCACCCTCCACCGCTCCCCAGCCTGCACCGTTTAAGGACATACATCTAGCTTGGCTGTGACATACACTTTTTCCTACTGGAAACTGATCATATGAGGTCTTTAAAGAGGAAAGGGCTCGCTGCACAAACACGACAGGTCTCAGTGCCTTGATTATAAGAAACGGGACTCAACATCAGTGCCTTCCCGCATGGCCATGCTGGAAGGAGAGAGACACAAGTGACCCGTGACCCTGGATGACCCGTGACCCTGGATGACCATACCATGGACTCTGGAACAAGGTCCAGAGCAAGCTGGGTTACAGCAGAACCTTCCCCCACATGCTCCTCCTGCAATGGGCCACACTTAGCTTTCAGTGAGACCCACCCTCCACCCCCAGGACAGGAGTTCAAAGTCCTACCAAGTCCACACTGCTTGCCCCTCACTTCTTCCCAAGTGTCTAAAAGGGGAGCCCTAGCCCTAAAATAAACACCACCTCCTTCCTTGGTCAATAGACGCATGTACAGACCATCAAACAGGCAAAGTTGTTGTTATGTGCCGTTGAGTCGTTTGCGACTCATAGCGACCCTATGCACAACAGCCCTAAACCCTGCTCTATCCTGCGCCAACCACACTGCCTCTGACACACCCATCCCTATTACCCCAGTCACCGAATCAATCCATCTCATAGAGGGTCTTCCCCTCCTGCGCTGTCCCTCCACCCTCCCAAGCATGATGTCCCTCTCCAAGGATCCATCCCTCCTGGCAACATGTCCAAAGTATGTCAGATGAAGCCCCAGAATCCTTGCCTCCAAGGAGTAGCTTGGCTTAATCCTCTCCAAGATGAATCTGTTTGTTTTCCTGGCAGTCCATGGTACATTCAGTACTCTTCTCCAGCACCACAGCTCAAAGGCATCAACTCTCCTTCTGTCCTCCCTAGTCATTGTCCAACTCTCTGATGCATAACAAGCGATTGCAAAGACCATGGCCTGTATCAGGCGCACCTTAGTCTCCAGAGAGACACCGTTGCTCCTGAGTACTTTAGAGAGGTCCCTAACAGCAGACTTTCCCATCGCGATACGCTTTTTGATTTCCTGACTGCTGGTGCCAAGAGTGTTGACTGTGGAGCCGAGCACACTGAAGCTGTGAACAATCTCAATCTCTTCGCCATCCATCCTGACGCTGCCAATAGGTCCAGTGGGCAGAATATTTGTCTTCTTGACATCGAGCCTCAGTCCACACTGAAGGCTGCAGTCCTTGACCCTCCGATAATAGTGAAGAGGCATGTTGCAGGTACACAGGAAAAGCCGTTGGGAGGAGGTGCTGGGGACATGGAGAACGTGTCCCTGGGCAGAGGGGAAGCCTGGAAGCTGCGCACCGGCGGAAGTCACCTCAGATAATAGCGAAGAGGCATTTTGCAGATACAAACAGGCAAAGAGTTGTCTTTAATGTGGAAAAATGAATTCCCGAGCTGTGCACCATTTTGGACATTGGCCTTATGTCGGACGTGGGCTTGTTCATCGTGAAGGATACAGGGGACGCCCTAGGGCCAAGCACTTTCTGGCATTCTCCCATGCGGTCATCCCAGGCAAACTGGCTCCTCAGATTCTTAAAGGGGAAACTCTTGGCTCAGAGAAGCAGAGAGCGGCCATCTCTGATGATGCTTCATCAAAGCCCATTAACACACTCCTCCTACACCTGCCTGTGGTACTTTGGCTGGGGGCGAACCTGTTTCAGACCTGTCCAAACAACCTCACAGGCAGTTTCATGAAAAATCTCCACGAGGAGAGAGATCTGACTTCCTACTCAGCAATGCTGTTGTCATGAGGTGCTGTCGTGTAGGCTCCGAATGATGCAACAGAAACCTCCCTTGACCCTGTGCTTCCTCACATCTCCATCATGCTCAAGTTCATGACCGCAGTCACTGTGTCAGTGCGTCTCCTCGAAGGTCTTCCTCTCCTTCTCTTACCATGCACCATTCCAAGCATGACATCCCCTCCCAAGGCCTGACCCCCTTCTGATAACACGGCCAAAGGATGTGAGAAGTTTCACCATCCTTGTTTCTACGGAGCACCCTGGACGCTCTCCCTCCAAGACACATTCGTTTATTCTTTTGCCAGTCGGTGCGATATTTGACACTCGGCACAAACACCACGATCAACGGCATCCATTCTTCTTCAGTCTTCCTCGTTCATCGTCCAGCTTGCACATGCACATAAAGCCACCGGAAACACCACGACCTGGATCAGGAGCACCTTAGTCTTTAAAGTGGCATCCTTGGCACTTTACAGAGGTCCCTGACAGCAGATTTGCCCAGTATAATAATACATCTTTCAACTTCTTGAATGCTGCTTCCATGCCAGTAAGAAGGGGGAAAGGTAACAGCAATTATTACCTCCAGTCCAGCATCTATAAGGAACCCTGATCATGCAAATGGTTAAGCACTTAGCTTCTTTTTCGTCCCCCTCTTTTTCTTTTTCTTTCCTTTTTTCCTTCTTTTTTCTCTTTTTTTCTTTTTTGTCTCTTTTTTCCCCTTTTTTTTTTCTTTTTTAGTACTTAGCTTCTACTGCAGGCTGATGACTGGTACCCAGGCAATGTCTGTGCATGAGAAAAGCCCGGTGACCTGGCTCCATAAGGATGACAGTGAGCCTGGCCCTAGGAGACAGGCCCACCCTGCTCCTTAGGGTACCTCTCAATAAAAACAAGGTGACAGCACCAAAACAGCAGTCGTCCAGGAGCTCAGAGCCAATCGTGTGGAAGGCAGAACTTCTGAAGGCCCGGTCCCACAGCTGCCCCCTGGCCCCGCCTCTCATCTCTCCAGTATCTCCTCTAGAAGAAACCTTCCCATCGGCGCTGGCACAAATCTCCTCCCAGAATCCTTCATGCTCCAATTTAAGTCCATTTCTTCCCATCCATCCCTCCGTGGGAATGAATAACAGCTGGCCACCACCCTCCCTCCCAGTCTCGAGGCCATCATCAGAGGGCATCGTTAACTTCCAGCAGAGAGCGGGTTATTTGGAGAAAACATTATTCACCACTTGCTGAACAAAACAACAGATCTGGCCAACATCTCCTTAAGAAAATCACGTCTTTTATAAGAAATCAGCTCCCCGTGGGATTCAATAATAGATATTAAATTGCCTTTTCATGCCTACAAGTAAGCGTAGCGGTTGGGAGGCTTCCCCTGTCCTCTGAGCTTGCACGCTCATGTTTATTCCACACAAGTGCTCGTTCCCTGAGAGGGAATACACACTGATCCTTGGTCCGTCCACGTCTCTTCAGAGGGATGTGCAAGAAACAAAGCAGAGAAAAGGAAACCGTGGCCTTCGATGCGTCAGCCCCTCCAAATTCATCTCGACATCTGAAGCAACAATGACTGCATTCTATCTCTGATGAAAAGATGTCCAATTGCGCGTTTAAGTTCGCTACGGAATCACAGTTTTGAGTAGGTGAACCAAAACCTAAGACACTTCACAACCGCCTTACAGCAAAAAGATGCATGCTAACTTCAGCGGCAACTCCTGTCTGTCCATGTGTACAGGCAAGATGCTCTTAATCAGCCCATCAAGTTCAAGGTCCCCAGCTCTCTCTCAGCAGAGCCAGCAGAGGCCCAGGAAGACTAAGCAGCTCGGCCAAAGCCGTTCAGCTGAGTGTTGGCAGCTGGGTTTGGATCGTTCTACGACTACCTGGCAATTTTCGATTCTGGGTATGTAATTTATGCACACGGTTTGTAAACATGGGCAACGGGACCAGGCCACCGCCAGGACACATGGTGCTTTGCACACTCGCTGTCAGCCAGGACACGCGGTGCTTTGCACACTCGCTGACAGCCAGGACATGCGGTGCTTTGCACACTCGCTGACAGCCAGGACATGCGGTGCTTTTGCATACTCGCTGTGTGATTCTGAACAAGACGCTGAAATCTCCATCTCTCAGGTTCCGCATCTGTAACTCAACTCAGCTCACTGCCATCGAGGCAGCATCAGCTCACAGCCGATCCTCCGGTGGGTTTTCAGAGGCTGCGATTACCCTGGGAGGACACTGTCTACCTTGCTCCCTTGAAGCAATTGGTGGACCTGAACTGCCTGCCTTGGGGGTGGCAGGACTGCTCCTTATTCTCTAGGCCATCAGAGCTCCCTTACCTCATCTGTAGAGTGGAATTCACAGTAACCTGTGTATACTCCACAGGGTTGTCGTGAAAGTGAGGTGATCTAGGCAATGTGCTCGGCACAACCTTGTATCTAGTAAAAACTCAATAAATAACAACTATTATAACAATCATGAACCTGGCGGCCTTCTGGATTAAGTGATGGGTTGCCAACTGAAAGGTAGTTGTTGTTGCTGTGGTGGTGGTTGTTGTTGTTATTGTTGTCATGTACTATCGAGTCAGAACTATTCAGAACTGACCCTCCAGGGGTTTCCAGAAGTTAGAAACTGCTGGGAAAGAGATTGCCTGTCTTTCTCCCAAGGCACAGCCAGCAGATAAAACTGCTCATTTTCGGATTAGCAGGGTAACCCCTTAGCCACGAGGCCACCAGAGCTCTCTAACTGAAAGGTGGGAAGTTCAAAGCCCTGGGAACTACAAAGGAGAAAGACAAGACAGTCTGTTCCTGTTAGGATTTACAGTCTCAGAAACCTGAGGGGGCAGCTCTATTTTATCCTATGGAATCAGGATGAGTCACAATTGACTGGATGGCAGTGGGAAGCATAAGCAGCACTCTTGGCATCAACACTCAGAAAATCAAGAGAAAAACTGCATTGGGAAAAATCTGCTATCAGAGACCTCGCCAGAGTATCAAAGAGCAATGATGTCACTCTAGAGACTAAGATGCGGCTGATCCAGGCCATGGTCTTCACAATCACTTGCTATGCATAAGAGAGCTAGACAGCAGCTAAGAATGACAGAAGAAAAACCAATGTCTTTGAGCTGTCGTGCTGGAGAAGAGTATGGAACATGTCATGGACTGCCAAGAGAACAAACAGGTCTGTCTTGGAGAGGGTGAAACCAAGCTGCTCCTTGGAGAAAAGGATTTCTAAGTTCTGTCTCACACATACTTTGAGCATGTTGCCAGGACGTACCAGTCCTTGGAGAAGGACATCATGCTTGGAAGAGTGGAGGGACAGAGTAGGAGAGGAAGGCCCCGGATGAGATGGTTTGGCACAGGAACTGGGGTCATGGGGGTAGGTGTGTCGGAGACAGCGAGACTGGCTCAGGATAAGGCAGGGTTCAGAGCTCTTGTAGCCACAGTCGACTCCTGGCACGTAACAACAACAACAACAAACCACTTTCAAGTTTTAAATTTGCATGATTCTCTGATACTAATTGGAATAATGATTGTTTGTGTGGGTTTGTGTGTGTGTGTGTGTGTGTGTGTGTGTGTGTGTGTTTTAAGAGAGAGCTACGTTGGCCTAGTGGAAGGAAGCTGTGCTACCAAGCCGAAGGTGGGTGATTGTCATCTGTGGCCCTCGGCCAGGTTCAAATTGTCTTCCTGTCAAACATTCTTCTAAGTGGTATAGCACTGGTCTGTGCGTTGCTGTATAGAGGTAACTCGTGGTTGCTGTGATGCTGAAGCCTGTGACAGTGATGTGCCAATCGTGGTAATGGGCACCCATGGTGGACAGTGTTGGCTGGAGCTTCCCGACTAAATCAAGCCTGGAAGCAGGAGCGGCGTCCACTTCCAAAATGGCTTGCCTCTGGAAACTCTATGTACGAACAGTGCTCAGGCTGTTCGTTCATAGGGTCGCTATGAGTCGTCTACGACTCGACGGCATTAAACAACAAGAACAACATCAACAATTCTCCCTATTAAGTTTACAAGTAGAACAAAAATTGAGGTCAGACATGGTAGGTACTGAGAGAGACTGTAATTTCTGGAGACTCAGAGAAGGATATAAGGAGAAAAGGTGGCAAATGGATTCCAAAGGAGTCCTTTAAGGAGAAACTAACTAAAGCTTTGAAGGCTCTGACTTTAAAAAAAAAAAAAAGTGAAATAGATCAGAAGCATCCTTAAAACACGCACGCCCCTTGCCTCACGAATCTCCCACGGACGACCTGCTTCAGTGCACAGTTACATATTGTAAAAAATATGCCACTGTGGCATCACAGCAGATAATGCATTTTTCAGTGCACATACATAAAGATGTGCACAGCAGACTAAAAATATCTTCGAAGCTTCTGTGCAGGCTACAGGGACAGCCAATCAACTAACTCCCGGCCAACTTGCCTTTTCCAAAATATGTCTTCACAGCATCTCACAGCTGTGGTGGGAAGCAGGGGTTTTTTAATGCCCTGCACTCCAGCCCATTTCATCATCTGAAGGCAAGATGGGGAGGGCACAGGGCAGCACAGGGTCCAGACGCGCTGTGCACAGGGTCGCTATGAGTCGTACTTGACTCTGCGGCATGTAACAACAACAACATGGCACATTTCAGGATCCCTGACAGGGCAGCACATTAAAGATGAGCCCTCTGAAAGCCACCAGCTGTCCCACGGAAGGGAGATCTGTGGGAGAAGGATGGGCCTTCTCCTCCAGGCTCAGAAACGCCAAAGAGGAGCTCCATGAGGAGGAAACATCTCGGCAGCAGCTGGTCTGGGATGGGGTAGCATAGTGGTTTAAGTACTCAAGCTGTTAACCCAACGGTTAATGGTTTTAAATCCACTCGCCGCTTCCAAAGGAGAGAGAGATGTGGCTGCCTGCGTCTATGGAGATTTGAAAATAAACAAGCAAACTCACTACTGTCAGGTTGAGTCTACTCTTATGCCAGAGTAGAAGTGCCCCAAAAGGTCCCCTGTACAGGGACAGGCTGCTTGGCCATTCGCCTATGGTGCAGCTAGTAGATTTGAACTGCCAGCCTTTGGATTAACAGCCGCTCTTAACTCACTGCACCAGCCCTGGAAACACTATGGCAGCTCTCCTTCCGGCTTACGTGGCTGCTGTGAGCTGGAATGGACGTGAGAGTAGAAAGTTTTGCTTGGTTTGGATTGAATGCTCAACTATTTATCGCTTAGACTCCTAAAACCCTCAGCTGAAAAAGTCTTTCAGGTGTCGTTTCCACATCCTAGGACAAACATCAAGCAGGTTGGCTTTAGAGAAATATCTCAGTCACAAAAGGACAAATACTGCACAGTGCCACTGTTGTAGGGTGGGACTGACATCAGGGTTGGGTGAGACTGAGAAGAATTGGATAAAAATTACGTATACTGCATTGAAACAGATGAGGGAGAGAACAGTTTGAAGGCCATATATGATTGGGTATTATGGTTATGACAAGAGTCCAGAATGAAGGCTGCATAGTGGAGTGTACTCAGGGCAGGGGAGGTTGGGGGGCGGGGAGGGAGGGGAACTGTATACCAATGAAGGAATTTTTCTTTTACTTTTCCAAAGAGAAGAGGGAACTGTCGGGGAGGGGTGGGCAGGGAGAAAAATGCAACAATGAATGAATGGAAATCCAAAATCTCTATAAACGTTCATGAAAATTAATAAAATAAAATTTTAAAAAGGAAAGATTGCCACTAACTGCTGCCGACTCGGTTCTGACTCACCTCACGTCACGTTTTCCAGGAGGAGACAGCCCACCTTTCTCTTCAAGAGCAGCTGGTGGATTTGAACCGCTGGAGAGGCCTGGCCTTTGGGTTACAGCGCAATTCCCAGCAAACGGACTCTGCCACCAGAGCTCCCTGCCTTACGAATATGCATCTCCAAAGGGGTAGTTTCCGGATGGGAACATCTGACAAGCGGGTGACTCCCCGCACCTCACCTTCTGAAGCTTGAAAGGTCCTTTCTCTGAGCTGCTTTGGCAGGTCCCGTCACACAAAGCCCACCACATCCCAAAGCCCTGAGATTATGGAACTGTCACTAGATGAAAGGTATAATCATTATAAGTATGAGATCTGATTGATTCCATTAAAAATAATGTTTAAACCGTCCTGGCTATTTATAACATTAAGGATATCCTACAGATTAAAAACCTGAAAAAAGCATAGAATGGTCCAGTATTTTGTTTAAAAACTCCTTGTTGTGCTTTATGGTGCAACTCCATACAGAACAAAGAAATTTCTTCTAGCTTGTATTTAAAACAGAAAGACTATTCTGAGTGGAGGGGTGGGGGGTCATATTCATCCCCATTCAGTCAGAAACAACTCCTATCTGACTCTGCACCAGGTTTTCTGAGGCTGGAAATTGCACAGGAAGAGACTGCTCACCTTTCTCCCTCAGAGCATTTGCTGGATTCAAACTGCCCACCTCTGGAGTGGCAGTGCTACCCCTTACCCACAAGGTAACCAGATGTAACAAGGCCCAGCTACTTATCTCTGAGAACCCGGTTTTCTACCTGCCAATCCTGCCTTAGTTCAGCCTGTCTAGAGAGATGTAGACAACGGTGGCTCAAATGGTAGAATTCTCACCTTCCATGCAAGAGACCCAGGTTCAACTCCTGGCCAACGCCCCTCAGACACAGCCAGCACTTCTGTCAGTGGAAGCCTGCATATTGCTAGGATGCTGAACAGAGGAGTTTACCCACTAAATAGATGAGGAAGAACAGTGTGGCAATCTCGTTCCAAAAACCAGCCAGCGAAAAGCCCGGTGCATCACAATGGTCAGATTCACAGCAAACCAAGGGACTGATGCAGGGCCAGGCACTGATTCCTTCCCTTATAGGTGGGTCACCGTGGGTCACGGAGCCCAGTGGATGGCAGCCAACAAAGGCAGTGAGAGACGATGCATCAAACTGCTCTAGACCAAAGTCCGTCAGCCTCAGCTCCACTGACATCTGGGCTGATCATTCCTTGCCGCGGGGCTGTCCAGTGCTCTGTACGGTGGTCAGCAGCCTTCCTGGTGTCCACTAGATGTCAACAGTACTGTCCTGCCTATTGCCAAATATGCCATTAGAGATGCCACCCCCACCCCCCCATAGTTAAGAGCCAAATATTAGTCAATTGTGCTGCAATCCTGAAGGCGCGCAGTTCGAGGCCACCAGCTAGCTGCTCTGCGGGAGAAGGATGGGCAGTCTCCTCCCAGACAATTAACTGCCTCTGAAAACCCGCTGGAGGGTCAGCTATGGGTCAGTTCCAACTCTACATTATACAACAACAAGAAGTTAAATATAAATTATTCCATGATACTCTCTTCTCTAATTGCCCTGTAATGAGTCTGAATGGACTCATAGCTGACCGCTCCCCTGGGTTTCCGAGGCTGTAAACCACACAGGAAGAGACCGTCCATCTTTCCCCCCTTTAAGTTCCTGGGGATTCGAACCGCCAGAGGCGTGACCTTTGGGTGGGCAGTGCAACTCCCCATGAACTTAGCCACCAGGACAGCGCCAGCCACCGGGAGGACATTGCGTTTCCCTAGGCTAGGGGCTACGTGTGCCTGACCCAAGCCAGGTGCTTGCCATTTCTTCCCATGCATGTGAAAACTGGACAATGAATAAGGAAGAATAAAGAGATCTGCTATCTTTGAATTGGTTACTCAATTTAAGGCATAATGAGTATCCCATGGACTGACAAAGAACAAACAAATCTATCTTGGAGCAACTAAAACCATGGGGTTCCTTAGACATAAAGATAGTGAAACTTCAGCTCACATACACTGGATATGTTGTGAGGAAGGGCCAGTCGTTGAAGAGGAAATCACGCTTGGAAAATTAAAGGGTCCATGAAGAGGAGGAAGACTGTCAAATAAGATGGATGGAGACAGTGACTGTAACTATGGCCTTAAAATTAGAAACAGTTGCCATGGTGAGGAAGGTAAAGAACAAGGCAGTGACATCCAGTCGTCCCTAAGGTGGTCATGACTCACAGCCAACTCAAGGGCCACCATCAACAACAAGAACAGGTCAGCAAAGCAGCTACGAGAATCCGCTGCTGGTGGTCAAGACCATTCAAATTCCCTGGGTTTCAAAACCCCAGCCGTCTTCCACATCCTCTTGGTCATCCTCAAACCGAGAAGTGAGTCCAGCCACCGGCCACAGCACACGCAACCAAGAACCTACCAGAAGTCAGTGCCGTCGGCTCATCTCCAAGCCCCGTGTGAGAAAAACAAATTATGTCTTTTGTGAGAAGTGCAAGAGCTTCTGCATAGAACTATAACTGTCTTTCTTTCCTACCAATTACTCCAAAAATCTGAAGCAAAGCTAGTCTAGACTAAGCTCACTGGGTCACTATAACTTGACTGCGCCTAAGAGCAACACAGTTAATGAACATGCTATTACACAGGTCTAATGACTTTCTTTTTCAAATTACACTCTCATGCTTAAAAATTCATTCTTGAAAGTCCTAAAGACTAACATATTCTGTCTGTTTCACTATGTTGTTTTTTTTATATATATATAAATGTTGCAATGGCTTTTGACCTAAAAAAAAAAACAACAACAATAAGAAAACTCTGTTGTTGGTCATTTAGTCCGTTCACAGTAGCCCTACAAGACGGGGGAGAACTGCCCACAGGTTCCCAAGGGCAGAGTATGGATGCAGACTCTACTTCCTCTTTCTCCTGTGGAGTGACTGGTGGGTTTGAACCACCAACCTTTAGGTTTCACAGTCAAGCACTTAACCATCGAGCCAAGCCTGGGACCATTTAAGTACAATTTTAGTTACAAGTAGTAGTGTTGGTATTGCTGTATGCCATCAAGTTGAAACTGACTCAAGAATTATTTCAAAGAAATATATGATTATGTATTATTATCATTAAGACAACAGTCTAGAATAAGAGGTGCATAGAAAAGTGGGTTGGGGGAGGGAGGAAAGTATGCAACAATGAAGAAAAAAAATTTTTTTTTTTAAAGTGAATTGAGGGTAGGGAGGAAAATGTGCAACAATGAATTAAAAAATCCAACTTTTCTGTAAACTTTCATTAAAATCACAATAAGTAATCATAATAACAAAAAGTTGGAACTGACTCAAAGCTGACCCTTCAGAAACAGTAACCTGCACAGGAGGAGAATGTCCATCCTCTCCTGTGGAGCAGCTGGTAGATTCGAACTGTGTGCCTCTGGGACAGCTTCTTATCAATAAGCCAACAGGGCTCCTCATCAAAGGGGAGCAACAGGAAAAAGAGCCTCAGAGTTCTGCATCTATCTGTACATCCCCTACAACCAAAATCCTTCAGTATCAAGTCAATTCCAACTTCCAGGGATGCCCCAGAGCAGAGTGGAATGGCCCCATCGAGTTTCCAAGGCTCTAAAGGAGAACTGATGCCTTTGAGCTGTGGTGCTGGAGAAGAGTATTGAGAGTACCATGGACTGCTAGGAAAACAAACAGATTCGTCCTGGAAAGGGTTAAACCAGGCTACTCCTTGGAGGCAAGGATTCTGAGGCTCCGTCTAACATACTTTGGACATGTTGTGAGGAGAGACTGGTCCTTGGAGAGGGACATCATGCTTGGGAGGGTGGAGGGACGGCGTAGGAGGGGAAGGCCCTCTATGAGGTGGATTGATTCGGTGACTGGGATAATTGGGATGGGAGTGTCAGAGACAGTGCGATTGGCACAGGACAGAGCAGAGTTTAGGGCTCTTGTACACAGGGTCGCTATGAGTAGCAAGTGACTCGACGGCACATAACAACAACAACAACAAATGACACATGACGATAGTTACAGAAAGGCTTCAGGCCTTTTGTTCATACGGTCGCTATGAGTCATGCTCAACTTGACAGCAATCGAAACACCACCACCACTCTTTATTGAAGCTTCGCCTCACACACTTTGTGCATGTTGCTAGGCCAGGTTATTCCTTGGAGAGGACCAGCATGCTTGGAAAGGTGGACGGGCAGTGAAGAGGAGGAAGCCCCTCGGCCATGTAGATGGACGCGGTGACTGCAGTGATGGGCTTGAGGGTGTCAGAGACCCTGAGGGTGGCACAGGGGAGGACAGCGTTTAGACCAATTGATTACAATGACAACAATCTTTACAGAAAAGTGCCTGGAGGCACGATGGTTAAAGTAAAAGATGTGGAAATGTGCTTCTTTGAAGAGTCCTCCACCTTGAGTTGATTCTAACAACAGCCCTCCACTCGGTTTCTGAGACTGTAAATCTCTCAAGGAGGAAACTGTCCATCTCTCTCCCAGAGAGCAACTGGTAGAGTCAAACCAATGACCTTTTGGTTAGCAGTGCAGCACACAGCACTGTGCCAACTAGGAAACCTATGAAGCAATTCTACCCTCTCATACTCTGTTACCACAGGTCCAAAACTACTTGACAGCACACTGAAAGCACCTGACAACAAGAAAAGGGTTTTTTTAGATTAAAATCCATTCAAGATTTACAGCAGTTGGAAGGGAACAAGTTTGTAATCTTTGCAGAAGCAAACTGCCATATCTCACACCTCTAGAAGCTGGCTGCAGAGTCCGAACTGCTGACCTTTAAGTTAACAGTTGAATACTCAATCACTACACCACCAGGACTCCTCAAATCCCCAGTGAATGTGGAAAAAACAAGTAACCTTCAACTCATTTTTAAAATGACATGCAAAATATTTTCATCTTAAGTGTTTGCAAAAGATAAAACGTGTGGTATTTAAAGCTTGAATGAAAGAAAACTTTGCAACTGCTCACTGCCATCGAGTGAGTCCTGAGACCTGGCGACTCTCCACTGGGTTTCTGAGGCTGTAAATCTGCCTGAGAGGAGAGAGTTTGTCTTTCTCCCTCAGAACTGCTCATGGACTTGAACCTCCAATCTTCCCAGTCAGCAGTGCATCACTTAACATCTTACACCATGAAGGTTTAAATGATGTAACAGGATCAATTACAGAGCTCCGGCGGCTTAGTGATAAGAAACTGCACTGTTAACACAAAGAAAGGTAAGTGGTTCGAATCCACCAGCTGCTCCACAGGAGGAAGATGGGCAATCTCCTTCCATAAGAATAACTGCTTCTGAGGGGGAGCTCTGGTGGCCTAGTGGTAAGGAGTTGCAACTACAATCCCAGAGACACACGGTTCAAATCCACCAGATGCTCTGCCGGGGAAGGAGGGACAATCTCCTCCTGTACCAGTCAGATCTGAGTTGACGGTACACACACACACACACAAATAATAAAATAAAATAAAAAAAAGAATAACTGCTTCTGGAGTTCTGATGTACTACAGGCAAGAAGCTGCACTGCAATCCCAGAGGTACATGGTTTGAATCCACCAGATGCTCTGCTGGAGAAGGAGGGGCAATCTTCTCCTGTACCAGATCCGATTTGATGGTACACACACAAATAAATAATTATTATTAAAAAAAAGGAATAACTGCTTCTGAAAATCTACTGGAGGGTCAGCGATGTGTCAGCTCAGACTCAATGCTCTACAACAACAACAGGATCAATTAGCATAAGAATTTGGTTCCCATAATTTCATACTTTTAAAAATGTGTCTATAAACTTATCTATAACTACGTCTTCTGAAATTTTGCTTATTTATTCAACACTCAAAAGAAACTACACACGAACTCATCTTCAACAGTCATAAATTCCCCTCCCTGGAAATTTTATCCTCAAGCAAGTTCTGTTTTATGCTAGAAAATCTATTACTGATTTCTTTATCACATTTCTCTACAATAAAAACATCTAGATGCATTCTGGTTTTGTTTTTAAAATGCCTTTTGAGCCTAGAGCTCCACAGCTTAAATAATAACAATTTCCCAGATTGAGTTATCATTATAACGATTAGTGGTAGCAAACAGATTCATAACAAGAAAAATAGAGCATGCAGTCTCATCATTATTAAACACAAAAACGAAAATATTCTTGGAAACGCACATTTCCATGGATGGGATTTTTCTTATTTTGCTATGGTGAATTTTTTGTTTTCCTCCAATTCACCTGCAGATCTAGGGATAAATATTAAGCAATCACTACGAAGATGAGCCCCAATGGAGCCTCACTTTCATTTCTCTTTTTCTTTAACCTAAGCCAAGAGAAAACAGGATTTTCTAAATCAGGAGATGAAATAAAAAGATGTTTCTCTAGAACACTGTCACACTGTTCTTCAAACTTTTTCCAAGTTATATGCCAAAATCCAAGCGTGGTTCATCATGGAAAGTTACCGTGAAGGGTCTCTCCATGGATAATTCAATAAGGTTCCCCTGCAAAGAGCAGGACAAGATTGAAATGCTTCACCCTGGCACCAGCATCTCCGGGGACCTTCATGTCAGGAACGGAGGTTTTGCTACCCAGAGGCAGGAGTGCATCTCTCTTCGCAAGTGGGAGAAGGGTAACTGTGCGAGGGAATCTGGGAAAGGAAAACCAGCTCTGGGCCAGGAGTTTAAGAAGAACACAGACTCAGTTCTGTCGTATTACCACTACCCACGGTTAGTGTTAGGGAGCTCTCGTAGTGAGAAACTGCACTCTAACGCAAAGGTGCACAGTTCGAATTCACCAGCTGCTCTGCAGGAGAAGGATGGGCAGTCTCCTCCAGTGCTCTCTACTGCCTCTGAAAACCTGCTGGAGGGTCAGCTGTGGGTAGATTCCAATCCCATGACACACAACAACGTGGTTAATGTCAGATTATATAAGTGTTGCTGGCGGTTACAGTCAAGTACACAGCTACTAATTTATAAGTTGATAGTTCAAATCTATGTAGAGGCACCATGGAAGAAAAGCCTGGCAAACTATTTCAGAAAGAGCCCAGACATGAGAGTCTAATGGAATGCAGTTGTGCTCTGCACACAGGAGTGGGAATCAGGTTGACAGCAGCAGGGCTCGGGGTTGGTTTGTTTTACCCTCAAGCTTGCATGCTTGTTGGGAAGCCCCAGTGAGCTCTTCAGGTGTACGGGCCCTGGTCTGAAGGCTGCCGGTCTGCAGGTCCCACCAGAGGCCAGACTGTGCAGATCACAGAATTAGAAACAAAGGGGAAACGCATTGAACCCTGGGAAACTGAGTGTGAAGCCAACATAGAATGCACTCTCTGACTAGCCTGGTGCGTTCAGAAGACACGACACCACTTAAAGCACATTCAGGCCCAGAGAAAGAACTTGGAATTCAGCAGATCTCAAAGTCTAACTCCCAGAGTATAGGAAATGCAGGAAATTGAGGAGGAAGGCAATCTGTCCCTTCCAGAAACTGGGACTTAACTACAGACAAATGCCTTTTAAGTACAGATGCCTTGGTTTCTCCAACACACCACTGGGGATGGAGGGGCATGGGACTGTTAAGAGACTGAAAAGGGACAGCAAATCAATTCAACATGAAAACTCAGCTTGATCTGAATTTCAGCAAAACAGTTTTAGAAGATGAGGGAGGGGCCAGGAAGAGAGACTGGACGTTAGTGATACCGAGGCGCTGGTAGCTCTGTGCATAAGGAATCGCACTGCCAATCCAAAGGCAGGTGGTTTGAACCCAGTAACTGCTCTGAAAGAGAAAGATGGGCAATCTCCTTGCATGCAGTTTAAACCCTCTGTAAACACACAGGAGGGCCAGCTATGAGCTGGCTTTGTTTCAAAGGCACAGAACAAACACCAAAGTGATCATTTCAGTGGGTCTGGCAATGGCCTTGTGATTCTCTTGGGAAAAACAAGACACTCAGTTAGAGCCACACACTCAATAAAACCAAAACCCGAGCCCCGGCCATCAAGTCGATCCCGACGCGCTGCAACCTGCCATCAGGTCTCTGAAGCTGTAAATCTCTATAACAGCAGACAGCTCAGCTTTCCCCTGGAGAATGGCTGGTGAATTTGAACCACAGACCTTTCAGTTAGCAGCCCGATACATTATACACTACGCCACCAAGGTTCCCACCTACTAAAGATACAGATGAAATTATGTCATTTACCTTTAATCAATAAAACGAGATTCACTTTCAATCAATATCCTAATCACCAAAGAAGACTGAGGGGCAGACAGATGATACGATGTTAGCAAAATGTTGATGGGGGCTGAGCTTGGGTAATGAGTACTTGGGGGTCTATCACACAATGATCTCCACCTCTTAACATGTTTGAACATATTTGCAAGAAAGGCAAGGAAGTGGATCTTTAATTAGTGCCAACTCTGTACCAGGCTGTATGCCAGCCTGTCCTAGATATCATCTCATTGGACCAGCACGGGGGCAGCTGCCAAACAAGGCACCTTCCTCACTGAGAGGAGGAGAGGCAGGGCTGCTTAAGAGCCTGGGAAACATACAAGGTCATGGTCAGAGGGAGCCTCAGGCATGGGACAGAGACTGGAAATGCTCCGAAGGGACTTGTGAGAACGAATGTCTGACCACACACACACCCCCCCACACACACACACGTCTCCTGCCACACGCTACTTACCCCTGCAGCAAAGCCTAGGCTTCCATCTAAGATCCGCCTCTGGAAAGGAAAACAAGACATTTCAGTATCTAAAGGGTGTCAGGACACTTCCTGTGGCAAGAGGAGGCCTGAGACGTGAGAGAATTACAGGATGAAGCCGGGCCCACTCTCGAGTTCTCACATCCGGTTGCCCATCTGAACCCCAGCCTTTATCAAGTGAACTGAAGAACTTGGGAGAGGGGAGTCCTCACCTCCACCCCACAGCCCCTGGGCGTGTGTTCCACACGATACCTGCCTTATACTGAGCTGGGCACTGTCTCTCCCTCACTCCTCTCTCCCTATCAATCACTGCTGTAACTCTTTAGAAACTAAGTCCAACCCCACCAAGGCCCTGAGTTAACTGGACTCCTACCGACCCCTCCATCAGGCTTCCGAGGCTGTCAGTTTACAAGGAGCAGCTTGTGGATTCGAACCTCTGACCTTATATTCAGCAGCACAACACATTACTCACCATGCTACAGGAGCTCCTTTCTTTAGCAAATAGTGGAATCAGAAAAAAGATGAAAAATGCCAAGTGCTGGCAACTGACCCAGGCCCTCACAGAGCAGGGGAGGAGAGAATGGACACTGTGATTTTGGGAAACTGTCCGGCGGCATCGGGCAGAGCTGAACACATACACGCCCTCTGACCCAGCAAGGCCACCCGGAGCCATTTTTGTGATAAGAGTTGTTGTTAGATGCCATCAAGTCAGAACCAACTCACAGCTGACCCTCCAGTAGGTTTTCAGAAATAGTAGATCATCTTTCTCCATGGAGTGGTTGGTGGATTTGAACTGCGTGCCTTTGGGTTGGCAGTGCAAATTCTTATCACTAAGTCACTTGACACAAGTAAGCAGATTTGACAACGGGGAATGAGAATGCTCATCGCAGCACTCTGTGCGTGGAGCCCAAACGGAAGGCTAATCAAACGCCGACAGTCGCATGGGTACTGACGTCCATCTGTGGCACTGAGCACACGTGTACACACATCCTTACAAACACACACAATACAGATGAGGACTCACAAACAGCCAGGAGCATTCAGCATGCTGTAAAATAAATCGGGGGAAATAAGCCAGACACAAGTATTACATGATGATGCTCCCAGCGATAGAAAGTACAAATGCCGGGAACTAATCATTATTCATCAGAGATGACAGAAGCTATTTTTATTTTTTTTTTTTAGTGGAAGCTGGGAAGTGGGATACTAGACTGTCACAGTGATGTTGGGGGGATGGTTTGGATGGTAGGGCAAAGTCAGAAGTGCAGGTGAGGTGGGGAGGAGAGGCTGATTCAGGGAGGGCTACAGGAAGGACAGTGGAGGTTGGGGGTGGAGGGAAAGTTGGTGGAGAAAGATGGGTGGGGAGATTATGGGAGCAAGTGGTTAGGCCGAGGAGGGGCTGGGGAAGACTGGGCAGCAGGGAGAGGCGAGGAACAGGGGGAGCTGTGAGATCAGAGAGAGTGAATGACAGGGAAGCTGAGTGGGTCCTGGTACAGAGAGAGCTGAGTGGGGATGGAGAATGAACGGGTAGAGGAAAGGGAGACTGGGGAGTGAGGAGAGGCTTAGTTGGGGGGCTGCAGCGGGGTGGGAGTAGGAAAGGCTGGGTGGTGAGGGGAGATGGGGGGTGGGTTGTAGTTCATGGGACTAGGGAAGGCTGGATGGTGAGGGGAGGTGGGGGGGTGGTTGTAGTTGGTGGGAATGGAGGAGGTGAGTAGTTGGGGAGGTTGGGGGAGGTCGAAGTTGGGTAAGACTTGAGGAAGTTGGGTGGAGGGGAGGTTGGGGTGGGTTGAGGTTGAGTTAGAGGGGGAGAGGCTGAGCGAAGAGATTGGGAGGCGAGCTGAGGGAGGGTGGGAGTGGCAGAAGCTGGGTGACAGTGGGGGAAGTTGGGTAGTGGGGGTAGGTTGTGGGTGGGCTGAAGTTAAGTGGGAGTGGGGGACGCCGGGTAACAGTGGGGAAAGTTAGATGAGGAGGAGATTGGAGTGAGTGCAAGTTGGGTGATAGTGGGGAAAGTTAGATGAGGAGGAGATTGGAGTGAGCTGAAGTTGGGGGAGAGTGGGAGAAGTTGGGCAGTGGGAGGAGGCTGGGGGGCTGAGGTTGGCTTGGAGTGAGGGCAGTTGGGTAGTGGGGGGGGGAGCTGGGTGGGATGAGGTTGATTGAGAGTGGAGGAAGTTGGATGAGAGGGGGAAAAGGGGCTAGGGTTGAAGATGGGTGGGGAGAGGAAAGCTAGGAGGAGGGTGGGTGGCGGGGACAGGCGGGGTGCTGGGGAGCTCTGGGCTCTGGCAGGAGGGTGGGCAGTGAAGAGAACCAGTTAGAAAGGAACCCCACGTGGCTGCAGTGGCACTGCTACAATCCAGTTTCCTGATCTTGTGCTAATTTCATGAGCATTTTTGAAAACACATTAAGTTCTACACTTGAGAAAATCATACTTTTCTATATTCATCTTATATATGAACACTAAATTTTTGAAAGAGGTGGCCTAAGGCAGGAACAGTTCATGGAGACACGTTACTGGCCTCTGAGTCTCCGGATGGGTCTGAGCAGACTTGGCCATGGGGGTCAGTCACTTCTGGCGAGAAGGAGCCTGGCCCACAGAGTTTCCAAGGACGTCCAGAAGCCCAAACAAAGGGAAGATTCGAGTGGCCGTGGGATGGATGGAAGGTTCTGTCCCCAGTGAGTGACATAAATGACACACTCATCTCCAGGTGCTGTGACGTCAGCCAAGTCGTCTAATCCCCTAATCTAATCAAACCAGACAAACAATGACGAATTCTGGAAAAATTATCCCCGGCAGCATTCATCTGCATCTTGAAAGGGGAAAAAAAATCAAGTATCTTTTCGTAAGGCACCAAGTCTGCTGTTCCTCTTGACGTTTCTCTCAAGGGACCCATTCAGGACAGTCTCTTGTAAAGATGCATGTTCATCCTAACATACTTTGATGAGCAGAAGAAATAGACATAACCTGTTTAGCCAGCAACTGGAGAATGGCTTAGCAAACTGTGTACAGCCACTGAAAAGATATAATGTAGCAATTTAATAATACCCTCAAAGAAGATCTAAAGATACACAGTGAGCACTTATGATGCCAAGTGAGAAATTCGCTGCCATCCAGTTGATTGCAATCCACAGAGACTTTGGAGGACCGAGCAGAACTGCCCTCCCGCCCTCCCCCTTAAGATTGCTGAAATCATAAGTCTTTTCAATAGGAGACTGCCTCATATTTCTCCCACAGAGCAACTGGGGGATTCGAACCATCAAGCTTTCCATAAGTGGCCCAGCACTTAACTTAATGCACCACTAGGGCTCCTTCCAGTGAGAAAACAAATTCATGTCCACTGGTTTGAAACTGACTCATAGCTGACCCTCTGGTGAGTTTTTTTAATGCTGTACCTAAAAGAACTGGCTGACACAGAGGAATTTCACAAAACACTATATGATCAGGAGGCAACGGTGATGGTGATGAAGGAGGAAGTTCAACCTGCTTTGAAGGAACTGGAAAAATACAAAGCCCCAGGAATTGATGGAATATCAACCAACTTATTTCAACAAATAGATCCCGCCCTAGATGTGCTCACCAAGTTGGGCCATGCCTTCTAGAAGACAGCTACCTGGCCAACTGACTGCAAGATATCTGTATTTATTCCCAGTCTAAAAAAAGGAGATCCAACAGAGAGTGGAAATTATGGAACAATATCACTAACATCACATGCAAGCAAAAGCCTGCAGAAGATTATTCAAAAACGACTAGAACAGTACACTGACAGAGAACTACCAGAAATCCAAACTGAGTTTATAAGAGGCTGTGGCACTAGGGACATCATAGCCAATGTCAGGTAGATCTTGACTGAGAGGAGAGAGTACCAGAGGAACGTCTATCTGTGTTTCATCGACTATACAAAGGCATTTAAGGCATTTGACTGTGTGGATCACAACAAATTTGACTACTCTTGAGAAGAACAAGAATCCCAGAACACCTGATTGTGCTCATGAGAAACCTATACCTGGACCAGGACGCAGTCCTCAGAACAGAGCAAGGAAACTCAGCATTTCAAAATCAGGAAAGGGGTTTGTCAGGGATGCGTCCTGTCTCCATACCTTCCCATTCTATATGCAGAACAAGTCATTTGGGAGCCTGGGCTTTATGATGAGAAATGTAGTATCAAAACTGGAGGAAGACTCATCAACGATCTACATTATACACACAACACAGCTCTGCTTGCCAAGACTGAGGAGGACCTGAAACATTTAATATAGAAGATCAAGGACTGTAGTCTTCAATAGGGATTGAAGCTCAACATCAAGAGAAAAAAAAACATTCCCACCACTGGGCCAATTGGCAACATCATGACAGATGGAGAGGAGACTGAGATTTTTAACAATTGCCGCTTACTCAACTTCACAATCAACACTCTTGGCACTGTTGTTGTTGTTTGCCATTGAGTCACCTGCAACTCATAGTGACCCTATGTACAACAGCCCTAAACTCTGCCCTACCCTGTACCAATCTCACCATCTCCGACACACCTAGGCCCTAGCAGTCAAGAAAACAAAAGACAAGTTGCATTAGGGAAATCTGCTTTCAGAGACTTCTCCAGAGTGCTAAAGAGCAATGATGTCAGTCTAGAGACTAAGTAAGGTGCGCCTGATTCAGGCCGTGACCGTCTAAGAACTGGACAATGACAAAGATGAGCAAAGAGTAATTAACACTTTGCCACACACTTAAATTGACGACTGTGCTTAGAAACACATTTGCTGTCATTTGCGGCAACGTGTTAATGATGCCTTTGCGTTGTGGTGTTAGGGAAGAGTACTGAACATACCATGGGCTGCCAAGAGAACAAACAGGTCCATCCTGGGAAGGGTGAAACCAAGCTGCTCCTTGGAGGCAAGGATTTTGAAGCTCCATCTGACACACTTTGGGCTTGTTGCCAGGAATGACCAGTCCTTGCGGGTGGGGGGGGGGGGGGGGGACACCGTGCTTGGAGGGGTGGAGGGAAAAGAGTGGAGAGGAAGACCCCAGATAAGATGAAATGACATGGTAACTGGAGTCATGGGGTTAGGTGCGCCGGAGACAGCGACTGGCTCAGGACAGGACAGAGTTCAGAGCTATTGTGCATAATGGTTACTGTGAGTCACAGGCTACTCAACGACACATAACAACAACAACAACAACTCACACAGGAGGAGACTGTCCATCTTTCTCCTGAGGAATGGCTAGTAGTTTCAAACTGCCAGAGAGGGCCAGCCTTGGTGTTAGCAATTTCCTAGACTAGATCAGCTGGTTATAAAATACTAAGGACAAGTGGGTTTTCGCTGTAAAGAAACTAAGTACGCACATACACACTTACATATGAATCCCTTCATGTAGGATGGGTGGCCTCGGAAAACCCACTGCAGAGTTAGCTGCGAGTCGGATGGCAATCAGCGACTGAGTTTTCCACAGTTTGCAAGTTTCTGACCATTAAATCAGGGCAATATGTTGTGTATGGAACAATGACAAGCCTGGTAGCACAGATAGGGCAGACTGAGTGTCTGCCACCTGCAGAGACCTCGCCTCAGCTTGTTTCGTTCAGGTGAAAACCAAGGTCTGTTTGTTGAGAGGGTCAGAACACAGCAGGCGACCCACAACTCTGGCTGCCTGTGTCTCCCGAAGCCGTGTCCCTGCCCACTCCATCACCCACGCGCTGTGCAGGAGAGGTGGGCACAGTCCACCCACGGCTGCTGTGGGCTCGAGAAGGTCCAGCATGCAGGGCTGGTTCCTTCAGGGAACGTGGCACTTGGACGTGTTCCCCGCTGATAAGGCGAGTTCACTGTGCCAAGGCTGTGCACACAAACCGCCCAGGATGTGCTGCTGACCACCTGAGAGTCAGGAAGGCTGATACACGTTACGCAGACGGCACTCAAGTGGCCGACTCCCAGGCGAGGAATCGGATGAGTCTCCAGTGAGCCTCCCTGGGTCAGAACCAGGCACTCGCTCCTGTATTTCCTGCTGCTGGGGACAGAAGCCTGCTCAGGAACCACTGGAAGCCTGCACACAGGTTTCTCTGGAATCTGTCTTCTCCCTTGTTGATACTATCCTGTGTCCTTCCCCTGTGATAAACCTCACCTATGAACACAATCAGGTGAGTCCCACAGATCCTTCCATCTAATAATCAACCAGGGGGGTGATCTTGGGGACCACCTACATACAAGGCTAGAGAAAGGTCTAAACATCTCCTCTGACTGGTGTGGTGATCAAAAAAACTACTGGTCATGGGTTAGATCCAACTGACGTGGACTGCAGGGGTTGCAAGAAGAGCTGTGCCCAGAGGGTGTGTCACTGGGCAGGTTCCTGGATGTGGGTCACCCCGCCTTTCTTCTGAGGTGTCTCTGAATGGACTCATGTCTCCCACTTTTCAGTGCCTGGACTAGCAGAAGATAAAGGATTAGCCCTGGAACTCCAAAAGAGAGGAGTTGGGGTGGTTAATATTGTGTGTGTCAACAGAGCCACAATCCTCTGTGTAACTATTCAATGTGTAATCAGTTCCAACTTCCACGAGTGACTGAGGCCTTTGACTTGTGGTGCTGGAGAAGAGTCTTGAATATATCATGGACTGCCAGGTGAACAAACAAGTCTGTCTTGGAGAGGGTGAAATCGAGTTTCTCCTTAAAGGTTAGGATTTTTTTTTATAAAATTTATTTTATTTCATTATTTTTTGTGTGTACTGTCAAATCAGATCTGACTGGTACAGGAGGAGATTGTTCCTCCTTCTCCAGCAGAGTATCTGGTGGATTCGAACTGTGCATCTCTGAGATTGCAGTTGCAGCTTCGTGCCACTAGGCCACCAGAGCTCGCCAGAGGTTAGGATTTTGAAGCTCTGTCTCCTGTACTTTGAGCATGAGGCCAGGAAGAACTAATCCTTGAAGAAGGACATCATGCTTGGAAGGGTGGAGGGACAGCGCAGGAGAGGAAGACCCCAGATGAGATGGATTGACACAGTGACTGGGGTATGTTGGAGTCAGTGAAACTGGCTCAGGCTAGGCCAGGCTTCAGAGCAATTAATTGTACACAGGGTCACTATGAGTCATGGGTGGATTCAATAACAAATAACAACAACAACATTCCCTTGGGGTGATCCATAGGGAATTGTGCTGCTAACACAAAGTTGGTGACTGTTTGGTGGTTCAAATCCAGCAGAAGCTCTTTGGGAGAAAGGTAGACAATCTCTCATGCAATTTACAGCCTCTGAAACCCTGCTGCAGGGAAGGCCGGCTGTGAGTCAGTTCCAACTTGACCTTTAAGTTAGTGGGCGATTAAGCACAGTGTCCAGGGTCAGGATTCAGGAGCAGACGAAGCAGGAAGTGTCTCCGTAGAGAGCAGATTCCTGTTCTCCCAGCAGGTGAGGATGGGGAAGAGAAGAAAGCAAACGGCAGCTAAGATCAACAAGTACACACACAGCAAGTGCAGCCTGTGGTATTAAAAGAGTCTACAATTCCATTCCAAAGTGAGGTATGGAACTACTTCAGATCTTGTCCCAAGACCCCAGGACTCCCAGAACCGAGCGGCCCGCTCACCTGTCCACTAGAGAACACGAAGACGAGTGCCGCCCCAGCCGCGGTCATCCCCCAGGTGAAGAAGGTCCCCAGCAGGGCCTGGAACACAGAGCTGTAGCCTTGAAGCATCGTGGAAAGAGCTGCATTCAGAGAGAAGAGACACGGTCAGCCAAGGTGGGCCATCCTGCTGGGGCACCTCCCACCTGATCTGGTCCATCTCTGACTCAAAGGAACCACGGGATCCTGTGGGAGGTGCCTTCCCACCATCACCCCAACATTCCTCAACGTCCCAGCACACGGGCATCTACCCCTGTGCTTCTTCCTCTTCTACAACTTCTTCACCTACTTGTCCAGACACCTAACTCATCTAACTCTCAAAAGACAGGTACGAAGGGAGCTCTGGTGGCCTAGTGGCAAGATGTTGTGCTATAATCCCAAAGGTGCATGGTTTGAATCCACCAGATGCTCTGCTGGAGAAGAACGGGCAATTTCCTCCTGTGCCAGCTAGATCCAGTTCAACAGTGCACAACAAGGGGGTGGGGGGCAGGTATGAGACACCAAAGGGGTGATGACAGCATTGGGCAATGTTTCAGAGAGAAGCAGCCCAAAGATGAGAGCTGTTTCACCTGGAGACGAGGGGGCCTGACAGCAGCCTCCAGACACATTCTGTTCCAAATGTCCTCACCCACTGTCTTTGCTCTGCGACCTCTGAAAACAGATGTTTCCTGGGGGTTCCACTGAATTTCTGCACCTCCTCATGGCCACCCCACCCCCCATTCAGACTTTCAGATGCCCCTCTACTCAAATCCCTTGTCCCACTTCACCCTGTGTGGTCATCATTCTCTATTTTGAACTAATGACCTGCGGCTTCTTCAGGAAGTCCCAGCCAGGTGGTGTACTGGAGTCACATACGTCTACAGGCTGCCAGAAGCTATTTCTACTTCCTTATTTACAGGTACTGCAAATACCCAAGTACAGAGCTCACAAGGGGACAAGTGAGGCAAACTTTCCAGCCACAACCCACAATCAAACATCATGAGGGGATGAGTTGCTGCTCCCAGAGCTCAGGACCACACTTTTGGGGGGCACCTAGGTCAACTGTCATTTCATGGTCCATACGGACAATGTCCTTTCTACCCGCTACTTTGATAAGCAATGACAGCAGGCTTAAAAATCCGAGCGTGGCCACCTAAGGTACAACTATTCTCTTCCCCCATCCAGAGAAAAGAAGGCTGAACATACAAGGAAACAATTAGTCCACAGGATTCCTGGACCACCAGACCCAGAGGCTCCACTATGATGAGACCAGTAGAATAAGGTGCCGGCCACCACCAGCAGGTTTAGGATCACAATGGAAGGTCCTGGGCAGAGCAGGAGGAAAATGGAGAGCAAAGTTCAAAGCCATAAAGACATGCTGATCTGATACAGAGCCACCTGAGAATAAAGAGCCTTAAACACCCTTCAAACCCAAAACTAAGCCCATCTCCAAAGTCAATAGGCAGGACTATAATGTAGGGACCACCACCACCAGTGAGGAACTGATGCTCTCCTCACCGCAGTCAGCCACACAAGATCAAAAGGGCAGCATTCACCCAACAGCAAAGGTCAGAAGGCAAGAAGGATACATGGGGGCCCCGTAGCACATCTTGCTGAGTGAACTACCTCAGTCACAAAAGGACAAATACTGCAGAGGACCCCTGTTATAAAGCAGGTCTGACATGGAGGGTTGGGAAGAGAACAGGCTAAGAATGGATAGACAAGGGAGCTCTGGTTGGCCTAGCGGCACAAAGTTGCACTGCAATCCCAAAGGTGCACGGTTCAAATCCACCAGATGCTCCGCTGGAGGAGGAGGGGCAAACTCCTTTCTGTGCCAGTCGGATCCAATTCAACGGTACACCAAATTAAAAAGAAAATAAATATTTACAATTTAAGAGTGGCTAGATAATGACTATTACATTGGAACAAGTTCAAAGGAATATATGATTAGGTATTATGCCCAGAATAAGAGCTGTATCACTGCAAAGAGGATTGGGGGAGGGGGAGGAGTACGGTAATTGTACAACCATGAATGAATATTTTTTTTAAAGTGAACTGGGGGAGGGGGAAGGAAAGGAGAGGGGTAAAATGTGCAACAAGGAATGAATAAAAATCTAACTTCTCTGCAAACATTGTTAAAATCATAATTAAAATTAAATTTTATTTAAAAAAAAAAAGAAGAAGGCAAGAAGGGGCAGAAAAGATGAGCGAATGGAAGAGAGGTACCCAGAGAGGGAGTGGGAAGAGTGTAGGGAAACAAAACGTGTAGAAGTTGTTGAAGGGCAAATGAATTTCTGCCATAAACTTTCACCCAAACCACAATCAAATGTGCAAACACACGTGTGTACACACGTGTACACACACACACACACACGTTAATTAGAAGGGTATCGCTTCTGTCTTCTCCTCACCACCCACTTCTAGACATTTCAAATGTAATCAGGCAGGGGAGCTCTGGTGGCCTAGTGGCAAGGAGCTGCAACTACAATCCCAGAGGCGCATGGTTCGAATCCACCAGATGCTCTGCCAGGGAAGGAGGGGCAATCTCCTCCTGTACCAGTCAGATCTGATTTGACAGTACACGCACACAAAAATAAAATAAAATAAAAAAATGTAATCAGGCTTCAGCTAGGACATCGGTTAGGGACTTAATTCACCTGTTAATAAAGTCATCGCAGACATATGAAAACAAATAATTATGGGAGTTTTTTAATTATATACTTCACCGGCTGGTTCTGCCTTGTATCACATTAGCTCTCTAATAAGGCGCATGCACCGTATTGTCTAAATGAATATGTTTAATAAACATCATTCTTATAGAGAGGGAGGGGGCAGCACCCCCAAACATCCTGCTGCCATTTCTCTGGCCTAAATGTCCTCCTTCCAAATCTCCGGCCAGCAGAGCCCGGAGGCCCCTCATCATTCACCTGCTGCATCCGCCCACGGCCTTCCTATCCCGTCCAGGTTCCTATTCTAGGACATCTTTGGTGAGTTTTGCGCCAACTTGCCTCTTTCATCTCTCCAATCATCAGATGCGTAAGGACAGGAATACATCTGACACCCGTGCAAACTAGGGCTTTGGGGACATCCAAATGCACTTGTTGCTGGGCCAAGGGCCAGTTTACCTTGAGGGGCCCTCAGCAAGGACCAGGACCCAGATCTCAAAAGGGCATGTCCCTGGCCAACTCCCCTCCCTGCGGTGAAGTGTGGAGTTACACCATCGCCCAGCAAAAAAAAAAAAAAAAAAGGAAGGAATGCTCATTCCCTAGTTCCGGCTCTGAGGCCTCCTACAAACTTGAACCTGTTTAAAACCCTCACTCACTCCTGTCGTGACAATAATACCTAATCATTGATCCCTTTTAAACAGTTCTCTCCCTCATCTGTTTCAATGCAGTATACATCATTCCTCTCCTACTTCTCTGTCTTCCCTCAACCCCGATATCAGTCCTGAAGAGTGCACAGTGGAGTGGACTTGGGGGGAGGGACTGCATAACAATGAAAGAATTTTTCTTTTACTTTTCAAAAAGAAGAACGAACTGGAGGGGAGGGGTGGACAGGGAGAAAAGTGCAACAATGAATGAATGGAGACCCAAAATCTTTGTCAATTTTCATTAAAATTTATCATAATAATTAAAAAAAGAAACAGAAAACAAATCCCAAAACCTCACTCACAAGCGACAGGGAATCAGACCTCTCCTTGTGGAAAGTTACAAGGGGGAGTAACCGGCTTGGTGAGCAGCTTTGCGCTCTGGTATGAAAACACGGAGACTCAGGGCATCACCTCAAAGGCCTCATTCAGTTCTTCCAGCACCCACAGAGCTGGACACGTCCCCAAGGGGCTCGGCCCCGCCACGCCCCAGTGCAGCCCTTGGCCTGCAAATCATCAGCTAAGAGACACTGCTTCTCTCTACGGCAGAAGGTGGCCGAGTCCCATTTGGACTCAGCAGCACAGCCAAGATTCAAACCTACGAAGGCTGGGAGGCCGGGGGGAGTTCAGAGGAGGCCAGGAAACCCTAAGAGAATTTTCCAGAAACCCACTGCCATCAAACTGGTACAAGCAAGAACTGCCCTTTCTCCAAGAGCCAGACACAACTTACTCCCTCAGAGCGGCTAGTGGATTCGAACTGCTAATCTTCTAGCTGAATACCTTAACCACAGTGCCACCAGCAAAACAAGAGGTATCGCAAACTGCACCGCCACCACATAAACGGAACCTAGAAGAAGTCTGTGTCCCAAACTAAAATGTCCAGCTCACTAGACCAATCACCTAACTGCTTGAGGATAAAATTTCAGATAGTTCCTAAGAAAAAGGAGCCTGAGCAGTATAGTGTGTGACACAGAGGGCTGCCAACCTAAAGATCAGTGGTTCGAATCAATTCGCTGCTCTGCAGGTAAAACATGAGGCCATCTCATCCCATAAAGATGTCTAATCTTGGAATCCCAAAGGAGGGTCCCTATGAGTCAGAAATGAGGAAAGAAAAACACACACATTCATCATCGCAGACACGCTGCAAAAGAAAAAAAAAGCCACACCCTTTTTTGGTTTTTGGTAGCAAACGTGCTTTTTTTTAACAGCTACAGAAAAAAAGCACACCATCTATACAAGCCATCAGACCAAGGTCAAAGTGAGTTCTGTGAGTTGGAGACCAGCACAGAGCTGGTGGGGTCTCCCTGTGGTTGGATGGTGAGAAAACACTTCTACGCCTGCCCCCAGTCACACACCACACAGAAGAAAGACCAACACCTGTGCAGCTTGTGAGACACAAGAGGCTCATTGTTGCTGCTGTTGTTGTTGTTGTGTGCCATTGAGTCACCTAGGACTCACAGCGACCCCATGCACAATAGCTCTGAGCTTGTCCTGCCCTGAGCCAATCTCATTCTCTCTGACACACCTGCCCCTATTGTCCCAGTCACTGTGCCAATCTACCTCCTCCAGGGTCTTCCTGTCTTAGAAAGAGACACACTAGTTATTAGCAATTCAAGCCCAGCATTCCTTCAGAAAAGTCTCTTCCACTTGTGATTTAAAATCTTCCTTATTCAAATGGGGCCTTAAAAGCTTGCAAGCAGCCTTCTAAGTTGCAACTATTGATCTATCCTTGTTGCAAGGGGTGGAGGGGGGACAGGGAAGAAAAGATGCACCAAAAGCAATTAGTTCAAAGGTCTAACATGCCATGCGAACCTCACTCACCCTCTATGACCCAAGACCAGAAGAAGTAGAGGGTGCCTGGCTCCCACTGCGAACTGCTCTGAAAGGGATCAAGGTGCAGGGTCCTGGACTGAGTGGGCGCACAATGTCCTGGCTGAGAGGTCTGAGACAGGAACTCCCAAGCTGGAAACCCTCCCAGCCTGGAACAAAACTCACCCTGTAACTCAACTTTCATAAGGGAACACTGGTGGGTGAGAAGCTGTGCTGCAACCTCCAAGACACTGAATTCACCAGCTGTTGGGCGCCCATCAGCTGCTCTGTGGGAGAAGGATGGGCAATCACCTCCCATGCGATTAGCTGCCTCGGAAAACCCGCCCAAGGGTCAGCTATGGGTTGGTTCTGACTGGACAGTACACAACTCAACCTTCATCCAAACAACAGACAGGCCTATTAGATGAACAATAACTCCAAGGAGACACCACACACACCTTAGAGCAGCTATGCAAGACCAAAAATGCAGCATTCTCGACAGATACCACTCAGAAGGCAGGAAGAGGCAGGCTAGTGCGAATGATGGAAGGAGAATCGCAGGGAGGGTGAGTGACACTGGGTGTTCCATGTAGTCTCATAAAATTAAACGTGTGTGAATGGTTAAATGGAAACCCAATTTGCACTATAAGCTTTCATTCAAATTACAATGTGTTTAAATAAAAAAGCCTTACTACACTCACTACACTCTTGGTACCAACAGCCAGGAAATTGACGAACTGCATTGGGAAAAGTCTGCTGTCAGAGACCTCTCCAAGGGACTGAGGAGCAATGATGTCAGTCTGGAGACCAAGGTGCACCTGATACAGGCCAGGGTTTTTGCCATTACTTGTTATGCTTCAGAGAGCTGAACAATGACTAGGGATGGTAGAAGGAGAATTGATGCCTTTGAGCTGTGGTGCTGGAGAAGAGTATTGAATATACCGTGGACTGCTAGGAGAACAAACAAGTTCATCCTGAAGAGGGTGAAGCCAGGCTGCTCCTTGAAAGCAAGGATTCTGAAGTTTTGTCTAACATATTTTGGACTCGTGATCCAAGGAGGGATCATTCCTTGGAGAGGAACGTCATGCTTGGGAGGGTGGAGGGACAGTGCAAGACAGGAAGACCCTCGATGATGATGATTGATTCCGTCACTAGGGGTAATGACAGTAGGTGTGTCAGAGACAGTGAGAGTGGCACACAATAGAGCAGGGTTTAAGGCTGTTGCACACACAGGGTCCTTATGAGTCACAAGTGACTCAACAGCACATAAACAACCCAATCTTCAATTGATTCATATGTAGGTGAAAGTTGAACCATGAATAAGGGAGAAAGGAAGGAGAACTGGTGGGTTGGGTGGTGAATACTGACTATGCCATGGACTGCCAAACTGTGTCAGAGGAATGACAGCAGAGAAGGATGGTGACTGTGTCTCACATACTCTGCGCACGGTGTCAGGAGGGGCCAGGCCCAAAGAAGGACATCATGCTTGAGAAAGTAGAGAGCCTATGACAGAGAGGAAGGTTCTTAAGGAGAGAGACTGATCTAGTGACTGTAGCAATGGGCTTGTTGTTGTTGTTGATTGCTATCAAGTCAAGCACGACTCACAGTGACCCTATGAACAAAAGGCTTGAAGCCCCTCTACAACTATCAACATTTATCAAAGATCATAGAGTTTCCAGAGACATGTTGTTTAGGAAGTGGATGCCACTCCTGCATCAACGAGCTTAAGGACTGCAAAAATTCTGAGGATGGCACAGGACAGGGCTGGGTTTCATTCTGTGGGAGGGTCCCTATGAGCCAGAGGTGACTTTGATGGCCCCTAACAGCAGGAACACTCAGAAGCATGAGGAGTCCTAACGTGTGGTAGTTACATGCTTGGGAGCTAACTGAAAGGTCAGTGGTCCTTACCATTCGCTGTTCATTGGGAGAAAGACGTGGTGGTCTGTTTCCATGGAAATTCCCACCTTGGAAACCCTGTGGCCAGTTGTACTGTGTCCCTCACGGTGGATATGAGTTCCAATGACTGACTCAGTGGCAGAGGGCTTGGTGCTTTTTTTTTTTGGACTCAAAAGGGAAGTGCAAATAGTTAAGGTGTTTTCCTGCTACCCAAGCCGGAAGGTCCGAATGCACGCAGCATGGTGCCTTGGAAGAAAGGTCTGGTAACTTACTTCTGAAAATTCAGTCCGTGAAAACCCACAGGAACACACTTCCTGGGGTTGTGAGAGTCGGAATCCAGTGTATGGCACTGGGTTATTTTGGTGTAAAGAAATGGGACTCACATCACAGTGCCAGTGGCTCCGAGGACGGCCCAGAACCAGGACCAGAAGCCTTGTTAGTCACTAAGGCTCTCAAGCCTCTCTCCAGACCTGCTGAACCAGAACCTGCACCTTATTAAACTCCACAGGTGATTCTCATGCACTGAAGGGTGCCAAGCAAGTGTGGGTCTAAAACGGAACGACTTCCGAAGGGCAGGGGACTAAGGGCTTTGATCTCCTGCCCTCAGGGAGATAAGCTGACGGACTGAATCCCAGAGAACAAAATGTTTTCTCCATGAAGTGACTAAATAGTGCTTTCGGGAACACAGCGACTCAGCACACGTGATGCGATCCATACCGTGAGGCTCCAACCTCCTTTAACCCCAGGTGTTGCCATCACAAGCTGTGACCAGTTGGAGAGAGGGGCTGCTTCTCTGTCCATATAAAAGACCCCAACACAACCCCAACCCAGTACATGTGGAGGAGCACACAAGGCGTCTCCAGGGACACAGGGTCCCTCTCTTCCTCCCCTCCCCTTTTAAAACCTGTTGCTCTGCCCCTTCCAGGCTCTGGTCACGTTGCAAGAGTGGAGGCAGTGCTCGGTCCCGGCATCAGGGCATTTGAGTCTTTGGCACCAGGGCATGTGAGTCTGCAGGTACAGGCCCTGATGCCACGGGGGAAGCCAGCAGACGCGCCTGGCGGGATGCTGGCTTCTCAAGGTAGGTCGGTGGACCAGCTGACCCAGGGCGCACTCACAGGTCACAGGTGCGCCCCGATCTGCTGAATCAGAGTCTCGGACAACGTTAGGAAGGCGCGCTCGAAGAGAGTGGGAGGGGCCTCGCGGTGATCACAAACCCTGGTCCAACATGCCCTCCAAGAATCAATGAATGAGCAAGACCTCGGGGAGTCGCTGGACCAAGGACGGCGGCGTGGCCACCCCTTGCAGCTGTTCCCAGGACGAGGTGAGGGGGCTTCCCGGGACCCCTGTTCCCCTGATACACCTGCCGCCCGGTGGATCCTCCTCCAGCCCCCACCCCCGTCTCCCGGGCGATCCTGGCACGCTCGGAGCCGCCGCCTCCGCGTCCCTCGCTCCTGCGCAGCTGGCCCGGGTCCCGGAGCGGCCCCACCCCGGGCGCAAAGGGAGGGAAAGCCGACTCACGACGGTGCTCGATGCAGCCCCCTCTCCACGGCCATGAGCTGCGCTGACGGCGGCTCCGCAGTCACTTCCTGCTTCCCGCGCACACGTGTCCCTGCAGCCGCCAGGCCCCGCCCCTTGTCGGTCCAGCAGCCGCCAGGCCCCGCCCCACTCGCCTGTCATTCCTGATGCCGCCAGGCCCCTCCCCTCCTGCTGCCCGTAGCCACCAGGCCCCGCCCCGCCCGCCTGTTACTCCAGCAGCCTCCAGGCCCCTCCCTCCTGCCGCCAGGCCCCGCCCCTCCTGCTGGCACATCCACCAGACCCCGCCCAGTCCTTCTGTTATTCCAGCAGCCGCCAGGCCACGCCCTCCTGCCGTGCTCATCCACCAGATCCCGCCCCGCTTGCCTGTTACTCCAGCAGCCACTAGGCCTCGCCTCACCCGCCTGTCACTCGTGCAGATGCTAGGTTTTGTTTTGCCCGCAGCCGCCAGGCCCCGCCCCGCCCGTCTGTCACTCCAGCAGCCGCCAGGCCCCGCCCTCCAACTGTGCGCATCCACCAGATCCCGCCCCGCCCGCCTGTTACTCCAGCAGCCGCTAGGCCCCGCCCCACCCGCCGGCCGCCCGCAGCACGGACGAGAAACTCTCGGGTTCACGGCCCCCCGCGAGCTCGGGAACTGGGCGGGCGGGCAGGACCGAGAGCGCGCACCGCACCACAGCCTCCTCTGTGTGGGCCGCTCAGCGCGCACTCAGCGCGCACACGACGATGCTCTGATGGTCAGCCTTCAGAGTGCAGCAAAGGGCATTTTGTGGGACACCTGACATACGCCCTCCCCGGGTGACCCCTCTATCCAGCGTCATCCCTGATTTCTAGATGAGTAGCCCTAAGGATGTCATCTAAGCTGGCTCAAATTCACAAGAAATCCGGTCAGCTGTAAGTCTATTCCAATTAGACCGCGATGAGAGGAGTTGAGCTGAATCTTTACAGGGGTTGATTGCCAAATCTTTCTCTCTGGGAGCCTCTAAGAGGACTCAAACTACCAATCTTTCCGTTAGCAGCCTATCACTTAACCAATGCACCACCAAGGCTCCTCTCCTTAAACTGTAAGGCAGCAGCATCACCCAGAGAGCTTGTCAAAACAGCTTGCAATTCTAGGAAACAGGTCGGAAGAGGACGGTGGGCTGTTGGATGTTGTGAGCTGGCGCCAGCTCTTACAGATCTTATATAAACAGTAGGAAATCCTGCCCAATCCTGCACCATTCTCACGTCTCTGCCTCTTAATCCCATAGCTGCAGTCACCAATCTGTTCATCTTCTCAAGGGTCTCGCTCTCTTTCACTGACACTCTGCTATTCCAAGCATGATTTCTTTTTCTCTCCATGGACTGGCCTCTCCTCTTAACATGTGCCAAGTAGGCATGACAAAGTCTCTCCAACCTTGCTTCTGAGAAGCATTCTAGCTACTTCCAAGGCAGATGCATTTGTTCTTTAGGCAGGCCACGGTGTAGTCTGTATTCTTTGCCAATACTACAAGGCATTGGGTCTCCCTTATTCATCGTGCAACTGTCACGTGCATATGAAGCAGTTGAAAAGATCATGGCTTGGATCAGATGCACCTTGGTCTCAAAACTGACATCCTTACTATTGCACTTTAAAGAAGTGAGAAGAGTGCTAAGATGTGGGTATTGTAATGAAGGACACTGTCAAGCCCAGACTAAGGTCAAGGAGGAGAATGAAGGAAGGATTCAAAGACTACCAAATGTCAACAAAGGAAGTGAACAGTCTTATCTGGCTAACCCACAATGAAATGTCCCTCGCTTCCCTCCTTGAAGACCCTGCCCTAACCCACCTCAGGATTGTCTCTCTCTTTCTCCAGACCAAGGAATCCCACCCAGCAGCCCCCCCTAAAAAAGCTGCTTTAAGCTTTCTTTCTCTCTGGTCCCTTCCTTGAATCCTTGGTTTTACATCCGGTGCAAAGGCCTGACAGACACATAACATAATATGTGTGTATTATTTACATCCAGTGCAAAGGCCTGACAGACACATAACATAATATGTGTGTATTATTAAACGGAAAACAAATTTGTTCTGTAAACAGTTCCTCAAATCATAAAAAAAGATAATGTTTTAAGGGAGGAGAATCAAAGCCCCAAATCCTGCCAAGCCTGGAAGTGCTAGTTCTGTAAGCTGGGAGTGGGCCAGGATTTTCTGTTTGTTGAGAGGGGCTACTGTGCTGCTGGGACCTGGGGGGAAGCTGCCAGCACTCTGCCAGCTCTCCTTGATGCCCACTGTCCTTGATCCATCCGTGCATTCACTCCGCAGACACTTCTGTAGCATCCACTCTGTCAGAATCTGGCATCCCTGTTGACTGAACAACCTGGCTGGGCCCGGCTCCTCCTTTCTCTGCTGCCTCACTTCCTTTAACTGAAGCCCAACCATTGCAGCACTTTGGGGAATGAGACAAGCCTCTAAGCCCCAAGCAGCGGCTCCTGCCCTGCAAAATGCAGATAACAAAGCCCCAGGAACTGATTCTGGGTTGTCCTGGGGGGAATCACAGAACAGACCTAAGGGGCCCTTTACAGAATGCTAGGAGCAGCTCTGGTCAGCAGTTGGAATCTATCAGCTGTCTAGGGGAGAAGGATGGGCAGTGTCCTCCTGTAAAGACTTCTTGTTGGGTGCCATCAAGCCAAGAAGGACTCAGCAACCCTATGAACAGCAGATCTGAACCCTGTCCTATGCTGTGCCAACCTCACAACCTCTGACACCCTAAGCCCATGGCTGCAACCACTGTGTCAATCTACCTGGTTCAAAGTCTTCCTGTCCTTCACCGTCCCCCTACCTTTCCAAGTATAATGTCACTTCCCAATGCACTGCCTAGCAACATATCTAAAGTATGCAAGGTGAAGTTTTATCATCTTGGCCTCCAAGGAACACACTGGCTATACTTTCTCTAAGATATTATTTGTTTGTTCTTTCGGCAAGCCATGGGATATTCAGTACTCTTCTCCAACATCACAGTTCAAAGGCATCAATTCTTCTTCTGTCATCCTTATTCATTAGCCAGCTCTCAAATGCATAGCAAGTGACTGAAAAGACCATGACCTGAATCAGGCACACCTTAGTCCTCAAACTAACATCACTGCCCCTCGGTAATTTGGAGAGGTCCCTAACTATAGACTTTCCCAGCGTAGTATGTCTCTTGACCTCCTGAATGGCTAGTCTCTACTATATTGATTGTGGATCCAAATAAGATGAAGTTGTAGACAGTTTCAATCTTTTCTCCCTCTACCAAGATGTCGCCTATCAGCCCAGTGGTGAGAATTTCTGTTTTCTTGACACTGAATAGAAGCAGCAGTTTCTGAATGTGATACAGAGAAGAGCTACCCTCAAGGTCCCTAGGTGAAAAAAAACAACTGAAAATGACCATCTATACCTTTTTGCACTATGGCTAATGTTTTCTTGTGAACCAGCTGCACAGGTGTGTAGAAAGGAGGAAATACAGAGGTGCGTGGTTCGAATCCACCAGATGTTCTGCTGGAGAAGGAGGGGCAATGTTCTCCTGTATCAGTCAGATCTGATTTGATGGTACACACACACACACACACACACACACACACACACAAAATATTAAAATTTAAATTTAAAAAAAAAAAGAAGGGCATAACAGTGCAGGTCCCAAAAACTTTATACAAATCTGTTATTGGGAGAGATATTTCCGGTACCATGATTGTCCATCTTGCTCTCATAGAGCTGCTGGCTGATTTGAAGGGCCAGAGAGGGTCATTGTACAGCTAGCTGCCTGTGGATTAGGTCCTCAGAGCTCCCTCTGTAAATAACGGCGACTGAAAATGCAAACAGAAGCTTGTTCAACTGCCACTTTAACAAACTATCCAATTACTGAGTTAAAAAGAAACAACAACAACAACCCACTGATCAAATATGAAATGACCCTTCCCTGGAGACGGTTTGACACATTTGGTCCCAACCACTCCCCAGGTATCTCAGAAAAAGCTGTCTGTGGAGAAGGCCTTCATTCCTCCTGGTGGCTGCAATACAAGCACCACAAGGGGGGACTTTAAAGACCAGAAGTAAAAAAATACATACATACATAGATACGACCAGAAGTGTATTTTCGCTCAGGTTTTGAAGGCTGGACTTCCCAGTCAGGGCCTTGGCTGTGTCAGCATTAGCCTTCTCAAGGATGTTCTTTGGCTCCTAAGCTCCTGGGTGTCCTTTTTATGGCTCAGAAGAGATAAGGTTCGGAGCCCACCTTGCTCTGCTATGCTCTAATTACCATAGCTAGTGGCTCACTCCCACTCACTCATTACCATGGCGTCAGAACCAGCTCAGAGGTGGCCCTCCAGCCCTGTGACTGGAAAATGCACCAGAGGAGATTGTCCATCTTTCTCCCTGGGAACCACTGGGGATTCAAAGCCTCAGAGAGGCACAGGCTTTGGGTTAACAGTACAACCCCCTGCAGACTCCCTTGCAAAGAAAACCTATTTCTAAATAAGATTACATCCATGGTGGTGCGGATAGGTATCCAATACCCACTGGGAGCGGGAGAGAATAGCATTTATCCATAATAGAGGCAATTTTGATAGACTTACTAAGAAAAATTGCTAGACAAATTAGCATGATTTCAGAAGTCCCTGGATGCACTTTACCTTGTATTTCACTTGTTTGACGGCTAGCCAGAGGTTGGCGGTTTGAATCTACCCAGAGGCGTCTCAGAAGAGAGGCCTGGCTATCTGCTTCATGAAGGTGCCAGGCTTGCAGTTCTACTCTGCATACATGGGTCACCAACAGTCAGAATTGCCAAACCCACAACTTCAGTGACCCTCCTCCTTCGTGACCCAAAGCTGTAAATCTTTACAAGACAGAACACTCATCCATCAGAGCTGTTGGTGGATTTGAACTCCCAAACTTTTGATTAGCAGTCCAACATATCGTATTATAGAAGTGGCAACAAAAAGGTCCCAGGAGTTGATGGCATACCGATTGACATACTTCAACGAACAGATGCTGCTCTGCATGTGCTCACCAAGTTGTGCTAAGAAATTTGGCGGACGACCACCTGGCCTACTGACTGGAAGAGATCTATATTTGTTCCCATTCCAAAGAAAGGTGATGCTGGGTAATAAAATCATATTCTTTTTCAGCTGCCATCTTTCTTTCCTTCTTCCTGCTGTCCGCTGCTGGGCAACTTCCCCAGAGAATGAAGGAAATCCACAGACATAACAAACTCCTTCCCAGAGTGAACAGAGATGAGCTGGCTTCGGCTTCTAAAACAGCCCAGCTGAGGGTTCCACACCTGCAAGGGCTTCTAGAGTGGACAGCGTTCTAGCGAGGAGGGAGGCTGGGGACACTCAGCAAGGACTCCGCCACAAGTACTGCAGACAGACTGACAGAAGAGTCTTTTCTTTCTTTTTTTTTCCCAATCACTTGCTATGTGCTGTCTAATCAGATCCAACTGACAAAGGAAGAGATTGCCCCTCCTTCTCCAGTGGAGCATCTGGTGGATTTGAACCACGTGCCTTTGGATTTGTACCACAGCTTCTTGTCACTAGGCCACCAGAGCTCCCTGGAAGAAGAGTCTTGAGGAACAAAGTTATGAATCTAACACCTGTGAATCTGTGATTCTTTTTTCCCCCTCTCATTTAATAGCATTTTTTTTTTATAGACAAGAATATTTTTTTTTCCTTAAATGAAAACATTTTGAGGAAAATTGTGAGTTTCAGAACTCATAAAACCTGGATAAAGGCTTAGTGATTTCCTAGGGTAGAAAGAGCAATATCATCCTTTCAAGGTATCCCCTGCAGAAGACCCTGTACTGGACTTGTAAATGGGTCCACTTCTGGGACACCAGGTCTTTACTGGGGCAATAAAACATCTTCCTTTTCTCCCTCTTCTCTCCCTACTCTCATCGTCCACAGGGAGTTGCACCGTTAACACAAAGTCACCATGCCTCCAGCTGAATGTTCGAGTCTACCAGCAGACCGTGGGACAAAGAGGGGCAATCTCTTCTTGTGCGATTGACGGTCTCCCAAAGCCCCTGCAGGGCCAGCTATTAGTCAGCTTCAACAAGACAGCAATAAGCTTGAGGGTTTTAATGTTGTTGTTGTTGTTGTTGTTGTT
>NW_006399798.1:8904770-8906856 GCF_000299155.1 Elephantulus edwardii | reverse complement strand
CTGGTGCCGAGAGTGTTGACTGTGGAGCCAAACAAACTAAAGTGTGTGTAGAGGGTTTTAATAGCCAAGAAATATTTCTCTCAGGAGTGCTCCCACAGCCACTGTGTTGGAACCTCCTCCTCACTGAGCCTCCATGGCTTTTCTGAGGCTGAAAGGAGACTGTTCCTCTTCCTTCCATGAGCAGCCGGTGAATCCAAACCACCAGAGAGATGTGCATGACTGTCTACAGACCAGTGTTCCCTCCCCAAACGCTGAGGAAGTCCCTGGACTCGGTGGGGCTCCCAATGTCTTGGCCCCCACCCCACCCCTTCTGCCCCTATACCCACAAATCTACTTCAAGATGCCAGTACATTTTTCTGTCCTTAATATTGACTCTCGGCTGGCTTACAGTAGCAAAGGGCCTGTTTGCCTCTATCACGTTTAGTGTTTAGATGGGCTGTTCCTTTTCCCTGACACTGTGTGCCCTACAGAGCTGAATCCGAACTCCCCCTCTTCAGTTCCTTCTATTTCCTCCCCTGATGTGCGTCCATGCAGGGTGAGGATGTGGTAACTGGTCCCCAGAGTCTCCTCCGGCTCTGCATTTTGGCAACTACGTAATCTTTGTCTTGACTTTGGCTATATTGAAATTTCCTGAATCAAAGAACTTTAAAAAAATAAACACAATTGTTATAGAGTGACTTCCACTTCTGAAATAGCTTGCCTCTGGAAACCCTATGAACCTGGAGAAAGGATGAAAGTTATGCAAGTGTCCAGGACTTTCAGTCATAGGGTCGTTATGAGTCACTGATGATTCTACAGCACTTAACAACACAACAGCAGCATAGAGAGAGCACAGTTGGCCGAGTGGACAGAAAGTGATGCTTCCAAGCCACAGGTGCGTGACGCTAAGCCACAGCCCTCAGGCCTGTTTTTAATTGTTTATGGTCAAACATTTTGTCCATGCGCTGTGCAGAGGTAACTCGTGGTTGCTGTGAAGCTGAACACTGTGACACGCATCAAATGCGAGAATGGTTACCCATGGCGGATGCGTTTGATGGAGTTCCCAGATTAAAACAAGCTTGGAAGCAGGAGTGGCATCCACTTCTAAAATAGCTTACCTCCAGAAACACTGTGAACCTGGAGAAAGGACGAAAGTTATACAGGTGTCCAGGACTTCCGTTCATAGAGCCACTATGAGTCGCCTACGACTCGATGGCACTTAACAACAACAACAACACCGGTCTCCTTACAAAGTTCATATGCATTGTTCTCCACACCTGATCGTCGAAGGGCTTTTGCCCTTTCTGGAGTCCCTTCAGGGAGCTCTGGTAACACAGTCTAGAGGAAGCTGTATTGCTACCCAAAGGCTTCTCCCCTCTAGTGGTTTGGATCCACAGACAGCTCTGAGGGAGAAAGGTGGGGAATCTCCTCAGGTGTGATTTACAGCCATGGAAACCCAACAGAGGGTCAGAGGCAAACACAGAGGCAATGAGTGAAGGAGGGAAGAAGTTGGAGCCTCTTGACTCTGGTCCTCGGCTTCAGTATCAGATCGTTGCCTGTGTCTCCTCAGAGACAGTCCCTTCTTCCTCCTTCCTGGCATGCTTTTCCACACTGGTCTCTTCCGCAGCTTCTTCTTTTCCTGTCTCTGGGACACGTGGGATGTAGACTGTGCCATGTAGGACCTCGGAGGCCAGAAGGGGAGGGAAGGGGAGACCAGGGCAACCTGAGCGGCTGCTTCAGCTGCGTCACTAGGCTTGCCTCTAAGTTAAGGATCTTGAGATGGGGAGATTGTCTTGAATGAAGCTTGTGGGCCTATCTGTAAATCACAGAGCCTTTTAAAGGGAAACAGAGAAGCAAGTAAACCAGAGTGAGAGGAGGGGACATGACTAGGGAAGCAGGAGACAAGTGACATGGTCACAGTGAATGCAGGTGAACCTCTCAGCTGGAAAAGGCAAAGAATGGAGTCTACTCTAGAACCCCCAGAAAGAATGCTGCCTGGCCAACATCTTGGTTTTAGCCCCATAAAGCCTATTTCAGACTCATGCCCTGCTTAACTCTGTGTGTGTGTGTGGGGGGGGGGGGGGGGGGGGGGGGGGGTGGGAGAGGG
>NW_006399798.1:8899207-8904609 GCF_000299155.1 Elephantulus edwardii | reverse complement strand
AGGAAGGGAGGGAAGGAGGAAGAGAGGGAAGGGGGAGAGGGAGGGAGGAGAGAGGGAGAGGGAGGAAGGAGGCGAGACAGAGGGAGGGAAGATGGGGGGGAGAGAGACAGAGAGAAATACTGTTGTTTTAAGCCATTAAAATGGCATAAAGGTGTAACACGGATAGAAGTCTCATCTTCTCTGCAGGTAAGGTGCAGTCAAGTTGGCCCCAACTCATAGTGATCTACAAGTTGTTGTTGTTGTCATTGTGTTGTTGTTGTGTTGTGTGGTGGTAGTGGTGTGTTGTTGTGTTGTCATCGTCATTGTTGTGTTGTTGTTGTTAGGTGTGGTGGGGTGACTGACTCCTAGTGACCCTGTGAACGGCAGACGGAACCCGGCTCCATGCTGCGCTGGCCTCACCACCTCAGCCCGGCTGAAGCTCCCAACTGCTGTCACTCGTCACTCGCTGTGTCCTGGAGGGTCTTGCTCTTCCTCCAACCCTCCTCTTCCCCAGCATGACGTCTTTCCACAAGAACTGCTGTCCCCTGACAACACTCACCATCCTTGCCACTAAGGAATATTCTAGTCTCTCTTCCTCCAAGACTGATGTCTCTGTTGTTCTGGAAGTCCACAGTATATTCAATTCTCTGCAAACAACACATTCGAAGGCAACACTAACCCTTCAGTAATACGATTCCTTATTCTTTCATAAGTGACCAAACACAATACATAATAGAACAAAACCCTGCCCAATCCGGCACGTTCCCGTAACCCCTGCTGTACGGAAAGCCCTTGCGGATGTCACCGTGGCCCAGGTTCCCCCCAGCCAATGTGCACTGGTTCCTCATCACACATGTCGCCACTTCCGTTTCAGTGGAGAGTTCCATGTTGTCGGGTCCTGCGTCACAGAGGTCTCAACAGAGTGTTCCGGTTAGGATGGACTAGGAGAAATGGCTGGGAAATCTACTACCAAAAATCAGCCAGTGCCAGTGGACACTTGCAAGTTGCTCTCATGCTGAGCTCAGTAGAGAACTGCTAGAAATCCAAATTAGAATCAAAAGAGAAGTAGACCAAGGTATGTCTTTGCCGACATTAGATAGAGCTTAGTTGAAAGCTGAAAATACCCAATAAAGATGTTTATCTAAGCAAAGACAAATTGCATCACAAAAATCTGCTGTCAGGGACCTCTCCAGAGTACTGAGAAGCAACGACGTCAGTCTAGAGACTAAGGTGTACCTGATCCAGGCCATGGTCTTTGCAATTACTTGCTATGCATCAGAGAGCTGGACAATGACTAGAGATGACAGAAGAAGAATTAATGCCTTTGAGCTGTGGTGCTGGAGAAGAGTCATGAATATACCATGGACTGCCAAAAATACAAACAGGTCTGTCTTGGAGAGGGTGAAACCAAGTTTCTCCTTGGAGGCTAAAATTTTGAAGCTCCATCTCACATACTTTGGACACATGGCCAGTCCTTGGAGAAGGACATCAAGCTTGAAAGGGTAGAGGAATAGCACAGGAGAGGAAGACCCCAGATGAGACAGATTGATAGAGTAACTGGGTTAATGAGGGTAGGTGTGTCAGAGTCAGCGAGACTGTCTCAGAATAGGGCAGGCTTCAGAGCTACTGTGCATAGGATTACTATGAGTTGCAGGCAACTTGACAGCACATAACAACAACAACATACTGATCATGCAAAGGCATTTGGCACGATGGACCATAATAAATTTTTTATAACATGTTAAAGAATTTTACATTTTAGAACCCTTAATTGTGTTCAAACAGAACAAAAAGATATCACCTGATTTATAATCGTTATACTTATTCAATCTATATGCTGAGTAAATGATCTGAGAAGCTGGAGTGTAAAAAAAAGTAATGTCAGGACTGGTAAAAAAACCCTGTGATATGGGAAAGACACAGCCTTGCTTACAGAAAAGGAAAAGGATTTTAAACATTTATTGATGAAGTGCTTAAGTATGAATTACACCTCAAAATCAATAAAATAAAAATCCTCACAATTGGATCAGTAATGGCAAAAGGAGAAAAGACTGAAACTTTCAAGGATTTCATTTTACTTAGTTTCACAACCAAAGTCCACGGAAGCAATAGCTAAGAAATGAAACAACATACTTCATGGGGCAAATCTACCGCAAGAGAATTCTTTGAAGTGTTAAAAAGCAAAGACACCATCCTTGGAACCTAGATATGTCTAAGCTAAGCCATGTTGTTTCAATCATGTCAAAAGCATGCAAAAGCTAGACAATGAACACAGAAGACTAAAGAAGAATTAGGGACCCCCAGTGACCTAGTGGGTAAGGAGTTATGCGGCCCCACAAAAGGCAGGTGAGGGAGAAAGGTACACAATCTCCTTCCGTGTAACCTGCTGTTTTGTACCATTGAGTCAGAAATGTCCCAGAGCTGACTCTCCAGCAGGTTTTCAGAGGCAGTTAATAGCTCAGGGGGAGATTGCCCATCTTTCTCCCACAAAGCAGCTGGTGGATTTGAACCATGTGCCTTTGGGATTGTAGCACAGTTTCTTACCACTAGGCCACCAGAGTTCTTCCCCCCTGTGTGATATCTATATACTGTGAAAAATCTTCTATGAGACCTGAGTTGGTTACTACTCAACAGGCAAGAGTGAGTTTTTTTGTGAACTATGTGGTAATCTGTTACAATGACAATAGGAAATTAACACACTTCCTTCTTTTGGGAAGCACCCAGCCTCACGAAGACTTTTCTCCATTGGTGCTGTGGACCACTACCTTGCACGCTGGGTCCTTGTCCGTTGCAGTCAGTGGGCAAAACTGGCTATAAAATATGCTGGGCACATTGCAAAATGGAAATTACATGTTCCTTGTTCAAGTCAGAAAAGGAGTGTGTCAGAAATGTGTCCTGTCTCCATACCTTTTCAATCAGATCATTTAAGAGGCTGGACGTTATGAGGAGGAATGTGGCGTCAGGATTGTAGGAAGATTCATCAACAACCTGTATTATGCAGGTAACACAATCTCACTTGCTAAAACTGAGGAGGGCCCAAAGCATCGGCTGCAGAGGGTCAAGGACTGTAGTCTGCAATATAGTTTGAAGCTCAAAGTCAAGAAAAAAAGATTCTCACCTCTGGGCAATTGGCAGCGTTGTGACAGATGGAGAAGAGATTGAGATGGTTAACAATTTCAGCTTGCTCAGTTCTACAATCAACACTCTTGACACCAGCAGTCAGGAAATCAAAAGATTAATTGCATTAGGGAAGCCTGCTGTCAGGGATCTTTCCAAAGTGCCAAAGAGTAATGATGTCAGTCTAGAGACTAAGGTTTTCCTGATCCAGGCCATGGTCTTCACAATTACTCGCTGTACATCAAAGAGCTGGCCAATGACTAAGGATGACAGAAGAAGAACTGATATCTTTGAGTTGTGGTGCTGGAGAAGACTATTGAACATACCATGGACTGACAAGAGAACCAACAGGTTTCTCCTCGAGAGGGTGAAACCAAGACGCTCACTGGAGGCAAGGATTTTGAGACTCTGTCTTACATACTTTGGGGATGTAGCCAGGAGGAGGCCAGTCTTTGGAGACGGATATCATGCTTGGAAGGGTCGAGGGACAGTGCAGGAGAGGAAGACCCCATATGAGATGGATCAACACTGTAACTGGGGTCATGGGGGCAGGTGTGTCAGAGCCAGTGAGATTGGTTCAGGACAGAGCAGAGTTCAGAGCTGCTGTGCTAAGATCACTGTGAGTCATAGTCGACTTGACAGCACATAACAACAACCACCACCTTGTTCAAAATACAGAGAGAAAACATTCAAGGAACTCATATGAACTGTCTTCCTTTCTTCTTCATGTCACCTCCTCTACCATGCAAACTCCGGTGTCCCATCAGACTTCACTTACAAAAGGTCCAAGATAAAAACCCTGGCATGCTCTAGACAGTGACAGCAGCATATGAAAGCCATGCCCTTCTGAGCCTGGGGCCCCCTGCAATTACCCGGGTCATTTGCCCACACGCACGTTGTCATGGTTAATATTGTGTGTTGACATGATCTAACTCCTCAGTGTAATGTAATTATTGTGTGTGTTATAAATGTAACCTCTATGATGTTAATAAGGCAGGGTTACAAAATAGATCTGGAAAGATATCATTAACCTTCTCTCATGAAGGGAAGATCTCCTCAGGACTGGAGCCTACTTGGTGACTGACCTCAGTGTGATGTCCAAATGGAAAAAAGCTAAAGAGGTTTTAATGAAACTTGGAGAGGGACATCATGCTTGGAAGGGTAGAGAGAGAGCGCAAGAAAGGAAGACCCTCAATGAGATGGATTGACTCAGTGGCTGGGGTAATGAGAGTAGGTGTGTCAGAGAGACAATAAGTTTGGCACAGGATAGAGCATGGTTCATGGGGTCGCTATGAGTCTCAAGAGACTCGACAGCACCTAACAACAACAAAATCTGGCTACCTAGCTTGTGATCTCCAGACTCAAACTAGTGACCTGCCATACTTGCTAACTCTTTTTTTTTTATTATTATTTTTTTGTGAGTGTACCGTCAAATCAGGTCTGACTGTACAGGAGGAGATTGTCCCTCCTTCCCCGGCAGAGCATCTGGTGGATTCGAACCATGCGCCTCTGGGAATGTAGTTGCAGCTCCTTGCCACTAGGCCACCAGAGCTCCCCCATACTTGCTAACTTTGAACTTGTCAGTATCCAAAACCAATTGTCTTTTGCTAATTCAAAGGCATCCCTTCTCTTTGAGGTTTTCTTATTCCTTGGAAAGATGGGCTTGAACGTGACAGAGATTTTGAGGATGAAGGAAGATAAAGCAAGGCTGTGAGGTGTTGTTCATAGGATTTCTAGGAGTCGTGCTCCACTCAGTGGAACCTAACAACAACATTGACGGAGATTTCTTTCAAGGAACTGGCTCACGTGCTGTGGGGGCTGGCAAGTCCCATAACTGGAGGGCAGAAGCAGAGGGCAAAGAATGATGCAGGATCAAGAACAAGTGAGCTTTTCCAGGCTATAAATACATTCATGCGCATACTGTTGCTGTGTGTCGTTGAATCAGAATTGACTCATCGTGGTCCCTCCAGCAGGTTCTCAGAGGCTACACACCACTCGGGAGGAAGCTGCCCATCTTTCTCCAGCGGTGCAGCTGGTGGACTCAAACCACCTCTCTTCAGGTTGGCAGAGCAACTCTTTACCACTAAGCCATTTGTTGTTTTGTGCCATCAAGTCAGAGCCAAGCCGTATCTCCCTCCAGCAGACTTTCAGAGGCAGTCAATCCCACCAGAAGAGATTATCCAACCTTGTCCCTGGGTGCATCTGGTATATTTGAACTGTTTGCTTTTGAGATTGCAACACAGTTTATTACCAATAGGCCACCAAAGCTTCTTAGAATCATACATCTATAGCCAGCTATCTAGCTA